>NC_135327.1:233741745-234425570 GCF_023851605.1 Tamandua tetradactyla | reverse complement strand
TGCAAATGTCCGTTTGTGTCTTTGCCCTTAAGTCCTTTGAGTAGATACCTAGCAATGGTATTGCTGGGTCGTATGGCAATTCTATATTCAGCTTTTTGAGGAACTGCCAAACTGCCTTCCACAGTGGTTGCACCCTTTGACATTCCCACCAACAGTGGATAAGTGTGCCTCTTTCTCCGCATCCTCTCCAGCACTTGTCATTTTCTGTTTTGTTGATAATGGCCATTCTGGTGGGTGTGAGATGATATCTCATTGTGGTTTTGATTTGCATTTCTCTAATGGCCAGGGACATTGAGCATCTCTTCATGTGCCTCTTGGCCATCCGTATTTCCTCTTCTGGTAGGTGTCTGTTCAAGTCTTTTTCTCATTTTGTAATTGGGTTGGCTGTCTTTTTGTTGTTGAGTTGAACAATCTCTTTATAAATTCTGGATACTAGACCTTTATCTGATATGTCATTTCCAAATATTATCTCCCATTGCGTAAGCTGTCTTTCTACTTTCTTGATGAAGTTCTTTGATGCACAAAAGTGTTTAATTTTGAGGAGATCCCATTTATTTATTTATTTCTTCAGTGCTCTTGCTTTAGGTTTAAGGTCCATAAAACCGCCTCCAGTTGTAAGATTCATAAGATATCTCCCTACATTTTCCTCTAACTGTTTTATGGTCTTAGACCTAATGTTTAGATCTTTGATCCATTTTGAGTTAACTTTTGTGTAGGGTGTGAGATATGGGTCTTCTTTCATTCTTTTACATATGAATATCCAGTTCTCTAGGCACCATTTATTGAAGAGACTGTTCTGTCCCAGGTGAGTTGGCTTGACTGCCTTATCAAAGATCAAATATCCATAGATGAGAGGGTCTATATCTGAGCACTCTATTCGATTCCATTGGTTGGTATATCTATCTTTATGCCAATACCATGCTGTTTTGACCACTTTGGCTTCATAATATGCCTTAAAGTCCGGCATCGCGAGACCTCCAGCTTCGTTTTTTTTCCTCAAGATGTTTTTAGCAATTCGGAGCACCCTGCCCTTCCAGATAAATTTGCTTATTGGTTTTTCTATTTCTGAAAAATAAGTTGTTGGGATTTTGATTGGTATTGCATTGAATCTGTAAATCAATTTAGGTAGGATTGACATCTTAACTATATTTAGTCTTCCAATCCATGAACACGGTATGCCCTTCCATCTATTTAGGTCTTCTGTGATTTCTTTTAGCAGTTTTTTGTAGTTTTCTTTATATAGGTTTTTTGTCTCTTTGGTTAAATTTATTCCTAGGTATTTTATTCTTTTAGTTGCGATTGTAAATGGGATTCGTTTCTTGATTTCCCCCTCAGCTTGTTCATTACTAGTGTATAGAAAAGCTACAGATTTTTGAATGTTGATCTTATAGCCTGCTACTTTGCTGTACTCATTTATTAGCTCTAGTAATTTTGTTGTGGATTTTTCTGGGTTTTCGACATATAGTATCATATCGTCTGCAAACAGTGATAGTTTTACTTCTTCCTTTCCAATTTTGATGCCTTGTATTTCTTTTTCTTGTCTAATTGCTTTGGCTAGAACTTCCAACACAATGTTGAATAATAGTGGTGATAGTGGACATCCTTGTCTTGTTCCTGATCTTAGGGGGAAAGTTTTCAATTTTTCCCCATTGAGGATGATATTAGCTGTGGGTTTTTCATATATTCCCTCTATCATTTTAAGGAAGTTCCCTTGTATTCCTATCTTTTGAAGTGTTTTCAACAGGAAAGGATGTTGAATCTTGTCAAATGTCTTCTCTGCATCAATTGAGATGATCATGTGATTTTCCTGCTTTGATTTGTTGATGTGGCATATTACATTAATTGATTTTCTTCTGTTGAACCATCCTTGCATACCTGGGATGAATCCTACTCAGTCATGATGTATAATTCTTTTAATGTGTTGTTGGATACGGTTTGCTAGAATTTTATTGAGGATTTTTGCATCTATATTCATTAGAGAGATTGGTCTGTAGTTTTCTTTTTTTGTAATATCTTTGCCTGGTTTTGGTATGAGGGTGATGTTGGCTTCATAGAATGAATTAGGTAGTTTTCCCTCCGCTTTGATTTTTTTGAAGAGTTTGAGGAGAGTTGGTACTAATTCTTTCTGGAATGTTTGATAGAATTCACATGTGAAGCCGTCTGGTCCTGGACTTTTCTTTTCAGGGAGCTTTTGAATGACTAATTCAATCTCTTTACTTGTGATTGGTTTGTTGAGGTCATCTATTTCTTCTTGAGTCAAAGTTGGTTGTTCATGTCTTTCCAGGAACCCGTCCATTTCATCTAAATTGTTGTATTTATTAGCATAAAGTTGTTCATAGTATCCTGTTATTACCTCCTTTATTTCTGTGAGGTCAGTAGTTATGTCTCCTCTTCCATTTCTGATCTTATTTATTTGCATCCTCTCTCTTCTTCTTTTTGTCAATCTTGCTAAGGGCCCATCAACCTTATTGATTTTCTCATAGAACCAACTTCTGGTCTTATTGATTTTCTCTATTGTTCTCATGTTCTCAATTTCATTTATTTCTGCTCTAATCTTTTTTATTTCTTTCCTTTTGCTTGCTTTGGGGTTAGTTTGCTGTTCTCTCTCCAATTCTTCCAAGTGGACAGTTAATTCCTGCATCTTTGCCTTTTCTTCTTTTCTGATAAAGGCATTTAGGGCAATAAATTTCCCTCTTAGCACTGCCTTTGCTGCGTCCCATAAGTTTTGATATGTTGTGTTTTCATTTTCATTCGCCTCTAGGTATTTACTAATTTCTCTTGCAATTTCTTCTTTGACCCACTTGTTGTTTAGGAGTGTGTTGTTGAGCCTCCATGTATTTGTGAATTTTATGGCACTCTGCCTATTATTGATTTCCAACTTCATTCCTTTATGATCTGAGAAAGTGTTGTGTATGATTTCAATCTTTTTAAATTTGTTAAGACTTTCTTTGTGACCCAGCATATGGTCTATCTTTGAGAATGATCCATGAGCTGTAGGTTGGTTTTAATGGCTTCAAATTGTGAAGTCCTGGGATCTGAATTCCTTGAGAGAAGGATTCCACCTGAGTTGCGTTTCACCTTTCCCGCGGGGAAGGTTCAGGTGGTAGAGAGCCTTAAAAGTAGCCTGTTTCTGTGTTCAGGGCAGTTGTAACCTATGTAATCCCTGCGCTGAGCCCAGAGGCAATGAAGCCTCCATAGAAACAACCACAGAAGGCTCTGTTTCGCCCCCTTTCCTCTTTTTCAGTTAGCCCAATCAGCGACTTCTGCCTTGATCAGTTTCGCCTGAGCTGAGGGCCTATTTTTAGTAGTCAGAAAGTGGCTCCTTAATGCCACTATTGGTGTTAGGTTGGGCTCAGTCTCTACTACTGTTGGAGGCTCTTTTCTTTCCCTCCGGGAAGTCACCTGTGGGGGAGGGTCGCCAGCCACTGCAGCTTGGGGAACCACTGTTCCGATGCTCCCAGCTGGCCCGGGAAGCCGCATGTGTGGAAGGGGCTGCAGTCGCCAGCCACCGCGGCTTAGGGGACTGCTGTTCTGAGGCTACCAGCTGGCCCGGGAAGCCGTGCATGGGGGAGGGTCGCAGGCTGCCGCGGCTTGGGGAACCGCCGATCCAAAGTGCCCAGCCGGCCCGGGAAGCTGCGTGTGGGAGGACCGCCGCAGCTTGGGGAACCGCCGGTCCAAGGTTCCCAGCTGGCCCGGGAAGCCGCGTGTGTGGAAGGGGCTCTGGTCGCTGCGGCTTGGGGAACCCTATCCAAAGCTCCCAGCCAGCCCGGGAAGGAGGGAGGGAGGGGCTCCGGCCGCCAGCCGCTTCAGCCCGGGGATGCACGCACCACTTGGGGACCTCACCGTGGCGGAGTCTCTTAGCCGGTCCAGCCGTTCTGGAATGGGGTACGCTGTGTGTCTGGTCTTTGTCATGGCTCTGGGAGCTGTTCTGTACTGTTTCTAGTTCTTTAGTAGTTGTTCTGGAGGAGGAACTAAGACCCACGTGCCTTACTAAGCCGCCATCTTCTCCGGAAATCTTTTTTCTTTCATTCTTTCTTTCTTATTTCTTAAACATAACAACATACAAACATGAACATTCTTACCATATGATCATTCCATTCTTGATATATAATCAATAATTTACAATATCATCACATAGTTGTATATTCATCATCATCACTATCATTTCTTAGGACATTTGCACCAATTCCGAAAAAAAAATAAAAAGAAAACAGAAAAAAATTCATGCATACTATACTCCTTACCCCTCCCTTTCATTGATCACTAGCATTTCAATCTACTAAATTTATTTTAACATTTGTTCCCTCTATTGTTTATTATTTTTTTAATTTTTTTAATTAAAAAAAATTAACTAACACAACATTTAGAAATCATTCTGTTCATCTATTTTTATTCCATATGTTCCACTTGTCTGTTGACAAGGTAGATAAAAGGAGCATAAGACACAAGGTTTTCACAATCACACAGTCACACTGTGATAACTATATCATTATACAGTCATCATCAAGGAACATGGTTACTGGAACACAGCTCTACATTTTCAGGCAGTTCCATCCAGCCTCTCCAATATACCTTAATTAAAAAGGTGATATCTATATAATCCATAAGAATAACCTCCAGGATAACCTCTCGACTCTGGTTGGAATCTCTCAGCCATTGACACTTTGTCTCATTTCACTCTTACCCCTTTTGGTCGAGAGGATTTTCTCTATCCCTTGATGTTGGGTCTCTGCTCATTCTAGGGTTTCTCTCAATCCCTTGATGCTGAGTCCGAGTTCCTTCTCAGATTTCTGTCCCACATTGCCAGGAAGGTCCACACCCCTGGAAGTCATGTCCCCTGTAGACGGGGGTGGGGTGGGGTGGTGGTGAGTTTGCTTGTTGTGTTGGCTGGTGAGAGAGGCCACATCTGAGCAACAAAAGAGGTTTTCTTGAGGGTGACTCTTAGGCTTAATTTTAAGTAGGCTTGACCTATCCTTTGTGGGGTTAAGTTTCATATGAACAAACCCTGAGACTGGGGTCTCAGCCTATAGCTTTGGTTGTCCACACTGCTTGTTCTACTTAATAATGTATTTTGATTAACAGAAGTTCTTACTGTAAAATCCAATTTATCCATTTTTATTTAATGGTTAGTGATTTTTGGATTCTGTTTAAGAAATGTTTGTTAACTCTAAGACCATGAAGATATTCTCTTGTGTATTCTTCTAGAAGCTTAGCTGTTTAGGTTGATGATTCACCTAAAATTAATTTTTGTGCATAGTGTTAAGGATCAAGGCTCATTTTTTTCCTTATATCTCCATTTATTGAAAAAATCATCCTTTCCCCAAATTGGAAAGGAATAAGTAAAACTTTTATTTGTAGATGACATGATACTATATAAAAAAATCCTTAAAAAATCCACATCAAAGCAACTAGAACTAATAAAAGAATTCAGCAAAATGGCAATATACAAAATTAACCCCAGAAATCAGGAGTGTTTTTATACCCTAGTAATAAACAATCTGAAGCAAAAATTAGAAGAAAAAAAGACCCTCCATTTACAAAAGCAACTAAGAGAACCAAACATCTAAAACAACTGAATTAAACTGAGCATTCAAATATCAACCCTCATATTTATGGCCTACTGATTTCTTTCTTTTCTTTTTTTGTATGCTGTATGGTGAGGTCACATTTCATTCTTTTTCCATGTGAGTATCCCATTATTGCAGCACCATTTGTTGAATTTTTTGTTGGTTTGTTTGGGAAGTGCATAGGCCGGGAATCAAACCTGGGTCTCCTGCATGGCAGGTGAGAATTCTACCACTGAACTACCCTCGCACCCCTGGCCTATTGATTTTTGACAAGGGTGTCAAGTTCACTCAGTTAGGAAAGAAAAGTCTCTGCAAAAAATGGTGCTGGAAAACTCGGTGTCCATATGCAATAGAATGAAGGTGGACACCTAGTTCACACTATATACAAAAATCAACTCCAAATGGATCAAAGACCTAAATATAAGAATCAGAACTATAAAATTCCTAAGAGAAGACATTGGGAAACATCTTCAGGACTTTGTGTTAGGCAATGGTTTCTTAAACTTTACACCTAAAGCACAAGCAACTAAAGAAGAAAAGATAAATGGGAACTCATTGAAATTATCATGAAAGTAAAATGACAATTTATACAATGGGAGAAAATATTTGGAAATTACATATCTGATAATGGTTAAAATCCAGGATATATAAAGAAATCCTCCAATTCAACAACAAAAAGATAAACAACTTACTTATAAAATAGGCAAAAGACTTACGTAAACTTGAATAGACATTTCTCCAAAGAGGATCTACAAATGTCAAAAAAAAGCACATGAAAAAATGCTCAACATCATTAGCAACTAGGGAAATGCAAATCAGACCACACTGTGACATCATTTCATACCCTCTAGAATGGCAGCTATTAAAAAACAATGGATCCAGGGGTGAAAGTCTCTCTGGCAACGTGGGACGTGACTCCAAGGAATGAACCTGGTCCTGGCACCATGGAATTGACAATACCTTCCTGACCAAAAAGAGGAAAAGAATGGTAACAAAAATAAGGTATCAGTGGCTAAGAGAGTTCAAATAGAGTCAAGAGACTATTGTGGAGGCTACTCTTAACCAAGCTTTAGCTAGGTATTGCTAATTACCAGTTTGCCAATCCCCAACCAAAACCATTCCTGTTAACCTTAAAGAACCCTAGGGCTCTATCTGAGATTCGACAAAAGTTTCACATACTAAAATTACTTTATAGAAACCTACAACCTCTAGATGGGTTCCTAGGCCAGATAAGTCCTGAAACCCAAAGGGCCACCCACCCTCTTCAAGAACATCAACTGGTTCCATCCCCCTATCCCATATCAGCAACATCCTTTTCCAAAATGAAAAAGTTATAATGGGTAGAGCCCAAATACCCCTCAAGATTAGGAGAAAGATCTATGGAGGACTACTAGAGAAGACAGAATTTAATAAAGGAATATGACTGCTGAATCATACTGATATTTCTTTTAGTCTCCAGCATCTTGGTGCAGCTAGAAGGAAAACCTACAATTGTTGAACAGTAACCTATACCAAACTCTGAAACTTGTTCTATGACTACTTGTTACAATGTACTTTGAAATTTATTGTTTTTGTATATATGTTACATTTCATAATAAAAAATGTTTTTTTAAGAATCTATGGAAAATTACAAGTGTCAGAGAAGATGTGGACGATCAGGAACATACATTTGTTGTTAGTGGGAATGTAAAAATGGTGCAACCACTGTGGAAGACAGTTTGGTGTTTTCTCCAAAATTATAGTATTGAATTACCATATGATCCAGCAATCCCACTACCAGATATATACCTAAAAGAATTGAAAGCAGGACTTGAACAGACATTTGCACATTTATGTTCATAGTGGCATTATTCACAATAGCCAAAAGAGAGAAGCAAACCAAGTGGCCATCAACTGATGAATGGATAAACAAAATGTGCTAAATACACACAATGGAGAATTATTTAGTCATAAAAAGGAATAAAGTTCTGATGCATAGACAACATGGTTGAACCCTGAAGCCATCATGTTGCGTGAAATAAGCCAGACACAAAAGGACATGTTTGGGAAGATGGAAAAGTTTGGGTAACTCATGGTGGTGATGATAGTTGAACACTGTGAATGTAATTAACAGCACTGAAACATATACTTGAATGTGGTTAAAAGGATAAATTTTAAGTTATATATATACTATGAGACTAAAAATGTGAAACAATATATCCGTAGGACTGTTTAACACAAATAGTGAACCTGGAGTAAACTATGCACTACAGTTATAGTACAGTCATAAAAATGTTCTCTTATCAGTTGCAGCAAATGTACCACACTAATGCAAGGTGCTAATAATAGGGAACTTCCTATTTATGCGTGAATTTTGTGTAAATCTACCACTTCTTTAAAATAAAAAGTCCAGTTGGACAAAATTCTAATAAAAATGGTGCCTAACACTAAACAACAAAAAGTTGGGATATTTACTAAAAAATTGAATGGAGAGATTTGAAATACAATACAGCAATAAAACAACCTACAACTATAGTTATATAGATAATTTCAAAAACAGAATGATAATTGAGAGCCACTCACACAGGATTATGTGATACATGACTCTATTTATAAAGCAACAAAGTAGGACAAAATCCGAACTCCATGGTGTCATAAAGCCAGGATAGTGGTTTTGCAGGGGGAGAGGATAGAAACTAGAGCGACTCTGGGGCACTGGTAATTGTTTCATTTCTTGATCTGTGTGCTGCCTGCATGGTCTCATTTTAAAAACCAGGTAAAATTCTTCCTTGACTTGCCAACTCTCTATTGCTGTCTTAAGCAGAGCTATTACACTCTGTCCCTACACTGACACTGAAATTGGTCTCACCAAGATCAGTGACAACCTGATTGCAAATTTAGTAGACCACCATTTCTTGGCCCTTATTTTACTTAGCTGCACAAAACTCTTGACCACTCATCTTAAAATGCTTTCTTCAGTGACACCACATCCTCCTGTTCTTCTTTCATTACTTTTACCTTAAACACTGATATACCCTCTACTCCTTTACTCATTCCTCCACATCTCTGTGGACAATTTAATATATTCTTATATCAGAAATATCTGTTTACTAAGGACTCTAAACTATTTCTGGTTCAAATTTATCTCCTGAGAGTTAGATAGTTCTCTAACTACCAACAGATGATCTTAATTTGGATTAATTTACATAGTATTTGAGTGCTTACTAAATGCCAAGCACCACATTAGGTACTAAAGTTTCTCACTGAAATATCAAATTCAATGTACTCAAACTCCCAAATCTATATAGACCAAATCTGGTCTTCCTCTAGAATTCTTCCTGAGTATTTACGAACCACCTTCCACTAGAAGACAAAACCTCTCAGGTACCTTTTACTTGTCCCTCTGTGACCATAACTATTCAAGTCTGTTGAGTTTACATCTGAAAAATAACTCTAATGTACTTACATTTCTCTCAGTCTCAACTGCTAGTCACTGAATTCATTCATATTTAATTTTATATGCCTTCTGACATGGCAGCTGGCTTCTTCCAGAGTTATCTGAAAGAGAGAACATACTTAAGATGGAAGCTGCAATCTTTTTGTGACATCACCTTTGCCATATTCTATTGGTCACACTGAGCAACCCTGATAAAATGTTGGAAGGAACTATAAAATGATCTGAATTCCAGGAGGAAGGGATCACTGGGACTCATATTGGAGCTTGGCTAGTACAACTGCCATCATAATTTGAGGGGTTGTATATTTAATTTGATGATTGAAACATCAAGTACTGCTTTGAAATTTATGTAGACCTTGCAGATTTCTTTGGAGTGTTCACTAATCAATTCATCATTCAAAAGAATTGACCATATATAAAATTAAATATGAATGAATTCAGTGAATAGCAGTTGAGACTGAGAGAAATATAAGTATATTAGAGTTATTTTTCAGATGTAAAGTCAACGGACTTGAATAGTTATGGTCACAGAGGGACAAGTAAAAGGTACCTGAGAGGTTTTGTCTTCTAGTGGAAGGTGGTTCGTAAATACTCATGAAGAATTCTAGAGGAAGACTGGATTTGGTCTGTATAGATTTGGGAGTTTGAATACATTGAATTTGATATCCCAGTGAGAAACTTTAGTACCTAACGTGGTGCTTGGCATTTAGTAATACCAATTTTACAGTGATCTGGAAACTTCTCTTTCAAGCCATAAATTATATTACAATTACTTCTGTTATTAGGACAAATAAAACAAGTATACCATACATATCTTTTCCATTCCAAATTATCCATTGTCACAAGATCAATGTGTTCAATTCTGGACAATAAAGTCAGTGGTGGTTTAGAATAAAAGCCTTAGATTAGATCAGATTTTCAAAATCAGCTTTGATTTATTCCAAAGTAGCTCTGAAAAATTTTTGGTTCTTTGCCTATAAAGGATCTCTCAAAAGGATAAAGATACCTTAATAAAAATATTTAACCGCTAATATAACTATATATATACATATTTAAATGTGGATTCTACAACCAGAGCCAAACAGCAACTAGCCCTCTACCTCCTCCCCTAGGGCAAAGAGAAGAGCAATAACCACCGGCAAAGTAACTCCAACTCTTACAGCTCCACTGGAGGTGGGGGCAGATCAGGATACAACCAAATTCAACTATATGGTAGAGGAGGCTGAAGCGGTGGGAATAGATATGGCTCAGGCAGATAGCCCTACAATCTATAGTCAGTCACCCGGTGCCCACTGCAGAGTTGTGTGGACAGTTCCTCCTACCAAGGTAAACAAAGGTGCTACTAGCCAGTCGAACCATAGCTCCCCAGAGTCTGGGCAGAATTACAGTGGCTCTCCCACCAATTACAGTCCCCATAGGGCAATTACAGCAGACCACAACACGAACTATCCCATGAATTATGGATACAGATGAGCTTCTCTGTAAGGTGAAGTTGGTACCTTCTGCACTTGCGCCCCATGGGAAGATGCAGTTTTAGGCATCACAGCTAAAACACTAACCGGCTCCTCTAGGCTCTCACTCCCACTCCTACTTCTTTTCGCATTGCTGTGCTGGGAGGTGCAGCTGATCATGCTCATGACCTGTCCAGTGACCCATTGTGATGGTTTGAGTCTGTTATATGTACTCAAGAAAAGCCACCTTCTTTATCCTAATCCAGTCTTGTGGGGGCAGACCTATTGTTTGGGTGGCATCTTTTCGTTTCCATGGAGATGTGACCAACCAAATTGTGAGACCTTTTGATTAGGTAGTTTCCATGGAGATGGATCTCTGCCCATTCAAGATTGGTCTTTGAAGAGGGAAATATTTTGGAAAAAGCTGACATTTGGAGATGTAGGGGGGAAAAAAACACCTTGGGGAAGCTATGTGAAACCAGAAACCAAGAACAAGCAGACACTGGCCCTGTGCCTTTCTAGCTGTTGAGAGTTGTTCTGGACACCATCGGCCTTTCTTGAATCAAGATCTTTTTCTGGATGCCTTAGTTTGGACATTGTCGTGGCTGTAGAACTGTAAACTTGTAACTTAAATTCCCTTTATAAAAGCCAACCCATTTCTGGTATATTGCATTTCTGGCAGCATAACAAAACTAAAACACCCACATATAGTCATATTTGTATCTTTGAAGGTTTAATTGTGGTTACAACTTTGTCCAAGGTTTTTAGGTCTTGCAGATAAGTATCCCTGTCTACTTACAACTGGTGCTTATGTTAACCCAGTTTGTCTTTAGTTACAAAAGGGATACATAATGTTAATGCCTTTGCAGGAAGTTAAATGAGGTTTCTGTATTTTAAAAATATGAAAGATGGAAAAGAGATTAAGAAATGGAAAATGAAATTGCAAAGCTAAAGAAGGCTCAAACAAATGATTGCAGAGAAAGATCAAAATTAGAAGTTAACTATTTAACCCTAAAGAACCTCTAAGTGGTCTGGAACTTAGAAGTATGATCTGAAGTTGTGGAAGGAACAGGGCTGAACATAGAATTGGTTTAAAAAATGTATATACAGTCCCCTTTATCATATCAGACACAACCAAACCCACCACTTCTAGCTACACAAACTTGGGCAAGTTCCTTATTTCTTTTGACTATCAATTCTCTCATTTGTAATAAGAGAATAATAAAATGCTTACTTCATGGGATTATCATGAAGATTAAGTGAGTTGATATCAAGTGAACAGAACAATACACTTGGTAAGCACACAAAAATCTTTTATTTTAAGCCTTTGAAGTTATTTGCTTTCTAATTAATTATAGTGCATGTATTACTTGGAATGTCACCAATTTAAATAAAACTACTTTTGGGTAGACACTTGAATGATGAAAAAAATAACTGTACTTTTGCCTTCTGAACAAAAGTCTATGATGAAAAATCAGTGGTATCTTTGCTTAGTCTCAAAACAAGATTAATAATCAGAAATGCCACAAATGAATACTAAGAGCAAAACAGGAAAAAAGGAAATGGAGACTGAAAAGAAGTAGTTACTATATTTTAAGGAGTGGGAGAGGTATCTCTGGGAGTTTTCCTATCATTCTGTGAGTATAATGGCTATACTTTGCTTACCCATGGACAACTGAGGACCTCACTACCATGATTATAAAAAAAGAAAATATGGAAGAACAGACTGAAATGAGAACTAAATTTTCAATAATTAAGATATACCACGCAAGATATGCTATCAGAGAATTGTACGGTTTGTATTACCTGAAAAGCATTTATTGCAATGACAAAACTAAAGGTTAATTATTTTTTTATTATTGAATTATATCATAAAGGCTTTACTACTACATCTACAATTTAATCAAGAGGAAATGCTTTGCATTTACACCAAGGACACATTTACTCTAGTGGAATAAAACAGACACAGACAAAAGACCAAATACATGTTTTAAAAAATAAAGACTATGTATTTTACCTGGTCCTACTTTTGCTATTTTGGACCACCCTTTTCAAGAGAACGGACCTTACATACATGTTAAATGTGATTTAACTTCCCACATTTTTAAACAGAAACTGCAGTTTCTCACAATTTCTAAATTGTAGACAAAAGATTGAAAACAATATGGAAAACAAAGTTTAAAAACAAAGTAAGACCTGCTATTACCCTATCTATAGTGGAAAGATTGAGTAAAATGTGGCCCCTCTGTGGCTCATTCAAAGAAACACTTTTACTCAGAGATAAGCATTTCTGATTTAGGAGTAAGTTTCCCACTCCCTCTACAGGACCAGATCCTCAAATGTCTCTGGTATCAATCACAAAGTTAAGTGAAAATGTCTACAAAATATCTACAAACTGAAAATCAGAATAGAGCTCATGAAAATAAAAATTGGGTGCCAGTTAAATATATATCTTCAGATTTTTCCTTTTTCAAAAGTATCATTTTTATTGCAGTTGATATTTTAAAATAACATATTTTTAGTGTGCTTCATGTTTAATAACTAAGTTTCAAACTCAATACGTTCAAAATTTTTATGTTTCACTTGATTTGACTGAAATTTCAATTACCTACTACTTTACTCAACCAAGTTATACATGAGGTAAGTTTCAGATAAAAAAAAAAATCCACCACAAAGATGTTAACTCTTTTCAAGAGTACATGAATCATAATGCCCTTCTCATATTTAGAGTTTACAACTTTATGAGATAACTATTGCATATCCAAGAAAGTTTACTATGCAATTTAAAAGCAAATACTCTTTTGCACTTTTTAACTAAATTATGTTGTGAAATATAGGGCAAAAAACTGGGCAAAATTTGTTTTTGGTAACAGAAGACAGTGTGATAATGAATCCAAATGTTTTAAGTTTCTAATTTCTACACTAACACACACATACTAATCAATCTAAAAAATATTTTTGTAACAAATTGGACAGAATAAGTGTCTTACTGTAAATAAAGAATACAAATTTCCAATTATGGCCTGATAGCCAGCTAATAGCTTTTTAAGACATGTATAGCCAACTAACAGTTTTCTAAAACATGCTTGCACTAAAAGATCCCTGCTAAAAATCAATTATATTTAAATGGATCTTAATAATGTAGGACTTTCATGATACCAGAAATCTTTTAAAAAGTCTGAGTACAATAGGGCTACAACAACATTGATATTAATAAAAATTATAGAAGAGATTATTGCTGTGCTTTGCCCCCAAAATACTATCAATCTTTGCTGAAGTTGTGCAACCCCAAATTATGTTTCCTCTTATTGAATTTCATTATCTTTCACATATCTCTAAGTTTTTAATTCAGCAGAAAATGAAATGTAAAATCTTTAAGAATTCAAAGTATTTAAATGTGTAACTTCACATTATACTACCATGTTTTGCCCTTCTTGTTTTCCAAATACACAAGAACAATATACATTTTTCTCAAAAATTAAATAAGATGTCCACATTAAAAAAATAAAGCCTACAAAAAGTTCCAGAGCTAAAAAAGGTTATTCATATGACACAAAGTGATCTCCTATGAGTCCAAAGTTCAAAACATTTAAATGAAGTCCATTTATATGTCTTGTTTTCTTTTCAATGAAATATTACATTGATAGAGGCGAAATCACATTTTTAGTTCTTGAGTCAAATGTACGCAAATGTTTTTTATAAGGTTATTAAAAATAGGAGACCAAGTTGAGTGTGCCAAAGAGATAGCATTCAGTTGGATTTTGTAGAGTGATCAGTAAGAAATTTAGAGAAGGGATTTCCTTGGTTGGTTTCCATTGCTTGATAGACCAAAAGCAAAAAAACTGCCACAACAACAAACAGCAAAATTTTTATCCACACAGGAATGGTACGTCCTCTTTTTGTCTTTTCTGACTTGACATCTGTCATGGGAACATATTTAGGAACATACTTAGATGTAAAAGATTCCTCCATCCTGAAATCACTGAGTTCTAACAGCCGGCCTGCAGCCCCTTTGATTGGCCTGCAACAACTAGCACTGTTGGGAGGGAAATAATGAAGAAAAATAAATTTTAGATAAAGTCATGATTTAGATAAATAACATAAAATGTCAATGCTCTTTGTAATTCCAAGTAGCAATAAAAATCTCACTGCTATTCCTAATTCCAACTACATTTTTTTGAGGTAACAGTTGTCTCATAAATTGCTTCAGGTCAATCTATTTAAAATTGCTACACATTTTTCACTTAAAAAGTTAGACACAGAGCTTTTATTAGAAAATCATGTTCAGATAAATAATACTTATCAGAAGGCTGATAAACACCCACTAAGCTAACACATTTGGGAGATAAGTGGGAGAAGTAGTGTGGTTTTGACTCTTTTGTCAGAAACAACTTAACAAATATCTAAAACATAGCCTTTACAATTGAGATAGAAGTATCAGGAAAAAAATTATTTCACTAAAATACACATTATATATTAGGTAAATTACCTATAATCTTTCTGCTTAATGAAATTAATTTAGAAACTGACTCAAATATAAAAAATTATGACCTTAAAGAAATTAAACTGTTCCCAAAAGGAAAACAGAGAACAGAATTAAAAACAAAAATTCCCTAGCATAATGCAGTAATCCTTGTTTAAATGTATCTGAATACCTAATTGCTGTTGGTGTAGATGCCTCAAAGGGAAACATTTCCTTAAGAATATCCCTTTCTACTCTTCTTTCCTCTGTTTTTTCTCCCACTTAATAAGAAACAAACAAACAATCATAAGTTAAAGTTTAGGTAGAAGTACAATAATTAAAACATAATTTTAAGTAACAGTTTTAAAGAACAAAACAGTTTAAAAAGTCTACCCTAGTTTCTAAAACTGCCATTTCAAAGTTCATTATTGTCTAGGTATTCATGTGCTTCCAAAGTGTTCTTCAAATTTCTTGAATATGAAGAGATCTTAATGTGGTGAATAGGGGGGAAAAATCACCACACATTCAAATAGGTTAAAAAAAAAAACTAAACTAAAAAAAATCTCAGTACATCTAATATGGCAGCAAATTTTAAGCTTCCTCACTGGATAGCCATGAATTTCACTAATAAAACATTAAGAGTACATTGTTTCTTCCTCTGTTAAGAAGTCTGTAATTAAATAAATGATCAAATAAAGAAGATAGCCACTTAACATGGACCTTGAACAAATTTCAGCTACAGCACTGTTTTTAACTATATAGTCAATCCAATTTTCCCAATGTCAAGAACAAAATCTTTTAACCTTGAATTGTTTTGCTGTTTACCTTTATGCCCAATTCAAAATACTTCATTTCCTTCAGTAGTCATTTAAATTATAATACACCATGCAGTTAGTATATTAAAGCTTAATTAGATAGGTGTTAATCAGTTTAAGCAGCAGATTTCACTTTAAAAACTCATTATTTGACCTTTCAGTCTAAAAGATAAGAGTGTAGCCTCCTCCCTCATAATCCTGTACCCACCATGACAAACACAATATACAACATACAAAGCAGCACACAAATGACCACTTCCCTGAAAACTGGATACAGGCACCCAGTAGCAAGAGAATATATTAGCATGGCATACTATATGATGCATGTTATCAGTTAACTTCCATTTTCACTAAGAAACCTATGCCTTTAAAATAATAGATACATTTATACAAATACCACCCCAAAAAAGAAAACTCCGCTCCCTCCCACTCCAAAAAACAAATATAAATATTTCTTCTTTAAACATGAATGATAGCCCTCGATCTAAATTTTATTCATTACTTCAGCTCTTGTCAATGGTTTCTTTGGTGTTCTTCTGGGTATGTCTGAGAATTCAGTGATTGGCAGAATAGGAGCTGCATGCTTGAAATTTCCAGTCACCCTATTGACAACCTGCCAAGATTCAAATTGTTCAGACTCAGAATTATCCAAACATAACAAAAGATACTTAAAAAAAGAAAAGAAACAAAAGATATTTCTATGTCTGTAATATTTTCAAGTTTTCTTTGATAAAAATTTAGGGCACAGAGCCTATACAGGAACATATAAGTGCTTTCCACTATGAGGTCTTATCATTCTTAAGATTTTTTAGCAAAAAGCATCCTTACAATACTTAGGATTTTTATATGATGAAATGATTTATTTATATAAATTTGCTATACTGAAAAATTCTACAATTCAGAACTGTATAGGGAAAATAAATTTAAAACACAATTATTTTAAAATATGAAAATATGAGATTTGCCAAAATTCACCACCTCCCCAGTTCTAATTAAAGGGTTCACCATTCATATAATTTATGAAACATATTTACTAAGGTTTCGTTGCTTGAAGCCATTATAGTTTCAGCTATGGGAGTACTCTCTGAAATTACTACACCATCTATACGAAAATGTTCTGAAGTTTCCATCTGTTAGTTTGAAAACAAAACAAAAACAATAAATATAAAATAATCACTAAAACCCTACGAGTTTGAAAACCCAATTCTAAGCAATAAGCCTTGCATCACCCATTTCCTTGGAGTTCTTCTTGGCCCTCTTGTAGACTCCCTAGTTAATGCCTGCAGAGGTCCGCCTTTTGAAGATCCACTTGTCCATTCAGTCTCAGTTATTCCAGCTTGAGAATAGCTCTATTCAAGCATCGACACATTAAAAAGCCATATTCTAACATCAAACACCTTTATAATGGCCACATTAGTACACGGAGAACCCAAGACAAACCTCCAAAAGCTAGTAGTTGTAAACACTTAGGTTCTCAAAATATTTCTTAAATGTATTGATTGAACTAATATGTAGGCACCAAAAAAAAAAAAAACCAACACTAAAAATATGTTAAAATACACTAAAGAGTCCATCTCTAGTAGGTCACCAATTAAATAAAAGCAGGGGGAAAGTACATAAATTATCACTGGCTCCTTCTGTGACTCACTGTTTGTTAGATGGCTCTGGTATCACAGCTGTCTATCTCTTTGGTTGCCTAAACAAAGACTAGACTGATTATGACTTAGAAAAAGTCATTTGCTGTATCAAGTAAATTTCCTTTTAAGACAAAAATGCAAACTTCTATGATTGTTACCATAGAGTAAACATTTTTTCATGTGGTTAGGATTAATTCAAATAGAGTTCAAATTATAATTTAAAGGGTGTCAAATCCTTTTTAGAAACAAAAAAGGTCAAAATTGGGCAGCAACACAAACCAAGTAGTCGCTCTTTCATGAACATGCAGGCCTAACACATCACTGCAAAAGGACAATGCTACCTGCTCCTCACTACATAAAGACAGAAAGGTGATAGTGACAGACATACATGCATATGAACCTACTGGAGCATTGGTTTAAGCTGACCAGAAAGCACCCACCAACAATGAGTATAACAGTAGAGTGTGCCGATACTGTCACTCTGCTTTCAAACTAGTATTTTTATATTCAAGTCAATGTCTATTTATTTTAAAGATGTATTTTTTTTTTTACTCTTATCTTCCGCCGAAAGATACCCCTATGACAGAAGTAGTCACTTCTGTATGTATATGTGACAGAAGTAGTCACATCAGTATGTATATGTGATTTATATACATATAAATCACAAACCATGTAACTAGGTTTATTTTTGTCTCTCAGGCAAGCTTAATTCTGCCCTTGCTTGGAGAAGTGCTGGAGCCTGAGCATGCGTTTCGTGTAGGCGAATTTCAAGAGTGGAAGGCACTATTTGATTAACAATTTGAACAATTTATTGATTATTTAAAAGGCTTTTCCTTGGACTTTCTGATTATTAATTCAAAATGATTAGATAAACAATGCATGCATTGACATAAATAAGTATAACAAGCAAGTAAACATAAGACACTTTTAAACCTGGCCAGCAGACTCTAAAAGTGTAAATGAAAGAGAGAGAGAGAGAGAGAGAGAGAGAGATTCTCATCAAACTAGGGAAAGTTCCCACATGTGATACTTCTGGCTGGGGAAGTCCTGGACTTCAGTCTCACTCCTACGTTTATTTCCCTTAGAGTGTGCTTCCAGTTCTACCTAATGAGATGTTTAAGAAGTAAAAAGAAAAGTTAAAAAAGCCTTTTCAGAACTGGAACCCTGCTCCTCAGGTTTGTCCATCAAGAGCTTGAGTTGGTATGTGGCGCTATGTATCTCCAGGCTTTATGTGCCCCCTTTTCTTGGGTTTCAGTCCTTTTCCAATACTTTGTGCTCTTCAACTCAAAAAGCCTACTTTTTTTTTCTCTGTTAGCCCTGTCCCCTCTCTGTTGGGGCAAAAAGTCCTGGTTCCTTTAGTGCTTATTCCAGGTTTATCTGTGCTGGGGGCCTGTTTTCAGTAGTCAAAATTTGTTAATTAATTTCACAATTGGACTTGGTTGACTTGAGCCCTTTCCTGCTAGTAAAGTCTGTTTCCCTTCTCCTGGGGGAACCAGCCTGCTATGTCCATGAGGGTAGGACAGCAGCCTCCATGGCTTGGGGGACTTACAGTTCTGTGTGGGAGCTCAGCCATTCCACTTGGTCTAGACTGGTATATGTTGTGTGTCCTGTCACTAATGTTCTTCCAGCAGGTGTTTTGTACTGTTTCTGGCTATTTACTAGCTGCTGTAGAGGACAAACTAAATTCCACACCTCACTGTGTCATCACTTTCCCCACCTCCTGTTGACTCATAAGAGCACTTGGGGCTCGAACTGAGACCCTATAAATGTTTCATGCACTAGGTTTGCCTTCTTGGAACATATAATTCCCAGAGGGTCCTAGATTAGATAAATCCTGAAACTCAGGGGGACCAGCCTCTCTAGGATTACCAATTAGTGTGGACACCTCTTGTCAACATGAAAAATTCAGAACAGGCATTCCCCAAAGGTCCCTATAGATTGGGAGAAGGATTAAAAGAGAAGGAGGAGGTGTAACAGAGAAAATGGGATTTAACAAGTGAGTATGACTGCTGAATCACTATATTAATATTCCTTCTAGCTTCCAGTGTTTGTGAGCAGTTAGAAGGAAAAATCTGAGATGTTGGAATGGTAGCCCATAAGAAATTCTGAGTTCTGTGACTACTTATTGAAGTATGCTTTGAAAATTATTGCCTTTTTCTTTCTTTGCATTGTATATATTTTATATTTTACAATAAACAGCATTTTAAAAAGTGTATGCAAAGATAGTGGAACTGGCTGGTCTGAGGACACTTAAAAATAGAAAACTAAGTGTGAAGGCTAGAAGACCTCGTTAGTTAACTTACAAATAAGTCTTTTTTTCTGCAGTAGAAAAGAAGAAAAGGCTGCAGACAAAGTTCATGACTTGAGAGCTGAGTTCCTAAGCTCAAGAAAGTGATGAAAGTTCAGTCAAGGCAAATCTCTTATGCTATTGTCAGAGCCCTGGATGGTAAGACCTGGAACCCTGACAGATGGGAAGGGGAAAACTGGGTAGATTCCCACAAAGACTTTGACTCTCTAAATCCTCTGAGTCCTTAGAGTTTGCAGAGGGGTCCATGGCTACCTGTTAAGAACAAGAAGTTCTACTTCACAGGAAGATACAACTAAGACCACTCTTCCACAAGGCAGAAAGGATCCCTTGGTGATCTGTTCATACCCATTCTCTTAGTGGCCAGGCCGCTGAACTAAGAAAAGTTCAGCTAGTGATTTGCTGGACAAAATAAGAGAGGAAAAGAACCATACCCAAAAGAGTTGTGTACAAACAGGAGTTAGGGTAGACAGGAGTTAGGGTAAGTGCTCATGGAACTGGATTGTAAGGATGCTTAATCAAAGGAATGTAGGACACAGTATTGGATGAGGGAGAGTTTATTTCTTAGAAATATACTTTTGGGATACAGGATATAAGACTCTTCCTGGAAAGGACACTGTGCTGGGTTTTTTTGTTTGTTTGTTTGTTTTGTTTTGTTTTTTCTCATGGCCAGACACTAGGAATTGAACAAGGGTCTCCAGCATGACAAGTGAGAACTGTGCCTGCTGAGCCACCATGGCCTGCCCTGTGCTGTTTTGAAATGTTAGGTACCCCAGAAAAGCCATGTTCTTTTAATCCAGTCTTGTAAGGAAAGACCTGTTGTTGGGTGGGACATTTTGGTTAGATAATTTCCATGGATACATGGCTTTGTCCATTCAAAGTGGGTCTTAATTAATTTACTGGAGTCTTTAAAAGAAGGAAAGGGGGGAGAGAGAGAGACACAGAGAGAGAGAGAGAGTTCAGAGCCGACACAGAGAGCAGAGAGGTGAAACCACGAGACAGGTGTTTGGAGATGCAGAAAGAAAATGCCCCAGCAGAAACCAGAAAGAGCCATTTGAAACCAGAAACCAGGAGAGAAGGAGAGCAAATATTACCATGTGCCTTCCCATGTGACAGAGAAACCTTGGACAGCATCAGCCTTCCTTCAGAATAAAGGGACCTTTCTCAGAATGCCTGTTTGGACATTTTTATACCTATAGAACTGTAAACTTGTAACTTAATGAATCCCCTTTGTAAAAGCCAATCCATTTCTGATATATTGTATTCCAACAACTTTAGCAAACCAAAATGGATTTGGTACCAGAGAAGTGGGGTGCTTCTGAGTTTGCAAATATGAAACATGTTGGAATGGTTTTTAAATGGATAAGGGGAAGACTCTGGAAGAATTGTGAGGTGCTTGATAGAGAAGGTCTGGATTGTTTTGAAGAGATTCTTGGTAGAAAAATGGACTCTAAGGGTACTTCTGATGAGGCCTTAGACAAAAATGATGAATGTATCATTGCAAACTGAATCAAGGTGACTGTTGCAGCAGAGAATTTGACAAATTTGAGTCTTGGTGCTCGATAGAAGGAAATTGAAAATGATAACCTGGGATACTTAGCTGAAGAGATTTCCAAACTAAATGTGGAAAATGCAGACTGGCTCGTCCTTACATCTCCTTATGTGACAGGAAAGGGATATGTTGAGAAGTGAACCCTTGAGTACAAAGAAATCAGAAATTGATGGTCTGTAAAATTCTGGGCTTCTAGAAAGTGAAACTCCAGAGAATAGTGCCCCACATGAGGATTTAACCAAACATGGAAGCAGTCAGTCATTTCAGCACAAGATAGGATTGGAGATGAAGTTATCCAGGAAGGATTTGTGGAAAGTCCTATTGTCTGGTGGTTATGAGCCCTGTGTGCTGCATGGCAAACTGAAAAGTTTGTTGCAAAATCTGTATGAACAGAACCATGGCCAGTCTTGACAGAAAGGGACAGATTGTGAAAAAGCAGAATCATAGATGCTAAGGCCTGGAGTCACTAAATCTCAACACTTCATACACCCACCCACCATGTGGGAGGGGCCAGTTGTGCGCCCACCTCTCCAGCACTGCACTTGCTATTTTTTTACTTTCACTCATCAAAATTTCAAACATATGTAATAAAGTGAGTAGTATAATGAAATTTTATGTTTCCACCACTCAATTTTAAAAAAATATTTACTCATGACCACTCTGGAATCACATGCACACATCCCTCACACACTTCTCCTCCAGAGTACTAGAAACAAATGCTGTCACTCAGGACATATTCAAAAAGATAAGGATTATTTCTTTTAAGTCTTACCACAATAACCCTTATCATTTTAAGATAATCAACAATAATTCCTTAAAATCATAAGATACGCAGCCGGTATACAAATTTTCCCAATTGTCTCATATTTTTACAAATTTGTTTGAGTCAGTATCCAAACTAAAATCCACAAATTCCATTTTTTGATATATCTCCTAATATAAATTCTTTTTAGATAACCCCCTTTTTTTTTTCGCATGGGCAAGCACCAAGAATTGAACCAGGGTCTCTGGCATGGCAGGCAAGAATTCTGCCACTGAGCCACTGTTGCACTGCCCTCTCCTAAAAGTACCTTTTCACCCGTATGTTCTTGCACCCATATACTTTTATTTACTCTTGGTATTTATTTACTGTAAAGCTGGACCGTCTGTCCTGTACATGTCCCACAGTCTGGACTTCGCTGATTGCATTTCATGTCATTTAACATATGTCCCTGCATTTCTGTAAACTGGTGTTAGGTCTTGATAAAATTTGGTCCTGTTCCTTTGTCTCTTAATTTTTAGAGTTCTCTAGTACATCCTTTCAGGGCCTCATCCAGTCAAGAAATTGAGCTTCTGCACAAGGACTAAGGTTTGATTTTAAACAATGAGGGGCAGCATTTCCAGTTATTTGCATGCATGTTCCAGGTGAATTTTCACTTCTCTTTTTACTTAAATTTAAGGACAATCTTAGAAGGAGGTCTTCAGATTGAAACATTTACTATAGCAGAATAATTTTTAAGCACAAAACTACTCCCCATGAACTTTGGATTCCCACATCTGTAATCTAGTTTTACTTTTCATTCCAAGATGGTAGTCCAGGAAACAAAGACTATCTTTTGTTGTTTTCTTTAATTAATAAAAAATAAACCAGGTATTCTTCCATTTTTGCAGACTATTTGGCTGAGTTTGGAGAAGGCAAAATAAATTGTTCTCCAAAAAGTCCTCAGAGAACAATAAGTGCAACCATGTTGTCTCCTACCATTCTTGGTCCCTAAAATTCATAATCTTCTTAAGCAACTCGTTACAGAAAAGATTGATATCTGTAATATTGCTGAAACTTCATTTCTATTTTGTCCTTTTTTTCTCTTTAAGAATGGAAGAACTAGACTTGACAAACTGAACAAAACTTAAAGGGCAGAAGAGGAAAATCGACTTTCATTTGACAGAAGGATCATCAGTTTGCAGGGGCTGTGGAATCTCCCTGCTCGGTCTGAGCATCTAAGGGGGTCACAGCAATGCTGCAAACACAAGTAGAGCAGGGGAGCGCTTGGCCACACTTTCGAGCCTTGGGGGAGACTGGGAACAAGTGTGCACATGGACTGCACACCCTTTTGAGAGCTGGGTTTTGCTGAGGAGGGGAGGCGCTTCTTACCTTCCTGCTTTTACCATGTTTGGCAAGTTTTCCTACACGAAATACATTTGGGAAGATATTTGATTCATTGCTTGTCATGGTCTTTTACAAATAATCATTTTCAATTGTCTTTCTTGTTTTTGTTTAAAGTACTTTAATTTGGTGAAATAGCCTTTAAAATAATGTCTAAATATTAGTCAGGAAATAATTAGATGTTTGATTGACTAAATTAAACTTTTTTATTTTGAGACTGTAAGAGTAGATATGGACACATAAGGAAAATGCTTCTTAGGATGGAGATACTAACTTTCTTCACAGCTAAATTTTGAGTTTTCAAAAGCTATAAGTAAGTTATTGATGAGTCTCACTGATTGCAATCAGGAACATCCTGGAACAGCAGGTGAGCAATCTATCGTACGTAGCTGACAGACGTAGTGATCAGATGGTGTCAGCCCCGCTCTTGAATGGGCCCATCTCTCAGGGTGAGAAGCAAGGCTGGCGGATGAGCCCGAGGATGCCCAGCACTTTGGACCTGGAAGGGGCCCCAGGGTCATTTCATTGATGTGAGAGCTGGGGTAGGGCCAAGCAGCAGTCCAGCATCATGCGGCTACTTGGAGGCAGAGCTGGAAATGAGCCAGCAGATCCTGCCTCGGTGACTCTGCAAAGTCCTGATGACACACTAAGTGCTTGAGGTCAGCAGCAAGACCAAGGCTATCACCACGGAGTGTGGCCACACGTGAACGTCAAAGTGTGTTTATGGCACAACACAGACTCCACGTGTAAGGCTGCCTTATTAAACGTTTTCCTGCTTTTAGGATTGCACACATGAAGAATCACAGCGTGGTCAGGACGGTGGTGGACGATACACAAACCCACAGCAATACAGCAGCAGTTACACCTGTGGGGGGCCCCAGGGGGCGACAGGCACTCTCCCTCTTTCCTCCTGTACGGCCAGGTGTTCCCAGGTGTGACCTCCGGCCTCATCCCTCTTTTCTGTCTGGCCTCTCTAGTCCCCACAGTCTCTCTAGTTCTGGGCTCCAGGAGTTCATGGAGCTGCTAGGTTATGAGTAAATATTTTGCCTGTTAAAATCCTCAAGGGCACAGTCTTCTGGGACTCAGCGGCATGTTGGACATACTTCTGCTTTAGCAGTTTCATGCCTTGGAGTAGCAGTTCCACTCTAGCATAGCAACTCCCCCAGGATAGGGGCCTCAGCAGCCTCACCTCCTAGCTCAGAGGAGATCCCACAGCATGCTTCCAGCTGACTCACAACCAGCCACTGCTGTGCAACAACAAGGAGGGTGCCTGCTGCATTCCAATATGCACGCCTGAGTTCACTCACTCTTTTAGCCACACCGCTGACTCACTCAGATGAGGCCAAGAGGGCGGAGTCCTTGCTCCAACAGGGAGCCCTCCTTATATCTATGCAATTTAAAAACAGATTTATAGGGATGTTTTAACATTACACACTGTGCAGGGCATAGGGGACACTGTGTGAGAGGAGCAGAGGTCACAAGTTGAGGCTTGCAAGCTGGGGGCATCAGGGGAAGGGGGTGGAGACCTGCTGCACTGACACCCAGGGGCAGGGCCGGCCTTGGCTGTATCGGAGCACCCCCTGTTCCTCCTTTTTGGCATGTGTATTCTGTTTCACTAACAAAGGAAGTAAGGTAAATGGTCGATTCAAAAGTTCTAGTTTTTTTTTTTTCCTACCTGGTAACATATGCATGTGGTAAAAAAAAAATTTAAATAGCAAAACAGGGCAAAATAAGCTTTATTTTAAAAATGGCAAGCAAAATGTACCCTGTTTCAATTTTTCTATTTCATCGTCACCATTCTTGGACAGATCCTGCTGGTGCTGCCTCTGGTTCTGTTTCTCTTCCGTCCCAATAGCCGCGTGATGATAAGGTCTTGCTGCGTTTTCATTTTAAGTCAGTAAGACTTGCTGACGCCAAGTCCAGAATGACATTTGAAAGCAGAATTCCCTCCTTTGGTGACTGCACTTAGCTCCCTATCCCTGCTCTGCTGAGTCACAGGCTGGGAAGGTGGTGGGCAGAGGGCTGAAGTGGAGGCGAGGCAGGAGAACCCCCGCTCCTGGCCACGGAAGCTTCCTGCAGGCAACTCCCGCGCGGGGCAGGGAGCTTCGTGTCCACACTGGTCTGTGCCCCATGCTTCTCCGCGGCCTTCACTGGCCGCCCTCCACAAGCACCCTGGCCCGCTTGGCCTGCTGGAATCGCACAGCTCACGTCCCTGAAACCTTTGGTCAGTTACGCTGTTCTGCGCCAGCTGTCACCAAGGAACAGGTGCTGCCCAAACGGCCACGGCTCTCCCCGCTTTCGGGGGAAGACACGAGGCTGATAAACCCGCACAGAGTCCCGAGGGGCTTGGGAAGAGCTCAGAGAACAGGAAGCCGTGGGTACAGGCAGAAAGGAGCTGAAGGGTGGGGCTCTTCTTCCACAGGTGCCCTCAGTTACTTAACAAATTAAAACAACATTTCTTTTTTAATATTTTTATTGTTAAAACAACATGCAAACACAAAAGTTCTTAACATACTAACATTTCATACTTGGTGTGCAATCAATGGCTCATGATATCATCACATAGTTATATATTCATCACCATGATCATTTTTTAGAACATTTGTATCACTTCAGAAAAAGAAATAAAAAGTGGAAAAACCCATACAAAACATACTCCTTATCCCCCTCTCACTGACCCAATTTATTTTAACCTTTGTTACCCTATTATTTGTTCATTTATTTTTATTCATATTTTTAAAATATTTCTATTATAAATAACGAAGACATGCCAACATTTTTGACAAAAAATATTCTTGACATACAAACATTCTTGACATGGTTACAATCAATGGCTCACAATATCATCACATAGTTGTGTATTCATCACCATGAGCATGCTTTTTTAACATTTGCATCTCTCCATAAAAAGAGAAAAAAAAATCATACGTGCCATATCCCTTACCACTTCTTTTCACTGACCACTAGTATTTCAGTCTACTCAATTTGTTTTAACCTTTCTACCCCCTATTACTTAAAACATTTCTTGAGTGGCCTCTTTTGTTCCCAGACATTGTTCTGGGAGGCGGGACTCCAGCCATCATGGAGTTTACTTTCAGCAGAGGCAACATAATAACCAAACACACCACAAGGCCATTTCAGCTTGCAGTGAGTGCTGCGGTGGGGAAGCCAGCCCATATGTGTGTAAGGTGTGAGTGTGTGCATGAAGTGTGAGGGTGAGTGCGAGTGAGCTGTGAGCGTGAGTTGTGAGTGCGTGTGAGCTGTGAGTGTGCTCCCATGTGGGGCTTCTTCAGAGAACTGCTCAGGCTTCTCGAGGTCACCGTGAGCAGAGAACCTGGAATGAAGGGGAGAGTAAGTTGTGAATAATTTGTTCATAAAACCGAGAGGTTCTCTCCTTTTCCTCCTGCTCGGGACACATGAGTGTGTGGGGTGTCATCAGAGTGTGGGACCCGAGCCCCACTCCCCACTCCCCACTCACAAGGGACGAGGCAACCTGAGCGCCACGGCCAAGGGCGGCGGTAGGGAAGGTCAGCTGGGCGCGGCACGAGGGCGGACCTGAGTAGGGCGGGGGCGGAGCCTCGAGTTCTCACGGAGCCACGGCCAGGTTCAAGGTGGGAGCAGGAGCTGAGCAGGGCGGGGTAGATGGCGCTGCCATCAGCTGTGGCTGGCTCCCTGCCTAAGCTCTGCGCATTCCTTCCTCTATCCGGAGAACGTCTCACAGGCTGGGAGGTGCTGAATCCCACCAGCGCAGGAAGGAAGGAAGAGAGCGCACAGGTAATCCTGGAGGCTGCACCACTACCCACCCCCAGACCCCAGAGCTCCCCGCCCTCCCCAGGCCCTCAGTACTGCTTGTCACACCCTGCAGCTCTCCCAAATGAGCCATGCCCATCCCAGAGCAAATTTCCTGGGCTCTCCGGCTTTTCCTGACCCTTGAGAGGATTTCTTCCATAGGAATGGATGCAGAGTTCTGTGCCCTTTCTACCTAGAGCTGAGAAAAAAATACAAATTTAATCTTCCTTCAGAAATCTAGCTACGATGAGCACACGGGCCTCTGTGTATTCAGAGAACTGCCTGACAACATGTGGAAAGAGGCAGAGACTTGGAGAACAGGACACGGTGCCCTTTCCACAGTGCAGCCTTCCCACTCAGGCCCTCCCTGCTTTCCCCCTGGTCTCCCCGTGCCCTGGCTCCACCTGCTCACTCAGCTACCCTGAAGCCTCCCAGTTTGTGCAGCAGCCAAGCACTTCCCTGGATGTTGCTCGCTCAGCCCAGAGCCCAGTACAGGGGCTCCTGCTGCCCTGTTCCAGGCCCGCAGGGATGCATCCTGCAAGTCTCGATTTAGACTTTGCTTCGTTCCAGCCTGGACGAGGGGCTCTTCCTGGGCACTGCCTCGGCACCCACTTGCTTTCTTCTCAGACTCAAAGCAGTGACCTCTAGCATAGGGGCTGGACTGACCGAACATCTGCTCTTTGCTTCCTAGGAGTTTACTGTCTGGAAGGGAGAGCAGAAAATCACGTGGAGCCCTGCAAAGCAAATGAGCAGCACTTCCCTCTGGCAGGTTTCTGTGAGGCACCACCCAAACTTGAGCTGCACACAGAGGATGAGGCCGGAGGTGAAGGGAGAGGCCACAGAAGTCCCCAGGGGTTATGGGGTTTGAGGTGATTGAGGACAGTGAGGAGGCAAAGGAGAGCTTTACTCAAGCGGATTTGGCCATCCTTAAAGCTATTCACCACGAGGCAATCACATGCCGGGACCCAGGAAAGAAGTCCATTCCCTCCAGCTTCTGGGACCCAAGGCATCAAGCAGTTTCATAGTTTGCAGACTCACTCAGATTTCTCGATCCCAGCTCTGCAGCTAATCAGAGCGCAACCCAGCACGTTAAGTTCTCCGAACATCCACACCCTCGCGAGAAAGACAGGAGCGGTGATAGAACCTACCTTCAGGGTGCATGTGGATTTCATGCGGTCATGTGCACAGAGGCTAGAACAGAAAATACAAGTAGATCACAAGTTTCAGGAAAGTAAACTTAGTACATGAGAGGTTTGTAGAGTCAGTTTACGCACTAGGTGTTCTTTAGGGTTACCAGGAATGTTGGTTGGGGTTTGGCAAACCATGGCAATTAACAGTATCTAGCTGAAGCTTGCATAAGAGTAACCTCCAGAACAGCTTCTCGGCTGTATTTGATCTTTACCTTATTTTGTTATGTTTCTTCTCCCCTTTTCAATCAGAAAGCATTGTCAACCCCATGGTGCTGTCCTATATTGTGACACCCCTTTTCAACATGAAAAAGTTAGAATGGGCATCTTCCAAAGACCCCTGTAGACTGGGAGAAGGATCAAAGGAGAAGGAAGAGGCATAACAGAAGATAGGATTTAACAAATGAGTATGACTGATGAACCACTATAATGCTATTCTTCTAGCTTCTAGTGTTTTGGAGTAGCTAGAAAGAAAAACCTGAAAATGTGGGACTGAAACCACATCAAACTTTGAAATCTATTATGTAACTACTTGTTAAAATGTACTTTGAAAAGTATTGCTTTTTTTGTATATGTATTCCACAATAAAAACATTTTAAAAAGTAAATTATAAGGATGGCAGTCAGTAGCCATGGTAGTAGTAACAGTGGTACCAGTAGTAGTGACGGTACTAGTAGTAATAGTAGCAACATCAGTAACAGCAGATAGCCACAACAATACCAGCAGTGGTAGTAAGGGCAGCCATACTGACAAGAGTAACAGCGATGGTGGTAACGTCACTACCAGCAGGCGTAACAGCAGTGTTGGTGACATCAGTACCAGCAAGAATATCGGCAGGGAGGTAACCTTAGTACCAGCAGGAGTAACAACAGTGGGGGATAATGTCAGAACTGGCAGGAGTAACAGCTGTGGGAGTAATGTCAGTACCAGCAAGAGTAACAGCAGTAGGGGGGTAACATCAGTACCAGTAGGAGTAACAGCAGTGAGGGGTAACATCAGTACTGGCAGGAGTGATGTCGGTACCAACAGGAGAAACCACAGTGGTGGTAATGTCAGTACCGGCAGGAGTAACAGTAGTGGGTGGTAACACCAGTACCAGCAGGAGTAATGGCAGTAGGGGTAATGTCAGTACCTGCGGGAGCAACGGCAGTAGTGGTAACATCAGTACCAACAGGAGTAACAGCAATGGGGGTCATGGTATAAGCGCTCTTTTAGCAGGACAGCAAAAAGGAGCTTTCCTAGGATTGTTACTCTGGAAAGTGTCAAAAGGCCCATGGTTTTGCAGGTACCGTTTTGTTCCCTGAGGGCAGCCCTCTCCCACGGTTCCCTCCTTTCCTCCTCTACAAGGACTGACCACCAACAGAACAGGGGTCTGGAAGGGGGAGGTCAGGGAAAGAAAGGGCAGGGGCAAGGGGAGGACTGAAAGACACAGGGAAGCTGGGTGGCCACACCCCTTCCCACACCCATGCACACTTGCTCGCCAGTAGGCACAAGTGTGTGAGCTCTCCACTCCCACACACCCCCTGAGGCTTTGGGACAGGGTGGAAGTCCGGTCCTCAGGTTTGGCCTGAGCTATGCATTGCTCTGCCGGGCCCATCCTCTCAGCACCACAGGGTGGGGTCAGGGCCCGGTGATGTGGACCCTGTGTCTGTGGGGTTCTGGGTTTCCTGGGAGATTGAAGTGCAGACAGCAGGTGTGCAAAGGGAGGCCACATCAGGGCCAGCCCTGCAGAGCATCGGGCGCTACCCCCCAGCGAAGCCCCTGCCCCAGGTTCAGTCTGCCCTGTGCTCTCCCCAGGTTCTTGTCCAGCTGCTGCACCCACAGGGCCCTGCCACTGACCAGCTCCCACTCAGGCGTCAGAGCAACGCTGCCTTCCCTTCATGTTTTGGGCCAGCAAGGCCTACGCCATGTGCAGCTGCAACGGGAAGCAAGCAGGACGGCCAGCATGTCTGGCCGCAGACGGGTCTCAGGCCACCACCCCCCCCCCACCCCCCAGCCTCCACACTCCAAACTGGACGGCTCCTGGGGGTTAGGAGCCATGCCTACAAGGCACAGCACATGCACAGAGGTGCGTCGGTGCCGCGGGACACACGGGGGTAGAAACAGAGACAGAGAGAGGGAGGGAGAGAGAGCTGACCAATGTAGTAGATTCTGATTTTCTAGCTTGGCTGACACGGAACAGGCAAGCAGACAGTCCCAGAGGGAGCTGTATCCAAAGTCCGAGTCATGTGGAGACTTAGCAAGTTAGCTCTCCTGTGCCAGCCAGGCATGGGGTCCCCACGTCCAGTGGGTCCAGTGGGTCTGTGGGCTGGGGACCCACCAGGTGTGGCCTTGGGCTCTACCTGCCTGCTCGAGGCCAGCAGGCTCAGGGGTCCTAGCCCAGCCGCTACCCCACAGTTGACAGCGTTGGCAAGTGCCTTGTGGACGTAAAGACGCTTACAGGCAAGCCGGGGACACGCTGATACGAACCACCGTATCACAGTCACCAACGTGCCAGGACTGACTTTGACTTGCTGCTGGACATGGGTAGCAGTGAGAGAGGTTTTAGCAGCAGTGAGCCTCTCAAGGTGACTGGATGATGGCACAGCATAGCTCTGAAGCCAGTTTTTCCTAAACAAATATACAAGACCATCCATTCAAAATGTAATGCTGCATCTCCATTCCGGCTCCTCCAGGGACCCAACAGCTTTATGACACTCATTTAAAAAGAGCCTCAAAGAAGACAGAAACCAACGCTCTCTTTGGGTCAAATACGGCCCTTTGAAGTATCTTTTGGAAAAAACGCCATTCAGAACCAAGGCTAGTGAACAAAACACATACTAGCTGGAGAATCTTTTTGATGCCTTTGATACAATACAGGTGCAAAGCAAAAAGATCGGTTTCCTTGGGGATGACGGGCTCTGAGGGCACCTGAGCATGTCAGTAACGCTGGAATCACTGCACGATTTCCAAGCAATCGTTGGCACACAGAAGACCTCCGGAAGCTTATTTTTAAAAAGTAATAAAATGCAGAAAGCGCACTGATAAGCAGTATAATTGAAGAAATTGGCAGTTTCCTTGTTGGCTACAATTCTTCTAGTCGTCAAACTGCTTCTCTCTTTGTGTACAGTTGGTCAACGAAAACCTACAGGAATTCCTTCCCTTTGCTACTTCTCTCTTTTAAGTTTAAAATAAAAATTTGCATTCTCCCCTGAAGACTGTGGCTCTTAAGGAGTTACTGGTCTTGTTTAATTCTTTTCTGTTCTGGGAAATACGTGAGGTTTAAAACCTAGTGATAAAGAGATGCGATGGACAGCTGTCGAGGTGCCAGAAGCTCTGATTCCAAAGGGCACTCTGCACAATTTTTGTTATTCTTGTTCCAAGTGGGTGACAATGGTGCCGTGCTAATGCTGATATGTAATGGCCACAGAAGGCGGCCCGGGAGAAATGTCTCTGATGAGAATGAGGCTCTTTTCCCACAACCATCTGCAAGCTGAAGTTTGCTGATGAGCACTCCACAAATTGTCACGTTAACTACCCACCTTTCAGTTTCAGGAGGAAGTCAGCTCCCCTCAGTTGCCTTGGGCTTGAGTAGGAGAGAGATAATTATGAATTACTTTCTCCTTGAACTTGCTGCTGATGAAGCTGGCCAAAGTTGACCACCAAACTTTTTTCCGCTTTCTACAAATCGCTCTCCCTGAGAACAAATGCCAACTGTGTACGCCCTTCCCAGGCTGCCGGGCGACTCCCAGGGGTGCTGGTGCAACTTCCTAAAGCCAGCTTCCCACTGTCAGCAGGACTCATGTTTCTTTATTTTCTAGCCTAATGGACTCCTCAGATTTCAAGTTTTCCTCCTCCCACAGGATGGGGAGGAAGAGGACAACATCCATTTGGGGGGGCTCTGTTCCCTCCTTTGGCCTGAGAGTGACCCTGGCTCTCCCTCTTTAGCTATCTCCATAATTGATGAGCTTCTGAGTTTATTGGTTCAGTAAGGCTTCATCTACCTGACACCAACTAGTGGACTTAGTCTAGTCCCTGAAAAAAGTAGTTAATTCTGTGGGGGAAGGAAATCAGTCCAATTGTGACTGATTGATAGGACCTGCCAGAGTAACCCTGATCCATGAGTAAAGAGCCCAGTGCACAGGGAGCTTCAGTGGGGATGAAAGCAGATCTGGGACCTTTGCAAAATATTCCCTTGACTAGGTGTCTTCTTCACCATACAGCAACTCTGTTCTTTCTGCCAACTAAGATGCCCATCACTTTCTGTCAATCATGCTTAAGGACATGCGAGTTCTGATAGTTCAGTCTTGAGCATCCCTTTTAATGCCAAAAACTCAGGTTTTATACCATATACTGCCCAACCTAGGGAACCATTCTGAATAGTAGGATGGGACAGCAATTGATTTAAGAGCTGGCACAGACATCTTAGCAGAATCTGCCATTGCTCTGGGCCTCCTTTCTAACGAGACCCCACAGTGGGGCCATCTTTTCTGGCTGGGATTGGGGAGTCTTGTCGAGTCCCAGGCTTGAGTGCTGACCTGCAGAGCCACTCTGTTGCTCACTCCCTGCACAGGTCAGGGCTGTGATAGGGCTTCAGCGAAGGAGACATGAGAGGGAATCTATGGGGACGCTTCCAAGACAGGTTTTCCTGCCCTAGTAAGAAGTGATGCACAAGGAAGACAATCCTTTCCTGCCTCTGGACAAGCATCAGTGAGGGAATGACTTGGGGCTGCTGCCTCCTGGCAACCACTGGTTGGGCAGAAGCTCAGCAGAGGATGGCAGAACTGAAAGCCACAAGAAACCCATACTGAGGAAGGCATCGATGAAATGCTGAGCTCTCCTGGAACCACCTACCCTTGGAGTTTTTATCACCTGGGATGGTAACCCGCTTATTGATCCTTGCACTTGCAGCCCGTTAGGCATTCTAGCAGCTGCCACTGCAATGCTGCCGATGCCTCAGATGGAGCCAGTCTCCTGGGCTCTGGTGGGATCTGAAGTCCCCTTGAAGAAAAGACAAAAAGTTTTGCGTTACACATCAGAAGCCAGGGAGAATCTCTAGTTCACAAAGGAAGTCAAATCGGGGACTTCAGTGTGAGGAACTCGGATAAGCACATGTGCTCAGTCAAAGAAGCCGGACGATCCCACTGACGGGGGAACAGAGAAATCCACACGGACAGAAAGAAGATTAGGGGCGCAGGGGCTGTGGGGGGGAGGGAATGGGTAGTGACTTCTAGGGGCTATGGGGGTTTCCTCCTAGGGAGCTGACAATGTTCTGGAACAGGCAGGGGCGGTGGTTGCAGAGCACTGTGACTATACCGGGTGCCACTTTACAGGAGTTAATGGTAAATTTTATCTTATGAGCACTTTACCACAGTAAAAGAGAAGCTGGGATAAACATGGTGGGGAACGACACATTAAGTAGAAGCATCCCTATTCACGAGTTAAATACATCATTAAAGTTTTGATAGTTTCCATGTTTTGATTTTTCAAAAGTTTTAGGTTAAATGGTGACTACAACATGTTGTCAATTTACTGCTTATGTTTCTTCTTTTTTCAGTTTTACTGAAATAAATTGTTTTTAAGACAACAAATATAGCACTTGCTTTTGGCAACTGTGTAATTGTTATGTCCTAAGGGCTATTGATCAGTTATGAACATTTACTAAGAACTTAATATACACCAGTGCTGACCTTGACACCAAACCAGGTGAAGCCCTTGAGTTGCTTAAGAAAAATCTTGTCTGAAGATGAAAGTGTTGATTCTGCAATATGTGCCTGTTTCATGGAAAACAGTTATACAAATAGGAAAATTTATTGACCCATGATAGAGTGAGATAAAAATATTTAGCTGTAATTGGAAATAAATATGAGGTTTTGATTTGTATATTTCAAGTTATATAGGAAGCAGGGATTAACATGGCCAATATATTAGGCAGTCCGTTAGGGTAAAGTAAAATTTTCAATTCCAATTCAGTATGGTCGGTCAGTATAGAAACAGTCTATACTGTTGTAGACTAAGCTAGCTAAGGAGATGCGTAGCTGAAAGCATACCTGTAAGTTATTGCGAAGGCACAGAGACAAGTCACAGAGATGCTAAGGTACACAGAGACTTGGCCGAAAATCAGTAATCCTTTCATGTCTATGTAAAAGCAGAGCAGCGATAACCTGGAACACTGAGCATTACAGCTGAAAAGGTTAAGATTTCATTAACTTATTTAAGTGAAATGAATTATATATTTGAAGCAGTTACTGTTTCTCAGTGAGGATTAATAATTTTATTTCCCTGAAACATTTATTTAGGAATATAAATGAAAGTTGACCAAAGAGGACCAGAAGAGATGGAAGGTTGCTTGGAGAAGCTGACCTTCCAAATTGGGCTGGAATCTGAGTACCTTTTCATTTCACCTGATATGTACTTGTTTTTGACAACATCTCTTTCAGAGGGTATGTGCTCTGACATCCTAAATGTGGAACAACTTCAGGTGGACAGGGGTCATCTTTGTCCAAATTTACAGTGTTTTGAGTCTCTGTCTCTGGAAGTGTTAACCTGAGGATGCCTGTGGAGCTGTTTCCGTCTGTAATAGACTTTCCACTTTAGATGAGGACAAAGGAACCATTTTGATGCAATTTTTCTGCTAGGGCTTGGGGCCTCCCAGTTCATAAGTTAGCAGCATGTGGATAAGGAAACTTTTTCTGATGGTTAAACACAAGATTGGATCTCAATAGCTGTCGGGAAGGATGTTTTCTTGTTTTTAGTGATGGGCAGGCCCTGTGGCTGAGTTTCTGCATTTCCGAGTATGGAGAGAACACGCGCTCTCTGAGGGTCTGTAACTCCAGCAGTCTTCACATCCCAGGCAAGGGGGTTTCCTTGCCTCCTGGGGGGCACAGCTGACCCTCTCTATTTTCTCTCCTTTGGGACAACCTGGCTTTGGTTTCAATGCGGAAGGAGAGGGCAGGGTCAGAGGCTTGTCCAGGCACCTGGTTTGCCCCTACCTGCCTTGGCCAGGCCCCGGCAGCCCGTGTCCACAGGGCCAGCTCTCGGCCAAGACCTGGAGCACGGGGCATTTTAGTAGACCCAACAGCAAATGCTCTGATGCAGGCCAGTGGGCAGCCAGGAACCTGCTCCTGCCCAGGGGCCTCTGTCCCCTGGGGCATGGGAGGGACTGCGGGCAGAGACGTCCCAGGAGGGGCCTTGGATGATGATTCCAGAGCCCCTCACTTCCTGTTAGAGCTGAAGTCAGGTCCCTCCCTTCTTAAGCCTGCCTCGCTGCCGTCCCTTCCCTGAGAGTGTCCCACAGGTTAATCTTAACTAAATGACCTTCCCCCATGCTCTGTTTTCAGTGAAGATGTCACAAATCACTCCAGCCAGAGTGAGCTGGGCTTGCAGTTAGAATTGATGAGACCCTTCGACTGTTCTAGACCATGCCCACTGGAGAAATTCCTTCCAGAGAGTCGGGAGTACACTGATGAAATTTTATCATTCCACTAAATATTTTTATATATTTCCTACTATTCAAGTCATCCTAATATTGCATTCTAATTTGAGTAATATATAAAAATATATCTCTACCACTACATTGAATATTTGGTTTAATGAAACATGTACCATTTAAGTGAAGTGTTTTATTGAGGGGCCTCTTCCCACATCCTTGACAACCAGGAAGGAAGCGCGTGCGACAGGCCCAGCATTCGCCATGCATCTTGTCTGCTTTATGTGACAGCATCTGGCTGTGCAGGCAAAGTCCAGAGAACGCCATACTAAAGCCTTGGGAAATCTGGTGTGCTGCACACTCATTACTTGCTTTCTAAGTGTATTAACTGTGGGATTAAATTAAATAGCAAGAACCCATAATACTATTTTCTTTTTTATAATATTAATTGTATTTCATAATATTAATCATAACAGCTATATTTACTGTAAAACACTTAACACATTCAGAAAATATCAAGAAAGGAATAAATATCAGACAGTTGTGCTAGTCAGGATTCTCTAGAGAAACAGAACCAACAGAGGGCATCTGTAAATATGCGGTTTATAAAGATGTCTCATGCAACCATGGGGATGGAAGAATCCAAAACCCACAGGGCAGGCTGTGAAGCTGGCGGCTCTGAGGAAGGGTCTGGAAGAGCTCCACAGGAGAGGCTCGCTGGCTGAAGAAGCAGTGAAAGAGTCTCTCTTCTCCTTAAAAGCCTTTAACTGCTCAGATTATCTCATTGCGGGAGACCCTAATCCTTAGTTGATCGAAGATATAATCAGCCACAGAGGCAATCAACTGACTGATGGCTTCATACACCAGCCTTCTGGTTTATCAACCACCACAAAATATCCTTGCAGCAATGGTCAGGCCAGTGCTTGTCTGACCAGATAACTGGACACATCACCTGGCCAAGCTGACACCAGAACCTACCATCACAACCGTTAGTCCCATTTTCTAGGGAAAAGCACTGTAAAATTTTGGTATATTTTGGTATACTTCCTTTCAGTCTCTCTCTCCATATATATATACATATAAATCACAAAATTGAGACCATTCTTTATATGTACTTTTGTGTCCTTTGTCGTAACTCTAGTGCCTTTTACATGATTAATTTTAAAGATTCTGGAAATACTTGTTGCATGAAGTTTCTGCTAGGACACGGCAATATTCTAGTAGGTTATTAGCATTTGTTCCCACTGCCACATTCTCCCACTGCTACATTCTCCGTGTGTAGAGCTGAGCTGCGTTTTCTGGCCCCTCCCGCCAGCTACCTGCAGGTAGGTGAAGGTCTCTGCTCTCCTGCCCCACAGCCCTCTGCAAGCCAGGGCCACGGGTGTGTGGGAGCCGATCGGCCACTTCCCAACACCCAGAACATTTCGGAAGCTTCTTGGGGCAACTGGGGCCCCAGGGCTGACGCGAACAGGTGAGATGCATATTCTGTAGCTGATTCTATCCTCAGCTCCATCACCCCACTAACGTGCTCCCCAGTTGGGAAAGAGCACCTTGGTCTCTCTTCCTAAAAAGCCAGCAGAAAAGGAAACATTTGACCAATGTTTCCTCTTACTCTTCAGCATCACCCAATGATGTGTTTCAACGATATACACATAGAATCCATTGGAGAAACATTTTCTTTTTATGTTGACTGATTTTACCTAAAGTTAAACCACCTCAATGAAAAATAAAGAATTCAGCTCATTAGCTAGATTTGGAGATTTTAAAATAAAATGTATAGAAACTTCAATTTACTTGTGGAATTCACCTGAATCATTTAATAAGATAAAATGAAAATTTCACCCCTTTTCCCAGTCCACTGTCATTTTGTCGGTGTAATTTCCCCCCCTTTCTCATCTTCTCCTGAAGGTATTTTATTGCCACACTCTTCACGGTTATGAAGAAGTGTTGCCCATCTGGTGTCATTTCTCGGCTTCCAGGAACAACCAAGGCCCCCGTCCACTGGCAGGCAGGTGTGGGCCTCTGGTCCTAGGTGGGACTGTGCGTTGGAGGTTGAGTAAGGGAATTGGATGGCTGTGGTCACCACCTGTGGGGGGCACTCTGCCCTTCTAGGTCAGTCAATTTGGGCATGGCCCAGGACCAAGTGGGCCATGGGGGGCGCTTATCCCAGAAATGGAATTTAGCAGGGGGAGGGGAATGGGAGCAGGTGAACACAGGTGCAGGTGGGTCCCCAGCAGCTCCCACAGGTGAGTGCAGGTGCAGGTGGATCCCTAGAGCAGCTCCCACAGGTAAGCGCAGGTGCAGGTGGGTCCCCAGCAGCTCCCACAGGTGAGTGCAGGTTCAGGCAGGGTCTCCAGCACAGCCCCCAAGGGTGAGTGCAAGTGCAGGTGGATCCCCAGAGCAGCTCCCACAGGTGAGTGCAGGTGCAGGTGGGTCCCTGGCACAGCCCCTACAGGTGAGTGCAGGTGCAGGCGGGTCCCCAGTGCAACCCCCCATAGGTAAGCACAGGTGCAGGTGGGTCCCCAGGGCAGCCCCCACAGGTGAGTGCAGGTGCAGGCAGGTCCCCAGCACAGCCTCACAACTGAGTGCATGTGCAGGTGGATCTCCAGCTGTGTATCAGGAAGGCTGAGACCCTGATGCTGGGCAGAGGAAGGGCAGCCTGGCGAGCTGGTGGTTTTGGTAGTTTGCTCAGGAAAAAACCACAGAGTAGAAATGGACTGGATCATCCAGATTGTCTAAAGGTGACCAGCTCTGAACTCATTATGCAGTAAGCTGTCAGAAAATTAAAGGGCTTGTGATAAAGAAGAAACTGGTGATCATGTTTCTAAGCATATAAATTGACATACTGTTTTAGTCACAGAGATTACACACCTTGATTATTTAGTTCATCATTAATAAATAACAATGAATGATGCAAACTTTCTCCAAGCTTTTTATTCTTTTCTTGGCATACAAATAAAAGGATAAGTCAGAGGACATTTTTTCTAACACTGAAAAGATGTGCTATTTGGAATGCTGAAAATAGCTCTTGATAATTTCAGAGTTTTCTGGGCAAAAAAGTACACTTAGGTCTTCTAAACCTTTTCCCATATCTTTAGAAATGTCATGTAGGTTCTGGGACTGTGACAAAGAACCTACCTTCATACCTGTCAGATGGCAGCACACAGGTAAACACCCCCTTCTAACTTCTTCTGTTCACCCCATGATCTCAAACCAAATCCATTAACTTATCCCGGTCAGAAATGACAGCTGAAAACGTCTGACTCTCATGATCTCTGCTTCAGCATGTCTGAGTCCATTGGGCACTTTCGGTAGAACACAGGTGCCCAGGAAGTACCATTTAAACTAGAAATCTGTGAGGCGTGGTTGATTTCAGGGTACCTGTCTCTCCACAGGCTTAGGCTTTTTTTACCTGCTGCTCAAGCTTTCCCACTTCTTTTCTGACGTGTCCTCTTTTTTTATTCTGTGGATGCTGCCAGGCCAAACTTTCCACGCACAACTCTCAACATGCTATTCCTGGTTCAAAAACATTTAATGCCTCTGCAAAGAGTTCCCAAATGGCAAGTGAGAAGGCACAGTCCCCATAAAACTTTGGGGTTTTTTTTGGTTATTTTGGCCTGCTAAAGCTGCCACAATGCAATATATCATTGGGTTGGCTTTTACAATGGGGATTTATTAATTAACAAATTTACAGTTTGAAGGCCATGAAAATGTCCAAATGAAGGCATCAAGAGGAAGATACCTTCTCTGAGGAAAGGTTCCTGGCATCTGGGTTCCTCTGTCACATGGGAAGGCACATGACTATGTCTCCTGGTCCTCTTTGTCTCTAAGTTCTCTCCAAACGTCTCTAGGTGTTTTTCTCTTTCTCTGTTCTCTCTCTTGGTGCTCTGCCTTTTATCCTCTTGTAAAGGGCTCAGGTAAAGGATGAAAACCCATCTTGGACTGGGTGGGTCTCATCTCCAGGAAAACAACCTAATGAAAAGGTCCTACCCACAAAAGATCTGCCCTGCAGGGAAGGATGAAAAGGTGCACAGAGCTCCAAACCAACACAGGGGTCCCAGCACAACCCCAGTTTTGCTAGTTTGCTGGCAGGACTCACAGAGCTCCATGGAAGCTCTTATGTTCCCGGTTCATTAGGGGGAAGGTCACAGATTAAAATCAGCCAAGGGAAAGGAAGCTTGGGACAGGGTCTGAGAGGGTTCCCATGTGGAGCCTCCCTTCGCGAAGCTGTGACAGCGAGAGATGGCTGCCAACCTGGGACGCACCCCGAGCCTCGGGTCCAGGCTTGTCACTGAAGCTCACTTACCTGTTGCCCATGGGGCTGACTTTTGGCCTCTGGCCCCTCCCGAAGGTCAGCCGAGTACCAGAGTGGCCTGTTCCTCTGGAGGTTGGAACTGACACCACTGGCCAAAGTCACGTTCTCGGACTGTCCAGTGACACGCACATGTGGCAGTTAGATTCAGGCATCAACTTGGCCAGGTGAAGGTGCCTAGTTCTGTTACTGTGGACATGAGCCAATGGTACGTGAACATCATCTGTTACTGATCACATCTGCAGTCAGCTAGGAGGCGTGCTCACTGCCATGAATGATGTTTGATTTAATTAGCTGGATGCTCAAATGAGAGAACCCAATGTAGCACAGCCCAAACAGCTCAGCATACCTCATCCCAGCACTCGCAGCTCAGCGTAAGCCTTTGGAGATGCAGAAAGAAATCACCCTGGGGAAAGTTGCTGGAACCCAGAGGCCCGGAGAGAAGGCCAGCAAAGATTGCCCTGTGCCTTCTCATGTAAGAAAGAACCTCAGTTGAAAGTTAACTGCCTTTCCTCTGAAGAACTATATGTTAACTAAATAAAGCCCCTTTTATTGAAAGCCAATCCATCTCTGGTGTGTTGCATTCTGGCAGCTAGCAAGCTAGAACACCCAGGCTGCAGGAGACAGAGGTTGCCAGCTCTTTGGTGAGGCCAATCCCTGCTGCAGTCCCTGTAGACTGAGGGCCAGTTCCTGGGTGGCACCAGCCCTGCTCACTGCAGCACCTCTCCGGGCCCCTTGGGAATGGCCTGTGCCATCCCTGGGCTCTGCCTTGCTACTGCCTGCTTCCAGACTGTGCAGCCTCTGCTGCGTCCCCAGCCATGGCGTCTCCCTTTAACCTCAAGGACAGCTCCTGCCACGGCAATTTCCTGAAGCCCCCCACGTGCTCGCTCCTCCCTCGAACCCAATCCCATGGCTACACGGCCTTCGTCATGGCCACGGCTGGGGCTCTGTCCACCCTGGATGCTGCACTGTGGGGTTGTCAAGGAGCCAACACGCTTTTCTCCCATTTCTACCTGGGCAGACTCCACGCAGCGTCGGGCACCCACAGGTGCACAAAACAAGTCTGTAAATGAAATTTCCATTTATCCTTTATGATATTTTATTAAAATGCTAATGTCCCTGGGGAGCCTTTCTTCTTTCCCACTTAAAGCAAAATTATTTCCAGAAAACATTTTTAATTTTAATTTAACATTAAATGTATTATTCGCAGATATAATACATGCACGTCATTTGAAAGCTACAATAGTGTAAAAAGGTTTTTAACAAGAGCAGTGGTTCCTGGCCCCATCTCCGTCTTCCCTGCTCCAAAGCAATCACTTTCAACTTTTTAGCTCTTTCATGTGGTTTTTAATAAGAAGAGCTATTGGACGCAAGTCCACTTTGATATAACCTTAATAATTCTGAACTCATTGTAAAACTAAGAAATGACTTAGAAGAGAATTTAAAATCTGATATTAAAAGAAGAACACTTGGGCGGGCCGCGGTGGCTCAGCGGGCAAAGTGCTTGCCTGCTATGCCGGAGGACCTCGGTTCGATTCCCGGCCCCAGCCCATGTAACAAAAACGGAGAAACAGAATACAATAAAACAAGAAAATGTTTAAAGATGTTTCCCTTTCTTCCTTCCTTCCTTCCTTCTCTCTGTCTTTCCTTTAAAAAAAAAAAAAAAAAAAAAAAAAAAGAAGAACACTTGAAATGTCTAAAAGTAAAAACAAACAGTAATTCTATTATCTAGAAATAATTTCTAGATATAATGATGTGTTACTTTCTTTTTAAACAGAATTGAGATATTTGAATATACAGTTTGAATCAGGCCATCATAAAACTTTTTTCAAAACACCATTTTTAATTATTCATATTATTTCTTAGTTTAGTTAACCAGACACCCATTACTGAACATTTCGATTGTTTCTAAATTTTCCCTCTTGTAAAAAAAGTCGTGGTAAATATCATTACCATTATAGACAAACCTTTATTCAGAGGCCAGAGGAGTGGTCTGAGCTCTTCCCCAGGACATGCGAGCTGTGGTGTGTGCTGACTCCTGTGCATCTCCAGAGCGATTTCCTGAGAACTTTCACCAAACCACAGTGAAGGGACAGACTCCTGGTGAGATGTTCGGCTCTTCAGTGGAATGATGGCATGTGTTAGAAACTATTAATCATCTTCGGATGTCCTGAGACTATGGCCTGTGAGCTCATCGCGACCTGCAGAGATTCTAGAATGGATTCTTAAGGGAATGGCTTCCCAGTTCTCAGGGAAGGTTAGGGTTAGGGTTAGTTGCCTCAGAACAAATTGATCATTTATTATTAAATCCAAACAGCACCTGAGATGGTACACACTGGGCTAAGTTCATCCTTTCAGTAGGTGTGCATGTTGCTGGATCACAGAATGATGGAGTGTTTCTAGGTTTCTACGAGGTAGCAAGCTCGTGCCCGACACCCCTGGGGGTAATATATACCCTAATAAGGCAGGCCTGGTGTCTACACTCCAGAAGTAGAGCTGCAGTGGGTGTCTGCAGGATTCCCACTCTGCCAGCATGGAGCACAGTCTCTGACTTGGAGACACTGGTGCACGGCTCGAGGGACTCTTGCTGGGGAAAGTGCAGTGGGGGGTTAGGTACTGGATGCCTCTTGGAGCGCCCTGTCCTTTAGGAGTTCTGGTCCTTAGTCTAAGACTCCTGCTGGATGACATGTATCTTCAGCTCCCCAGTCAAGGTCTCACGGCAGGTCATCAAAGGATATGAAGGGAGAGAATGGAAGTGGGGGAAAAGTCTTCACCACAGGAAAAGTCGAACGAAACACTGACGGTGACTTCCAAGGCCAGGTTAGCTTGTGCGCTCTCAAAGCCACCTTCTTGGGAGGCCACCAGGCTGGTCGGCAGGGGGCAGTGCATCCCCAGCCATGGAGGCAACCCCAACAGGCCAAGATAAGAACTGGTCCAGGCACCTAACCTGAGGGCAGAGGCTGAACTCAGACTGTTTAAGTTTCTGTGTGTCTAAGTGACTCCAACACAGTGACTCAGTAATCCTGAAGAAATGAGGATTTCCTGGTATGCCAGGACCCTGGGCCAAAGCTGACCACCCACCATCTTCCAACTCCCAGGGAGACAAGCAGCATTTTCTGCCTCCAAACCTGCGAGGCAGTAGCCGGGCTCTGGGCCTCAGAACTTCTGCGGGCTGTGCTCAGGAGGAAGCAGCTGCCCGGGACTTTGAGTGTACCTAATAGCATCCTGCTGACTTGTTGGCCGGTGCCTGCCCCACCACCAGGCCTGGTCAGCGCTGGACATGTGGAGTCTGGATGACTGGCTTCTGCAGACTGGGTTGGGAGGCTGAGCCACAACCTGCAGTTTGGGGAGGTCACTGGGTCATGGCCGTCCTCTTCGTTTTCTTGTCCCTGAAGCAGCATTTTGAATAAACAGCTCCTTTCCAGACATGAAAAATACTTCTGGGTCCCGCTTGCTGCTTTCTGTCCTCTGTTCTCACATTCTGTCTGATTTCTGCATTTTTGGGGTGCGTGGCCATGACTCATGGTGTGGGGCAAATAGGTCATAGCATTAAAAGTATTCCGTTTTGGGGATGGTCTAAATTACAAGAATCTCTTCTGTGCTTTCTTACAGGTCTTTTTCTTGCAGCAATCAAGATTTTTAGAATTCCACAAAGAAATATTTCCATTCTTGGTCATGCTTGATATCATGCATCACTTAGAACTGGATGCACATAATTAAAACAAGCCGGAGATTCAGATACACTCAGAAAAATCAAGACTTCTGAACATGAGCACAGGAATACAAAGTTGGCATCTCTCGCCACCGACACCTCTGTCTGTTTTCCCACCAATGGCCATGTGTGTCTGCACAGGCAAGAGGCATGCACTAAAAGAACAGGTGCCACCAACTGCAGCAGACCCCTGGATTCTCTATGGCAATTATTTCTTTAGGATAAACAAACATAAAATTCTTGGAGAAAAAAGTGTTCTTATAATGTAAATAACATTTTGAATACCAGTTTGGTTGCTGCATGATTAAAAATCACTCTGTTTCTTGTTTACTTACTTAGAAACCACTAAGCTTGGAAATTCAGGATGTCACCTACTCATTGAGCCTTCTCTTGGGGAGGTACCTACGTGGCTTCCAGCCCCCGAAATGTGCCTGTCCAGAGATGGGAAAGCTAATATCGGTCAGTTTCTGGTTTCCTGCTTGTTTAACTGATTGAATGGCAACAATTTCATCCTCTTGAGCAGCTGTCCCTTCTGCCCCACCCTCACCCAAGCTGTCATTTCTTCTTGCCTGAATGAGCAACAGTCCTTGTAACTGCCTCCTCGCCCTAACATTGGTCCTTATAGTTCATTCTCCACACAGCAGCACAGGGAATTAAAAAAAAATGAAAAGGAAATGAGGTGATGGGATTCTTTCTTAAAATTAAGTAACACAGGTGTGCAATGGTGGCTCAGTGGCAGAATACTCGCCTGCCATGCCAGAGACCTGGGTTTGATTTCCAGTGCCTGTTCATGTAAAAAAAAAAAATTGTAAATAATGCACTTCTAAGTAATTCATACATCAAAGAAGAAAACACAAGGAAATTTGAAAAATATTTTAAAATCATTGAATATTCAAACACAACTTTGCAAAATTTATGGGCTGCAGCTAAAGCAATGCTTAAAGATAAATTTATAGATTTAATGCCTATACCAAAAAAGAAAAAAAGCATCCTTTATAAAATCTGAAAGAGCAAATCAAACTCAAAACAAGACGAAGGATAGAAGGAAATAATGATTAGAGAGGGGAAATCAATGAAATAAAAACAAAAGAGAAAATAAAGGCAAAAATAAATTCTATGAAAAAATTAACCAAATTACAAATTCTTAACTACGCTGACTAAGAATATGAGACAGAAGCCACCAAATACCAAAATCAGGGAACAAAACAGAGAAATCACTACCAACTTAAGAGATATAAAAGAATTCTAAGAGAATATTTGTATTAGTTAGTGAGCCACTGGAATGCAATATACCAGAACTGGAATAGCTTTTAAAAGGGGAACTGAGTAAGTTACAAGTTTACAGTCTAAGCAAGTGAAAGTGTCCAAAGTAAGGGAGGGACCAACAAGAGGTTACCTGCCAATGGGTCAGGACAGGTACTTCATCAGCTGGGAACCCACCTGGCTGGCTGCTGCTGGTCCCTTGCTCCTGGGCTCTGTTGCTTTCAGCCTCTGTTCCTCTGGGGGATCCTCACTTTGCTTCTCCAGGACTGGCTTTCATCTCGTGACTTCCCTTGGCTCTTCAGGTTCTGGCTGGTTTAACATCTCATGGCGACGTCTGCTGGGCTCCAAGCATCTCCAGACATCCATGTCTCTGTTCTCCCTGCGTCAGCATCTGTGTCAGCTCTGCTCCGAAGTTTCTGTCATTTCTCTAGGTGCTCTCTCTTGCTTCTGTCATTTCTGTCTCTCTCCAAAATCTTTCCTCTTTTAAAGGATTCCAATAAACCAATCAATGATAGAGGAATGATAGAGTCAAATCACACCCACAGTCAGATGTGCCACCTCTCCACGGACATAATCTAATCAAAAGTTTACATCCTACAGTGTTGAATCAGGATTAAAAAAACAGCTGCTCCTACAAGATTGGATCAGGGTTAAAAAATGGCTTTTCTGGGTACATAACACTTTTGAACCAGCACAATATTATAGCAACTTTATGACAACAAATTAAACAATTTAGATGAAAGAAACAAGTTTCTAGAAAGACACAAAGACATAAACTCTTTCAGAAAATAGAGGAGGGGGGACTTTCAACTCACTTGTGGGACAGTCCTACCTCAACACCAAAACCAGGCAAAGATCACTCAAAAGAAAGATATCATTACAAGACTCTGTCCTTGTTGGATACAAGCATAAAAATCCTTAACAAAATATTAGGAAAGTGGATTCCACAACATATAGTAAGGGTTACACTCTACAACCAAATGTGATCAATTCCAGGAATGCCAAGTTGGGTTAACATACAAAATTCAATTAATGTAATATACCCTATTAAAAGAATAAAGGACAAAAATCACCTGATCATGTCAACAGATGCAGGAAAATGCACTAACATCACTATAAGCAAATGAGCGAAAATACCAAGTATGACAAAGATGTGGAGAAACTGGAACCATCATACACTGATTATGAGAATGTAAATGGTACACCATTTTGGAAATCTGTTTGGCAATTTCTTAAAAAGATAAACATCAGTTAACCATACAACCATTCTTAGAAATCCACCTAAAAAAAGTGAAAAAGTAACCACACAAAAACTGTGGTAGTTAGATTCAGTTGTCAACTTGCCAGGTGAAGGCACCTAGTTCTGTTTCTGAGGACATGAGCCAATGGTACGTGAACCTCATCTGTTGCTGATTATATCAGATGTCTGCTAGGAGGCATGCCTGCTGCAATGAATAATGTTTGACTTAATTGGCTGGTACTTGAGAGAGCGCAAGGTAGCACAGCCCAAGCAGCTCAGTACTCGCAGCTCAGCCCAGGCCTTTGGAAATGCAGAAAGGAATCACCCTGGGGAAAGTTGTTGGAACCCAGGGGCCTGGAGAGAAGGCCAGCAGAGATCACCCTGTGCCTTCCCACGTAAGCAAGAACCTCAGTGGAAAGTTAGCTGCCTTTCCTCTGAAGGACTAACGAAATAAATCCCCTTTTATTAAAAGCCAATCGTCTCTGGTGTGTTGCATTCTGGCAGCTAGCAAACTAGAACAAAACCTTAGATAGCAGGTTCACCCTGCTCCACGGAACAAGACGGGACAGGGGAGTGACTAGGACCACAGGCCAGGCTGAAGGATCCGGAGGGGTCTCCAGACAGCCTGGGGGAGAGGAGGGAGGGTCGGAAGGGGGGAGTTGAGGGGGGGCCGAGATCCCCGTGGGGCTGTGGCGTGGGCCGTGCGAGAGGAGGAGCTCACCTGCGAGACCCCCTGCTGGGTCCAGTGGACAGCGCCGCGGGGACCAAGGTGGACTGCAGTGCCCACTGCAGGGCCGGGCCTCAGGGAGGGGTGCTTTGCTGGGCCATTGCAGGGACAGCTGACTCCCAGGTGCTGGTCAGCTCCGCAGTCCCAGGCAGAGACTGGAAGTCCAGCCCCCTGAACACGTGGGCCTTGAGCCACTGGCCAGAAGGGTGTGGCTGAGGGAGGAGGAGACCCTCGGGGTGCCATCTGCAGGCGAGAAGGGGTAAGTGCAGGCAGCAGATGCAACAGCTTAGGTTTTATTTTTTTATTTTCTATTTTATTGTTCTCTTAACAGTCTTTTTTCTTTTCCCCTCTTTAAAATACATTCCTTCTATACATTTTATTAGTAGTATATTTGTTTTAAATGTTTATAGCTATTTTATATTTTGTATTTTTATTGATTATTTTCTATTTCTTATTTCACACACACATATATATATATATATATATAATATATATATATTATATATATATTTTGGGGGTGCATGGTCCAAGAATCAAACCTGGGTCTCCTACACATTATTTTTTATTATTCCATTTCATTCATTTTTATTATTTTTTTCTCTGAAATTTTCCCTTCCTTTGGTAGGCGCCAGTCAGTCTATCTTCCCAGTATATCTTGGGGTGTCTCCTTTTGATTCTGGGGCCTATTACTGCTGAAGTGTGATTTGTTGTTCTTCTTCTTATTGTTTTTTTCATGTTTTATTATAATCTTATTTTATTTTATTATAATTATCTTTTTCGGTGGGGGATCATGGGCCAGGAGTCAAGATTGGATCTCCTGCGTGTCAGGCTAGCATTCTGCCACTGACGTACCGGTGCAACCCAGCCTTGCTTCTAATAGAACCTAGAGCTGAACTGTATCCCCTACATGAGATCCAGACCTTGATTTGGTGGAGAATAACCGACAAACCAAGGGCAAAAGGAAAGCATCAATGAAAACCAAGTAAATATAAAACTTTAGATGAGTGAAGGAAGACAACTAGTAAAGTAACCATATAATCAAATGCCCTGAACACAGCAGAAAATTGAAAAGCATATGAAGATCCAAGCAGAAATGGCCCAGACAAATGACTAAATAAAAACATCAGAGGGGGCACAGAATATGGAACAACTACTCAAGAATATTTATAAAGAAATAAAATATATCAGGAAGACACTAGAAGAGCATAAGAAACAATTTGGAACAGTAAATAGAAAAATGGCATATCTCACAGAAATGAAAGACACAGTAGACCAAATTTGAAACATATTAGAGGCACATGATAGCAGATTTAAAGAAGTCAAAGGAAGAATAGATGAGGTAGAAGACAGAACAACTGAACTAGAGGACACTAAAGAAATAGGAAAATATGCAACTGGATCTTAGGGAAATGATGTATAACAAGAGGGATGCAAATATAAGAATCATTGGTGCCCCCAAAGGAGAAGAAAAGAGTAAAGGGTTGGAAAAGTTAGTTGAAGACATAATTTGGAAAAACTTCCCAACCCTTATAAAAGATGTAAACATGCAAATCAAAGAGGTCAGATGAACTCCAAATAGAATAAATACTAACAGGTCTACCCCAAGACATATACTAATCAAATTGTCAGGTATTGACGAGAAACAAGAAAGTCCTGAAAGCAGCAGGAGAAAAGCAATCTACAGCATATATGGAAAAATATATAAGACTGACTTCAGACTACTCTTGCTTGCACCATGAAAGCAAGAAGGCCGTGGTACAATATATTTAGATCATGAATGAGAAAGGCTTCCAACCAAGAATTCTTTTTCCAGCCAAGTTATCCTTCAAAACTGAAGGAGAAGGTGGGCCATGATGGCTCAGCAGGCAGAGTTCTCACCTGCCATGCCAAGACCCAGGTTCGATTCCTGGTGCCTGCCCATGCAAAAAAAAAAAAAAAAAAGTGAGGGAGAGATTAAAATCTTCAAAGACAAAGAAAGATTGAGAGAACTAGTCAACAAGAGACCTTCCTTACAAAAAATACTAAAAACAGGAGAGGATATTCTGGAGGAGGGCACAGAATTGAAAAGTATGAGTAATGGTAATTTGAAGGAAAAAATGGAGAGTAGAAAATAATACATAGATCTGACAAATAAAAACTAAAGGACAAGAAGGTAGAGTCAAGAGCCGCTTTTATAGTAATTACTTTGAATGCTAATGGACCAAACTCACCAATTAACAGATACAGACTGACAAAATGGATTAAAAAACGTAATTCATCTATATGTTGTTTACAAAAGACACATCTTAGACTCAAGGGCATAACTAGACTGAAAGTGAAAGGATATAAAATGATGTTCCATGCAAGCTGTAACCAAAAGAAAGCAGTAGTAGCTATACTAATATCAGGCAAAATAGACTTTAAATGTAAAGACGTCATAAGAGACAAAGAAGGACACTACATATTAATAAAAGGTACAATTCACCAAGAAAAACAATAATCATAAATGTGTATGCTCCCAATCAAAGAACACCAAAGTACATGAGGCAAATATTGGCAAAACTGAAGGAAGCTATAGACATATCAACAGGAATACTGAGAGACGTCAATACACCACTCTCTGCTATAGACAGAACAACCACACAGGGGATCAACAAGGAAACAGAAAACCCAAACAGTGGGATAAGCAAATTAGATCTAATAGACATATGCAGATCAGTATACCTAAAACACCAAGATATACAGTCTTCTCTAGGACACATGAGACAGTCTCCAGGATAGATCATATGCTGGGTCACAAACTAAGTTTTTATAAATTTAATAAGATTGAAATTATCCAAAGCACTTTCTCTGATCATAATGGAATAAAGATGGAAATTAATAATCACCAAAGAACTCGAGCTTTCACAAATTTATGGAAGCAACATACTTTTAATTAATGAGTGTGTCAAGACAGAAATTGCTAAAGAAATTAATAAATATCTGGAGATGAATGATAAAGATGATACAACATATCAAAACTTACGGGATGTGGCAAAGGCAGTGCTGAGAGGGAAATCTATTGCCCTAAATGCTTATGTTAAAAAACAGGGATGAGGGCAGTGTGACTGTGGCTCAGTGGCAGAATTCTTGCCTGCCATGCCGGAGACCCAGGTTTGATTCCGGGTGCCTGCTAATGCAAAAAAAAAAAAAACAAACAAACAAAAAAACCCTAGAATGAGAAAAATTTGAGGATTAAACTGCTGACCTGGAGAATTTAGAGAAAGAATAGCAGACTAACCCCAAAGCAAATAAAAGAAGAGAAATAATAAAGATTAGAGCAGAAATACACAAACTGGGGATCAGTTAAACAATAGAATCAACAAAACTAAAAGTTGGTTCTTTGAGTAAATCAATAAAATTAATGGACCACTATTTAGACTAATGAAGAAAAAAGAGAGAGAAGGCACAAATAAACAAAATCAGAAGTGAGAGGGGGATCAACACCGCAGATCACGAAGAAATTTAAAAAATCAGAAGAGAATATTATGAGCAACTATACACCAACAAACTGGACAACTTAGATGAAATGGACAAATTCCTAAAAACACATGAATTATCTATACTGGCTCAAAAATAAATAGAAACTCTCAATAAACCAATTGTAAGTGAAGAGATTCAATCAGTCATCGAAAATCTCCCTTTAAAGAAAAGCCCAGGACCAGATGGGGAATTTTATCAAATTTTTCAAAAAGAACTGACACCAATTGTGCTTAAACCTTCCAAACAAATTGAGAAAATGGAGCACTACCTAACTCATTTTATGAAGCTAACATCACTCTAATACCCTAATCAGATAAAGACAATTCGAGAAAACTCCAGGCCAATCCCCCGATTAAAATAGATGTGAAAATTCTTAACAAAATACTAGCAAATTGAATTCAGTACCTCATTAAAAGAATTATACATGATCACCGAGTGGGACTTATACCAGGGATGCAAGAGTGGTTTCACATAAGAAAATCAATCAATGTAACAAAACGAAAGGGAAAAATCACTTGGTTAGGAAGGTTGAATGTTGCTTAGATGTCAGTTCTACCCAAACTGACCTACAGATTCAATACAAAACCAATCAAAATCCCAACAACTTACTTTGAAGACTTGGAAAAGCTGGTTAATCAAATTTATGTGGAGGGGAAAGGGGCCACTAATAGCTAAAGATACCCTAAAAAAAGAAGAGCGAACTGGGAGGACTAACATTTCCTGACTTTAAAGCTTAATATAAAGCCACAGTGGTCAAAACAGCATGGCACAAAGATAGAAGGATTGACCAATGGAATAGAATTGAGAATGCAGAGATTGGACACCAAATTTAAGGACATCTGATCTTTGATAAGGCCTCCAAACCAACTTGAACTGGTACAGAATAGTCTGTTCAGTAAATGGGCCTGGGAGAACTGGATTTACATAAAGAAATCATACAACTCAACAACAAAAGAACAAACATCCCAGTTAGGAAATGGGCAGAGGATATCAATAGGCACCTTTCTGAAGAGCAAATACAGATAGCTAAAAAGCACATAAAGAACTGCTCATCTTCACTGGCTATAATGGAAATGCAGATTAAGACGATAATGAGGTATCACCTCATGCCTTTAAGAATGGCTACTATTAACAAACAGGAAATTATAAATGTTGGAGAGAATGTGGAGAAATTGGAACATTTATTCAGTGCTGGTGGGAATGTATAATGGTTCAGCTGCTGTGGAAGTCAGTTTGGCGAGTACTCAGAAAACTAAATATTGAGTTGTCTTATGATCCGACAATACCAATACTCAGTTTATACCCAGAAGAGTTGAAGACAGTGATACAAACAGACGTTTGGACACTGATGCCATAGTGGCACTATTCACAATTGCCAAGAGATGGAAACAATCTAGGTGCCCATCAACAGATGAGTGGATAAACAAAATGTGGTATATACATATGTATATATGATGGACCATTATGTGGCATTTAGACAAAATGATATCCTGAAACATTATATGATAACATGGGAGAATCTTGAGGACATAATGCTGAGTGAAATAAGTCAAACACAAAAGGAAAGCTACTGTATGATTCTGATTTGTGGCTCTGATAAAACCGCCAGAGTTTTGGAGCAGCAGAAGGAAGAATCTGAGATCAGGGCATGGTAGCCCATGACAGTCTCTGGGAACTGTTCTGTGCTGCTTGTTGGGGTGTGCTTTGAAATTTATAGCTTTTTTCTTTCTTTGCTTTGTATATATATGTTATATATTACAAAAAAAAAAGTAAAAGAAACTATTGGCAGCTATAGTAATATTAGGTAAAATAAGTTCCTGAAATAAAAAATTTGAAAATGTTTAGTAACACAGCTCATCACTATAGCTACGTTCATATTTGTATTAGCTTTCTACTTGGCATTTGGAGAACGCACACGGCTTTGAAAATTAATCAATGTTATTTAAGATTGTGTTTAATATTTATAATTTAAGAAACTCTGTTATTTGAATTTGTAGATTTTTTCTTGTTGCCTTAATTTTAAATTGGTTTATGATATTTTCTATACAAACACAGGTTTTACAATGATTACCTGGATACTCTATTTAAATATGCCTATAGATAAGCTAAATAAGATATCCATTTTTAGTGGTTCTAAGTGTATTGTCTGTTTTCTTAACTAAAAATATTTTTAAAACCTTGTATGTGGGCAGGCCACAGTAGCTCAGCAGGCAGAGTTCTCACCTGCCATGCTGGAGACCCAGGTTCGATTCCCAGTGCCTGACCATGTAAAAAAAAAGACTATATGTGAATGCTTGTAACAGCATTTTTCATAATAGCCCAAAACTGGAGACAATCCATATATCTATCAGCTGTTAAATGGATAAATAAAATGTGGCATTTAGAATTTTTTGATAATTACAAGGAATGACATTTTGCTATATGCTACAACATGGATAAATCTCAAAAACATGATGTTAAATGGAAGAAATCAGATTCTTCCAACTATATATTGTATGACTCCATTTATAAGAAATGTCTGGAAAAGGTCAACGTGGAGACAGAAAGTAAACCTGTGGTTGCCTGGGAGCATTGCCCTGAGTTAGGTGGCTGACATTGAAGACTTAAAAGGGTCTTAGAGAAAGCCTCAGGAGTGAGAATGTTGGTTACTTTCAGAACCTGAGCTGAACACGCATGGGTGCACTGCAGGGCATGGGGCGGGGAGGTGGGGACATGGCAGCACCAGACGCCGTTCTTCAAGCCACCGTTGTCTTTCTTCAGGAAGGGACCCCAGCTGCCCACTGGTCTCGCTGCTTTCTCCTCAGGAAGCAGCAGTGTGGCAGGGGACCTCAGTACGGAAGGGGAGGGCTCTTGGGCTCACGGGAAAAGCTGCATTTCACCCCTTTCATTTTCTCTTCAATGCTGTCTTCAGGTTTAACCCACAGAAAGTTTCCTCTTTGAAAAGTGCTCTGTGGTTTTCAGAACAGATAACTAGTTCTTGCCTTCGGAGGAGACCTAGCGCAAACAACCCCTGCAAAGAGCAGCTGAGGAGAATGGAGCCCACAGGGAGCCACTCAGCAGGTCCCCTGGGCTCCCGGCGACTGGCCAGGCCAGGGCTGACTCTGGATGCTTTGAGTTTAGGCCGTCAGTTGTCAGGCCCTATAGACAATACCTTTGAGATGTGACGCTTGTCTTCTCTTTGCAGTGCTCCTCTCCTCACCCCTATCTAGGGTACCATAATTAATCTCCACTTTTTAATCTAGACTCTCGTTACCTGTGCCTGGATTTCTGCCCTAGTCTTACCAGCAAATCTGCTTGACCTCTAAGAAGCTTTACGTGGCTTCCTAGTTCTTATTGCCTGCGGTGCACACATCCATGCCTAGGTATAATGTCGTTTCCCCTCTGACCCTTCGCTGCCCTTCCTGGCACGTCCCGTGCCACATTCCTCACCTCAGACTCTGATCCCATTAGCCAGGATGTGCACTGTCCCCCAGTCTTTCCTCTGAAGCCTTGCCTGATATCTTTTTAAATGGAATGCCATCTTCACTCCCTTCCACCTGCTGAGCCTTCAGAACCCGTATTCTGAGAAGCTTCTGTGCACATCCAAGCCCTCACTTTCCCAAGACAGTGGTTATACCAGTAACTCAATGCAGCTCTCACTGACCACTAATAGGGTCAAAGCTTGTTCTTCCAATTAAACAACTGATTTTAATGATGATGGTTCTATTATATATTTCTTCACTGTATTTACAGTGGCCAAAACAGTCCTGAGTCCACGATAATTATTAGTAAATACTTGTGGCTTGTTCAAAATTGAGGAAAACAGCAGTGAGTGCCATGGTGTTCGAATCCCTTCCACATGGTGATTCCGAGAGGGTTGAACTGTCCTTGGGGTACTCACGGGTTCTCTGAAATACTTTCACCATCCTTGGTGCCTCCACAGTTACTCCAAGGTACTTTAACTGTCCTCAGGGCCCTTCACAGTCACTCTGAGGTCTTTCACTCACCCTCAGGGTCCTCCACAGATGCTCCAAGGTTGTTTACACACACTTGAGGGCATCTACCCAGAGTTAAAGTAACTCTGAGGAACTTTAACCATCATCAGGTGCTCCACAATCAACCCAAGGTATGTGAACCATCCTCGGAGCCTTCATGATTCCTCCGAGATTCTTCAACCATCATCAGGAGCCTTCACGGTTACTTCACAGCCTTTAACCACCCTCAGTGCCTTCATGGTTGCTCCAACATGTTTGACAGTCCTCAGAGGCCTCCATGGTTTTTTCAAAGAAATTGAACCATCATCGATGCCTTCACAGTTACTTTAACCATCCCCGGGGTCTCCATGTTTCCTCTAAATCACTTTAACCGTCCTCGGGCCCTTCACAGTAAATCCACCATCCTTTAACCACCCACAGGGACCTCTGCAGGTTCTCCAAGGTCCTTTAAACAGCCTCAGGGCTTCATGGGCACTCCAAGGTCCTTTATCCTTCTATTCTCTGGGGACTTCTCAGCTACATTGAATGTTTTTGGGGGACTGCTCAGGTGGCATTAAAGAAAGAGGATAGTGAAGCTAAAGCTATCTTTTGGGGATCTTTCACTATTTTAGTCACTGTTTTTTTCCATTTGAAATACTCTTGAGGTCCCCTGTCCCCTCCACCATGTAGAGTTTGGTGAGAGCTACCCTGGACCAGGATTCCCACCTGACTACTAGGTTGTTGCTGTTAGGGCCTGGCTCCAGTAGGGTAGATTTTAGCTAATGTTAATTTCTCAGAAGTGGGTGTTGCTTTTAAGCTATAAGGCATCATATAACTACTGAAGAAAACTGATTTAAAGAGGTTTCTTTTGGCGGAACATTCATAATGTAGAATGTGTGACGTGTTCGACCCCCACCACCTCACTCGGGAGTGTTTTTTCTGTCCCTTCCTTTGACAGGGAAGTCTCCCAGCCCCCTTACTCTATGCCTCCACTAACACTAGATTCCCTCACACTCCTCCTGCTCTGAGAGTTGATTTCTTCTGTTTTAGGTCACCTGCAGTCAAGTTTACACAGAAAGAATTCTCTGGGGGGGGGGGGGGGAATTGCATCACCAGGATTAAACCTGATTAGCGACAGTGTTGAGGTTTTGGTTTACCTTTACTAACACAATTCGAAATCTTGAGCGAATGGTCTATGAGGAACATGGTATTAGGGAGAGACTTCTGTTAGGAATTGGAGCTTCTCTGTGGCAATGTGGCCTCCTCTTTGAGGGAGCAGAGTGGGGCACTCCTGGGTCACCGGAGAGAGCCAGGCATCCACCCGCTGAGGCCTGAGTCCACACTGCGTCCCTGTGGGGTCTGAAGCCAGAGCCGCAGCCTTCCCTAACCTGCGGCCGGCCGGTTTGGGTTGCACAGGTGTTTGTTTTGGAAACTCCACAAGAAATGGCTGGAGCGGGGATATTAGCGAAGTTTCCTTGGGACAGAAAGCCTCTGATAAGAGGAAACCGCTCTAGAGAGTATTTGTTTTTCCTACAATCTTTAAGGCAGATAAAGTACAAAGAGGAACAAGATGCAAAACAAGTCTGTTGTTTGTGCTTAAGGAAGCCTCTATTTTGTCCATTTTGGGGGCACTGAGAGCAGGGACGGCAGGGGCCTGCAAGGAGAGGACAGGTGGCAGGGCCCAGGGGAGAGGGCTGCGTCCTGGACAGGTCCCCCCACGCTCATCTGTGAACACTGCCCAACATGAGAGCCAGCCTGGGGACCTCTCAGGGGAGGGGGTCCCACTGGGGAACCCTCTCCTGAGCCTGGGGCTGCCCACCAGGAGGGGCCAAGCGACCCAGAGCTCCTCACAGACAGGACTGTGCGTCCCTCGGAGAGATGCTTGTTTTTCCTGCTAATTTCTGAATCAGAAGGGTATCTGCTCTGGAATGCTGGTTTCAAGACTCTGAATTTGAACTTATGAGGTTCGTTTAGCAGAAGAATCTGACTCTAAAAAGCAGGAAGACGCTGCGTCCAACATTGTCAATCCAAAGAGGCGGGCAGAGTGGGGAGAGCCAGAAATGCTGACCTTTACAGTCGAGGGCTTCAGCCCTCCCCAGGGCTGGACTGCAGTGAAAGCGCCCAATTTTCAAATCTCAGGGGAGGAGGCTGAGATGATAGGAACCAAGACGGAGCTTTGGATCTGACCTTAAGCGGGTGCTGGAGTGGTGAAGAGATACATATGGCCGATAGGGCTGGAGAAAGAGCAAGTCTAAAAGAGGCCCAGGACAGGATTGTTTTTAAAAATGAGGTTGTGTCTAAAAGCAACAAAACACCTCCCTGTTTGGACTGGCCTAAAGATGAGGAGAGACACAGAGGACAGTGCACTGATGTGAAACCACTTTAACAGTCACATTTTCAGAGAGGGAACCTGAACGCAGGTTTCTGCCATGGGAGGGGCCAGCAGGGGCTGGGCGGGGGTACAGATCTCCCGCGTGGGTGGGGTTTGTGGGGTGGCCACTGACGGCCACAGCACATTGCAAATGTAGTATCAGCACCCAGTTGTATATTTGAATGTGGTTTAGAGGGGAAATTTAGGCTGTATATATTTTACCAGAATAAAAATGAAAAATAAGCCCCATAGGACTGTACAACACAGTGGAGAGTGAGCTCAGTGTGAACTATGGTTAGGGTTAAAAGTAAAATTAGACAAGCATTGCTTTATTATATAACATTGCTTCATCAGTTGTAACAAAGACACCGCACTAACGCCAAGCCTTACAACAGGGTGAGATACGGGAGCTCTGTATTTTCTGCATAACTTCCCTGTAAAAATAATTTTAAGAAAGGAGGAAATACCAAGGACAAGACATCAGGTACAGTGAGGGCTCTGCCCCCAGGAAGTCATTTTCAAGCTTTCCACGCATGGGGCCGCAGGACATACAGGGGTGCACTGTGGAAGGACATACAGGGGTGTGCTGTGGAAGGACGGACAGAGGTGCACTGTGGAAGGATGTACAGGGGTGCACTGTGGAAGGACGGACAGGGGTGTGCTGTGGAAGGACGGACAGGGGTGCGCTGTGGAAGGACGGACAGGGGTGTGCTATGGAAGGAAAGACGAGCCTGTGCTGTGGAAGGACAGATGGGGGTGTGCTGTGGAAGGATGGCTTCGTGAGAAGTTGGTGGGAGAGTGAGTGGAGGGAGTCGGGGCATGGAGGCGGCTGCACAGGCTGCCGAGGGCAGAGGGCAGGAAGGCAGAGGCCCCATGGAGGGGCTGGAGCCCAGGCTGCTGTCCGAGGAGCTGAGCCCACAGGCCTGCGGGGAGCTGCCCGGCGCCAATGTGGGTTCCGATTATGCGGCTGGGCCTGGACAAATGTGCGTCCTGTGGCCCAGGTCCCAGCTCCGAAGTTCCGAGGCAACGCACAGGTCTCCGTAGACCCTGCCCCAGGGCGCGCGGGCTTGAGGGGCTGGCACTCCCTTGTGCTCAGGGTTGGGCCCCTCGGTTCTCTCCTGAGACACTTGGGGCCTCCGGGCCCCACCTGCAGAGTCTTTCCTCCAGCTCCACGGAGGGTGAGTCTTCGGCTTCCAAGCTCAGGAAGAGTTTTGTCTCCCCATGCCTTGAAGAGGGTGGAACACATAAACCAGAGATTGGGGGAGAGCCTGTTAGCCACCCCATTGTTCTGGAGGGTTGAGCATGTGCCCTTGAGGTGGCAGAGATACTGGGTGCTGCCCTGTGCTTGGAGAGTGTGTAGCCGAGAAAAGGTCGGTCCCCCAATACATCCCATTGTTGCAAACGTCACCCCAGCATTTGGAGAGAGCAGGGCCATTGCCCAGGCCTTGGAAAGGGTGGGGCCTCCACTTTCTGAAGCCCTGAGGACAGGTGACTTTCAGACTTTGAAATCTAATGGAGTTTGTCCTGCAGGTTTCCAGAATTGTTTGGGTCCAGTGACCCCTGTTTACCTTCCTATTTGTTCCTATGGCAATGGAAACAGTCATCTTGTGACTGCCTCTCCTTTATATGTTGGCAGCATATAATTTGTTCTGAGTTTCACAGGTCCAGAGCCAGAGGAGATTTTTTTTGCCTTAGGACAGACCTAAGTAGTTGACTTTGATGAGATTTTGTACTGTTTTTGACATTGTGTGGTATTGGTATTTTTACTGAAATAATTTAAGTCTTTTGTTACATTACAAATCTCAGAAAAGCCATGTTTTAATCCTGACCTAATCTCGTGGGGCCAGACCACTGTTTAGGGTGGGAAACTTTGGGTTGTTTCCATGGAGATGTGGCACAACTAGTTGTGGGTGTGGCCTTTTGATGAAATGGAGATGTGACCCCACCCCTTCAAGGTGGGTCTTGATTAGTTTACTAGAGTCCTGTAAAGGGGAGCCATTTTGGAGAAACCTCAGATGCATGAGATTGGAGAACAGTTGCTTCAGAGCTGACAGGGATGCAGACATTTGGAGATGTGTGGAGTGCAACACAGAGAGCAGATGCCTAGACACGGGAAGAGCCCAGCAGACGTCGCCATGTGCCTTCCCATGAGATGCTGACAAGCCAGAACTCACAGTTGTGTCCTGGAGGAGCTAAGTGAAGGCCACAGATGCTTAGAGAGGAAACCACTGGCATTGGAAGCTGGAAGCAACAGAACCAGGAACAAGGACCAGCAGACACCAGCCAAGTACCTTCCCATGTGACAGACATTGACCTTTCTTTGGAGGTAAGTTATCTTTCTCAGGATGCTTTAGTTTGGACATTTCTATGGCCTTAGAACTACAAACTTGCAAGAGAATAAATTCCCTTTATAAGAGCCATTCCATCTCTGGTATATTGCTTTCCAGCTGTATTAGCAAACCAATACAATATATAATGGTATTTTTATTTTTTAACAATTTGGGATATATTAGATTATGAAGTCTTACATAAATTTTAGAAAATTCAAGAAATATGCAGGTACAAATAAAGGTCATCAGTTATCCCACCTCCTAGAGACAATCACTGTTAAAGATGATTTCCTAATGTATTTACATCAGTTTACTGATAGTCAAATGTTTCCTTGCCATCTTCTGTTGTATCATGTTTTTGAAAAATTCCCTATTGTTGGACAGTATTTTCCCTTTTCCACTGTTAAGTGGTTCATGTTGAATTTACCCTGCCAGGTGCTCTGGACAGGAGACATCTTCCATCCCACGGTCCTGCATGGAGAACTTGCTCCATCCTTACCCAGAGAAGATGGCTGCAGCTGCCCTGTGACCCTGCTCTTTAGGCGCTGCTGGTTGGGCCTCAGAGGGACACAGATCTAAAACTGGGCCAGCAACAATCTTATCCTTCAGCTTGGAACTCAGTAAGGGAGGCTGAGTTTGTCACCCAGAAGAAGTTCAGCTCAAAGATAGCACAGACCTAGGTGCTGAGGTTTCATCTGGGGCCACTGCTGTGAACCCTGGACCAGCACAGAAGTAGGCAGAGATGCTGATCCACAAGAGAAATGTGAATGAGGCAGCCGGGAATGAACAGCGAGGGGAGGGGAGGAGGGGGAGGTGGGAGGAGAATGTGGAGGAAGAGGAAGAGGGAGGGAAAGGAGAGGGGGGAGGGGAGGGGAGGGGGAGAGGAAGGGGAGGGCTGATAGAGCATAGAGCGAGGGGAGAGAGAAGGGAGGGAGGGTGGAGGGAGGGGGAGGCAGGGGTGGTGGAGAGAGGAGGAAGTGAACCATCTGCCTGAGGGTGTCATCCTTCCCCGAAGCCCCCACCCCCTTCTGGGGACCTCTCCTGTGTCTTGCGCAGCCCCTGAATTTGTCTGTGTCAGCCTGTGGCTGCCACATCCTCATCATCCACTTGGTTTCAGGGGCATGTCTAACTGTGGGTTTAAGTGATTTTATTTGGAATGTTGTTTGATCCGTATGCTTGATGCTTTGTCACAGCTCAGGAAACTTTACTTAAATCACTGCTTCAGTTTCAAGTGTTCTGGTTTCTTTCTCAAAAACGTCTTTGATTCTTAGGTTGTAACATCTGTCATTCTGTTAGTTTCTTTTCCTCTCATTCTTTTCAAATTTTCTCTGCATTCTGAAAGTTTAGTTCAATTTTCTTCTATTTACTGCAGTAAATTATTTTCTGAGGAGCATCTTTTCTCAATGGATCCCTGTCTCCTGACCCGATGACTTCTGAGCTTGGTGCTTTCCTCAAGCGCCCGCCATGGAGGGAGACACGCCGGGGGTTGGCCGGGTCCACCTCAGGCCCTTCTGGGGACTCTTGCCCTGTGCAGCCTGGCACACGGGCCAGGGCAAGGGCAAAGAGCAAGGGGAGCTTGACTGGAAGACCCTGGGTCTTCTTGCCTCCCCTCCACCTGCCCCACTGCTGGGTGGAGAGCTCAGGTGGGAGTGGAGGTGTGATGGGTGGGGGTCCAGCTCGAGATGCAGAGTCCACCTGTGCAGGGGCCCTACTGCACGCAGATCTCGGCTCTCAGGGGCGAAAGACCGAATGCCCCGCTGGCCCCATGTAAATGAAGCTTCACACCCACCCAACTGCATGTACTCAGAGCCTCTCACCCATCCCCTCGCCCACCTGACTGGCTGCTGTCCCTGGAACCAGGACAGGGCTCCTCCCAGGATGCAGTTGGTGGGTGCTGCAGCTTATAAAATCCTGCGTGACACGTGGATGGTGTTCAGGTGAAAGACTAAGCAGGCCGAGGAGGGGGCTACTCTTTAAGGCTAGGACGTGCTTCTCCTGGCTCTCCTTCCCTGCTGGCTCAGCTCCTCTTCAGAGCACAGGGACAGCGTCTGTCTGTCTGTCTCCCTCATCACCGCGGGCCCCTGATGCGCATCCTTGTGAGATAAATGGATGGACGCTTCAAGGCTCAGCCTCCTCCTCTGTCTCCCACCTCGCTTTTCACCCTTACTGGCTCTCAGCCCAGGAAGTCAGCCCCGTACCTGGGCTGGGGCCTCGGTCCTGCCAACACCACAGCTAAAGCAGACATGCTCTGCCCACACAGGCCCCCCAAATCAGTAACTCAGATGCACTGTGGAGCAACTGGAGACACTTGAACATGGACTAGATAATTAGAGGATATGAGAAAATTACTGATAATTTTCTTGAGAGTGATAATAATATGGTGGCTACATAGGCAGATGTCTTTGTATGAGGCGCATGATTATAGGAATAAAGTGCCATGATGTCTGTATTAATTTCAAAAAGTTCTGCAATATCAATTTATTATCTATTACCTATCTACTCATCTATCTACATTAAACAAACATGACAAAATTTTAAAACAATTTTGGATTCTAGATGGTGGTTTGATGTGTGATCATCATAAAATGCTGGAAGCATGAGATGGCCAATGTCTGTGACCTTAGGGACAAGTGAGGCCCCAGAGGTCATCGGGTCGGGGCCTGCCAGAGCCACGAGCACCAGGAACCACCTTCCCTTCCAGAATAAACCCCTCGGTCCTCTTTGGCACCCTCATCCATAGTTTCATAATCTTTGCTTTCAAGACATTAATTCTTACATTCATTTTAAATGTTGACCAAAATAATTGAAGCTCTTGGCAATTGGGGACTTGGCTAAGGCACTAAGCCTTCAAATTGCTTCAGGATTCAGATTTCCGTGCATGCTCTGGAATGACCATAAGGCAGGGTCCTCTCAGGGTGGCCTGACATTTATCTGGACACTCTGAAGGGAAATAGAATACACACCCTTTCTTTTGCTTCATTCCTAATCTGCCCCGGATCCCTTCTTCCTGGTTGTCTGACCTCAGACAGCATCTTCACCACCCTCTGCCCGTTCCCTTCATTTGCTTTTGCAGATGGCCTTTCCTCTTGCAGGGCATCCCATCACACATTTGCCATTTCTCTGTTGCCTGCCTAGAATGCAGCCTCTGTAAGAGGAGCCTTAGTCTGTGTCAGCGGTTCTCCATCTTGAAAGAACATCAGAGTCTCTTGGAGGGCTTGTTAAAAATCAGACTTCTGGGGCTCTACCACCAGTAAGTTCTGAGGTGGAACACAGGATTTAAATTTGCAACGAGTTCTGCAGTGATGTGCCTGGGGACTGCCTTTGAGCACCATTGATCTCTTATCCACCAGTGTTTCCCTAGCATATGGACTGGTGTCTAGACATAGCAACTGCTTCCTGGATACCTGTTGAGTGGGTGGATGAGTGAAAGCTGGTTTGCTGGTATTATCACTGGGCTTAGGAAATGGGAGAATTCTGAAAAACAAACACAAGCAGCTGAGAAGACCAGTGAGTTTCTCAATGGGTGGCCTCTGACTTGGGCCATTCCTGGATCTGCCTTGCCAGCAGTGCCTGGGCCTACAAGACCGTTGCTGTAAGATGTTTTCACAGCCTTTGACAAGGAACTTGGGACATTTGGGAATATTTTAAACTTGTGAGCACCGGAGGGCACACTCTAATCTCCTTATCAGGAGAATGGGCAGTTGAGATCTGCTCTTGCCTGGATGCCTGTCCTTTGTTAGGGATGTTTCCTTCCAGTCAATTCCATTCTGAAGGACATACAATGATTACAGACTCTTCATTTGGGGTAACATGCTTTAGGTTACTTGGGTGACCTCCAAAAGCTATTCTCCAATCATATTTGATCCTTAAAGTCCTACAGCAACAGCTAAAATACTTATCCTAAAGTTATATTCCATCGTTTGCTTCCTCATAATATAAACTAAGTATGCTGCCAACATGCAGAGCTGGAGAATAAGAACAGAACAGGCTTGGGTATTCTTAATAGCAACTTGTTACGTTTGTTTAAAACAATAGTTTCCTGATGTCACAAATGATCTCCTTGTTCTTAGAATTATTCCATGGTGGACATCTTGGTCTTTAAGGAACTTTGGGTGAGTTGAGCAATCTGTTTCCAGATGCATGTTTGCTGGGCAATGCCGTGCATACACACGTCCTGAAGGTACGTTCTACCTGAAAATGCATGCACATGCACACATACGAGACCAACTGAATTCACAAGTCAAGTCTGCCCCCTGGAATGCAGCCCGGATGTGCTCAGATGGGGGGAGAGTGGGGGGTCTGGTATGTTTTCAAGGTTCTGTTTTGGTGTCAGATTGAGTGGAGATAGAGAGTCCACTAATTTAGCAGAGCATCTGGTATCTGTAAAGCCAGAAAGGGTCTTACAATTTATCAATCTTAATTTGCTCACACTGCAGTTAGAGCAGATCCTGGAGAAACTGACAGAATGCAGGTGTTCTCCCAGACCAGAAAGGCTGCACAGCCACTGCCCTAGCTGTCCCAGTCTTTCCCTGGGCAGTACTGACGCCCAGGCAGCCTCACCCAGGCATCCTGGGGCAGCCATCCTGGCAGCAGGAAACTACCCTATTGCAAGCCAGTGGCACTGGGGGCCAGGGCGAAACTTCTCATCTAAAAAGCATTTGTGTTCTTAACTGGAAGATGGAGGCACACTCAGACTCAAAAGGGCTCTCCCGGGCCAGCCAAGGGCTAGCACTCCTGTCTCTGCCTGAAGGTAGTTGAGTCTCTTTTATCCCTACAGCTGCTCCTCTAATGCCTTCTAAGGAGCGCTCAATTCATGTGTATGCCTGAGCAGAAGTATTGGGCTCTCATGCACTTAGCCATTTCCATACATTCATCTTCTCCTTTTAAGTTCTTCTTGAAAATTGGGTCATCTCCTGTGGTTAAAAGCAAACAAACATACAAATGGTGCATCTCTTTAGCCTCAAGTGAGACTTGTTCCTCTGGTGCTGAGCAACCCCACGGACCCCAAAGGTGAGGCAGGAGGCTCGGGGAGTCCTCTACAGGCGCTGGTCCCTTGGCACCCCTTTTTCTGTTCATTGGGTTTTGGGTTTCCTACTGTGCACCTCACCTAGCCCAGCTCTGGGCAAACAGAAGTGGGCAGGAGCGGCAGCATTTGGGGCTCAGCAACTTTAAATCCTGGGATTGGGACAGAGCAGGAGTGGCGAGTGTTATGGGGGCAGGAAGGGGGAGAAAGTGAAAGGGGCAGCAGGCTCTTCATTTAGGAAAACCGTAAGTTCCTGGTTTCCTATTCAGCTCTGAAAGAGTTAACAGACAACTGGAAAGTCCCTTGTTTCTTATCTAACTGCAAAGGAACTAAAGCAAACTGCAAACTTCAACTGCAAAAGTTCCTGGGACAAAAATTTCACTAAAGCCCCCAAATCTCCCCCAAACCATCAAACCTCCTAAAACCATAAAAGCTTGTAAAATCCTGGGCCCAAAGCAAACTCTTAGTTAATAACAGGAAGCACAGGGCCATAAAATTGCTAACTAGCTGCCCAAAGACAGATTTTAGGTTGTGACACAAACCATGAGTTCTGTTAGCTGTCTTCTCCTAGAACAGAGAAGAGACCTAGCACTCAAAGGTTTCCATGGAAACCTGCTACCTACAGACCTTTCCTGTGGAAGGAGCTGGCCCGCGTCACTCAGTGGTGTCCCTCTCTAATCCATGCTCTCTCTTTTTAATAAACTTTACTACTCGTTCCTTGTGGCCTCTCGTCACAAAATTCTTTTAATGTCGAGAATAATGGACAGTGGATGAGCTCAACTGGCCCCTCGCCAGCTAGCCAGGCTTGCAGCGAAGGAGGTGTGATCTACTCTGATTGCTGAGCGGTAAAGAGGCTGAGTGGTGATGCAGTTGCCTGGAAGGCACAGAAAGGTCAGGTCACCTGTGTTCACTTCCTCAGCAGGGACCGGCAGGAAGGAGGAGGCCTGAGCTTCTTGGCATTTGCAATTTTCCTTTCAGTTAAGCCATCCTGCTTCAGAAGGGCTCAGTTAAAGTGCAAATGCCTATTAGCAATCTTAAAAGAATGAAACTGTTTGTTTATATTTGCTTATCACCTCTTTGGGTTCTGGGGAAAGGGGCAGCAGGCTGTTGATTTGTATGGGAGAAGGTAAGTGCAGAAGGAAGAGAAAACAAAGATGGTGAGGGCTCCAGGTTCCCCAGTGAGGTGGAGGGTCATCTCCAAGCCTGGTCTAAACAGGCCACACTCCTGCTTCTTCCCAGAAGGTCCCATGGTCAAATCCATCAGGAAAACACAGGAAGTAAAGAAAAGCTAGTAAAGATGGTTGATTTATAATAGGACTTTTCAGAGCCACCATTATGCCCAGAGGTATTGTGATTTTTTTAAATATATTATGAAATGAAACAATTCCTAAACTTATTTGGCCCTGGACCCCCCCAGACCCCCTTTTTTTGTATAGCAGCTTTTTCTCGTGCATGAACATGTGGCTGCACGTGGCTTACTGTAGGGAGGAATATTTTAGTTCTTTGAAAAAAATTCATTCATTTTTTCTAATGTATTTTTCTGAGACTGAAGTTCCAGTTTCCTAAAATGACCTGTCTGTGCTCCCCTGTGACCCCTGTCCAGCCCGCATGCATGGCCGCCCCAGCACTGGGCTCTGCCTGGCCCACCTGCCTCCTCGGTCTCCCGTGGCCTGTTGGTCCGTCTTGGAAACACTTCCTCAAAGCACACCATGACTACCACATGCCCTTGGAGGGGTTTCCACTAGAGATCAGTCTCAACACAAGGTAGTGGTAATAGGGTCAGACTGTTTCATCACCATGTTTTCCAAAGACAGTCTCCTGTGGTATCAGCCAGTTAAGGGTTAGGAAAATCTATAGGCGTTCCAGAAACTTTCTCCCAACTCTCGATTCCTCTTGCAGCAAACCTTTAAGATATTTCTGTCCTAAAAATTGAGAAAGTAGAATCTAAGAGGAAAAAGGGGGAGACAATGCATTTCTTTATTTTAGCCACGTAAGTGCTTCCCATGCCCTTGAGACCACATGGGCCGAAGGCGTGGAGTGGGGTGACATGGGCCACAGGAGGCTGACCAGGGAAGCAGAGTCTCCGTTTTCCTCTCTCAATCTGAAGTGGTGCACTTTCAAGCGGATAAAGGCAAATGTGAGATTAAAACAAAATGCTTCGAGGTCACACTTTGGCAGTGGGGGATGGAGGGTTTTCAGGGAAGACTTCATGAGAGAGGTGGCATTAAGATGGACTTTGAAGGATGGGCATGCTTCCACCTTGAAGACAGTTGGGAAAGGTCACGGGAGGGAAGGATGGGGAAGGGCGCGTGCACCTAAAGGGGAGTGTGGCACTCTCTCCCCAGACTCAGGGCCCCTCCCGGATCCCACTGCACACTTCACCCAACACGTCCCCAGACCCTACACTGTCCCCTGCGCCATCCCTTCGTCGTCCTTACTCCTCGCCCGACTTCCTTTCTCCTGCAATTGTCCTAACGGGTCCCCTTTTCCTGCCTGGATTGCCTCCAATCCACTCTCTGGACTGAAGCCAGAGAAACCTCTCCAAAAGGCACGCCTCACCATTCCACCTGCTTTCTGCAGCACCCGCCTGTCATCAGGGAGAGTCCAAACTCCTCATTGCGGCCTGGGCACTGCGGTCAGACCTGCCCAGCTCACTCTCAGCTCTGCCATCATGAGTTGTGTTAGCTGGGCTGTGGCCCTAGCCTCGGTGTCCCCATCGCAACACTTTCGGCTCCGTCTCCCTGCTGCGTTCTTGCCTGCCTCCTTGCTCAGGTGAGCACTGTTCCAGCTGCACCTGTGCACTCAGCCTTACCTCTGTCCTCCATGCTCCCCTGCTCCCCAACACCTGTGTGGGACTTGTGCCTACTTGCCCTCCTCCAGGAAATCTGCCAGACCCTCTTCCCTGTGCACCCTGGTCCTCAGGGCATATTTGGTGCCCTTGCCTGGGTCCCCGCCCTTCCCCGCTTCTCTCTCCACACCTGGCTGACTACTGCTCCAGGGTGCCTGCTCAGAAGTGGAAATGCCAGCCAAACAATATGTGCGTTTTGAATCTAGATACCAGTGCCAGACTGCCTGCTGGAAAGGGGCGTCCCTTTCCACTCCCACGAACAATGTATAAAAGGCCTTATTTTTCTCAGCCTTGCTAGCCTGGTAATCTACCCGTCGGATTGGTGGAACATGATACGCCACTGCTGCTTAACATGACTTTCTTTGATCTCTAACAGCATTTCATGGTTTCTGTATTTCTACCTTTGTGAATTGCTTCTTTGTTCTCTGCCCATTTTTCTAGGGGGTTTCTCTTTCCTTCATTGATTTCTAAAATGCCCTTCTATATTCCTTAAAAAGATGCATTGCAAATATTTCCCCTAACTTGTAAATTACCTTAAAGCTTATATTGTGTCATATCTTTTAGGTTTTTTGCCATAGAGAAGTTGAAAATTTTTATGATTATATCAATCTATTCCTTGCAGTTTCCAGGCTTATTTTCATTCATGGAAAGATAATCTTAGTATGGGAGACAATGCTAGAATTATAAAAAGTATTGTGCTCCATTTCCTTTGAATGTTTTTATAGGTCTATTTATTTGTGTGTTTAAACCAAAATCCACTCAGAATTTATTTTGATATAAGATGTAAGTGAGGGATTGATCTTCGACCTCCACAGTGCCCAAACGGTATTACTGAGTGACTTTACTCATGAGTCATCAGTTTAAAATACTCTCATCGTTTACTAAATTGATGGGTCTAGTTTCTGAAGTTTTCACTCTGATAAAAGAAAAACTTTTCGTGCTCTGTAGGGTCTCATATCTTCAATGAGGGACTGATAATTCGGCAGCATCTGTTCCAGAGAGTAGAAGGGGCTTCCCCAGGGGGTGAAAAGGGGGGCATAGAGGGCAAAGGGCAGCAAGACAGGAAATGTTGATTGGCTGACGCTGTTTCCATTTTACGTGGTGGTTCATACAAAGAATGGAGCAGATGTCCATTGATTAGTACTTTATACTTGTCTGTTCTGATGCGCTTTCTCTAATGGATGAAAATGGGTTTACACCAGGTGTTGCTTATTACCACCTTGTAGGGTGGGCTCCGTTTTCTTGGAAACCCCTGCAGGTCAGTTGTTTCATCTCTGCAACACCCACTGCCAGCAGCTATTCACTTGGTCCCCCCCATTACCACCAGTGATTTTCCTTCAGGCAGTTGAGTAGGCTTGGTCAGTCAGCTAGCTCATTTTTCCCTTTTATTTTCCATGCTTATTTCTTCTTTTGATTGTGGTGAGATTTGAAGAGTGACTGTTTAGTCATACTGGAGACCCTTGGGGTGGGGTTACTTATGCAGTGGAGTGGGCCACGGGGGAAGCCTCCTCTCTGAGTCGGGGTGTTTTAATTTTTTTAACTTTGGTCCATTAGAGACAGTTTCAACTCTCATTTTCCTTTTGAGCAGCTGCGTGTGAGCAACAATATGTCTTGAGGATGACAAGGAAGTTGAGCAGAATAGAATCATGAAACATAGTTTGTACAACAAGGAATAAAACCTCATAGAGTGAGAAGCACAATTAAAAGCATAAATCCAAAGTATGCTAGTTTGTCCTCATATTCCATTAAACCAGGAACCTAGGTCAGGAATGGGTCTGTCCATGGAAATGTTTGAGGAATGTATCAGGAAACACCTTAGCTTGGCCCTTTAAAATATTCAGGTTATTTGTCATGGAACCAGGTGTGCTGGTGTGGGATGTGCATGGGCAGTCGGGCGTTCAGAGCCCATCTACACGGCCGGAGCCTCGTGTCTGGGGTCAGCTTCAGCCTGGAGACCTGCAGGGCAGCTGCTGTTGCCTGACCTTAGTGCACTTAGGCCACTCGCGCCCAGGGAAGGTGGATGGAGCTCCTGGAAGGAGCCCTGAGTCAGGTTGTGCAGGAGCAGGGTCCCCAGCCCACAGGACTGTGCTGTAGTTTTCCATCGAAGCAAACATTTCTCTAAGGCCACCCTCCTTTTGATCAAAGATAGCCTCAAAAAGACTATTTCTAATCATAAAATACGGCTGATTTCATTAGATTTGGCCTGATTACTTACATAGATGCAGCAAGAATGGCAATTTATCATATTATCTTTCAAAGTTTGCTTTTCAGAAGGAACCTGTGATTGGACTTTTAAAAGCCTCTTAAGACGAGGAAGCCAAGCCAAAATTCAGCACCGCATTTTACCTGCAGTTCTAGAGATTTGGGTGAATTCCCCTTTTTCAAGTCCCTAAAACATCATATGGTTCTCAGCTTGCCAGAAAGTAACTTTCTTTACTGACCTGCAGGGCTGGGAACCCTGCAGCCAGGCACACTGGTTTCTCCTGGAGGTTTTGTAGGCGCTTCTGAGTCAACCTTAGTCTGGCCATGTGTGATGAGCTGTGTTCTCCCACACAGCCACACGGTCAGAGACTTGGTGATTTAACAGCCTTCGTCTCCAATTACGTCCTGTTAACAAGGAGGAAAGACCCTAATTGAACCTTTGTGAATCATTATTTTGTCATAAAAATAAGAATATTCAATAAGCATTTCCAAATTCTGGCGGGTGCATGCAGGGAGAAAAAGATGAGTGCTTTATGACTCGTGGGCAGCCTGAGGGAGAGGAGTAAGGGTGCACTTGTGTCTAGGAAACAGCACTGGGACTGCAGCTAGGTCCAGCCCAGCAGAGTCTTACGTACTATTGCTAGTGGTAACAGTTCAATCACAAAAACGCACTTTCATCAATTGTAACAAAAGTACCGCATACAGCAAGGTGTTAATAATAAGGTGGCATGTGGGAATCTTGTATTTTACACATGATTTTTCTGTCAATCCAAAACTTCTCTACAAAAAAACCCAAAAAAACAAAAAATATGAACCTTAATCCAAATAAAATTGTGATCATTGTTCATTAGTTCATTCAACCCTATGTAATTAATCCTTGTTTTCTTGATCTCTTCTTTGCAATCTGGAACTCATTGGCTTCCACCAGAATTCCGAGGTTTACTTGCGTCCAAAGGCGTGTACTGCCCCGAGCCCAGGGTGCGTGGCTGAGCCCTCGGTAGGGTCTCTGGGGCGGGGGGTGCTGCTTGCTGGAGGCAAAGCCTACAGGGCAGCATCAGAATGCCGACTGTCTGTAGATGAGAAAGGCTCACAACCCCTGGTTTTACCAAAGGGGAAGTTCATTACAAAAGCAATGCAATTGAGAAGGAAATCTGGATGTTTCTGTGACTAGTAACATTTTTAAAGAATAACTGAAATTATGAACCACTAACACTGTTGTCTAATATTAGGCATATCAGTACTAAGATATTTCATGGACAGTGAGGATACTGACAAATCTCTAGGAACGTTATATAATTTCTGAAATGTTTATATTAATAGCATTTTCCCAAACAAATTTAACCAACTGATAGTTAGAAAATCTTGCTTATTTTGACAATACTTCCTATGCAACTTATTAAATAAGCCTAATTATTTCTAGCACCTCTCTTTTTATAAGGCGAAAGAACAAATCCTCTGAAAAATCCCAAACACAGTTTGGGTATCATTTAGGCTTCTATTTTGGGAAGGCAAGCTGTCAAAATTTGTCAGGTTTGCAGTTTGTTTAATTGGAAATGGGTCACTGTGAAATAATATATCTTTCCTTATTTAACCAAAGTGACCAATAAAAACTTTTTAAAGTAAACAGAAGACACAAAGAAAAAAAGAAAAAAAAAGTAAACAGAAATTCACACAATTGTAAAAAAACATTCTGTTATAAGTGAGAAGACTTGTTCTATAAAACAATAAAGGGTGATAAGGTCAGTATAAATGTCAATAAGGATATTATTCGGATAAGACATAGAACCTTTGCTTCCTAGACAGGCTACTCAGATGGTTAAAAAACCTTTTATGGTCTCTCAGCTAGAGCAGACCAATAATCCAAGAAAACTGTCATTTTTAACAAAGAAAACATCAAATTCTGAAAATAATGTCTGATAAGAAAACTCTTCTAAACCTTATAATCCTATCAAATCTTAGCCAACCTTGACCACCAAAAATAAAATTCCTTTCCTGCAAACCTTTACAACTTCCTATATCCCTCAGGTTTTGTCCTACACTTTCATTCTGCAGCAAACAGTCATCTCACTTTAAGATAAAACTACTCTTTTATCTTAATAAAATCACATCCTGCATACCTTACATGCTTAAGTTGCCAAAAAGATCTTGGAAACTCTTCAAATGGACATCTCACAAAAATGCAATTATTATTAAAATAAGGTTTATTAGAATAATAACTCAATTTAATTAGACACAATTTTACATTTTTCATCTTAAAGATCTAGTAGATATAATGGCAGCTTATTTATGAGTAAAGCTGTATAAATTTAGGAAAAATTTATTCCTAAGAAGAATAAAATTGTGCTTGTGCTGTTCTTAAAATTGATAACTCAGAAAGGCATGGCTGTTTTTACTTAACCAACAATATTAAACTAGTCCAGTTTATCAAAACTGCTCTGAATTATGTGAACTTGAAAAATAGAACATTTGGTTTTAGGTCTATGAATATTCCTTTTTCACAAGAAATATTAAAAGTTTAGTTTCCTTCATTTCTAGAACTTCAGGAGTATTAACTTTTATATAAGCACTTATTTATCTTTAAGCTGATTTGAGTAGAGCTCTTGTAAGAAGTTTTATAAGTTAATATGGTAATACATACAGTGGTAGGAAAATATTATACATCAAACATACAGCACAGAGAGTTTATAGATTCAATTTAAGATTTTTCAGCAATGAGTCAGACATAAAAAAACAGAAACACAGAGAATATAGAAATACTGCCCTCATGAGTTTATAGGCTATTTTAGAGGCTTGCAGACTCAGAGTCCAACTGAAATAAGCATCCTGTGCAGACTAATTCAGGAGCCCTTTTCCTCTTTTTCTCAGGTGCACCTCTCAGGAGCCCTTTTCCTCAGGTGCACCTCTGAGGTGAGTAAATGTGACTATTGACCACTGCAACTGTAGGTTGTCTTTGACAAGATTTTACTCTTTGGTTAGAAAGGCACACAGCTTCCAGCCCCATAAGTTTTGAACATGAAATATGCTGGGGTGCCAGAGGGCAGAGAATCCATTTTTGCAGTTTGAGGATCTGATCTTTATTGTTTCATTTCTTACCTTGTGTGGGGATCCAGGGCCTGGCATTCCCCTCCATGAGTGGGTGAGTGTGGTCACTACATGTAGCCACCTGCAGGACTGGGACTAAAGGTCATCAGAACTCCTCGGGGGAAAGAATGAACAGATGGTATCACAAACAAGGCACTGACACTCCCCTGTGCTGATCACTGTTGACCACACCTCCAACCCCCTGCATCACAGACCCTGCTGGGATGATGCTGTCACACCCTATGGAGATTTTTTGTCCTGAACATTTACAAGCCGCCCTCTGGGACTGCCCGCCTTTGCAGGTTGCTAACCTTCATTTTCCATGGCCGACCACCACTGTGGAAGGTCTCCTGTCCATAAGTCTTAACAGCATTCATGTCTAACTCTGTGCCTGATGTGACGTTTGGTAGTTGGGCTGCCCTGACAGAAGCCCTCCAAGAACTGGGCTGGAGCACCTTGGACACAGGGCAAAGAAACCAGTGATAGCAGTGATGAAACTGTGAACTGAACCAAAGGCTCGGGCCCGAACACAGAATTTGAGCCCAAATCACTAGTAGTAACCAAATCTCATGAGACTCTGCTGAAACCCATTGTAACCAAATCTTGTGATACTGTTCAACTTCATAAGCTGCCCTCTTGACACACCCCTGCCCTTTCGGTTTCTGGCATGGCGGGCTGAACTTCCTGTCCCCACTACCACTTGGGAAGATCCTCCTCCTGTCTATAAGGCCCTAATTAAACTCACGGGTAATTGTCTAACATGTTCTTTGGTCTCAGGGTTGTGCTGGGCTGGAACATTTGGCGAGCCAGCCAGGAGAGCAAAGAGCCACTGGTGGTAAGGAGTATAAGCCTGGGGAAGGGGATTTCAGCAAGGGTAAGCCCAGGGCACCCTGCTTCCCTGATAGGAAGGGGTCACCTCCTTGTCTGACTGTGCTGCAGTGGAGTGGCCTTGGTGTGTGGTGTGGCTAGCTATGGCAGGCTGTCTTGAGGAGGACAGAGAAATCTGCAAGTCCATGAAAGGGCATACTTCCCCTGACTGGGACCCAGAGACTTAGGATCCTACAGATTCTTTATCTTATACTGAAAAGGAGAAAAAAGAAGAAATTTGGGAGGCAAAGGGTGGACTGATGCACCTTTGTATGCAATGTTTCCAAAGGTTGCCTCTTTACTACAAGGGATTAACACTTGATTCTTTAGTATTCCCTTAAATAAGATCAGTCAACCCGTTTAAACCCTCCCCTGGGAAGAGCAAAGGATTTTCACTGTGGTCCCATGAGGCTATTCACATAGCCTGACCATCTGCTTGAGCTCGTAGCAGAGGATTTAACTAAATGGAAAAATGTGACTTTATTTCATTATATGGATGATGTCATGTTAACCAGTAACACTTTTCTAGAACTAAAAAACATGTCAGGATTGTTGCTATTTCATCTTAACAGCTGGGGATGGAAAATTGATCATGGTGGACTGCAATGCCTTGGCTGCCCAGTCAAACCCGTGGTAATTGTATGGTTGGGAAAGGCAAAATTTATTCCTTTTGTAGTAATTGAAAAGGTACAATTTTTCTTATGATGCTGTTCTAGTTTGCTAGTTGCTGGGATGTGATATGCCAAAAATGGAACAGCTTTTAAAAGGGGGAGTTTATTAAGTTGTAGTTCTAAGGCTGTGAAGATGTCACAATTAAAGCAAATCTATAAGAATGTCCAAATTAAGGCACCGACAAGAGATTACCTTCACTCAAGAAGGGCTGATGAAGATCAGGGTTTCTCTCACAATTGGAAAGGCACATGGTGAACATGGTGACATCTGTTAGCTTCCTCTCCATGCTTCTTGTTTCACAATGCTCCCCCAGACTGTGGGAGCTCTCAGGGTTCTCATGGCTCTCTGGTTGTTTTCAAGCCTTTTTTTCCCAAAAATGTTTCCTCTTTGAAAGGATTCCCGTCAAGTGATCAAGACCTGCCTGGAATGGGTGGAGTCACATCTTCATCTAATCAAGGTTAATACCCACAACTGGTGAGTCACATCTCTGTGGAGATAATCTAATCAAGCTTCCACCCTATAATACTGAATAGGGACTAAACAAAAAACAGTTGCTCCCACAAGATTGGATCAGGATTAAAACATGGCTTTTCTAGGGTACATGATACTTTCAAACTGTCATGGCAGCATATTAATAGCTTTCTTGGGATTGTTGGGATATTGAAAACCTTTCTTTCCTCACTCAGCCCAAATTTTAAAACCTGTGTATGCTTTATTAGGAAAATCTATTCTTAATAATGAGAGAACTCCCAATAGGTTATTTTTGAGAAAGCCAGATGAACCATCCTACTGTCTCAGGCTTTATGAGGGGTGGACACAGATGTGCTTTGTGAATTGGATGTGGGTGGGCTTTGTGGCAAAGGCAACAGGCAAAGCAAGTTGAAAGATACAGTCCCTTAGGAAAACAACTATGTGCTGCCTATAATGACTTACTGCAAGTTGAAGGACTAACTCAGAAATGCCCTGTATTTTTGAAGAACCATCCCCATACAGGGGTGGTACATATTTATCTGCTACAGTGCAGCATTTTCAACAACAGCCCCTTAAGTGTTGAAATACATGCACCAAGACCAGTTTTCCATGTGGAAGAATAATGCTTGCCCCTCTCTGCTGATCCTCCCAAGGTGGCTCTCTCTGTGCCCACCACTGACAGATGTGGTCCTGTACCTATGCCTGCCTGGTTTACTGATGAATCAGCACATGGGCAGCCCGCTACCTGACAGCAATAGCCATAACCCTAGCCCAGACACTATACGGTGGCAAAGTGGGACTATGTCAAGCAGCCAATGGGCTGAATTAAGGGTTGTTTGGATGGTCATTGTTCATGAACCAAGAGATGCATTAACTATTTATTATGACAATTGGGCAAGGTAGTTTGTAAGCTGACAGAACTTGAATGGCTTTTTAAAAGGAGAATTTAATAGTACAAGTTTACAGTTCTAAAGAAGTGAAAGTGTCCAAACTAAGGCATCTGGGGAAAGATACTTTAATTCAAGGAAGGCCATTGCATCTGCAACACCTGTATCTGCTGGGAAGGTACACGGGTCCGTTGCTCCTGGGCTCTGTTGCTTTCAGCCTCTGTTCCTGTGGGGTTCCTTATTTTACTTCTCCAGGACTGGTTTTCATCTCTTGGCTCTCTTTGGCTCTCTCCAGGTTCTGGCTTGCTTAACATCTCATGGTGACATCTGCTGGGCTCCAAGCATCTCCAGACATCCGTGTCTCTGTTTTCCACATGTCTGCATCTGTGTCAGCCATACTCTGAAGTTTCTGTTGGCTCTGAGGCTTCTGTCATATCTCCAGGCTCTCTCTCAAAAATGTTTCCTCCTTTAAAGGATTCCAGTAATCTAATCAAGACCCACCTGGAATGGGAGGAGTCACATCTAATTAAAGTTAATACCCAGAATTGGACCTGTCACATCTCCCTGGAGAAAATCTAATCAGAAGATTCCAAGCTACAGTATTGAATCAGGATTGAAAGAAACAGCTGCTTCCACAAGATTGGATCAGGATTAAAACATGGCTTTTCTTGGGTACATGATACTTTCAAACTGGCAAGGACAATGGACAGTTGCTTGCTGCCCCTTATGGGGAAATGATATGTGGGAAGACATCTGGACTACCATCACAAGTGAAAGGTGTTTTATGTCTTTGCCCATAACACTCTCTCTTTACCTGACAATATTGAAGCAGATGCTTTAGCAAAAATTCAAAGCCTAAAAGCAACATCACACAAGGCTGCTGAATGGTTGCACAGAAAGACAGGACTCTGCAGGGTACCAGACTGTGGAGACTGGCACAGCAATCCCAGCTGCCCATCAGCAGACAACTGAAAGAATGCCTGCCCCTCTTGTTTGCTCTGACACCCAAGGATGTTCCTCATCAACTTAGTCACGTTGGTCACGAGAGGTTCCTATCACCAGCTGGCAGATAAGTTACATCAGGCCCTTTCCCTTATCTGGAGGTGCAGAGCATGCCTTCACAGCCACAGATACAGCCAAGGACTGTCGCTGGCCTTCCCAGTAGGGAAAGCTAACCAAAGAGCTACAGTATGCAGCTTAGAAAAGGCAGCACATTCTTTGGGGTTCCCACATATATGGACAGTGATGGGAGACCCCTCTTCCGGACAACTACCCTAAGCCTGGGTTACTGAACAAAATGTGTTATGGACATTTCATTTGCCTTATAAACCCACAGTAGTGGGGTTGCCTGAAAGGATGAGTGGGCTCTTAAAGGAACAATTAAAAGGTGTTAAGCAATCTCTGTAGCAGTGGACAGACTGGTTGCATCTGGCCTTCACCAGCCTCAATTCACAGCCCCACCCCTGTTGAACTGACCTTCGAATTCATGTGGAAGGACCAGCAATGCTACAGTCACAATGAGGTAATGAACATAACTTGCTCTTCCCTGTGCCACAAGCATTAGAAATTGGGGAAAATAAGTTCGACTGGCTGTGGTCCTGGCCAATGCAGCTGTGCTGGTTGGGAATCCTGTATCTCTGAGTGTGCTGGTTTGAATTTGTGGTGTGCCCCAGGAAAGCCATGTCCTTAAATTCTCATTCAAAATTGCGGGTGGGAGCTTTTTGATTATCCATGAAGATGTGACCCACTCACATTCTTTTTGCCCTTGGCATCATAGCAAATGCCTTCCTGCAATAGGCTTCTGTGGTAACCTACAAGCACAACAGGCCTCAGTGCTGCGTGCACTGAACTGCTGCTGTCAGGTGCCACCGGCCTGTCGTGGACTATGACCCCGGGGATTTGGACTGCGTAGAGCTGGCTGGCCTGGCAGAAGTCAGCACATTGGAAAAATCGGGACGAGAATCTTCTGATGTAGGACTGAAATCACAGGTTTCAACAGTTGTCAGTAGAATGATTTAATTCTTTCTTGCCCGTGGCATCCTCACTATGGAGTTGTCACCTCTGTGTGGGGAACCCCTGATGTTCTGTTGTCTCTTGCACTGCGAATGCATGCAGTGTCTATAGCCAATGTTGTCTGCTGTGTGGGGTGGACAGTAAGGACCCCGGGCCCTGCTCCCTCCCCCATTTTGAGAGCAGGTCACACAGCCACCCATGTGATGGATCGGACATCAAAGGCCGCAGAATGCAACCTCCTGCTCCCCTGGTAACCAACTCTCACGAGAGTCTGCTGAAACCCCACTGTAACCAGATTTCACAAAACTATTGACCTTCATAAGCTGCTCTCTCGACACGTCCCTGCCCTCTTGGTTCCTGAGTGGAGGGCTGACCTTCCTGTCCCCACTGGCTGCTGTGAGCCCCTAAACTCCGGAGTAAGAGTCTGTGTGTGCTTTGGTCTCTGGGTTGTGCTGGGCTAGAGCATGCTGGGACTGCTGGGGTGCTGGGGTGCTGGGGTGCTGGAATGCTGGGTGTCCTGGGAGTCCAAGGGGTCCTGGGGTTCTGGGGTCTTGGAGATTCTGGGGGTGCTGGGGTCCAGCAAATCTGCACCCTGGTTTGCCACATGCCTTTAGAAATCCTGCAGCTCCAGGATGGCCTCAGAGCTCAGACCTCAGGTCTGGGCACTGACCTTGCCCTCTGGGGGTATCTAGGTGGGGGTCGTCAGCCTGCTGGGGTGCAGGACAGCTGTGGGCCAGGATGGCAGTGAAGTTGGGCAGAAAAAGGTATCTGTTTGGCCCCTGTTGCTATTCTAACTAACACTTGCTGCAAATGTAAGCCCTGCAAAAGGGAAGTTTCCACATTCATAGAACAGGGATCCTAAGTTGTTCCATTATTCTTAGAACAAGAGTGGGCGTGACAGGCTGTAGACAGGAGACCCGACACCCCACGGGGTGTGTGCCGTCCACAGAAGGGGCGAGGAGTTGCTTTATACCACGACACCCTCTCCAATGTTTAGGGACCAGGGCAGGAGCTTCCCCCACCAGCTCCGGAAGCGAGAGTGCCCAACCTCCCAGGTCCTCGTCGAGGCCACGCCACTTTAACTCAATCCAGTCCCACAAAACACCATCGCCAGAAGCCAGTGGGGAAAGCAGCACAGTTAGGGCTAAGCCCTGCTGTCCAGGGGAAAGGAAGGGGTCAGCAGGTCAAATTCCACCGAGGCTGGCCAGAGCTAAGTCTCCCAAAGGGTACTCCTCTAGGCAGGTTATCTCCTGGGGTGGGCATCTTTTTTTTTGTGGTGACCACTTTTAACTTCTCAGTAGAAATGGCAGGAAAACATTCTGGGCATCGGGAGCAAATCAACCGTAAATTCAGCTTTCATGGGTGACTAGTCAGATAGGGAGAAAGCTTCTCCTTTGTTGAAGGGACAATTTCTGAGTATCTGTGGCCTCAGGAAACATGCAGGAAGTGGAATTTCTCTAAGATGCCAGGACAGTGTCAGGATGTCTTTGTGCAGCCACTTCTGCTCTGAGTTTACAAAATGAAACCCAGATTTTCTTTGTAGAGATGTAAATGGAATTACCACCCTATAGAAGCATGGCTAGGGGGAGTAAAAATGAGTGTTTCATTAGCTTCCAATTGTGTTTTATTATTTAATGTGTCTGCATTCTAGAATACAGTCAGTTCCCTGGGAAGGGAAAAAATGAGACATGCCGCTTAAATCTCTTAGCATGGGAAAATACCTTACTAAACAACCCACAGCTAAAACCCCAAACTTCCAAATCAGAGTGAAATTGTGTGATGGTTTGAAGCTGTATCTGCCCCAGAAAAGCTCCTGTTCTTTCAGCCCATTCCTGTGGGTGTGGACCTATGTGGTGGGGCTTCGTCCGGTGTTTCCCTGTTGTGTGTCCCAGGTGGGAATTATGGGGTCTTTTCTGAGCAGACACAGATGCTCTGGGAAAAGTCAAGAGAAGTTGTGAGAGAAAAGGACACAAATGCTCAGGGGGAAAGACGTGCCGATGGGGCGCCGGGAGTGGAGGAACTGGGGAGAAGGTGCAGCAGATGTTACCACCCAAAATTGGGTGGGTCACACGTGTGCCCCCATGTGACAGAGGCACTGAGCACGCAGCAGCCATCTTCAGAGACCAGGTAACATCTTGATGATGCCCTAATTGGGACATTTTCCTGGCCTTAGACTGCAAACTGTAGGTTGATAACCCCGTGGTAGAAGTAGCCCAACTCTGGTACCTTGCATTCTGGCAGCTTCAGCAAACCGAGCCAAGCTCTGTGCTCACTGCCCACATCCGTGGACAGCCTGGACCTGCCCGGCCCCAAGGGAGTCACAAGCCCCAAGCAGTGCCTCCTTCTTCCCATGCAGAGCAGAAGGAGCCTCCAGCGGGGTCAGGGATGTGGGCCCTGAGGGGCGGCGCAGGGCATGGGAATGGTGCGATTGCCAAAGGGCAGTCAAGGATGGGAGACATCGAAGGGAGCTGTTCTAGTTTGCTAGCTGCCAGAATGCAATAAACCAGAAATGGAATGGCTTTTAAAAAGGGGAATTTAATAAGTTGCTAGTTTACAGTTCTAAGGCGGAGAAAATGTCCCAATTAAACCAAGTCTATAGAAATGTCCAATCTAAGGCATCCAGGGCAAGATACCTTGATTCAAGAAGGCTGATGAAGTTTAGGGTTTTTCTCTCAAGTGAGAAGGCACACGGTGAACACAGTAAGGGCTTCTCTCTCATCTGGAAGGGCACATGGTGAGCATGGTGTCATCTGTTGGCTTTCTCTCCTTCTGTTTCATGAAGCTCCCCGGGAGGCGTTTCCCTTCTTCATCTCCAAAGGTCGCTGGCTCGTGGACTCTCTGCTTCTTGTGGCTGTGTCATTCTGCTCTCTCAGAATCTCTGGCTTTCTCCAAAATGTTTCTTCTTTTAAAGGATTCCAGTGAGCAACTCCACCTTCAATGGGTGGAGACACACCTCCATGGAAATCATCTAATCAAAAGTTATCACCCACACTTGGATGGGCCACATCTCCATAGGAATAATCAAAATGCTCCCACCCAGCAATACTGAATGAGGATTAAAGGACATGGCTTTTCTGGGGTCCACCACAGACTCAGACCAGCACAGGAGCCAAAGCAGTAAGCAAGCCATGACAAAACAGTGAAAAATGAAAGCAGGCCTGGACAGGGCAACATGGGGCAGGGTGGCTGCTGCTGATTTGACGGGTCTTTCCGAAATGCTGGAGTGGAGAGAAGGTTCAGAGTCACTCCTGGTGTGTCTGAGCAACGGCAGGGGGGATTGGCAGGGCAGTGGGGGGACACTCGGGACGGCTGTGGGGGTCCAAGGCAGACTCGGCCTCGACTCAGATAAGCACTGGCAGAGGCAGGAATCTGGGGACTGCAGCTGGAAGTAGGAGCAGATGCTGGGAGAGGACGAAGGTGCCCCAGGGCCCCAGTGTTGATCAGCAGAAAGGAGAAGGCTGCTTGCCAGGCACTAAGGGACTGTCACAGAGGGGCGGAGAGGCCACAGAAAGGCTCAGCTGCCTGGGCAGCAGAGGACATGCTGGGAGGGTTTGCCGAAGCCAGGGCTCTGCAGTTTGCAAGAAAGAGAAACCCACTCTTCCATGGGGGAAAAAGACAAAGAGGGAACTGACTATGGAATTCAAGGACGCGTAGAGGTCAGACCCCCAGGGGCCTGGGGTCGGGACTGAGGCATTTACTGACCCTGGAACTATTCTCTGCAGGCTGTTGGGAGCCCACCATGTGCTCAACTGACCTGTTTTCCTCTGAGGCCCAGAAATAAGCGAGGCAGGGCTCCAGGCTGCCCACAGAGTCTCAGACCACCCAGGGCCAAGTGTCCGGGGCCCGGGGAAGCCAGGCAGGGGCAGGGTGAGGGGCCCAGCCAGGAAGATAGCGGGGCCTGAGCGGGAAGTCCAGCACTGCCCCAGCCCTGAACTGTGAGGGGTTGTGGCCTGATGTGGGGTCTCTCACGCCGGCTTCTCTCAGCACCGCTGCCGCATCCCCTCCCTGGACAGGGACAGACAGAAGGCAGTCCGCGTGTCTGCACACCCCGCCTACCACGCAGGCCCACGTGAGGCTGACGTCCCTTTGGGGCCAGAGGGTGGGGAGGCCCTAAAGGCGCCTGTGGCCCGAGAATTCCCTGATTTAGCATCACCTGATGATTGGGAATTTCCTGGGGGTGGGGTGGCTCCAGACGTCTGCACTTTTCACCTGCCCTCCCAGAGATGCTGATACATCTTGAGCTTACATTTCAGTGCCTGAACTTGATGAAAGTGCAAAACCCATGACACAGTTTAAAATCCTACTAGTAAAGGTCACCAGCAATGGGAGCGAAGAAGCTCTCTTTTATTTAAAATATATGCTATTCCCTCCCAGGTAATCAATTCTCTTAAAGCACGTCAAGCTTCTTTTTGATTGTGTTCTGAGGATTGAAGTGAGCATTGCAAGGTCAAGGGCTTTTAGGGGCCAGGCAGGCATCAGAAACAAAAGCTGCGACAGGATTTGGGACAATTAGGAACGAGGGGGCCCCAGGGAAGCGGGAGAGCGTGTGCCCAGTGCAGGCTGCTGGGCCGACTCTCCCCTCACTGTGGCCAGAAAGGCAGCTCTGCAAACCCTTCATCTGCACCCACACGGAGGGCACAGGGTCTCTGCCAGACATCTTCTTGCTGCTGTTGTTAGACCCTCCTGTCTCCCTTTCAACAAGGAAAGGAGAAGGAAGCTCTGCAGAAGGGAATCTTCTAACATGAAAGCAATCAATGCTGAGAAAAGTTCTTTATTTTCAATTGCCATCATTTCTTATCAGTATATATTAGCCATGTGTTTGTTTAAAATTGTTACTTATTTTTCATTATTAAAGTGATATATGTCTGGAAGAAAATTTGGAAAAGATGAATGAAAAAAAAAGCAAAATTCTCATCATCATTCCATCCAAAAGTAACCATGGAGAACATTTTGACATATTTTCTCCTAGTTTTTTTTCTGTGTAAAGCTTAAAAAATTATTTTTTTAACCTCACCCTGTCCCTGATAGGACAAAAAGCAATGAACAAGGAGTCTCAGTGACTGCTGACACTCACCTGCCTGTGTGCACGTTTATGAGGCACTTTGCGTGTGTCTGGCTCTGCTCTGAGAACTTCACTGTCTCATTTAATTCTCTCAGTGAGGCCGGCGCAGCTGCTGGTGCCCACATCCTCGTGGTCACTGCTGGGGCCGGCGTGACCAAGGGACTACAGCTTAGATTCCACGTCACTGAGCTCGACCCTCCCATTCCACGTGTCTCAGCTCGACCCTGCACAGCTCTCTGTCTCATGGGAACTCCTGCACTGGGTTTTGTAGACGCCGCACAGCTCTCTGTCTCATGGGAACTTCTGCACTGGGTTTTGTAGACACTGCACAACTCTCTGTCTCACGGGAACTCCTGCACTGTGTTTTGTAGACACTGCCACAGTTTTTAAACTATCAAAGCTAATTGACATTTAGGTGTTTCAAAAAATTTTTCCATTGCAAATAACGTTGCAGAGATAGCGTGGTGCCCGACTCTTCATGCACATGCTTTTCTAGAATGGATATCTAGCTAGGGATGCTGCTGAGTCAAAGTTGACGGCTGTTTAACGTATTATTAGATACTACCCCAAAGCTCTACCAACTTGCATTCCAACCCACAATAAGTGAGAATACTTGTTTTCTTGTCAAGGTGTGAGATTGATCTTTTTAATTTTTACTAATGTAATTGGTAAAGGATGACAATTCACTTAAAAATTTGCATTGCCTTAATTACCTGCATCACTTTAAACCAGCACAAACCCATTTTTATTGCTATCTTGATCAAAGTCCCACAGGACACTTACACAACATTCAAAGCACTGAACTGAAGCACTGTAAGAAGGATTATCTGCGGATGGTCAATCTGTGGCCTGTGGACTAGTGAAGTTTTGTATGTTTCTTGATTTTACTGTTCTCTTCTTAGTGTCTTTGCCTATTTTTCTATTGGGTTATTTATTTTTCTCACTGACATTAGAATTTTTTCCTTTACTCTGGCTATAGACCAGTGTCTCCTTCAGGTAGAGGGCACTGGGTGAGTGATGTCCATGGAACCACCTGCCTGGACTCTGTGGCTGGTTGTGCCACTTGCCAGCAACTCACTTGCTCTCTCTGCCTCAGTTTCCCCACCTGGAAAGTGAGAAGGGTGACAACAGACCCCACCTCATGTTGCTGTTGCAGGATTCAATGTACTGGGACAAATTCCAGTAGCATCTGGCACAAAATAAGCACCATATGGAGCAACTGCCATTCATGTTATTTGTTGCAGATATTTTATCTGTTGCTTGTTTTGAAGTTTCTGCTGGCTTGTGCAATAAGGAGGTTAAATTTTTTTACATAATAAATTAATCTTTTCTTCTTAAAGCTTCTGCATTTTAACTTTTCTTAGGGAGGACTTATCTACCCCCAGGTCATTAACTTCTCTTTATCTTAATACCCCGGTAGCACTTGTTTTTTTCTCTTTACCCCATTTGGAATTCATTTTTGTGTATAATGAGAGGTAAAACTCTGCATCCTCCAAGAAAGGGTTGTCCAGAGTGAACCACCTCTCCCAGCACGCAGGGTCCCAGGTTGGCCTCGGGGGGAGCACTTTGTTGAGCCCAGGGGGACCCCCACTGCCACAGTCCAGAACACACACTCTATCTTGTCCTGGGGGCTGACCCGCAGGGCCTGCCTTGCCCAGAACGTTGGTCCTCTGGTGTCTCTTTGGGCTTGGTCAGTGAGAGGTACAGGCAGGAGGTCAAAGGATGGGAAGTCAGTGTTTTGTCCACAGGCCACAGATTGATCATCCACAGATAATCCTTCTTACAGAGCTTCAGTTCAGTGCTTTGAATGTTGTGTCAGTGTCCTGTGGGACTTTGATCAAGATAGCAATAAAAATGGGTTTGTGCTGGTTTAAAATGATGTGTGTACCCTAGAAAAGCCATGTTTTAATCCTAATCCCATTTTGTAAAGGCAGCCGTTTCTTCTAATCCCTATTCAGCATTGTATGTTTGAAACTGTAATTAGATCATCTCCCTGGAAATGTGATTCAATCAAGAGCGGTTGCTAGCTGGATTAGGTGGAGACATGTCCCCACCCATTTGGGTGGGTCTTGTGTAGGTTATTGGTATCCTATAAAACAGGAAGCATTTTGGAGAAAGTTGGAGATTCCGAGACAGCAGAGCAGAATGATGGAGCCACAGGCAGAGAGCCCAGGAGCCAGTGACCTTTGGAGATGAAGAAGGGAAACGCCTCCTGGGGAGCTTCATGAAATAGGAAGCCAGGAGAAAAAGCTAGCAGATGACGCTGTGTTCATCATGTGCCCTTCCAGCTGAGAGAGAAGCCCTGACTGTGTTCGCCATGTGCCTTCTCACTTGAGAGAGAAACCCTGGACTTTATCAGCCTTCTTGAACCAAGGTATCTTTCCCTGGATGTCTTAGGTTGGAAATTTCTATAGACTTGTTTTAATTGGGACATTTTCTCGGCCTTAGAACTGTAAACTAGCAACTTATTAAAGTCCTCTTTTTAAAAGCCGTTCCATTTCTGGCATATTGCATTCCAGCAGCTAGCAAACTAGAACAGGGTTAAATAGAAATGTGAAACTAGAACAGGGTTGAATAGAAATGTGAAACTACAAAGAAAAGTTTTGAATAGGAGGAAAGTATCTAAGGTTGACACATGATGAATTTGTTGGTAATCCAGTCCAAAACCCATGGTTAGAAGATAATATATTGAACAGACTGTAGTTGGCAACCACTTGCTCATTTTGATAATGTGGGCAAATGTTAACACTTGCCTAGCAATATGTGGCTCATGAGATTTAAAACTTGTGGTCATGTACTGTAGCTCATAATTATCTTCCAGCATGAATGTTTGTGATATTTGCTATGGGGGAGAAAAGTGAAGTCGAGTAGGAGGGAGTGAATGGTGCTGCTGTCAACACATAATTAAAAGGATTTTCTTCAAGGTCATGTTTTTAAGGGAAAATGATTCTTGTAAGATAAAGCTGATATTAATGTGACTTGAGCTGCAGAAGCATTAGAAGAATTTTTAGTGATTGTATACGAACCCTTTGACCTGTGCCCTAGAATTGCCCTGCACTTTGAACTCCTCTAGAAATAACCTCATTACCCCCATGTGGAAAGGGTCCACATTCTCACTACCTCTGATACACAGTGACATAGATTTGGTCAAGATGGTACAATAGAAGGACTGATTTAAGAACTCAAAGCTCCTTATGTGCTGGTGTCTTAATTATGGATAGATGGTATTTAAAGACTGGGAATCCAACCTATAATTGCCATTATCTCCTTATCTCCCCTTCAAGTGACTTATGGAATCACCCCCTTTTTCTCTCTAATTTGTTCTTAGTGGTTCTTTTTTTTTTTATTAATCAAAAAAAAGAAAAGAAATTAACACAACATTTAGAAATCATTCCATTCTACACATGCACTCAGTAATTCTTAGTATCATCACATAGATGTATGATCATCATTTCTTAGTACATTTGCATCGATTTAGGAAAAGAACTAGCAAAACAACAGAAAAAAAAAGATATAGAATGTTAATATAGAGAAGAGAATTAAAATAATAATACTAATAAAAAAATATATATATATAAAAAGGAAAAAGAAAAAAACAAAAACAAAAGATACAAACAAACAAACAAAAAACTATATTTCAGGTGCAGCTTCATTCAGTGTTCCAACATAGTTACATTACACTTAGGTATTATTGTGCTGTCCATTTTTGAGTTTTTGTATCTAGTCCTGTTGCACAGTCTGTATCCCTTCAGCTCCAATTACCCATTATCTTACCCTGTTTCTAACTCCTGCTGGTCTCTGTTACCAATGATATATTCCAAGCTGATTCTCGAATGTCGGTTCACATCAGTGGGACCATACAGTATTTGTCCTTTAGTTTTTGGCTAGACTCACTCAGCATAATGTTCTCTAGGTCCATCCATGTTATTACATGCTTCATAAGTTTAGTCTGTCTTAAAGCTGCATAATATTCCATCGTAGGTATACGCCACAGTTTGTTTAGCCACTCGTCTGTTGATGGACATTTTGGCTGTTTCCATCTCTTTGCAATTGTAGATAATGCTGCTATAAACACTGGTGTGCAAATGTCCGTCTGTGTTTTTGCCCTTAAGTCCTTTGAGTAGATACCTAGCAGTGGTATTGCTGGGTCGTAATCCATTCTGCCAGTCTATGTCTTTTGACTGGGAAATTCAGTCCATTAACTTTTAGTGTTATTACTGTTTGGATAATATTTTCCTCTACCATTTTGAATTTTGTATTATATATATCATATCTGATTTTCCTTCTTTCTACACTTTACTCCATACCTCTCTCTTCTGTCTTTTCGTATCTGACTCTAGTGCTCCCTTTAGTATTTCTTGCAGAGCTGGTCTCTTGGTCACAAATTCTCTCAGTGACTTTTTGTCTATAAATGTTTTAATTTCTCCTTCATTTTTGAAGGACAATTTTGCTGGATATAGGAGTCTTGGTTGGCAGTTTTTCTCTTTTAGTAATTTAAATATATCATCCCACTGTCTTCTAGCTTCCATGGTTTCTGCTGAGAAATCTACACATAGTCTTATTGGGTTTCCCTTGTATGTGACAGATTGTTTTTCTCTTGCTGCTTTCAAGATCCTCTCTTTCTCTTTGACCCCTGACATTCTAACTAGTAAGTGTCTTGGAGAACGCCTATTTGGGTCTATTCTCTTTGGGGTGCGCTGCACTTCTTGGATCTGCAAATTTAGGTCTTTCATAAGAGTTGGGAAATTTTCATTGAGAATTTCTTCCATTAGTTTTTCTCCTCCTTTTCCCTTCTCTTCTCCTTCTGGGACACCCACAACACGTATATTTGTGCGCTTCATATTGTCATTCAGTTCCCTGATCCCCTGCTCAAGGTTTTCCATTCTTTTCCCTATAGTTTCTGTTTCTTTTTGGAATTCAGATGTTCCATCCTCCAGTTCACTAATTGTAGCTTCTGTCTCTTTAGATCTACCATTGTAGGTATCCATTGTTTTTTCCATTTTTTCTTCTTTGTCCTTCACTCCCATAAGTTCTGTGATTTGTTTTTTCATATTTTCTATTTCTTCTTTTTGTTCAGCCCATGTCTTCTTCATGTCCTCCCTGAATTTATTGATTTGGTTTTTGAAGAGTTTTTCCATTTCTGTTCGTATACTCAGCATTAGTTGTCTCAGCTCCTGTATCTCATTTGAACTATTGGTTTGTTCCTTTGACTGGGCCATATCTTCAATTTTCCGAGCGTCATCCATTATTTTCTGCTGGTGTCTGGGCATTTGATCAGATTTCCCTGGGTGTGGGACCCAGCTGGTTGAAAGGTTTTTCTGTGAAATCTCTGGGCTCTGTTTTTCTTTTCCTGCCCAGTAGGTGGCACTCGTGGTGCTCGTCTGTCTGCGGGTCTCACCAGTAAAAGATGCTGTGGCTCCTTTAAATTGCCAATCCGAATCTCGTAGTCGGCCCGGGAAACCGCGCATGGAAGGGGGGGTTGCCGGCCGCCGCGGCTTGGGGGAGTGCCGGTCCAAATTGCCCAGCTGGCCCGAGACGCCAAGCATGGCGGGAGGGCCCTGCTATCCAACGTTCCCAGTCAGACCGGGGAGCCACGTGCATGGAGGGGACCCCAGTCGCCAGCTGCCCCGGCCGGGAAAATGCGCGCCCCTTGGGTATCTCACCGCAGCGGATTCTCCCTGCCCGTTCAGCCGTTCCAGAATGGGGTACGCTGTCTTTTTGGTCTCTGTCGTGGCTCCGGGAGCTGTTTTGTATTGTTTCTGTTTCTTTAGTTGCTTTTCTGGAGGAGGAACTAAGACCTGCGCGTCTTACTAAGCCGCCATCTTCTCCGGAAGTCTGTTCTTAGTGGTTTTATATGTCTCACTAATTAATGCTCCATGAGCTTAGCCATGAAGTGACTAAAATGTAGGTACCCATGGGCTTCTGTTCTTGCAGGGCGGGGGGGTGTGTGGTTTAAGGATGTCCCATGGAGAGCCAGGCTATGCCTATTCCTGGGCCACAGGAATCTGTTTCAGCTGCTTCTTCACCACCTCAGGCTCCTCCTTTCCAGGTTCATCACCTGGGGGAAGAGCTCAGGTTAAAAGGAGAGAGCAGCCGAATCTCAAAGTCACAGCCAGTATTTTCTAAACCAAGTTGGAGAAACAGATAGCATTCTGCAAGAGCAGACTAATAGTGAGGGAGGGAGTGAGGTTGTGCCATGTGAACCCAAAGGAAACGAAGTTGTGGTGTCTGAACCTGAAGCCTTGACAGGTGCAGGGCTTGGGCTCCAGAGAAATACCATGTCACCACAGGCAGGAGTGGGTTAACTCTACCTGTTCACTCTTCTGAATTACACATTATCAAACATAAAAAGACTCTGATTCTACATTGGAAACCATTTATGGGCACAATCCAAATGGCTGGATGTTTGTGTTCTGCTTTAGGGTATGCAATTAGGAGAATGATATTTTAATAACTGACATGTGCGTGTACTTAGCTGGAAGACTTAAGAACAAACCACAGGTATTACGTGTCTGTTTTGGTATATATTGTAAGTATATGTGTTTACTTGGCTTGAAAATGGTCTTAAGGAAATTGAGGAGGAGGAATTTTAGCAACGCACTGGGCAACTGGAAGCGTATAGTAATACCACTGTAAAAACAGTTCTGAAGGAGCTTCCTTCAAAGGATGTGAAAATTACTAACACATCATTGACTTATAGTCGCATCCATATATACTTGCCCACACAATTTTTCAAGAGGTTTGATCCATGTATAATAGGTATATGCTTCATTATACTGAAACCCTGACGTAGTCACCTCAGAGGCACTTTTCCTTTTCCTGTATGAGAACCCTCCTCTAGTAGATATCAGGAGAGATGGGTGCTCTCAAGATGCTGCCTATGATGGGAAAAGGGTGACTTCCTGGCCCCCAGGTCGCCATGTACCTCCTGGGACCACCAGGAAACAGCCCCTCAATGGCATGCGGTGGAGGTGGGATTTCAGGACCCGCTTGTTTCCCTTTGTCTGCCCTGAACCATTATCCTCCAGACAGTGGCAGAGTGGTTGACTGGACTCTGGATTTAGGACTCTGTCCTTCTATTGGGCAGTAGAGTGGACCCCAGATTTGGGATCTGTCCTTCCATTGGGTGGGTGAGTGGACCATGGATTTGGGACTCTGTCTGTCCATCAGGCAGTTGAGTGGACCCTGAGTTTGGGATCTGTCTGTCCATTGGGTGGTTGAGTGGACCCTGGGTTTGGGATCTGTCCATCCATCTCAGGCCAACTACTTAAATGCTGTGCCCAAGTTTCCTCATCCATAAAATGGGGATCATAAAAGCATTTACCTCACAAATTTGTGGTGAGAATTGCACAAATTAATAGATTAAAAGAATTCAGAACATCCTCTGAGGCACAGCAATTCTTCATTGAATGCTAGTTATCACAAGCCTGCTGCACCAGGCAAGGGACAGCTATGGCTGCAGAGCAAATCACCTCAGAGTCAGAGGCTAAGCATGACCATCATATTCCCCTCTCTCTGTCCAAGAGTAGAGTGATTTAGGAAAGATTCTCCCCTCTCTCTGTCCAAGTGTGGAGTGATTTAGGAGAGATTCATTTTTCTAATTATATATATGGCATCTTGATTTTTTTAAAGTGTACAGCGTTTCAGCTTCACCTAATTGCATGAGCAGGGATTGATGCTGGCAGACTCTTAGGTACAGGGATAACTTGGAATTCTGTTGGCCAGAGGAAATTCTTCCACACCTCTGGTTTCCAAAAGATGAAACAAAGTACTGGATTAGTCTCCTAGGCAATGAGGTCATTACAAGATGAGTTTTTGGATGCTTGCTGGGGCATTACATGAGGGTACAGTTACCTGAAATGAAACAGAGGCTAGATCTGTTGATTCAACAATTCAAATTTATTCTACCATTTAGGCTTCTCAGCAGTAGCTTTTGGGTGTGAGAAAACTTCACACACACCGTTTATTAAACTCTGCAATCCCTGTGGCTTTGGGAATCAGTTCCAATCTTGGCAAATGACCTAAAGAATGAGTTTCTCTATTCGTACAGCTGAAATTTAAAGTAGGTTCCATCTAACTTTTAGGTTAGGATATTGGGAACATTTAATCATGTGCAGAATCTACATGGAATTCTGAAACTAGAATAAGACAAAAGTTCTGTGGGGCTAATTCCCAACTCTTTACAAAGTAAATGAAGGATCTGGCTTGGTAGTTATACTTGGAAGCTCTGATTGTTACTCTCCAATTCTGGAACAATTTCTAAGGGATCATCACGGTCATGAAAAACCACCTCAACCCCATCGTCTTGAATGGTCCCTACTTTACCCACCTGGAGCCAGCAGGTGTCCTCAGCGTTTGTTGCTAGCGGCAGGTTGCCTGAAACTGACCTTGCAAGTTTGGCGGACCTGGATTTGAGCCGCAGTTCTGCCACCTATGGCATGACCCGGCAAGCTCCTTAGTTTCTAGACCTCAATTAATCTGTAAGCCAGGGAAAATCCTCGTATCTGCTGCCTACAGTTGCTGTGGGGATGAGATGAAAAATGTGTGTGAAGCACCCGGCAGAGGCCTTGACAGAGCATGCACAGCATCTCCATTTCTGTGGCTGCTCCTTTCACGAGCCCATCCCCACCTCCTTCCTTCCTACTTCTGCTTGCTGTCCCACATCTCAGCGCTCCACATCCCCCCCAATGTTCTCTTCCTGCTGCATAGCCCGGGCCCCCTCACGTGGGTGGTTGAGACTTCCACTGCTCTCGCTGCTCTTACCCCAGGATGAAGCTCAGTCCGCTGCGGCAGATGCCTCAGGCTTAGAGGCTCCAAAGTTCCTGAAGTTCCAGAACTGGTGTGGGAGAAGTACGTTGTGCCCTCCACCTGGAGATACTCCTCTCCATCCACACAGACGGGTGGGGTGGAGGCTAGAGGGAAGACTGGCCCCATGGCCGCCTACTCAGGCTTGTTGCCCCACCTGGGAGAGGAGGCTGGTGTTCCTACCCCCAGCTGTGTCACCAGGGGCCCTGCCCCTCCAAGGTCAAGTGCTTGGTCCAGGCCACACAACAGGTTCCCTGGAGAAGTTAGCTAATTCAGGCTGATTTTTCTAGTCTGTCACCCATGTAGTAGCTGTTCTCCTCAGCTCTGGGATCTGGGACATAAGCCATCCTTGTGGATCAGAGGGAGAGATTTCCCTTCCTCTCACCTTTGACTCACTCATCAGCACTCTTCAGCTCCCAGCCAGGGAAAGAGTTACTCTCTGATATCCAAATCACCTTTACCCAGGGGTTCCGTGAGAATAAGGCGGTTATCTCAAGGGAAAGAGAGGGGAAGAGAATGTGCACCCCCATGGGTGTCCACAAGCAGAAGAGCTGGAAGCAGCTGAAAGGACTTTGCAGAAGATATCAAAGGACTTGCTGAGAAGACCGAAGGAATGGAAGGAAATTGCAGAGCAGGGCAGATGAGTGAATTATGTGAAAAATACAATTATCTTAATCTTCTAATACATACAAGAGGCAGTAAGCAAGAGGGAAAACATATTTTTAAGTCCATTATCCAATAGGGGGCACAGATCTGATAAATTCCTCTCTTTAGCTTTGTCATCTTTGGTCCACCCTTCAAACAGCCTTACGTAGCAGACACTTTTGAAGGAAGAGAAACATGGAATTCAAAAAGTTTTAAATTTGTATAGAAATAAATATTGCCAAATATACATGTATCCTACAATCAACCAAGTGAATAAAAGTTGATCTGTCAAAATCAAAACCAGGAAGGGCCACCTAAAGGTTGAATAACAGGGCAACTTTCCAGGGATCTAGTTATTTCTACAACACAGCATGCAGGCAAAATAAGCAACAACACAGGGATTTTAAGAGCATACTTACTGTGTCATGTCATGGCACCGCAGAAGTTAAACGCAAGACCTTTTATTATCCATTAGTGGCAAGGTATATTTCCATATAGATTTTGGCCAATAGTCATAAATAACAGAGAACTTGCTCATAAACGATTCCAAACAGCAGATGGCACCTGAGGGTGGAGGGCGGTCTAAATTGCAAGCAGAGCTGAGCCTCAAGCGTCAGAGGACACTATGGCTTCACACAGCTTCCAAATGGGTCTACCGCATCAATGCGTCGCAGTTCTCATCCTGAAGAAGTCAGCACTGGAGTGAAATCAGAGATCTGAAGGGGGCTCTGCCATGTTTGGAGAAAAGTGCAATAGTCTCAGCACGCATGAACGCCAAGCAAAGGCTCCAAGGTTTAGCTCTTCCTGGGGCCCCAGAACCTGCAAGTCTAGCCCGAGACTGTGCAAATGCCATAGGGACGGGTGCAGTGCCGAAGGGAATCTGGAGGGACCCTTATCTCAGTTTGCCCAGTTAGGCATCTGGATCTCAATTCAAGGTGTAGAAAGTACTTACACTGTTAAGCGTTTACGTGTAGAAGGGCTGGGAGTGGCAGAAAGGACTTGACAAAGGTGTCAGAGGGTCTGTTGAGCAGCCGGAGCTCCCCTGCGTACCTCAAACCCCAAAGCACTTCCTTCCATGAAGGTCATCCACGGGGCTGGTGCAGGAGGGAGCCAAGAAGCTGAAAGGACCATTCCCTGCCCTTCGGCAGGGTTCCAGTGGGAAGACACCATGAGAAAAGGGCAAGGTGTAACGATTCCCCCAAAGCTTCTGGGGCCAGTTGGAGATGGAAGGGAGGCCTTGTCAGGGAGCTGAGACTGACACAGGCCAAGCATGGAAAGGAGAGCAGAGAAAAGAAGGAGTTGTGTAAGGGCGCAGTTCTTTAATATCTTTTCTTTACTCCGATGTAATTCACATACTGTGACATTCACCTATGTAAAGTGCATGCTTCTCTGGCTTTTAGTCTGTTCACAGAGTTGAGCCACCATCATCTCAAGGTAACCTAGGAACATTTTCATTATCCCAAGAGCATCTTATTTTTGCTCTTTCAAATCCCTTCCAATGTCAAGTGTTTTTATAATGATGACTCGAGAAGAAATCTTTGCTGTGTGGACTTGTGGGGACACTTTAAGTGGCATGTGAGAAAGGCCATGCATGCTCATCATTTTTAATTTTTAATTTTATCAGTGACAGGTAATAAGTTCATGAAAATCTCCACGGATATTACACATATATTTACAAAAACAAGAAAAGGAATTCTAAGAAGGGTTTCAGTGCACATATTGTTTATTTACTATATAAAAATCTCCAGTTTTATAAAACTTACTTTGCCCATTTTCCATGTCTTAAAAACCACTGCAAGAATTTAAAAGAGAATCTCTTTGGAGGGAAACACAGGTAAATCTCAGGGAACGTGGCACTTTATGACCTGCTGCTGCGAGGGCAGGCCTCAGGAAGCGGGTCTGCTGGGCGTTGTTGGGTCCCTTCGTGGTGTGAGCTCAGGCTCTCCTGCTCCACCTGCTTCCACAGCCGAGGGGCCCCAGGGCAGCGGGGCGGGGCCTGAGGCTGAGTGTGCCACGAGGCCTGCCCTCGGGTCCCCCTGCACCCCGGTCCCCCCTTCTCCCTGACTCCTGCCCTGCACCCTGGGCCCCATCCTTCACCCCGGCCCCCTGCACCCCAGCCCCTGCCCTGCACCCTGGCCCATCCTGCACCCCAGTCCCCCTGCACCCTGGTCCCCCTGCATCCCTGTCCCTGCCCTGCACCCCAGTTCCCCTGCACCCCGACCCCCATCCTGCACCCCGGTGTCCCTGCCCCCTACCCCCCATGGAACCCTAAAATACAGGGGCTGCTTCTTCTCAGGCCTGTTTATGGCTCTGAGTCAAGCACCAGGGAAGCTGGTTTCTCCCCCAACCCTAACCCTAACCTTGTGGGCCCCTCAAAGCAAGCCCGGCTACGGCCCCATCCCCGAACCTGTGCCCCTCGGGGGGGGTCGCTGGGGGCCCCAGGGTGGGAGGCCCCCCAGACACTCCCTTCCCACCCCAGTCATGCGCAGCAGGGAGCCGGCGGCAGCTCTGAGGGGCAGGAGGGCGTGGGGGTCCCAGTGCGGGCCGCCCCTCGGTGCCCCCACAGATTCCCGCTGCAGGACGGTAATGTGTGAAATCACCAGCATAATGTGTGAAATCATGGATAAACATGCCTTGGATACATGGTCTATAAAATACTGCACAGAATTTTTTCTCAGCATTTCTTCATAGTAATATGCCATTGTTACAAAAAGGATACAAAATTGTGCAGGCCATATGAATTCAGCTGTTCAACTGAACTCAAAAGATGATTTTACAACAGTTTTAAGAAGATATTTTGTGGAGGTTAAATTCAAGATGATGAGAAAATAACTGAAATAAAAAAATATTATTCTAAGTGATATACTATAAAGATTAGCAGTAAAAATGAGTAGCAACGTTGGAAAAACTAACTTTAAATAAAATCCTTAAGAGTCACTTTTCTAGGTTCATTTCACATCTGTATAACTTCATATTTCCTTCCTATTTATGTTCAACATACTTTCTCCAGGTGTCTAAGTACAAGTATGAGGTATGGTAGGGAAAACAGTGTTTAATCTCAAGAGAAATATTGGTGTTGTTTGTAATAGATATTAAAATAATGTGGTTACCTGTATTTTTAATTGTTTTCTAAATTAATGCACTCTCAACATTTTAGCATTACTTTTAAACATAATACAGGGTGAAGAGTATCTTGAAATTCATGAATTAGCTAAGCCAATGGAAAGACTTATTTTTAAAACAAAAGCAAATAAAAATGCACAGTTTTGCAAAGCTAAATTAAGCTGATATGAGGCCCAGGACATGTGAATAAAAGTAACAGAGGAAACTGACCCCTAACCCCAATTTGCTTTTCCTTAACACCATCTAAGTTCTGAAGAAGTTTCTGTTAATAACTGATCTGCACAAAATGGTTATCTTGCAAAGGAATTAAGTCAGTGATTTCAAAAACCAGCTTACCCAAATAACGTCCAGATCCTCTAGAGGACCAGATTCTCTGGAAAGAGAAATGGGAAATAAATAAATAAGCTGTCATCCTCACTTACAAGTTTATCTTTGGGGTCCCAAAAGTATTTTCACCTGAGACCTTCACCGTAAGAAATACTTTTTCTCTGTCAACTGTTCTGATGGCCACAGTCGTGCTTCCAAATCTAGAGTAATTCAGATAAGTTGTCTTTGCAACTTAAGTCAGATCTACCTGGAGAGCAAAGCTAGTCCCCCTGCGTGTTTCAGAGTGCCCACTGATACTAAGCAGGTGAAGATGCCGTCCCCGGGGGGCTGTTTCTGGTGACTTCTCCTGCGAGCTGCTGCCACGTCGAGGAGGGGCAGTTCCAGGACCTTCCACTTCCCAGGTCACGGCAGCACAGGGAAGCCTCCACCTGACCCTGAGGTCCTTCCTTTGCTGTGAGCAGGACAGGGTGGCTCTCTCCTGGCCCTGCATCCCCTCATGCCTCAGGGCCTTTGTCACTGGTCAGCTGCTCCCTGTCGGCCAGGTCATCTGTGGGGGGTCTGGCTCTGTCAAAGAACCCACACTGCAGAAAGGAGACATGAGTCACAAAAACTCCCTTTAGGAACCCCTACCAGGGAAAGCCTCATTCTAAGAATGCCGGGTAAGCCACTAATTCCCACCCTGCATTTTCTCAGGGTGGTGATGCTCTGTGGGGACAGTCCACACCTCTCAGGCAGGAGGTGGAAGGGTAGGGCGGAATCCTTGCCCTTCCTGGTGGCAAGGGGGCTACTCCTGCCCTCCCCCCCGGGGGTCTCTGCTTTTACAGACCCTCAGGTGTTGTCTTGGGGGTGGAGCCCATCAACCCCTAGGCTCCTCCCTCTGCTTCCCTGGGGTGCTGCCCACTGGCTGGGGGGGTGGCCAGGGATGGCCATGAGAAGAGGGGACAGGTCTGCCCCTCTGTGTTTGGTGGAACAGAAGGCAGAGGCAGGAAAGTAAGAGCTGTTTACTTGAACCCCAGGATGAGAAGGGCACAGCGGCCATAGTAACGCTTTCAGAGTCATCAACAACTCCAGGGAGAGGTGATTCTTGAATCTTCATCCTCCTGAGTTTCAAGTTAGTATTACTTCGTTTTAAAATAAAACGCATTACGTTTTAGGGACCTATGGTAATGGTACCTAACTACGATGGGATTGGGTTAATCGTTATAGTCATTCATTGGTGACTCGTTTCTGCTTTAGAACGGAAAACTGGAAAGTGGCAATCCTATGGTTTGTTGGGCCAGGAATTAATTCCTACTGTAGCCTTCTCGAATAAACTTCAATAAAACACATCAAGGCAAAAGTTAAGGCTTACTAATAGAGACAGACTAATTGGCAAGATTAAAACACAAGTCCCTGAATATTATGACATGCATGATCTGTTTGCTCTAATTGATAATCCAAGTAAAAATTAGAATTGAACTACAACAGTTGTCACTATGTAATTTTTATAAAGAAAAACTTCAGTGGATCGAGGGTAGGACCCTGTCAATAAAAAGCTGAAGACACTGGCTAATTGAGCGAGAGAAAGATGTCTTCACAATTACATCATCATTCCAGGCATACTGGAAAAGGCACAGCAGTTCTCAGGGAATCAAGTCTAACCCTCCTTGCATTTATTTACAATGAAATGTAAAGATGAAAGCAGAATTAAACCCCTGCAGTCTTCTGAAATGTCTGCTACACAAACACAGTAAATTACCAAAGCAAATAAGACTCAAGCTTCCCTTTATGTACTCCAAACTATTAAAAATCCCCAATCGTGTCTTAGTGTTGTCTTTCTAAATCTCTAGCAATACCTTTACTAAATCCCTTCAGCAGTCTCTTCACTCAAAAAGAAAGAGAAAGGAAATAAAAGTACCTTCCACAAAGCTAAGGTTAAAATGGCCAGAACCAGGAGTCCGGAGAGTATGGCCAGGACAATGACCCACAGCGGGACTGAGAAGGACACGTTTGGGGTTGCCCAAACAACTGACGTCTTAATCTGAAATGGAAAACAAAGCAAATGAGCGCTAATGTGATAATTATTTTGGTGAAATAAAGCAGTAATTTCCCAAACTGCACTGGGGTGGCTTGGAAGGGTCTGTCTCATAAGTGACATCCCCACAGGGAGATCTTGAGCAGCAAAAGCACTTTCTGTCTGCCACAGGCTCGGTGGACGGCTGATTCACAGTTGGCACAGAAACCCTCCAAGGAGTCGTGGTGGGTGAGGAGGCCCCAGGAGGGCAGGGCACAGGACCGGACTGGCCCCACTGACAGCACAGGCCGAAAGCCGACCCCACAGAAGGCCGAGCCTGAGCACCATCCAACTGCGCTCACTGTGGGGCCAGTCTTATGGGCGACCCCAAGCTGTTGGGCGTGTGTGTCCAGACACTGCTGGGCTCTACGGCGGCCACACCAGCTTGCATCTTGTGGGGTCACTTCCGTGAGAAAAGTCAAGCTTTACCGGTCCTCAGGAGTTGAGCAGCCTTCAGTCCTAGACCCAATTTTCAGATGTTGGATTAAAGCTGCAGCTGAGGGTGTGTGGCTTCGCATAGGATGCAACCCTGCAGCCGACGGAACCAGGCCCGTGCCTCACACCCCGTTCCCCACGCCTGGTACACTGCACCTACGCCTGGCGCCTACACCCTATGCCCCATGCCCGGTGTCCCATAGCCAACAGAGCCAGGCCTGTGCTCCATGCCCCGACGCCTCACGCCCGGCGCACACACCCTACGCCCTCATTCAAGGTGTCCCATAGCCAATGGGGCCAGGCCCACGGTCCATGCCCCAACGCCTCACACCCCACGCCCCATGCCTCATGCCCCACGCCCTGTGCCCCATGCTGGTGGCCTGCAGAAGCCCAGACAGCGAAGGAGCCACAGACCCAAAGAGAACCACAGAGCCCCCTCACCATGTGCTAAAGCCTTTCATAAAAAAATAGAGAAAAAAACCTTCTTGGCTCCCTGTGCTATTCACCGTATCTGGTTTTGCAGAGTGGCAGTATTTTCTCTGTAAACGGGGAGGTGCTCCAGTCTCACTGGTGTTGGTCAGACAGGCCAAGATGCGAATCCTGGCACAGGCCCAAGACCCACCGGCCACCGCGCTGCCCCCTCCCCACCCCAGAGCCTGGGGAGCGGCCCCTGAGCGCCCTGTGTACAGCTGGCCTTGCCCACTGCCCTGCCCTGTGACGGCTGGTACCAGCTGCCACTTTCCTTGGGCATGTCCGTGAGGAGAGCACAGTCCGGGTAGGACGGACAGCGTGAAGAGGGGCACTCGGAGGACACACAGCCTTGGGCCCTGCATTCTGCAGCCTCTGCCTGTACGTGCCAGGCAAGAACTGGGCCCTGCTTCCACGTTCCTTCTCATGAGGAATTCATGTCCTCACGAAATCTCGTCTGGAATTCATGTACTACCCTGGCGTTCTAAGACACTCAGAAAAGGCTATGAAGCGGTATTTGAAAATATCTAATTTTCTAATATCTAATATCACTGGAAGCAGACTGGCAAGTTCTGGTATGACAATTTCAGAAGTTGGGAGCTGAAAGGGACAGTGGTGGCTGTGTCGACAGACCATTGATGGTGACTAGGGATAGAGAGAATCTGGAGCCACAGAAGATCCCGAGGCTTCTTCCTTCTAAGCTCCAAGACCACAAAGAAACAACACAGCTGTGGTCCCCATTCCGTGCATGTGTGGGAGCTTGCCAAAACCTAATAGGTAATTCCTGGGAAGAGAGGTGCTGGCTGCTGCTCAATCTCGCCAATTTGCCTCTTTATTATCTCTAGTTGCCTCCTGCTATCTCCTGTTAAATACGGGAAGCTGACTTAGCTTTTTAAGTTTAAAAAAACACACACTCACCCTTCCTCCTCACTGCTTTCCTGTTCAGACAAAAACAAAACAAAACAAAAAAAACAAACCAAAAAACAAACAAACAAACAACAACAAAAAAAAACACACTCAGAATAAAGGGCAATGAAGCATTAGGTGAACGAAAAGAAAAGGGCTGGAGTGAGTGAACCCCCAGCAAGAACTCTGCAGGTTCCTGGGTCATCGGTTTTGGCAGCTTGCGATGTCTGTTCTATGCCACTGGTCTAGCTTCCCAAACAAGCAGGAAGGGCGCCCACCAAAAGCTAATGAGACGTTTGAGGGAGGCCTGTGTCTTCCAGTGGTGAGGGGAAAGTACAAGTGGTACGTGACATTGACCAGTGCGTGCGTGCCCGGGCCCCTGGCGCAGGGAGCCTTCCTGCAAACCCGACAGCTTTTGGCTGCTCTTGCTCCCAAAGATTCTGACGACAGAGTCTTAAAAACGAGCCGATGATCGTCCCTGCCCCCACCAGGCCCCAAATTCTGAATTCTCATTATCAAAACTGTATCGGTCTGCTTCCAGGAACACCAGGTTCATTTAAAATACCACCCTGTGCCCTTCGGTGAGGACTTCAAACATACTCACGCCAGGGGCTGCAGGCACAGGTGTCTCGCCCGCCCGCAGGGTAACTCACTCTCAGACACACCCAGGGGTGACTTGCCCACTCGCCTCGGGACGTCCACGCAGGACCCAGCTGCAGGGACAAGGCCTCAAATGCCCTCTTCCCCGGCGGGTGCAGCTGGGGAGACTTCTTCCCGGCATGTTACTGAACCTGTCTAGACTTGCTGCATGGACAAGAAGCTGCTAAACTACGGACATGGAAACAGTAAACCAAAAACTGCTGGATGTGCCCCAAAGCATTTCTCCAGATTTCCGGGACAGAGAATCTGACGGATGAACTGTTAATGCAACAAGGCGGACAGACAAAGAGCTGAATGACCAACCCCTGGAAGAGAACTATGGAGTCTTGGGAAATGAGTCACAGCTGCAAATGGCAATGGGCACTTCAACCACAGATGGGGACGGGGAGGCAAAGCTGCTCTTCTCAGGGCTCTGCTGGACAGAGGGTGGACAGAGCTTTCCTAAGGTCCTCGGCTGGTCTAAATACACAACAATGTATGGGAGTTGCAGAACGCTTTCAGGGGAAGCTTCGGCAAGAAATAAAATGCTGGCCAAAACTTTGCTATTTCTAATGCTTATATTTGTCTTGCAGCTTATTTTGACTGGTCCACAAGAAGTTTAGATTGAAGTATTCATTGGATGATAATGAGAAAACTGGTCATTACTTTAAACATTTATGATAACTGAGAATACTGGTCATTACTTTAAACATTTATGATGATTGACTGATTCCCAGTAAAACTCTCTCACTCATCTCCAAAAACACTTACAGAGTGCCCTGTTCTCCGAAGTGCTGCCCAGGCCTGCTCTGGTCAGTGCTGCCCAGTGACATGCAGGCAGCCCCTGTGTGCCTTACCCTTCCTAAAAGCACTTGACGCCACTCTAATACATGCTTTATTTAATCCTGAATGTGGAAACTTTATCATTTCAAGATGTAATCAATACAAAAATATTATTGAGTTATCTTATTCTTTTTTGCACTAAGTCTCCAAAATTCAGTTTGTATTTTATAATTGCAGAACGTAATTCAGACACCAGATTTTCAATCCTTAAAGTGAAATATATTCCTACCAAAATGATAGAGCTGTATTTAATGGAAACATATTTTATACTGCTTCAGTTTTTAAGTTTACATTTAAGTTAGTCACAATGAAAAGAAATTACAAGTTCAGATTTTCAGTCACACTGGCCGCACGTCAGATGCTTGGCAAACACACGCATTGAGAGCTCTGGAGCATCTCAATGGCCCCAGCTGCTCAGCAAACACGTGTGGCCAGTGGGGGTGGCCAGGGGCTCGTACTGGCCTCACAGCTCTGGAGCATCTCAATGGCCTCAGCTGGCACTTGGCTGATGGGGTACCACAGCCCTTCTAAGATTCATAAGGTGGCCCCAAGGAAGCTAAAAGAGCGTGTTTAGGACTGAAGGTTTACTACAAGGACTGGGCTTGATGTAATTGAGTTTGCCACAGAAGTACTTAAAAAGAGGGAGAAAAATCCAATCACACTGTGCCACTTTGAAAGGATTACATACCCTAGAATAGCCATGTTTTAATCCTGTCTCATGGAGACAGCTGTTTCCTCTAATCCCTAGTCAGCACTGCAGGTTATGATTAGATTATTTCCACGGGGATGTGACTCACCCAATTGTGGGTATTAACCTTTGATTAGAGAGAGATGTGACTCCACCCATTCCAGGGGTATTGATTAGTTTACTGGAATCCTTTCAAAGAGGAAACATTTTGGAGAGAGTGAGAGAGCCACAAGAACCACAAGAGCCCACGCAGCCAGTGACATTTAGAGATAAAGAAGGAAAATACCCACAGGGGAGCTTCATGAAACAGGAAGCCTGGAGAGAAAGCTAGCAGACATCACCATGTTCTCCATGTGCCTTTCCAGTTGAGAGGAACCCTGGGCTTCATCAGTCTTTCTGAGTGAAGGTAACTTCTAGTTGGTGCCTTAATTTGGACATTTCTATAGTCTTCCTTTAATTTGGACATTTTCACAGGCTTAGAACTATAAACTTGCAACTTAATAAATTCCCTCTTTTAAAAGCCACTCCATTTCTGGTGTACCACATTCCGGCAGCTAGTAAACTAGAACAGACATCAACTAATAAATGAACTATCTTAACTTATCAAAAACAGTATCTGTTTAAATAAATAGTATGCATTTTTAAGTATTCACTCATAATTATCTACAAGTTTAGGAAGTGGGATTCATAAATCGTATGTGGTAGAGATTTTCTTAAAGTTTTCTTAAGTAGGAAACATTTAATCTTACCTTCATCATTTCATAAATCTTGTGTTCTTGATTATGGTTGAAAGACCATAAATAAACCTTACTATTCCCATAATTTATTACTGATATTTATGATACGTTTTTGTATACTTTGATAAAATACCAATGTAGAAGAAAACTCCCTTATATTTGCAACCATAATTAATATGGACATCTGTATTTTTATATCACAAAATCTTCAGTAAACATAATTAGTTCATTGTCACAAGAATGTTTTAAATAAATGTACCAAGACATACTACTTGCAGTACCATTTAGATCAAAATAACAACATAAAATGGACCAGCTGACAGCATATTTTTAGGCAATATTTAAATAGCTCTAGGAAGTAAGTAGGCTATCATGTTAGAAGTCTAAACAACGGTCAAGTGTGAATTACATTTTAAAGTGCTGAAATTTGGCTAGCAATTCTCAATAGGGTTTACAGTTTATGTATGAGTTTTCAAAACAATTTCATGAACTATTTTGTGATAACCCCTGTGGAGTCATACAATAGAGAGCGTCTCTTCTGGGCGCAGTTCTGGGGGGTCCCCTCTGGCCACCGGGCTCACAGATGCCGCAATGCACTGGCGAGCTGTGGCAGGCTTTGGACTGCCGCCTCCCCCAGCTCAGCCCGGTCACTTCTCACGTGTGCCACAACCTCCCCACCTCTGAGCAGAGGGTCACGGGGGGCGTGGGGCGCGAGGGGCACGGAGGATGAGGGTCATGGCACACGAGGGTCATGGGGCATGAGGGTCATGGGGCACGAGGGTCGTGGGGCATGAGGGTTGTGGAGCACGAGGGTCATGGGGCATGAGGGTCACGGGGCACGAGGGCTTCTCGTGCAGATACAGGCCAGGCAGAGCTCAGGAAATGGTTGTTGGAAACAGGACAAACAATGAGTCTTCACAGGCGTCTGGGAGGACGAGCATTTGCCACATGGTCTCACCGCAGGGTTGCAGTGTGCAGTGGAGCTGTGCTGACCCACCTCTGCTTCCCGCCTGCTCAGGCAGGGTTCTCACCCCCCAGGAACCTGAGATACCCCGTTCCCAAGTGTCCCCAAACCCTAAGATGGTGCAATAGTAAATCGTCTTCAACAGGCAAGACCTGCGTGGTGCTGTTGCCCAGTGAAGTTTTGGGGAGCCCGGTGGGGGAGGTGTGCGTCTTGCCACTCTGGGGGTGCCTGAGGGGTGCGTACAGCAGCTGCCAACCTCTGACCAGCACAGAAATGTGTCCTGCGGAGGAGCTGCCCACAACACGAGTTCCTGTTGGGGAAACATGCTCAGGGAAGACGACAGGCCTGGAATTACTGAGAGGTACAGGAAGGTACAGTAACCCTATATTGAAGACCCAAAGCCTCTGTTCCCAGTGGACCATAAATCCAACCACAGCAACAGCTCACAGAGGAGAGCGGCAGCCTAAGCGGAGACAGGCATGGCAGCACCTGCTTGAAAATATCGCCAAGGTTCACGGAAATATTCTGACTCTGCAAATCTTAACTGCCCCTCCCAGTTTGGGTTTACTTGACTTGGCCAGAGAAGGTAAGACATTTGGGGAAGTATACCACTATTGATTGGCACTTATCTTGATCTAGGTACAATGCTAGGGTTCTACATGCCTGATTTATTACTCTTATGGACAGTTCTATCAGGTGGATGCTCGGATAGCCTTGGAGAAGGAAAGTGGCATCCAGAGTTGTGAGTACAGCCAGGGCCAAGCCCAGGTGAGTGTCTCTGAAGCCTTGATCCTGCCTGCTCTGTCCAGCTGACGATGCAGGCTCTCCACGTGGCCTCATTTCCGAGCCGGGCCTTGTAGAACTTCCAAAGTGCGGTGCCAGCGCCCAGACTCTCCATTCCAGAATTTGGGTGGGGGCCTTAGAATGCATGCTTTTTAAGAGTCACACCCGGCATGATTCTGTTGCACACTCAGGGTTGAGAATCACTAACAATGGATTTATTTAATTTAACTTAAAAGTAGATTATGATGGAAAGATTAAAAACCACAAATGATTCAAAGACCTCAACTAAGAAGTCACAATGCCCTCTAAAGAATTGTGTTGAAATGCCAGCTCTGACTTGATGGGTGGGCTGGGGCCCAGCTGAGCTGCCCCGGGGCTGGGGTCCATGGGGCTGCTGGGTTTACTGTGTGACCAGGAGGTGAGTATCTGAGCCTCAGAACTGCCCCCTGTGCTCTGCCAGTGGTACCTTCCCTGTGGGAACACTCTGCCATCTGCACAGAGGACCCAGGCCGCGTGGGGGTTCTCACAAACAGCAGAGCGTCCAATGAGGCTTGTGGGGCACTTTCTCAGGTCAGCGCACTGCCCTCTGCATCCCAGCCACCTGGACCACGGGCCCCTTTTAAATAAAGTATTCGGTGGGACCTCCTTATAACCATCACTGATGTCCAGACTTCCCTGAATCAAAACAGTTTGATTAAACAGCAGCATTGTAATTGGGGGTAGAAATTTATACCGAAAGTTTAAAAATTACATCAAAAGGCACTAGGAAATTTCTAGACTGAAATATGAAAATACTGATATGAAGAGGGAATCTTTTTCTCAAGCTGTGTAAACACTTAAACCTAACACAACCCCAAAAGGGATGAAAAACGATCATTTCAATGAAGTTATTTGTGCTGAGTTTCTTCAAGATACTCACCGCCATGCCTCTTCTGGGGAGCTGGGGCAGATGGTCCCCAAAAGGCATCTTCTCAACCTCAAAGGACACCAGGGACGCGAGAGCGTAGGGCGCGTTTGTCCTCTGGAAGTAAAAATACTTGATGTGAATGTATTCCGTGTAAAACTTCTAAAGTTACCCTGGCACCTCTGGTTATTTTCAATGCTTTTGCATTTCCAAACAAACTTTCCTACTTCTTTCTTTTCCTCTCCCATCCAACCATCCATCCCCTTCTTATTTCTGAAGAGAATCTGTCTTATTATAAAAGACCTGTGTACAGTAAGGTAGAAAATCAGAGTTCTAAAAGGAATAAGCCCAAGGGTTAGTAGTGAGTTACTGCTGGGAAAGGGCGAAGGGTACACAGGAGGCTGCAAGGTGCTAAGGGAAGGGACAGACCAGCTGTGTCGGTATGACGCTGTCATCTACCCCAAAAAAACCATGCCCTTTAATCCTCATTCAATATTGCTGGGTGGGAGCTTTTTTATTGCTCCCATGGAGATGCGATCCATCTAATTGTGGGTAACAACTTTTGATTAGATGGTTTCCATGGAGATGTGTTTCCACCCATTCAAGGTGGGGTTGCTTACTTGAGCCCTTTAAGAAGGAAGCACTTTGAAAAAAAGCTTCAGAGCCACAGAGCCCACAGCCAGAGACCTTCGGAGATGCAGAAAGGAAATGCCCTGGGTGAGTTGTTTGAAACAAGAAACCAGAGACCCCAGCTGATGCCGCCCTGTGCCTTCCCAGCTGACAGAACATTCCTCACCCATTGGCCTTTCTTGAGTTAAGGTATCTTTCTCTGGATGCCTTAGTTTGGGTGTTTATACAGCCTTAGAACTGTAAACTTGCGACTTAATAAATTCCCTTTTTAAAAACTATTCTGTCTCTGGTATATTTCATTCTGGCAGCTTTAACAAACTACTATACATGCTTTTAGGAGAGAGAGGTATCACACTTGACCTGGCTCAGAGTTCCTACGAGGAGAGCCCTGGGTGAATGTCTGGACTGGGGGCTGTGCTGGGCACTGCAGGATGTCTGGGAGCACCCTGCCCTTGCCCCCCAGGCCAGCAGAACCTCCTCTTCAACACATGATGGCCAAAATACCTCTACTTATTACCAGGCAACCCCAAGAGGTAAGAGCCACTGACCTACAGCTTCCACTGTTCTGACAGAACTTTTCAGCAAAAGCCCCTTTATTTAATTGGCTCTTATGTTAGCTGTTGATTGACAAAGTTAAAGACAAGGTACTGAGGGGGCCCACGGAGTGCACTGCTGCAGCCTCAACCTCTGCGGCTGTCCCCCCTCTACATCCCCATCGGTGAGAATTTCCACGTGGCGGCTTGAACAACTCCTGAGAGCAATCAAGAGCGCCGGTTGTCAAACAGCCATCACTGAAAACTAACTTACTTGCTCTTGAAATTAAAGAAAGTAAGCTTTAAAAAGTAATACTCAAAGCCCAGCACTTCCTCCTTACTCCTTTACACTTTACTGGGATGGAAGTGCTTGATAGAATCATGTTGCTACATCTCTAATGGGAAGCTGCCACCTGAGGCCTCACACGTCTCCCCGACTGTGTTCTCAGAGCCGTACGTGGGGGGCTGGGAAGCAGCCGCGGTGGGGGGCACACATGGACACTGGCCATTCTGTGTATCCTCGCTGGTTTTAGACACCGACAAGCCCCACTGTCAGTCACGCAGTGCACATCCTCTGGGCCGACCCAGCAGGTTGGATGGCAATCGTTCTGTTCAGATGTTGTCTGTGTTTTCCTATGGCGACATTTCCTCCCTTCCAGTAAACTCCATCTGCTCTCAACAAGGATGGGCCGCAGTGCCTGGCAGGGGTTGGTCAAGTTAGCCTCTGGGGCCATCGGCACTTTAGGGCAGGTTGAGTCCTTCAGCTGCTGAGCTGGACCCGTCCCTGGTCAAGTAGGTCAGACAGTGCAAGGCGGGTGTGGGGGAAGGGGAGGCCATCCAGAGAGGCCACAGAAGGACAGGGGACAGACGAGCCCACAGCTCCACGCCCATCACAGCGAAGCAGAGTGGCATGGTCTGGATGGCCCATAGGTGATGCAGTCCCTAGCCTGGCTTGTTCTCTTTTAAAACTCATTTTTCAGAAGCAAATTTTCTTCTGCCTTTTTTCAGTAGAAAAAATGCATTTTTTCATTTTTTCCCTGAAATGCTCTGGAGTTTCCAAGAAGGGGAATGTGGGCTCTCAGGCTGTGACCAGCTGGGTGGACCCCAAAGCCACTGGCTGCCCTGGAGGTTGGAAGGCACCGGCCCCACACGGCAAGACCCAGCCCATGGCTGCTGCATCATGTCACCAACCCCACATCAAAGGCGGCAGCTTCCAACTGTGCTCTGCATGTGACACCCCTATCATCTCGCGCTAAAGCCTCTCTCTGGGGTGGGCAGGGCTGGCATGCCAGCTGGGGTCACACAGCACGACCCCAGAGCTTCGGCCTCAGAACTCCCAGCCCCTGGCCACAGCCACGGGTTTCCACTGAGTCTGCAGCCTGTGGCCATCTCTCTCATGTGCCCTGCACAGGGGCTTGCTGATGGGCTGACACTGGCAGTGAGAGGAGGGGTGAGATCTTAGGGGAGGGCAGGACCCCCAGGGAGGACGGGACCCCAGAGGAGGGCGAGAACCAGGGGAGGGTGGGACACGGTGGGGGCAGAACCCCTGGAGAGGGCAGGACTCCAGGGGAGGGTGGGACATAGGGGAGGGTGGGACCCCAGAGGAGGCGGGACTCCAGGGGAGGGCAGGACCCCTGGGGAGGGCGGGACCCTAGAGGAGGGCAGGACTCCAGGGGAGGGCAAGAGCCAGGGAAGGGGTGGGACTCTAGAGGAGGGACGAGACCCAGGAGAGGGCAGGACCCAGGGGAGGGCAGGACCCCAGGGGAGGGCCAGCTCCCAAACCACGCACGATGCCCCACTCCTCACGGTTTTCAGCCTGCACCTGACCTAGTGGCTGAAGCATCAACGCTTTCCAGAGGCCTGTGAGATGCCAACCCCTATAGGCACTTCTGGTGCAGTTTGAAGGGCACAACAGCGCAGAGGGAGTGACACACCAGGCCACCCAAATGGTGAAGGTCACCCAAACCTTCTCATCTGCATTGGGAGGGCAGGAAAGGCCACTTCTGGGTCGTGTGTTGAGAAAAGGATCCGAAAGAGTTTACAACATCATTGTTCTTGACCCTCAGCTTCTGAGTCTGGAACATGCAGAAATGGTGGCTGTGGAGCCAGGGAGCTAGGTGGGCCTCCTGCTGCCCGCTGCCCACTGCCCGTTGCCCGCTGCCCACTGCCAGATGCCTGCTGCCTGCTGCCCACTGTAGGGCACAGGCGTGGCCACAGGGTCTCCAGCATGCTGCTGGACAACCGCTGCTGCCGACACCCCCAATTACTGTCAACTTCTTCCAGACATACTTGTCCTTCTTGGTGCATCCGACAGGCTCCTCCTGAGACAGGATGTTCCCTGCCTGTCTGGTGCTTTGGGGACGGAAGGAGGGTCTGGCCCACCCAGGCTGCAGGGTTTGAGGACTCAGTGCCATCTGCCCCAGCCCCAGGGGCACAGCTGAGCAGTGAAGCAGCCGAGTGCAGCTGCTGGAACGCCAGGGGCTCAGCCATCTTCCTGGTATTCAGTAAAACAGTGCGAAATTCAGAACTTTAGTGAAAAGGGAGGCTTTTATAACTTTTTCCAGGCCATGTAAATTGCATAACATGCTGTCTCAGAATCCAGTAAATGAAACATCTTATAATTCTAGAACTGTACTGGGTAGACCACATGATCCCCTCCCTGCGTCAGTCTGTTCACCTGAAAATGGCGGCTGGTTAGAATAGTGCACATCTCACGAGATGGTCGTAAGAATGGACTGAGCAGTTGATATAGGAGCTGCAGCCACATGGTGACCTCTCAACAGAAACCTGCTGCTCACACACAGATGGACGTCCGGGGGTAGCCGGCTGGGTAAAGTCTGCTCAAGGAGTCAAACCATGTTAAGGTGGGTCACTGACGAAGTCCACCCACTATTGCCCACTTGCACTAAATGCCATAAATGACATGTTAGAAGAGGTTCTACATGAGCACACAGGAACCAGAGGACTTCCCGAGCTCAGGCTGTCACCCAGCCCTTGGTTTCACAGCGAGGACACCACGCCCCAGGGAAGTGAAGTGCTTTCAGCCTCCCATCTGGCTTCCCAGCAAAGGCACAGAATTTAGACTGTGGCCAGTGCTCGAAGTCTTGACGTTACATTTTTACGTAGTTTGTTTTACATACTGTGCCAAACCAATCCCCTACATCCTATATCACTCTGTTAAGAGCTGTTTAATTAATTAAATATTGAGTAGATATGAATCACTACTTAAAACACACAGTGGCAGGAGAAAACTAAGAGGAATGCTTTCCATGGTGTCAGCTGAAGCACTGCCAGTGCCTTAGAGATCTCTCTGTGCCTTCTTCAGTGGCTCCACCCAAGGGGCTCCTCAGCCTTGAGCTTTCCTTCCTTTGCTTTCCTCCACATTTTAATGATGTACTGTGTAGTGCTGCCTGGTTTTGAACTTTTGAATCATACTGAGCCTGTCTTTTAACCTCAGCAATATCTTCCTGTAATTCATCCATATTGAGATGTGTGACTCATTCTGTGTAGCATTTCCTTGTTAGGTTGTGCCTCGATTCATTTGTCCATTCTTACTCTTGTTCATTTAAATGCATACTTGTGACCACATTACTTCCTACACTGATTTCCCTCATGCCATTCCATTGCACTTGGAATAAAACACATGTCCATCCCAGGGTGTATTGCTTGTCATAGACACGCTGCTTCTCTGTTGTCCCCTGAACATGGCCCCAGGGCCTCTGTACCTCTGCTTCCTCTGCTGGGCTCTGCCTGAGAGCTTCTCCCAGAGCTACTCGTGGACCCCATCTACAGCAGCAGCCCCTCCCATTCCCCAGTTTGCTATCCCATGACCCTGTTTTATTTTCCTCATCGTATTCATCAATATCTAAAATTTTCTCATGCATCTATTTATTTGCTCATTTCCTAACTCCCTCCACCAAGAGGACAGCTCTAGGAAGGTAGGCACAAGGTGGAGTCCACTGCCTTTCTCAGTAACCAGTGGCCAGCGAAGCTGCAACTGCCCATCATGGCGGCTCCATGTATGTTTGTTAAGAGAATCATCATCTGACTAAAGAAAAAGAATCCAGTGAATTGTGGTTCTCCTAGGGCAAAGTTCTCAACCAGGCATGATTTTGCCCCCCATGTGAGGCAGCATCTGGAGACATTTTTGCTTGCTGCCCTGTGGGCTGTGGTGACACTGGCCCACCCCACAATGCACAGGGAAGTGCCCCAGGAATGACCAGCCCAAATGCTAAGTCTGTCCTGCCTTAGGCTCAAAAGGGCTATACAACAATTTACAAAAGAAAAAAAACCCTTAATTTTCTCCCATATATTTTAGAAACAAAATTAATATTTTTGAGACTGTAGAAGTATTTTAGGTAATAGAGAATATTTTGATTTCTATGGCACAAGGAACCAAATGAATAGTTCTTTAGAAAAGGAAAATTTCATTTTCTTAATCTAAGAGAGACATTTACACTTCAAATGAGCCCCGGCCACTGTTCTTGATGGGGCAGGCTCCCCAAGGCGCTAGGCAGTAGCAGCGCCTGCAGCTCCCAGGCATGAGGCTTCCCTGGGGTCTGTCCTTTGGAGCCCCCACTGTGGGTCCCCATGCCAGAGGAGCACTCCCTTCTAAATGGATTTCTACCCCATTTCCCTTCTAAATGGATTGCTGTCCCCATTTTTCTGTACACAAAATGTGAATTGCACTCCCCATCCTTTCTCTAATGGGGTGGTGAGGCAAACGGACACGTTTGAATCAGCTACTGCGTGGCAGTATTAGCGACTCAGGTGATTTAGATGGTCATCATCTGAGGTGGAAGGGAGCTGGTTGATCTCAGCTCAGCCCTGCTCCAGACATTTTCTCAAAGAAACAGGAGTTTCCCACTAAGCCCGAGAGGAGTCTCCACGTGGGAGTGTGGGGCTTTCAGCTCTTACCTGGAGGAAGGTCCGAGCCCATAGCCTGGATCTGACCTTCAGGACAGCACTTTCTCCACCTCCCAGTCGTCCCACCGCACAGGAGATGTGCAAGCACTCAACGTTTGTACAGTTCTGCAGGGAAGAAGGTGCAGCAAGAAGTCAGCGTCTTCAGGCACAGCTGGACATCAACACTGAAGGCAGCACAATTACACTTTATTTCCTCAAAACCATTTCTTCAATCACTGTTACTAATTTAAAATAAAGAACAAATTCATTTAGAAACAACTAAGAAAAAAACATAGGTTGGTACCAATGTTGTATCACCTTTACTGGCAATTTAGAGATAAAATAGAACATAAAATACAACATAATGGTGGCAAATGCACAACATGTGACGATACCGTGAGCCACTGATTGTACACTTCAGGTGGACTGTATGGTGTATGAATGTACCTCAACAAAATTGCATTAAAAATACAACATAAAATCTAAGCTCTTTTCTGAGGACCTCGAAATGATCTTCCCACAGGCAGCAACTGGGCTGTTCTGCTTTGTTTTCTCAGTACTCGGAAGACATTTCCTCTGGACCCTCACACCACTGACCCTGGACTGAGCAAGTCTGAAGCAGGTTGTGGAGGAAGACCCCATGTCATGACCCTTGCCAGGTACTTGTGCCATGACACTCTCTTCTCTGCCCACACCACTTTCTGGCTGAAAAGCAGACCCTTCCTATGGAAGAGGGGACATCCACATCTTTGTGAGGGGGGTGGGATTCACACAGCTAAGATAAGATACAAGTGCTAACAGGATCAGGGAGGCCCCCACACTTTGGCCCGGAGTTATTCTCATTGTAGGGATAAGTCCCATAGGAGACCACTCACAGATTAATCTGCAAGGACCGGGAAAGGTGTAAAGGTGCTTTCTTTTTACTTTTTCTTAAACTCCTGCACTCAAGGACAGCTCTGTAACATCACTAGCTGGGTGCTTAAAGAACAGAAACCTCAGAGCCTAAACTCCAGGGATAACAAATTACAACATCAAAATATCCAGGTTTCAACAAAAAAATTACAAAAAAATACAGGAAAACAGGAAGCAACTGTCCAGGCAAAGGAGATTAAACCATGAGAAACCACCAATGAGAAGGACCAGACCTGAGACTAAGACTTTTAAAAAATGGTCTAAATATGCTCAAAAGGCTAAAGGACAATACAGACAAAGAACTAAAGAAAATCAGGACAATGAAAGATGAACAGAAAGAGAATATTAATATTCTCTGAGAATATTAATCTCTGAGAGATGGAAATTATGGAAAGGAACCAAACAAAGCTGAAAACCCTAGTAACAGAAATTAAAGATTCCCTAGAGGGGGTCAACAGCAGAATGGAGCTGGCAGAATAAAGAATCAGTGAATTTGAAGATGCTCAAAATCATTGAGTCTGAGGAGCAGAAAGAAGAATGAAGAAAAGTAAACAGAACCCGAGGAACCTGTGGGACACCACGGAGTTTATCAACATATGTGGGAGAAGAAAGAAAGAGGAAGAGAGAATATTCCAAGAAATAAAGGCTGAGAACTTCCCAGATTTAATAAAAGGCATGAATATACACATCCAAGATGCTCAAATAACTCCAAACAGGAAAACCCAAATATATTCACAACAAAACGTTTTATAATCAAACTGTTAAGTGTCAAAGATAAAAGAGTTCTGAAAACCAAGAGAGAGAAGCTATATGTCATGTACAAGGGAGCTTCAAAAAGATTTAGTGCTAATTTCTCACCAGAAACCACAGAGTTAAGAAGATAGTGGGATGACATAGTTAAAACCTGAAAGCTGAAATATGTCACCCAAGAACTCTCTCTATAGCAAGCCTGTCTTTAACACATGAGCGAGAGTTAAGACATTAACAAATAAACAAAAGCTGAGGCTGCCATCACTTCTAGACCAGCCCTGCAGGAAATGTTATAGGGAGTTCTGCAGGTTGAAAGGAAAGGGCACAAGATGATACATCAAAGCTGCATGAAGAGATAAAGATCTCTGGTGAGGATAATTACATGGGTAAATACAAATGCTAGTACTACGGTACTTCTGGTTTGTAACTCCACTTTCTACTTCCTACAGGATCTAAGGGGCAAATGCATAAACCATATTGATAAATCAGTGGTCTTGGAGATTGGGGGTGGGGAGAGGGTGGTGAAGAAAACTCTCTGGCTTAAGGGACGGGTGGATAGGTGCTGGTAGCAAGGGAGATGGTGTTCTAGAGAAGCAGTGCATTTGGGGGCAGGTGAAACAGTCTTGGACTTGGGGCTGGGGAGGCTGCGGGACACGAGGGAAGACTTGCACAGGGAGACTTGGCTCTAGAATGCAGCAAAGTAGGGTTAGGGTGCCAGGAGTGATGGGGTGATGGGGGCTGTGCCATGCAAGGAAGTTTTCAGGGGAGCAAACTCGAGGGGTGAGATGAGGAGGCTCAGAACGAGTATGGAGATTCTTAGGAGTCCACAGAGGCTTCTGAGACAAGCAAAGTGTAGAAAGAAAGCCAGGAAGCCACTGGACATGAGACTTTCAGGAACTGATCAATAGTCTCAGATGCTGGAGAGGGTAAAGAGTGACAAGGATTCTGTGAGCTGAGGAGGGAAGAGAAGTGGGGAGATGGGGTGAAACTGCAAAAGCAGCAGGAGCCTAAGGTGAGTGAGGAGAGGATGTCCTTAGGCTGAGGGGAAATTCTATTTTAGGGATATACACATTTTTCCTATTCAAATGGGAGATTATGATTCCAACACAGGATGCTGGCATTTTGTACTTTGAAATTCCTAATTAGAAATGTGATTCAGTAAGTGGTTTTCAACTAAACAAAAACAATAGGGGGCCTACTTAGCTTTTGATTTTAGAATAACCTTTGCATAATCACTCTGTAACTGGAGTTATTCTGACTCAAGGACCAGGGCAGGCACAGAGTTTGCAATTTTTAAACAAATAAGAGAAAGAGAATAAAATATGAGTTAAAGTTATATATGGAAATAAAAGATTGCTTTGGTCCTCGTTTACAGGTAATAAGTTTCCATGATATTGAAATCAAGAATTATCTTTCATCAAAAAGATATCATGAGAAACAACAGAAGGAAAAAAGCTGACCCTACAATACAAATGCATATAATTTTTAAAATATTTTAGTTATTCCCTCCAGTGCCTCAGTAAGAGACACATGCTGAAATGGAAACTATGTGAAAGCATGTTGGATTCTTAACCATTTGGAAGGCTACACCCTACAGGTGTCCCTGTTCCCGTTGGTGCTGCTGTGACCCATTTATCACAGCCACCCTGTTTTCTCTCCTCCTATGTACCAACTGGACACAGGGTGGGATTTTCATCCTACTTTTCTTTTGATGAATCTTTACTCATAAGAATGAAGAAAGGATAACTATGTGATTGGTGACGCTCTGGATTCTCAGGACTTGGATTAATTCAATGAGGCAATATGCTACTTTATTGGACTGAATTTAATAATTAGGATTAAAAGAGATTTTTTATATTTGCTATGCTTTTGTTTTTTAAAAGTAAAGTACAAGAGCGCCAGGAAGGAAGGAAATCGACTCAGGTTGCCCAGGTCCCACCCAAAGCCCCACTTGTCTTTCTCAAAGCCCATGTGCCTTCTGCACATTGCCTGGCAACCCAGATCTGGGCATCTAGGGTGGAGCCCCAGGAGAGCAAAGCATCCAGGTCCAGCGATCTCGCCCCTCAGGCTAGAGGCGTAAGCGGGGGTCATGGTGCCAGCCCTGTAGCAGCTCACCTGCACATGGCCTTCTTCGTGGGACCCTCCCTCCCTGAGGCCACCCCAAAACACATGCACCATACACACACAGGCATGCACACACATGCACAACCACACTCACACACTTATGCACATGCACACAAACACACTCATGTGTATGTGCCATTTCCAGTAACGCAGCCAAGAGAGTGGAATGTTATTTCTACTGGGTGCATTTTCTGCTTAGTTGACGGACAGTCTTGTCTAACATTCACACAGACCTTTTGTTCTAAATTGCATCTCCTGTAAATCCTTGTTAACTTCTGATGTTCAAATTGTGAGAATTGAACCTGTCACTTCTTTCAGTCAAATAACACTAAAGCAGGGGTAGAATCTCCTGGAACTTGTGCATGGATTGGCTCTTACCATGGTACTCCGAGCATGATTTCAGCCTCATTTCTTGGCAGCGGTAAATTTTGTCTGACTGATGGGGTCTTTTAGGCTGCTTTCCAGATATCCTTTCCTCAGGATGAAGTTTAGGATCAAGAGCATCAGGACTGGAGAAAATGAAGAGCAGTGGGGTGGCTACGGGGACAAGTTCCAGAAGCTCGTGGCCCTGCTGAGCTGGCCTCAGGCCTGAGCAGAGCGCCACCGAGCCTGCCGGTGTGGACTGATGACTCTTGTAACATCTCCGTGGCTTTTTCCCCCAGTTTTTTTGCATGTGAGGGGTAAAATATATATAACCAAAATTGTTCTAACCATTTTAAGGGAACAATTCTGTGACAGCAAGTATGCTGACAATATTGTGTAAATTTCACCACTTCCTATTTCCAGGACATTTTCCTCATTCCAAACAGAAACCCATACCCACTAATAACTCCCCATTCCTCCTTTCCTGCCCCCTGATATTCACTCTTGTATTTTCTGTCTTGATGAGTTTGCTTATTCCAGTACTGCTTAAATCACACAATATTTGTCATTTTATTTCTGGCTTATTTCATTCATGTTGTAGCATCATTCCTTTATTCCTTTTTGTGGCTGAATAATATTCCCTCCTATGGCTACACCTTATTTATTTAACTATTATTTCATTGCTGGGCACTTGGGCTGCCTCCACCTTTGGGCTATTGTGAATAATGCTGCAATGAATGTTGATGTACAAATTTCTGTTCAAGTCGCTGCTTTCAATTTTTTTGCACAGATATCTAAAAGTCGAATTTCTGGGTCATATGGTAATTCTACATTTAATTTTCTGAAGCACTGCCACACTTTCTGTGGGGAATGTTCCAGTGTGGACACCTTTGGCCTCGGTCTGCATTCTGGTGGGTGTGGGCCCAGGCTGTGAATAAGTCCTGCTCAGGCTGACACATCAGTTAAGGTGTGAGGAGGGGATTTAATCCAGACTCCTGGAGTCCTTTACAAGCAGAGTGAAAGTGAGGTAGAGCACGGAGCCACAGAAGTCAAGAGCAGCAGCTGGAAGCCAACAGAAGTAGGAAGAGAAAAGAGAAGACACCACCTGGTGACAGCAAAGCCAGGGGCCAAGGATTGCTGGAAGCCAGTACCAAAATGCCAGGCTTCTGGGAAAAACTATTGCCTTGCGGATGCCTCAATTTTGGATTGAGCCTAGCCTTGAAACTGTGAGGCCATACGTTCCCACTGCTGAAGTCACCCACTTGAATGGCATTTGTTTTAGCATCCAGGAAACTAAAACAGTTTTCCATAGTAGCTGCACCATTTTACATTTCCATTAACAATATATGAGGGTTCCAATTTCTCCACATCTTCACCAACACTTGTTATTTTCTGTTTCTATAACAGCAGCCATCCTATTGAGTGTGAAGTGGTATCTCATTGTAGCTTTGAGTTACATTTATCAAATGCCTAATGACATTGGGCACCCTTTCCTAAGCTTGACAGCATTTGGACATCTTTGGAGAAATGTCTGTTCAAATCCTTGGCCCCTTTCTTAATTGGGTAGTTTTTCTTTTTGTTTCGGAGTTGTAGGAGTTCTTTATATATGCTGGATACCAGACCCTTATCAGATGCACCTTTTCCAAATATTTTATCACATGCTTTAACTTGTAGTTTCACTGTATCGATAATGTCCTTTGATGCACAAAAGTTTTTTAGTTTTGATGAAGTCCAATTAATCTATTTTTTTCTTTTAATGCTTGTGATTTTGATATACAGTCTAAGATTACAATGCCTAATATGAGGGGCTAAAGATATTTCCCTATGTTTTCTTTCACGAGTTTTATAATTTCAGCTAATATTTAAGTTGATGATACATTTGAATTAATTTTTGTATATGGTAAGAACTCAACTTCATTCTTTGGCATGTAGACTTTCAGTTGTTCCAGTATCGCTTGTTTTAAGAGATGGTTTTCCATTGAATGGATTTGGGACCTATGTCAAAATCAACTGGTACCTTTGTGGAAAATCAACAAGCCATAGATGCATGGGTCTATTTCTAGACTCTCAATTCTATTCCATTGGTCTACATGTCCTTATGTCAGTATCACACCATGTTAAGTATAACAGTTCTAAAATAAGTTTTGAAATCAGGAAATGTTAATGCTCCAACTTATGTTCTTTTTTGGGGGGGCGCATGGTCCGGGAACAGAACACAGGTCTCCCACATGAAAGGCGAGCATTCTACTGCTGACCCGTGCACCCTCCAACTTACGTTCTTTTTCATGATTGTCTATTCAGGGCCCCCTGAAATTCCATATGAATTTAGGGATCAGCCTTTCCAGCTCTGCAAAAAGGTTGCTGGATTTTCGGTAGGGGCTGCGTTGAATTTATAGATTGCTTTAGGCAGAATTGCATCTTCAGAATGTTGTCTTCCAGTCCATGAACATGGCATGTGTGTCCAGTTATTTAGGTCCTCGTCAACTTCTTTCAGAATTGTAGTTTTCAGTGTATAATTTTTCCCCCTCACTTAAATCTATTCCTAGCTATTTTATTCTTTTGAATCCTATTGTAGGTGGAAATTGTTTACTTGATTTCTTTTTCAGATTGTTCATTACTGGTGTACAGAAACCAAACTGATTTTGTTTGTTTCTCTTGCACCCTGCAACTATGTTAAATATGTTCATAAGTTCTGATAGTTTCCTTGTGGCTTCTTTGAGGTTCTCTATATTTAGGATCATGTCATCTATGAATAGGGAGAATTTGACTTCCTTTCCAATTCGGAAATTGGATTTATTGGAATTATTCCTTTTTCTTGCCTGATTGCTATGGCAAGAAGTTCCAGTAAAATGTTGAATAACAGTGATAACAATGGGAATCCTTATCTTCCTCTTGAACTTAGGTGGAAAGCTTCAGTCTTTCACTGTTAAATATGGTGTTTGCTACAGTTTTTTCACAAATGCTGTTTATCCCATTGAGAAAATTCCTTTCTATTCCTAGTTTTCTGAGTGTTTTCATCAAGAAGTGGTCAAATGTATTTTCTGCATCAATTGAGATAAGCATGTGATTTTTCTCTCATTCTATTAATGTGATGTATTACCTTGAATACTTTTCTTATGCTGAACCATCCTTGCATTCCCAAAATGAATCCCACTTGCTTTGGTGCATAATACCCTTTGGTATCATTGGGTTTGGCTTGCCAGCATTTTGTTGAGGATGCCTACACCCATATTCAGAAAGGATATTGATCTGCTGGCTTTGACATAAGGGTAATGCTGACCTCATACGATAGGTTAGTAATGTTTCCTCCTCTTCTGTTTTTTGAAAGATTTTGAGAAGGATTAGTGTTATATTGACTTTAAATAATTTGTAGATTTCATAAGTGAAGCCATCTGGTCCTGGACTTTTTTGTTGGGAAGTTTTTTGTTACTGATTCAATCTCTTGTTATAGGCGTGCTGAGATTTCCTATTTCTTCTTGTGTAAGATTAGGTAATTTATATTTGTCTAGGAATTTGTCCATTTCATCTAAGTTTTCTAAAATTTTGTCACATAATAGTTCATCTCACCCTCTTATAATATTGTTATAAGAGGGTAATATGGTATATTATAATATACCATATTATAAGGTATATTATAAGTATATAATAAGTATATATAAGTATATAAGTATAAGGTATATTATAATATTACCCTCATCCTTTTTATTTCTGATAGGATGGTAGTAGTGTCCCCACTTTTAATACTCAGTTTACTTATTTGAGTCCTTTCTCGTTTTTTTCTTAATCAGTGTGACTAAAGCTTTGTCAGTTCTGTCAACTTATTCTTCATATATTTTGGCATTCTGTGGTTGGGTGTGCATATGTTTATAATCGCTCTATCTTCTTTCCGGTTTGAAACTTTACCAATACAGAATATCCTTCTTTGTTTCTTGTTAACTGTTTTGACTTATAATCTATTTTAACTGACAATAATATACCATTCCAGCTTTCATTTGATTACTTTTGCCTGGGATATATATATATATATATATATTTTTTTTTATTAGGGAAGCTGTAGGTTTATAGAACTAACATGCATAAAATACAGGATTCCCACATATAATTAACACCTTGGATTGGTGTAGAACATCTGTTGCAATTGATTATAGCACATGTTTATAATATAGCCCATGGTTTAACTTAGGGTTCACTATTTGGGTGGTACTGTTCATGGTTTTTAAAAACTTTATTGATACCATACATATAATCTAACATTTCCCCTTTTAATCACATTCACACACACATATATAATATATATTTCAATGCTCTTTATTATGTTCACAATGTTTTGCTACCATCACCACTACCCATTACCAAAAACTTTTCCATCATTCCAAATGGTAACCTCGTACATTTTAAGCCCTAGTTTCCCATTACTTTCAAACTTCTTGTGTTTTTTTTAACTACAGTGAGCGTCTTGCAGACAGCATATAGATGGATCATTGCTGTCTTTTAGTTGGAGAGTAGAATCTAGTTACTTTTCAGGTAAAAACTGAGAGGATTATTTCTGCTATTTAGCTACTTGTATGATTTGTTGCTCCTCAATTACTTCATCACTGCCTCTTTTTTTGTACTTAGTTGCTATTTTTTAGTGTACCATTTCGATTCCCTTGTTCTTTCCTTTCCTCTATATTTTCCAACTATTTTCTTAGAAATTACCTTTGTAATTACAAGATTAACATCTTAAACTAACAACAATCTAACCTGGCTAAAAAACCAATCAGTTCATCAGGATGCAAATGCTCTGCTTCTATGTGTCTCCACCCTTCCCCCATGTATGTTATAATTGTCTCAAATTACATCGTTATACACTGCATGTTCATTAACATAATTTTAATTATCCTTTCACACAATTGCCTTTAAATCATATAGGGGCAATTAGCTGCAATCCCAAATGTAGTAAGCAGGATTTTAGCTCCTCTAACTAGTGCTCTTAGTTCAGGAGACGCTGTCTCGGCTGACAGATCCCTCAGCACTTCTTGTAGGGCAAGTCTTCTGGTGAGAAACTCAGCCTTTGATTATCTCTAAATGTCTTAATTTCTCCTTTATTTTTGAAGAATACTTTTGTCTTTGATATAGAATTCTTGGTCAACAAGTTTTCTTTAGGGATTTTAAATCTGTCATTCCACGGTATTCTGGCCTCTATTGTTTATGATGAGAATTCTGCTGTTAATTTTATTGAGGATCCCGTGTCTGTGACAGTCACTTCTGTCTTTGGATTTTGACAATTTTATTGTAGAGTTTCTTGTTGCAGAGCTCTTAGAGTCTATCCTGCTTGGAGTTTCCTGAGTTTCCTGGACGTGTGTATTTACATCTTTCAATAGATTTTGGGAAGTTTGGGGCCATTATTTCTTCAAATAGTTTATCTGCTTCCATCTCTTCTCCTCCTGGGACACCAAAGGTGTGTACGTTGTATGCTTGATGGCGTCCCACAGGTCTCTGTAATTTTCTTTGTTTTTGCTTTCCTTCTGCTCCTCACTTGGGGTAATTTCTATTGTCTTATCTTCAAGTTTGCTGATCCTTTTTTCTGCCTGCTCAAATCTGCTGTTGAATCCCTCTAGCAAGTTTCTCATTTCAATTATTGCACTTCACAGCTCCAAAATATCTATTAGATTCCCTTTTATAATTTTTATGTCTTTATTTTGTTCAGAACGCATTTCCTTTAGTTCTGTATGGATTCCTTTAGCACATTTGAACATATTTAAGATGGTTGATTTAAAGTCTGATTAACAGTTCTATTCAATGAGCTTCCTCAGGGATGGTTTTGGGCAAAATTTTGTTTTTCATGTAAATGAATCAGACTTTCCTGCTTTTTGAGTGTGTGTGAAATTTTTTGTTGAGTATTATGTTGTAATTCTGGAAATGTAATTTTCTTACTCCTCTGAAATTTCTGTTTGTTCTCATTGAGGAGCCATCAATTGTGGTTTTTCCAAACTATTTTTGCTCACGAACATGGAATACAAAGAGAAAAAGGAAAGAAAAAAGTATGACAGCTGCTTTAAGACTCCTCTGCCACTTCTGCCTGAGGGGGTTGGAACAATGGACACCCCTACAGCCTGTGAAGTGGCTGATCAAAAGCTGTGGTCAGCAATCATTTGGGGAGGTGCAGGTTCACAGAGCCCACCCTGGCACCAACAAGCGGCACCAGGCTGCAGCCCCTGCTGCCACCAGCCCTGCCTCGGGCTGAAATTCACTGGGCTATACTGCTTTCCCTGGATGCTGCGCAGTGTCTACGTGACTCCAGCGTGCCAGAACAGCTGGCTCAGCCAGTTCCTGCCAGTTTGATAGTTGGCCTTGTGGAGAGACAGGTCCCTGGAGCCCCTGCTGCTCAGCCCTGTGGCTTGGTGCCACGTCTTGGGTTCTCTTCTGTCCTGTGGGTTGGGGCGGGCAGTGCTGCTCTGCCCTGGGCCCCCAGACCCTACCAGGCCCCCGCATGGCCCTGCTCGTTGTTTCTGAGGAGGGCATCAGGGCGTGGGTTGTCATGGCTCACCCCAGAGGCCTGTGGGCACGGTAAGCTGAGCCCTGACCCCACTGTGTGCCTCTTCAGAACGGTCAGGTAAGGTAGTGGTGGGTGCGAGAGAGAGTGCTGAAGTTGAATGCTGAAGCCCTGGCTAGAACGACCCAGAACCTGCTGCTCAGACCCGGTGGTGTTTTGGGCCCAGAAAACCTAAATACAATGTTCCCGTCTCTTCAGGACAAGCAGGGGGCTCAGGATTCCAGATTCACTTCAAACCTGACTGCTCAGGGCCCTTGAGCAGCTCCGACAACCTCAGGTTCCCTGCTGTGGACTGAAGGCTTTGATCCTATCACGACTTCTCGATGGGGCCTCCGTGCAGCTCAGAACTACATTGCACTACATTGCAGAGACTTGTTTTCGTTTTCACAGGACGCGTGCCTGTAGACACATCAGGCACTGTGCATGGGGCGCTGCGAGGCGTGCTGTGGCCTTTCCCTCCCTCCCCTGCCTCCCTCCCTTTATCTCCCTTCTTCTCCCTCCCCCTCCCCCTTCTGCTTGCCCAGCTCACCAGGACTTTGGGTGGGCGCTGTCTGTGTGGCTCCATCTCAGGTGTGCGCCTCCTCCGGACCAGGTGAGGGATGGTCGAGTTTTGCAGAAAAGCTCTGAGCTCAGGGATGTCCTGTGGGGAGGCCGTGGGCTGCAAACAGGAAGGGGACACACTGGCACATTGCACCCTCACTGCTCACAGGCCTTGAGCTCTGGGCAACTTGTTTTTTTCCACTTGAATATGATTCCCAGAAGGGTTCATATTCTGATTTTCTAGCAGCAGATCACGTGGCAAAACGAGGAGGAAACCCTCAACCAGTTACCGGACCCTGGGCCCGGGCCGCGTCGTGGGGAACTTGTCTTGTGAGGACTCAAGGCAGAAGGGACGGGACGGGGTGGAGGCGCTGCGCACGGCTCGCTCACCATGCACTGGGGTGATGGACCCGAGGCCTCTGGTGTGGAGCTGGATCCCACAGAGGCCGAAAAGGCCTGGGGACAGCCCAGGGGTCAGGCGCACCCGGCCTGAGTGAGCAGAAGCTGCCAGAGGTGGCTTTCAAGCCTGGGCTGTTTCCAAGTGTTCTAGAACCTAAGATTTTATCTCAGGCTCCATGCTGGGGATGGAAACTGCCCATTTATTCAGCTGATGGCTGAATAAGTATTTGGAGAGTTCCAATAAACAATACACAGATCCTGTCACCCTTCTTTATTTCAATCAAAGTTCCTAAGGCTCAAATTTAGACTGACTGACTATAAACACCTAATTTTCGCCCTGCTATGAGGTATATTCTTTTATAGTTTCTCTTTGCCAACCCAAGAGTAAAAGAGTATCTCCATCTCTGTGTAATGAAATGAAAAACCCTACATTGCAGATGTAGGATACACCTGAAAAGGTGAAGGCTAGCGCCCAGCACACCCACGATCCAGAATGACTTGCAGCCGCACAGGACAATCCAATGCCAGGGCTGGTCTGGCCCCTGCCCGTGCCCCCGCCCATTGCGCTGCCTGTGCCCCTGCCCGCACCCCCACCCGCGCCCCTCCCTGTACTGCTGCCTGCTGCCCTGCTCACCTCTCACGAGGAACCCCTGGTGCGCTGCTCTCCCGCAGGAGAACCAGCTCCCCTGCTGCACTGCCCCAGGCCCAGTGCACCTCCTCGGCTCCCCAGCAGCGCCTGCCAAGGACACCCTGCTAGCTGGAGGGGACCAGCGGAGGCACCCAATGAAGTCTCACGTAGCACCCCAGGGAATAGGGGCAAATGGGGAGAGAAAGAAGATCCAGGAGGAAAAGTGTTGGAGAAAACAAATGAGGGAGATGAAGAATGACCAAATGGTCAAGGGCTGCAGGGGACAGAAGGGGTGGTCTCAGAGCCTTTCTAGCCTGGGGGAAGTTGAGCTTAGACAGAAAATTCCAGATTGCTTAATCGTCATTACAATTTATTCACGTGTTTTCTACCATCTATTCTCTGTGTGTGTAGTTTTTGCTTTGATATTTAGTGAGTGTAATTTTTTTAAAAGGTCTCTGAGAATCTAAGAGGTTAGCCCTGTACTCAAGTGAACTCCAGGAAGAGGTGCTGGAACAGGCACAAGGATGGGTTTTACCTCACATCAGTGGCCTCGGTAAGACAATAGCCTGAAGGTAAGAAGACCCTTACCCCCGCGGGGTGGTGCACCAGATGAGTTCCTGTAAAACAAGGAGCTCGTCCCAGTGGGAGGAGCCCTGAGACACGTCTTCACCAGCGCAGGCGAGAGGCCACTCCAGGAACCCAGGGCTGTCCTGGGAGCCAGAGAAGGAGCAGGACCAGCAGGTCTGCTTCTCCTCTGGTCATTTTGCAAGCAGAGAAAGGGCAGACACACTGAGAACCACAGTCAGAAAGTCGTTAAATGACTCACCAACCAGCTTTCTCAGCTAGTCTTTCGGTTGCTGAAGCTGCTGGAATGCAATCTACCAGAAATGGAATGGCTTTTTCAAAGGGGATTTATTAAGTTACAAATTTACAGTCTTAAGACCATGAAAATGTCCCAATTAAGGTGTCCAGAGAAAGAAACCTTCTCTGAAGAAAGGACAATGGTGTGTGGGCTCCTGTCACATGGAAAGGCGCATGGCAGCCACTGTCTTTCCCTTGCTCAGCTCCTGTGGCCAGTGGCCTCTCTAACCGTCTGTGGGTCCTCACTTAGCTTCTCCAGAGCAGCTCTGGGTTTCATCTCCTAGCTTAGCATCTCCAAACATCTATGTCTTGGTTTCATCTCTTTGCACTCTTGGTTGGCTCTGAGCTCTCTGTTTTCTGCTTTTTATTCTCTTGATAAAGGGCTCCAGTAAAATGATTAAGACCCACCTTGAATTGGGGGGGGGGGGCACATCTCCAGGGAATCAATCTAGTCAAAAGGTCCCACACAATACAGGTGCGGCCCCACGAGATTGGTTTAGAAGAACATGGACTTTTCTGGGGGTACATAACAGTTTAAAGCCAGCAAAATTATTTCAAAATAAGAATAAAAAACAAGGAAGAAATTATCCAAGCAATGTAAAATAAGAGTTAGAGCCTATCTTCCAGGTGAACTTTGGAGCCATTTCACACGCAGTCATAAAGCCATTGGCCAAGCTTTCCTCAATCTGAAACCCCTGGAAGCAAAGGAGGCTGCTCTTTCTGTCGTGTTCACTGATGTTCAGTTTCCAGTAAAATTTGCTGAGTACTAGGAGGATATGGTGGGAAAGACTAAAGTATCTTCTTCAGAACAAACACAAAAAATGTCTTTCTGCAGTAAGGAAGTAACTGAGTAAATATATTTCTGTCCCTTATTCAGTATACTTGGGTACTAGTTTAAATTTATGGATTAAAAAGATATTGTGAAAAAAAAGATATTGTCTAGCTGTAATGTCTGATGCAGTTGGGAATGCTACTTCTGAAGAAACAGGCTGGGAGAACTGAGGTTAAAGCAGAGCCACACATACTATCCTTTCTCATTTGTGATTCGTCTTTGAATTTCAAGAATTGTCAGTGCCCAGAGGCTGGGGAGGCTCTCAGATCTGTCCATCTACACTCAACTCTACATGGAGAAGGCAATTTTAAGACATAAATGTTAAGAATTTCTGGGGAGAAACCCCCTCCCATATATACATATATTTCTAGTTCTGGGAACCTTATACAAAGCATAATTAGAAGAATCCATTCACGCTACTGGTGATTCTGAAGCTTTTCTAAGTCTTTGGACATGGTGTTTTAAAATTTTTAAATGTTCATAAGAGAACCTGAAGAACATCTTAAAGAGAATATAAGATAAAAAGAAAATGACCCCAGAGGGTATTTTCTCCCTCTGGTAGCTGAGAATTGGACATACAGACATTGTTGAAAGTAAGAGGCAGATGGATTCCTCTATCAGAGTGGGCATCCTGAGAGAGAGAGAGAGAGAGAGATGGACAGACAGACGCACAGAAAAAGAGAGTGGAGAGAATGGCCAGGGGGAGGGGGGAAGGGAGAGTGCATATAGCTGGAACAAGAGAAGAAATTCAGGAGCAAGGAATAGTCGGCACCAAAGTAACAGAAATGGAGAGAGAAAAAAAAAAAAGCTTGGTTACTAATCTCCTGATCTGACTTTCTGAAACAACGAGCAGCCAGGTTTTTCCTTAAAAGATTTTGTAGGGGATGCTTGAGTGCTGAGATGAGCCAACGACATCACCACAGTTGTGAAGTAAGTCAGGGCCCTCAAAGCAATTTCAAAAAGACCAAAAAGAAATTGTAGTATCTGAAAAGATACACTAAACAGTCTTCTCCTATGTCTTGATTTTTAAAGAGCATTGTGTGTGTGCATGCTTCAACATGTGTGGACATCTGTGTGCATTGCGTGCATAGGGTGCACGTGTGCACGTGTGTGTGCATGTATGCATGCGTGGGCATGCATGTGCATGCATTTGCACGTGCATGTGTGCGTGTGTGTGTGTGGATTTGCAAAGAGAGAGGGAAGATAGCAGCCCTGGTAGCTGCTGTTCTAGGTAGTCAAAAGTGCGTCTACTTTCTGAATTACGGAGAACAGTAAATGGAGTGAGTTAAGAGGGAATAAAATATTCTTAAGGGTAAGACAAAAATAGACATATACATTTTCCAAGCCAAGCCACTGTCTGCTGGCTCACTGACTTTAAACAACTATTATGGGGCCCTATCTAGTCTGCAATGAGCTGCTCCCGGCTATAACTTGGATTGCTATGGGATTGATCTTGTCCAGGAGTTCTCAGAACAAGTCCCTGCTGTCCCTGACTCCAGAGACGATTCTCTAACCACCCTGGCTTCCTCTCGTCAAACTCGGTCCAGACCCCTAAAGACCACCTTGCCTCAGGACTCCTCTCTCTAGATCTTGGCCGTGTGGACGCGGACGTGTTCCCTATTCTGTCCCTCTCCCAGGCACAGCCTCACAGGCCATAGCTCCTCCCTCAGCATCTCACCCTTGGCTGCTGATTGCAGTCTTCCCAATTTTTAACAATTCCTTACTCTTTATGAAGTTTATTTTTCCAACTCATCTGATTATCTAGAGATCTCAGTCTCTTTGAATTACTCTCCAAACCCTGGAATAAAGCCCACCCAAATATAAAAATTGGTAGTTTGAAATCAGTGTTTTAGTGCATTTAGGGTAGCTGAGAAATCCTTTACTTGACTCTAAAATTGAATTCCAAGAAGAATCTGGAACAAATTAGTTTAATAGATTTGTCTAAATGCATGCTGCGGACGGTTGGCTGTTTTGGAATGTTTTAGATCCTGCCACCCAAGCCTGGGCCTAAAGCCTGAAGGCGGCATCTACCCCCTGAGCTTCCCGAAGGCACACCTGCAGCCCTAAGACCAGGAACCCTCAGGAGAGGGACCAGAAACGGAGGCGGGAGTGTTGGAAGGTGGGGAGGAGCCCAGGTACCTCTGTCAGCCCCAGCTGCCAGGCCATGCTGCTTTCCTGAAGCTGCACCTGAGGCTGCACCTGCTCCCACCTGGGCTTCCACCTGGGCCCTCTCCTGTGCCCCCACCTGGCCCCCTCCTGTGTGCCCACCTGGGCCACCCCCACCTGAACTGCCTCCACCTGTGCCCCCTGCGCTCCCATCTGCGTTCTGCCTGCGCCTCCACCTGCACCCCCACCTGTGCCAACCCCACCTGCGCTCCCACCTGGGCGCCCACCTGCCCTCGCAGCGTTGGAAGTCGGGCTGAGGGAAGCCTGTGAGCTTGAACTGAGGCTGGCTTCCAGGCACAGGGCTGTGAGCCTCCCCACGCTCAAGCCAGGCGCTGGGCTTGGCTTGGGCAGCAAGCGCGGTGGCCGGGGAGGCCGACGAGATCTGTGGGGCCACAAGGCAGCCGGGGCTGCGACCGGCCGGGGCCGAACCCCTGCGCCAGGGTGCGGACGTGTAAGAGCTGCACCTGGGCCGCCCCGACCTACAGACGCACCAGGTCTCCGAGGCGCCAGGCCAGGGTCTGCTGAGCGTGCACCTGTGCGCAGCTTCCGTGTTGTGGGCGGCGAGTCAGCCCACGGACCCCACATGCTCTCCAGGCCATGAAACCATGCCCGAGGCCACTGACGACGTGGGGAGGATTGTGATGCTCAGCTCGGCCCATAGCGGGATTGAATGGAGCTTGTGGGGACCCAAAGGCTCCTTGGACTGGAACTTCGGGATCTGAGCAGTCTGTTTTCTGAAGCATATTTCCTTGGATACTTGTGAGAGCCATGGGCAGAGGGAACGAAGGATGGGGCTATTTTCAGAGGCAAGTGGACAAAACTGAGGGGTGGTCGATCCAAAACGAGTGAGAACATTTGCGGGCAAGAAGGGCGGCAGCGCGCTGGATGGGCGCTGGGGAATGCTGGGCAGCACAGGTGCCTGCGAGGGGGTGGACAGCCCTGAGGCCGGGTCCCCTGGGCCCAGGGCTGTCCAGCAGTGCGGACGCTACCTCCCTCCACTCGCCCGGGAAGCTGTAGGACTGGGACCTAATTTCCTACCACACAAATAAAGTTCTGGCTCTCTTTTCTTTTTATTAAACCCAACCTCTCTGCTGTTTACTAAAAATAAGACTATCTAGGCTCCAATTTCTTTTTAAAAAAAACTAATTATTTTTGGTGTAAGAAATTAAATTGATATTAAAATTTAAAAATGTTCAGACCCACTCTGTTAAAGGTAAAAAAAAAATCATTTGTTTCATTAATTTCCAATAGAATTTCACACACAGAATGGACTAAGCTTATCTTTGAATTATCTAGGAAGAAATTAGTTGCTAAATTAATTAATAGTCATTCAATATTTTAAGAAGAAAATTACCTTCAGGTACTCTAAATTGTTTATAGTCACTGATATAAAATATACTGATTATGTTTTTTAAAATCTATTGATTTTTCAAACTCTCTGGGCCACACATTTAATAAGGTAAAAGTACTTAGAGTACCTGGACATAATAACAATCTAACTCTTTCTTCCACAGTTTCAGAATAAAAAACTTATTCTTATGATGTCATTTTAGGGGCTATTATGTTGGGATATTCTTTCATCAAATTTCCACAGATTGAAAGTTTGATAGAAGAAGCACACGCTACATTTTTAAAAAGTGCCGCTCTCAGATTTTTAATCAATGTTTATCTAGCGAGTAGCTGGGCAGCAGAGCTCTGGCCACAGGTGGTGACACCTTCAGGCCAGTTTTCTACTCCGCTGTCCCTGTCCTTAAACTGGTGGTTGAATCACAACCGAGGGAAGATGCCCAACCAACCGGGGCACAAAGTCACATTACATATACACACATGTCAACAGTGTCAGAGAGTAAACTTCACACTCAGAGAGAGGAGAACGCCTCCTGTGAAATCACGGGCTTCTGACAGTCGAGGTTAAGAATCTGCAACTTCAGTGTGAGCAGGTGAAATGCAGGGCAGGACTTTCATCACTTAAATGTTACCCATTAATATTTAAAGATGTTAATTTACAATAAGTTACTGTCCTTGAAGGCATTAAACTCATCTCAATGAAGAGCAAACAGAGAGGAAATGGAAAAAAAATAATTGAGGGAGGAAGTACTAAAAACAATTTGCATAACAGAGGTGTGGCCTTTTACTAGTACTTCTCCGAAAGGGAGGCCAGCTGCCCCCTAGGCCTTTAGTATTGAATCCTTTTGAGCTTTCCTGCTTTTGGAAGTCACGCTGGTTGAAGGAAAGTCTTTCAAAGGAGCATGACGGGTGTCGTGTCTGTGTGTGGGGCCGGGGCTGCAGCTGTGCCCGAGAATGGGCCCCCTTCCAGCCTGCAGACCTAGGAGAGCACATTTTCCACATGAGCAAGTCCTTTCCCAGAACATCCAGTCAACAGGGTTTTGTGGGTTTTTGTAATACAAATGTGACATTTTCAAGGGCTTATGCTAATTCATTTCTTTCCTTCGGGATGAACCTAAAGCCAAACTTGGACCCCAATCTGAATGGCTTAGCTTTGTGGACATGTGTGGCCACAGGCCAGCTGCTGGACATCAGGGCAGGGGTGGTGCTGCTGGAGGGGCAGGTCTCAGGCCTCACTCCGGACCACAAAAGGTGAGCGGCCTTCTGAGGACGTGGCAGCCGTCCGAGGCCATAGGGGCCTGGGAAGCCCTAGCGGCCTGTCCAGTCCTGGCAGCCAGGTGACCTATGACATTCACAGTGCACCACTTGCCCTTGACAACAGCTGGGAGAGGCTGTTTTGGCAAAGATCCTCATATCCTTTGGCAACATACCAAGAAGACTTTTAAAATAGCATTTTGTATCAATTCTCCAAAAAGAAAATGTTTATGTATTAGTTTAGTTGGGTTGTTCTACTAATCAAACTGTATGTAATAGCTACGTACTGGTATGGGTTACATTTAACAGGTGACCTCCACATTTAGCCTTTTATCGTAGAAATAAAACTAAGGGGGATTTAAGTTTTCTAGGAATGATATTTTAAATTAGGATTGGCATTTTAACTGTAATACTAAGAAAAATGTGATCAAGTCTCAATGAAGTAATTTATTTTTATAATTACTTATCTTCTTAAAAGTGGCTGGTTTTATTTTTGTCTCACCATAAAAAGGAAAGCTGCTGCTACCTTTATGTCCTGTGGGTTGACACCAGGGTTTGTGTGGCACCGCAGAGGCCCCACAGCTTGGACATGGAGAACGTAGAGGAGAAACTCGTGCCGGGAGGACAGCGGCCAGCCCACCTCCAGGCGGGCCTTGTGGATGGGGCTGGGCCCCGCGTTGTGTACCTGTAAGTGAGGGGCACAGGTGAGACCCACGACACAGGTGACTCCTGTGGCATAGGTGAGAACTATATGCTATGTAGCGGGCATCAGATTTCATTCTTTTTCCATGCAAGCATCACATTATTGCAGCACCATTTGTTGAATTTTTGTTGTTTTTTATTTTTTCCTTTGGTTTTTTTATCGGGAAGTGCATGGGCCAGGAATCAAATCTGGGTCAGCGTCATGGCCAGCGAGAGTTCTACCACTTTGCACCCCCTAGCCTATCTTTTAATTTTGTAAAACTATTAGAATTATTCCAGTTTGGGGAGACAGATTTTGGGCCAACAGGACATCTGATCTTTGCTCTGCGCCTAGTAATAATTTTTTTTCCTCTTTGAAACCCTTGGGTCTCAGGAATTGGCCATTTGAGCACATCTGGCAGACAATCCACAGCCTTTGTCTGGTAACAAAAGCAGAGTGATATCTGTTGATATAGTATAGTTTGAAATACGAGATTTACCATGTCAGAAACATTTGATTATTGCTTTTGCATTACTAATAATTATCCTAAACTTTTAGATCTATTGATGCTAAGATTAGAAGCAGGGCTGCCCTGAGGATGTCTGAGTTTGAATAGTTTTGAACTTTAAAGTTCCACCATTCTTAAGCAGAAACCAACAGAGCATTAACTGCCCGTGAAGTTCTCCTTCCTGAGTGGCCTTGGGAGTTTTGTTGTCCTTCGGCTATCACAAAAGCTTAAGGCAAAGCTTTGATTCAGCCTTGGAAAGGGTGAATTCTGAATGCTGGCTGAGCTGATGGCAGGTCCTAAGGCAGACAATGTGCAGGAATGGATGCTTATTTCCACACAGGTAAAGAGGCGGCAGGATTGAAAGAGCTTTCCTGTTAACTCTGGAGGATGCACTCATGTCCTGGTTCCCTTGATGATTAAAGGCTTGGTCAGAATTATTACAAGGGCAAGAGTTACACAGGAGGTGCCAGTCGAGAAGGAACCTCAGACAGAAAACGGTTTAGAGTAATCTCCTGAGTTCCACTCCTGGACCCTTGGAAAAGAATAACTACTCTCTAGTGGTAGCATCAGCTTTATTACAAACAAGCTAACAACTACTAAACTAACTCTATTTTATCTTCTGGTTTCTAAATGTAAAGAATTTAATGTTTCAGATGATGTATGAACAACTCTCTTTTCTATTCCCAATTTAAGTTCTAAAGTGGGAAAAGATCCTCAGGGCTTTTACAGGTGCTGGTTTGCTTCTGGAAAATATTTTACTAATCAATTAACTATTTCAAATCTCAGTGTAAATTATTCATCTCTAATTTAGGTTGAGTAAACAGTTTTATCTCAGCTCATATACTGTAGGGGCACATCTTCAGTGCACTGGTGAGTAACTCGTAGCTTCTTCTCTGCCTGGAGCCTTCTGGTTGATGAGCTATAAATTTAAGAGATGGGTGGGGTTTAAGATATCTGAAATGTAGGAAGAAATTAAATAAATTCCAGGAGGGTAGTCCTTTTTTGTGCTCAAACTGCCCTAGCATTAGAAAGAAAGCAAACAAAGTATATATTTAAAAGAAAAACAGTAACAAGATAAAAAGTTTCTCACTATAGAATGGCTTTCCTCAGTGAGGAACAAACTGCTTCCACGTGGCTGCTGCATACACATCAGCGCCACAGCATGGAGCTGTGACAGCACAAATCTCGGATGTATGTGAAGCCAGGACCTGACATTGGCATCTCTAAAGTTCTGTGTAGATTTCATTAGTAAGGTTCATAAGAACAACCCTGGAAACAGCACTGTCATGGACAATGGCTACCTCATAGATGTGTTCCACCAAAGGTCCGACTTCCTCTTCTCTGCGGGGCTCCTCTTCCGGTTCCCAGTTATGAATGGGTAGGACGATCTGCGGGGGATGGGACACCCTGAAATGCGGAGAGTTGCGTTAACTGGACGATGCCGCATCCCAGGGTCATGCGTCACACAGGACACCAACACCAGAAGCAGAAAAGAACAAAGGGCTCTGGCTCTGGAAATACTGGTCTCTAGACCGGAGCTTTTACAGACTGCTGTACAGCTTCTCATTGCCTAGACATGGGGGACACTGAGGTGGGCGTGCACATGTGGGCCCTGCACTGAGGTGGGTGTGCACATGTGGCACCGAGGTGGGCGTGCACATGCAGGCTTTGCACTGAGGTGGGCGTGCACAGGTGGGTGTGCATATGTGGGCCGTGCATATGTGGGCCTTGCCCCAAGGTGAATGTGCACATGTGGACCTTGCACCAAGGTGGGCATGCATGTGGGGGCCATGCACTGAGGAGGGTGTGCACATTCGGTGCCTGCACCAAGGTAGGCGAGCACATGTGGGTCTTGCACCAAGGTGGGCATTTATATATGGGCCTTGCACCAAGTGGCCGTGCACATGCAGGCATTGAACTGAGGTGGATGTGCACATGTGGGCCTTGCACTGAGGTGGATGTGCACATGCAGGCCCTGCACTGAGGTAGGCATGCACATGCGGGCCCTGCACTGAGGTAGGCGTGCACATGCGGGCCCTGCACTGAGGTGGGCGTGCACATGTGCAAGGTCCCAGTGGCACAAGGCACATTTTCAAGTAAAGACGTGAGCAGGGAGAAGGGAGGGATGGCCAGGCTCACAGCTTCTCCTCCCTCCTTTCATAGAGAGTTCTGGGCTATTCAGGGAAGGAAGAAAAAGAAATAAAACACATACAGATTGGAAAAGAAGAACTAAGACTCTACACACAACATGATCATTGTGTAGAAAATCCTAAGGAATCAACCGCATAAAAAGTTACTAGAATTTATAAATGAGTTCAGCAAGAGCTCAGGATCTGCTACTGGATTTGAAGACCTATTATGCATGCAGATGAATGGAAATGAATAGGAAGTCCAGAAGTACACTCTCCCCTCTGCACAGCTGATTTTTACAAAGGCATGAAAACGATTCCATGGCAGAAAGGATAGTTTTTTCAACAAATGGCCCTGGAACATCTGGATATCCATATGCAGGAAAATAAAGAACCTCGACATTACCTTACACCAGATACAAATAACAACATGAAATTAATCAGAGACCTAAATGCAAAGCCTAAAACTATAAAACTTCTAGAAAAAAGAGATCTTTGTGGCCACAGATAAGCACCAATCATAAATAAAGTATTAAATTGGACTTCATCAAAATTAAAAAACTTTTGCTCTTCCAATGACACTGTTAAGAAAATAAAAAGTCAAACCATAGACTTGGAGAAAATATTTGCAAGATACCATATTAAAGAATACTGATAAATATGTCATATACAGAATATGTGAAGAACTTTTACAATTCAACAATAAGAAAAACAATAGTAAATGGGCGAAACGTTTGAAGAGACACTGCAGCGAAGAAGGGACATGGAGAGCATATAAACTTGTAAAAGACGATCGACATCATTAGTCTTTAGGAAAACACACATTAAAGGTTAGGAAGTTTTATAAATCTGGAAAAATGAGAGACCTGGAAAAAGAGACTGGGATCAGCTAGGTGGTAACCCTGGACGAGGAGCAGCTGGGGAGCCAGCATGGCAGAGAGCGCCAGAGGTCACACCGACTCAGTTCCTGCCAGTACCAGCTCCCGTTCCTCGTTCCCATGGCAGGGGACAGGCCACAGAGTGGCCAGCTGCAGCCAGGGCTGCCAGAGGAAACTTCCTTCCCTAAAAGTTGGGGCTGGGAGGCAAGGTCGCTCTGGGGGCCGCAGGGGCTCACGTAGAGGCCATGCTGCCAGCCCCCCGCCAGCATTGGCTGGACAGAAACAGCGAGGGCGCCACATTTGGCTGTTTGTCCTCCAGTTTCTGGGTGGGCGTTTCCTGCCTACTGATCCCAAGGGCCCGGCCCGGCCTCAAGGGCAGCACATCCGGGCTGGCGGCCCCCTCCAGCCCCCTCCCCCGGCCTGGCCTCTGCAGATGCTGCTGTGTGGTTCTTGGGACACTTCTTCCTTTCTGTTTTTTTATGGATTAGTTGCTTTTTTTTATCTTCCTCAGTTTTATATGTTTGGGCTGGGGATTGCTGAGGGACAAACAGGGGTTCTGGCCTAGGTTTTGGCTTCAGAAGCAGCAGCTTCTGGCTTCCTGCCAGCACATAACAAAGAGACTTGGAGAAGCAGCGAAATAATTATTTTTTTCTTCCTTTTTTTCCTTTTTTGTGGCTGTTTTGTCTGTTAGTAATTCTTTCTCATTTTTCCCCTTCTCTGTTTATTCCTTTCCCCTCCCTCCCTTCCTTTTCCCTCCCCCCTCCCCCCGCCGTCTGCCTATTTTTTTACATTTTGTTCATAGTCTGGCAGACTAAAGAGTGAGAGAACTAGATTTCCAGAGTGAACGCAATACGATCTCACCAAAAGTCCTGAGCTCAACAAAAGTTATGATCTCAAACAAAAATTACAAAACATACAGAGTCATAAGAGTGTGGCCTAATCTAAGAAAAAAAAGAATTTGACGGAAAATAATCTGAAGGAAGCTCAGTCTCTGGGATCTTAGAACAACTCTCTAAAAAAGGATCAATAAACTAAAGGAAAACATGGATGAATAATTAAAGGAATTCAGGAAAACAATATGTGAATAAAATGAGAATTTAACAATGAGATAGAAGTGATGAAGAAGACCCAAATGGAAATTCTGGACTGAAAAATATAACATCTGACGTGAAATACTGAATAGAGAGTATTGAGCAGCCTAGAGGAGATGGAAGAGAATGTCAGCGTTCAAAGAGGAGCAACTGAAATTGTCCTGGCTGAGTTTTCACCATGCCGAAATACATGAATTGAAGAGTGATGCTTCCGTGCCAGCACACGGCTGTCTGTTGCCCCTGGCATCTGATCAGCCGGTTTTTATGGTGTGGTTATTATTTGACTCTTAGTTTAGGGAATAAAGTTATCTCTTGTTTGGCTATCCTTAGTGTAAATTATGATGCAAGTTTACTCTCCTTTCCTGTAGAAAGTTAATGATGGGTACAAAAGAATGGAAAATTACAACCAAAGTGAACTGTGATCTCTAATGCATCAGGAAAATTCCACAGTTTTTACCAGCATTTTATCACAACTCTTTACATACAGAAAACTGTTATTATCCTACGGAAAGGTGGTGCTTGTGACTTACCCTCTTATTTCTACTTGAGCTACAGCAGTGATGTTGATTTGCAGGCTCACAAAATTGCTGTCTGGACTGTCCTTGTTGGAACTAAAACACAGTAACAAATAATTTAACAATATTTTCAAAGACATTTAACCACAATATATGGCCATCAACAACATTCTGTACATCACAAAAGCCTGTTAACTCAGAAAACACTGGTATAGTCATTCTACAGAGTTGTAACCCTTTGTAAACAGAAATGCTAAGATTCCTTGTGATCAAAAGCCATAGCTTTCCATGAAGTGACAACCATCTGACAATACAGTTGATATCTAGAAAAGCTAACACTTTTTCCATTTTTATGGCTAAACCAAACAAGCATTCAACTGAGTTAATTTTCCAGCCTATACTTGAGGCAAATTCCCCGACATCTCTGTGCATCAAGTTAATTGCCCATTAAATGGGAAAGGACAGCAGAGTCAACTCCTGATTTTCCATGCTAATAAAGAGTAGAATTGGCATGAAAAATCCAGGGCAGCACATAATAGAAAAAATATTTGTGTTTGGCTCTGGAATGCATCATACCATACATTGTTGTGGCAGCACATTTATCTTCTTTGTGGTTTATTTCTTAAGTTAATGTTAAAATAAGTATATATTTGCTGCATATCCCCTGGCTGACTCGGGGGCATTGGGAGTAAATGAGAAGCTCGGTCAGTGGTGAGAGGTCTGGTTAGCAGTGAGAGGCCCGGTCAGTGGTGACAGACTAGGCCTGGTCAGCGGTGAGAGGCCCGGTCAGTGGTGACAGACTAGGTCTGGTCAGCGGTGAGAGGCCCGGTCAGTGGTGACAGACTAGGCCTGGTCAGTGGTGAGAGGTCCAGTTAGTGGTGAGAGGCCTGGTCAGTGGTGAGAGGCCTGGTTAGCGGTGAGAGGCCTGGTCAGTGGTGAGAGGCCCGGTTAGTGGTGAGAGGACTGGTTAGCAGGGAGAGGCCCGGTCAGTGGTGACAGACTAGGCCTGGTCAGCGGTGAGAGGCCCGGTCAGTGGTGACAGACTAGGCCTGGTCAGCAGTGAGAGGTCCGGCTAGTGGTGAGAGGCCTGGTCAGTGGTGAGAGGCCTGGTCAGTGGTGAGAGGCCTGGTTAGCGGTGAGAGGTCTGGTCAGTGGTGAGAGGACTGGTTAGCAGTGAGAGGCCCGGTCAGTGGTGACAGACTAGGCCTGGTCAGCGGTGAGAGGTCTGGTCAGTGGTGAGAGACTAGGCCTGGTCAGCGGTGAGAAGCCTGGTCAGTGGTGAGAGGCCTGGTCAGCGGTGAGAGGCCTGGTTAGTGGTGAGAGGCCCGGTCAGTGGTGACAGACTAGGCCTGGTCAGCGGTGAGAGGTCCGGTCAGTGGTGAGAGGCCCAGTCAGTGGTGAGAAGCCCGGTCAGTGGTGAGAGGCCTGGTCAGCGGTGAGAGGCCCAGTTAGTGGTGAGAGGCCCGGTCAGTGGTGACAGACTAGGCCTGGTCAGTGGTGAGAGGCCTGGTCAGTGGTGACAGACTAGGCCTGGTCAGCGGTGAGAGATCTGGTCAGTGGTGAGAGACTAGGCCTGGTCAGCGGTGAGAGACTAGGCCTGGTCAGCGGTGAGAGGTCTGGTTAGTGGTGAGAGGCCTGGTCAGTGGTGAGAGGCCTGGTTAGCGGTGAGAGGCCCAGTCAGTGGTGAGAGGCCCGGTCAGTGGTGACAGACTAGGCCTGGTCAGTGGTGAGAGGCCCGGTCAGTGGTGAGAGGCCCGGTCAGTGGTGAGCAGCACTGAGACACTGAGTCATGAGGTGCTCGAGTCTCACTGGAAGGTGTGTGTTTAATAATATTTCTCTGAATAGTGGTGGCATCTTCTTAAGTTGCTGCTTTTTCTCTCAAGCAAATATAGTTAGATAAAAAGTTTAACTTTTAAAAATGAATGTGCTAAACATGACAAGATGGATGAGCCTTGAGGACATAATGCTGAGTGAAATAAGCCAGACACCAAAGGATAGATACTATACAAGTCCAGTTCTATGACAATGGTAAAAGTAAAATCAAAGGCTAATAATGCAGAATCTGGAGGACCTAGAGATACACGGAAGCTAGAGATGGGTGAATAGTTAGCTAATGGGGTTGAACTTGAATGTAAGGGAATAGATAGAAGTGAAGGCGGTTCTTCAGTGGGCCTGTAAGTAATATTACCGTGTTGAAGAACATGATGGAAAGGGGCTGTCTAGGCTTATCAGTCCCCCGATTAACACTACAAATATAAATAAGTTCTTGCATCAACAACTTCAAAGGTATGACTCATGTACAAAAAGTATATAAGATCAGGGTATGGGAGGAAAATGCATTTGCATGCTTTGGGCTGTGTTTACAGGAAATCATTAGCATTACCACAGCAACAGCAGGAGTAAATAATGAGGGGAGGGACCAGAGTTAGAGGAGAGGTTTAGATTTCCTATTTGGTGAGGGTGTGTTAACTGGTTTCTTTCTCTTGTGAACAATGAAATTTTCTAAAATTGAGAGTGTTGATGGACTGTGGACTTCCGACATTATATATGATGCCCAATGAAGCAGGTGAATGAAGGAGGCACTGAGTGCGATGGTGTATATATATGATCGAATGTTGTGTTGCTACGAAAAGGAACAAAGTCACGAGGCACGCAACGATGTGAATGAATGTGTGGAAAATTTGGTGAGGCAAAATAAGCCAGAAACAAAAGAACAACAATGGTATGGTCTCCTTTAAAAATGCTTCTAAGAAAACAGGGGCCTAGATTGTAAGCTCTTACAGCAGTCACATTTAGTTCATAGTGGTAATTGTTATTTCTGGATTTTGAGAGGCTGTTTTATATATTATAACCTGGTATTTAGAGATAACAATGAGGTCAGTCAGGTCAGGATTAAGGTTATTCAGAATACAAGATTAAGGAAGACATTGTCTGCATTTTAGAACTTCATTATTCTTTGAGACCAAAAGAAGAAAGGTATATTTTGTCCAGAACAAATTTTAAATTTGTTAAATTTGTTTAAATTATCTGTAGTACATAATCTAACTAAGCCTGTCTGGATGTTTCATTTAAGCAATCCAAACACAGGGAGCCCAGAATAAGAATGAGGGCCTTTAATCTTGAATAGCTTAATATAATGCCTGGATACGTCCCAGAGTATATTGAGCAGATAATCAAGTTGTATTGATTAAATCCCATGAGAGATGGGAGAAACAATATGGAACTATTAAACTTTATCACCGAGGAAACCCCTCAAACTCTGTCAAACATTAGGGATGCCCGATTCAATAGGCCAAGCCTTTGATCTTGAGGCTTCCTCTTGTGAAGCTTACGTAGGTAGCAGAGAAGCTTAGCCTACCTACAGGCATGCCTAAGAGTTACTTCTGTAGGACCTCTTTTGTTGCTCAGATGTGGCCTCAGTCTCTCTAAGCCCGACTCTGCAAGTGAAATCGTTGCCCTCCCCACTATGTGGGACATGACATCCAGGGGTGAAAGTCTCCCTGGAACGTGGGAGATGACTCTCACGGGTGAGTCCAGACCTGGCACCATGGGATCAACAATTCCATCCTTAACAAAAGGGGTAAAAGAAGAGGAACAAATAAGGTATCAGTGGCTGAGGGAGTTCAAATAGAGTCAAGAGGCTGCTCTGGAGGTAACTCTTATGCATGCTTCAGTTAGACATTGTTACCTACCACAACCTGCCAGCCCCCAACCAAAACCATTCCAGACAATCATAAAGAACACCTAGGGCAATATAGAAGAGTCTACAAGGATTCCATGTACGAAGGTAACTTTCAAGAAACCTACAATCTCCAGGCGGGTCCCTGGACCAGATAAGTCCTGAAACCTAGATGGCCCAGCCTCTCCAGAACATCAGCAAGTTCCATATTATCGACAGCCCCTTCCAACATGAAAAAGTTAGAATGGGCATAGCCCAAATACCCCTAAAGAGTGGGACTGAAAGATCGAAGGTGATGGTGGAGTTAATACAGAGAAGGTAGGGTTTAACAAATGAGTATGATTGCTGAATCATTATATTGATATTTCTTTTAGTATCCGGTATCTTAGAGCAGCCAGAAGTAAAAACCCTAAAATTGTGGAATTGCAACCCATACCAAACTTTGAAATATGTTCTGCAACTAATTGTTGTGCTGTGCTTTGAAATTTATTGCTTTTATGCATATATGTTATTTTTCACAAAAAGGAAAAAGAGTCGATTGTGATGATAAATGCACCACTATATGATGATACTTGAACCATTGACGGTACTCTTTGGATGACTGCATTGTATGCGAAAATATAATATATACCAATAAAGAAAAATGGATGTGCTAAGCAGCCGGTACTGTAAGGGAAATAACGCCTGCTCCACAAGGAGCTCAAGTGCTCTCCCAGCTCTGGATGGGCCACCTCTGCCTTTATTGGCCTCCCGTGCTCCAATCACAGTCACCCATTTTCCCAAAAAACGTGGGCAGCTGTTAGTAAACCTGGACACAGCCACACCCCCAGGCTACCAGGTCAGGTTTGCATCCAGGTCTCATTAGGAAGAGAAATCTCCCTTTTCACTATCGTCTTGTCTCTCAACAACTTGATGGAAGAAGGCTCAGCCACATGATGTTGGCAGTGGGGCATGTTCTCACTAGCTTTTGAAGCCTCCCAAATACGGGAGCTGAAAAGGATATGATAAAATTCTGCTTTCAAAGAAAGAGACAAAATTGTTTCCACAATCCTTTTTAAAAGTCCTGGCTGAGTGTGTCCACTGATAAGGCAATTTAAACTGCAAACACACGCAGACGACACAGCCAGCCAAAGGCCAGGCTCCTCTCCTGCAGTGAGGCTCTCTGGGAAGCTTGTGACTGAGCCCAGGGGGACCTGGTCACCACAGGCTGAACCCCAGGTCCCAGCCCATGGTGTTTTCATCACCTCTGGGGGCGAGTGGTCCCCTCAAAAGGGTCTTCTCTTTAAAGGCAGGCTTCCTAACCACTAAGAAGGAATTAAGTAAGTCTACTGTGGCAGACTTTATGGTTCTAGATACATTATGGGTAACTTTAGTTTGGAAACTTAAACATAATTGTTTCACAGATCAACCAGGCTTTGCTCTGTTTCTAGTTCACTACTATTTTGCAGCAGTGGAAATCAGAATTCCGGTTAAAAGGGTTTCCTTTTGGTTACTGCATATTTCTACTGTATTTCACTATTCACAACCCCTGAAAACGTAAATAGATGTCCAACTTTGAAATCATCTTGTAACTTGAGAGTGACACAAGATGCAGAGGCTGCACTGAAACGCAGCCAAGCACAGACAGACTCGGCATTTGGATATCCTTCCCAGTCACTTTCCTCCCGGGGTGAGACACCTGGTAAGGAAAGAGCCAGGCTTGATCTACAGCTTTGAGGCTCCCTGACCTCCTTCCTGGGGAACCCCTGCCTTAACATCACAGCTGCACTCAAAGAAGCCCTGGGTCCCAATGGGACAGCAAGCCATTTAAGTGTCTGTGCTGGTTCTATGCAAGGGTTATGAATTTCCTGTGTGCCCACATCCTGAGTCATATGCCAAGAAAAACATGCTTTTCACGTAATGCCCTGATGCTATTTTCTTTTTCCCTACTGCTTTTTTATTTTCTAACATTTCTCTCTCCTCTCTGTGGTGGTAGAAACAGTAAGTGTTGGGTCCACCATTACCAAGGAAGTGGGTTCAAGGAGCATCACAAGGACATACCTTAGGGCCACCCGGCAGGGGGTCTGCCATCGGGACCGCCCTGTCGGGGAGTCCGCTGTTGGGACTGCCCTGTCAGGGGTCTGCTGTCGGGGCTGCCTCCACCCAGGCAGGACAGCATGGGTGTCTGTCGGGCCAGGGCGTGGTGCCCCTGACTCAAGCATGTGGTGACACGAACATCTCATTTTTACCCACTGATAAAGTCCACTTCTCTTTGGGATAATTCCCATGGAAAAGAACATTAAACGTGGGTAATGGTGGTCAGTACATACCCGTAAGTGTTTAAACTTTAGAGAACTTGGTTGAATTTGTTGTTGTTTTAAACTCATTTAAACTGAATGCAAACTATTCATCTAAACACTTATTTACATCTTTGGGATTTGCCAGCAAAGCACGTAGGTAAATTTTCAGCTCTCAAATATCTTCTATAAAAACAATATTCTTTAAATATTCTCAAATACTGCTACCTTTATAATGTATGTTTTTGAAATGTGATGCTTTGTAAATGTTCTTACAGGCTCTCAGGGTCTTTCTGCATTTTTGTATTTTTCAGAAAAATATTAAAATGGTCTTGAGTTTCTATAGCACGTAAAGATAAATTATAATCTGGTGCATTCATTCAGATGTGGGGGAATGTTAAAAACAAGAGTGACCGTTTCCATTTCCCTCAAATTCAGCACCACCAAATTCACTATTTAAATGATGACCCACGGGCAGTTCTGGGAGGCTTTTTGTTGAGCTACAGCTGCCTCTGTTCTCTTACCTCCACAAACAGGGCTACCTGGAGTGGAGGAAACACAAACGAGTTTATTTTGCATCTTTGGCCAGGCTGTGCATTTCCTAAGAGGTGTGGCTTCCCCAGAGGACTGGAGTCCCAGGCCTGTGGAGACAAGTCACAGAGCAGGATGGCAAGAAAAGGAACTTCAGGGGAAACTTAGAGATATAAGTAGAATATTTCCAAAATGAAGATGTTTAGGTCTTCCTAAACCTTGTGTGAAATATATAGTTATGTAGATACAAAGAAGTGATTTAAAGAGCTTGTAATAAAATGAAGGAATATTATAGAAAATTTTATGGCATCTGTTTCCCATCAGTAATTAGGATAAAATAAAACTTGTCTAAAATTCAGCAGGAGTGATGTCAAACTCAAGAAAAATGGATTAAGGTTAAAAAAAAAAAAAAAGGACACTATAGGTAATTTAGAAAACTGTCCTCTGTAGAAATCTATCATAGAATTTAGGGAGGTGGTTGTGACATAGGTCACAGATGTTAAGTAGGTGCAGTTCTTCCTAGAAAAGTTTTAAAAATCTACATTTTTAGGATTTTATATATTTTTTAAAAATCCCAAATAATTGGGATTAGCAAATTGGAGTAACTATTAAAAAGTAATCTATGCACAATGTGATCATTCTAAACATTACAGCACTCTGATGACATTTCCTCTTGCAGGATTTTAAGGTAATTCTGTAGAGATCGGCCACATCACATGCCAGTATTTGAGAACCAAATTGTTGATACTGACTTAATTCCCCTTTTCAAAGTTTGTACAAGGCCCACGCTCTCCCACAAATTATAAGTAACTACGAAGGCATATGTGCCATCATATCTGTATTTTTCAATCTTTTTAAACTGAAACCCACAAAAATATAGCCATCTTGCAGTGTGTCTCAGTACACATACTTCCACATAACTTGAAGGAACATTTTGTGACTGGTCCTCTGATACAGTGTATCCTTTTGATACATCAGGTTGATGCCACTATGAGCTACTGGCCTGAACTACAGCCCTGGCCTGCCTGCCCCTCTGCTTTCTTCCTCAGGAAGGATTGTTTCCAGATACCGAAGAGCACCAGAGTGGAGGGGAGAAGTTCACGCACAGCTGGTCCTGACCAGCGCCGGAGTGGCTGTGGTGGCTGCAGAAGGTCTGCGCCCCACGCAGGGCCATCTCCAGCCACCCTGCCTCCCTGTCACTCTCACACCAGAGGGGATTCTCAATCTGCTTTTGCAGGGGTTTAGCATGAAGGGTCAGCTGCACCCAGCTGAGAGGACAGGGCTGGGGGGGCCTGGGAGGGAGAGCGTGGACAAGCAGGCGAGGGGGTGGGAGCGTCCAGGACTGATGTTTACTGCCCTATAGCTTGGCCTAAATAATACAGTCTCTTTTTCCAAACCAAAAGTATTGAGAAAAAATGAAATAATAATTGAGAAAAGCAAAGGAAGAATAGGTTGGAGAGCTTGGGTTCTAATTTCAGAAGAGCTTTTAAGATGAATCTTTACTACTGGCCTCCTTAACACTGAGTGCTGAAGCTAATTTAGGCATATGAAGTTACTTAGTGATGAAAGGTCTAACCTTCTGATTTGGAGATCGAAGTTAATGCTCACATTTGTATTTTCAAGACGTGGAACTGCAAATCGGAGACCCAGAGAATACTGGAAAAATAAGGAAAAAATCACATGAACAGAAAGTTATTACCTGGAAGAAACCTATACACAGGATAAAAGTCTTTTGTTTGCAAATCATCCCTACACAATCCCCACCCTGAACCACTGTAATTGTCCTCACTGCATCTACCTTGGGCAGCTGAGAGGAAGCCATGGTTTAAACCCTACAGCCCAGACAATTCGAGCCACAATATATTTCTGAATCCCTCTTTCCAATTGCGCTGTATTGCCTTCTCTTGATACCTTTATTTTTTGCACAAAGATGAACATATTCTTCCCTCATCTTTGGAAGCCCCTCAGCACTTTCCTGCTTTTATTACTTGAAGAACTCCTACTCATGCTTCAAAGCCCAGGTTCATCTGACCCCCAGGCAAGGGCAGGCAGCACAGTGTGCTCTCTGACTCTCTGTTTCCCTCTTCACTATTCCCCCCACTCTCAACCTAGGATATTGCTAATTTTGAATTTCTAATGAGGAGGGTGGTATGTTTTCATCTTTATATTGTCAGTCTAGCTGAGCTCCAAGCATATAGGCAGGATGCAACAGAAACTGTTGGAAGAGAGATGCCCTAAACACCCGCAGCCACAGCCTGTCCACTCCCAGTACTGAAACCTCCCCTTGTGTGGAGCCTTCCTAGAGTCAGTCCTTACACAGACACTCAGCATGGGGTGAGGAAACAGCAGGCAAGACGATTTCACATCAGTGCAAGAACGTGTGTGCTCCTGCTAGCAGCAAATACCTGTTCCCCGGACCCGAGGGGAAGAGCCTGTGCTGAGCCATCAATTTTTTGTTATCCTGCTTGAGAGATTGTGAAGGTTTTTATAACTCTTTTGGCATATAAATATTTTATATCACTACAGCTATTATTTTAAAAATAAACTTAAAAATCTTAAAGTAAAACTTCTGAACACCATTTTGCTCAGTTTTAAAATAGAAAGTCATTTGAAAACCATGTTTTTGAAATATGGGGCAGGATAAGAAATGCACATATTTGCACAGTGCACACATAAACACAAATTTATGATGTGCTTTAATATTTTGATTTGCTTTTACATTTGGAGTTTTACCACAATCCATTGATTGTATTCCTTTTAAAGTACAAAATGAAGAATTAAATAAATCAAAGTATTTTATAACAAAACAGAATGCAATAAAATTTGACGAGCTTAAAGACATTAAAGAGTGAGATAAGGGGACTATTGGGTTTCTTCTACTCTGGAACTCAGAGATAAATGAATGCCAATGATTTACTTCCTCGATTTGCTGGGCCGTGGGTTGGCATTTTTACGCAAACGTACCCGTGTCATGGCACTGCCACGTCTGCCACTCTGGATGCCACCCGCTCACAGTTTTGTTCCAAGATTATCCTCAGGTGCTGATCTGACACGATCTCTGGTCTGGTTTAACATCCTTTTAATACTGAAAAAGGAGCCATGCCTGGTCCCTACAGATGCCAGCTCTGTCGGTCTCAGTTCATTTCTCCTCATTTTAAATTAGGGGGTTGGATTTTCCTTAAAACAGCTCAGACAGCTTAGTCCATCATTCATGGCTCCACTTTTAAAACTAATTTTTAATTTGAGAGTTGACTCCTTTCACACAGCTCTCTCCATTGCTAACACGTTGAGTTAGTGGGGTGTGTGTGTGTGTCTGTGAAATCTCATCTGTTATTTGAGTTTTTTTTAATTAGAGAAGTTGTGAGTTTTTTTAATTAGAAAAGTTGTGGGTTTACAGACCAATCATGTGCACAGTCCACCCTGTTCGCAGCACTGTGCAGGGCATTTGTCAGGGCTCCTCACCATTGTGCCCCTGAGGCAGTCCTTGGCTCTGTGCTGCGCAGGCCCAGGGACTTCTAAAAAATTTCTCTAGTGACATACATACAGCCTGAACTTTCCCATCGAACCACTTTCAAATATATAATTAAGTGTTTCAGTTTTTATCCAGGTAATTTTCACAATTGTGCCAACCAACAGATGTGGGTGTTGGTGAGGTCTGGCCTGAGTCCTGTGTGACTTTAAGCAACTAACTCTGAGCCTCAGTTCCCTCATCCATAAAGTAGGGGAGAGACCTGATCTGTAGGGCTGTTGCGGACATTAAACGAGATGACACACAGAAATGGGTCTATGATGCAGCTGGCCACCTATAGGCGGGAGCTGACAAAAGTCTGCTACAGGAGCTTACCTTTCCCCCAAATCACTAGTTTCTTTGCTCTGAGAAGTGAGTTTACTAGACTGGAGTCTGGCACTTTTTGAATATCCCAAACCAAGGGTTAAGAGTTTATTATGGTGTAAAAAAAAAGTGAGAATGTTATTCTAGCACATATACCTGAAGTATGAGCTTGGACTAGGTATTATGCAAAAAAAAGTTTCAAATGCTCAATTAAGGACATGAACATTGTATCACAAGGTGTACCTGCAGCAGGACTTCTAAGCCCGGTTAAATGGGAGTGCCTGCTGAATGCAGCAGGACAATGGAGGGTGTCCGGCAGTGACCCCAGCTTTCAAAAAGGCCTCCGTGGTCACGCCTTGGCACGTACTTTGGGAAATGTTCTAATAAAGCCAATGCAATGAAGACCTTTCATTAAGTTCTTTTCAAACAGGCCATTTCATTGATAATCACATAAATACACAATTTTAAATAGAAGAATATGTATGTTTAATTTATGAAAGATTTAATTATGTGGTATTTTCAGAGTTTAGAATTTTTCTTCTGATTTGACTTCATAAAATTATTTTCATTGTGATATTTGCTACAAGAAGCTACTAGTTGTATAATTAAAATTGTAATTGCATAAAATGAATTTATTATCCCAAAGTAAGCCTTAATGGAAACTTCCTAAACTTGGAGAAAAATCAAACAGCTCCTTACTCTTTCAAAAGCAAGTTCACAGATGGCTATTAATCTTTGCCTCTTCCTTGCTACAAATGGTTTTCTGCTATTCTTCATATATGATGAATGAAAAATATAGGCCTTGTAAAATGGATTCAAACATCATATTATGGTAATTTTTTCTATATGAAAACACTGTGAATGTATTCATATGGGAGGTATTTATGGAAATATTATTTAATTGTCTTTGCTAAGACCTTTGATTTAGTTACATCACTTCTTTGTGAATTCAGACGCCTAACAGTGGGAGAACTGGTGCCTGTGCTGCCCGGGCACATGGCAGCCCTCCGCCTGCTGCCCCTTACATTCGCTCCGGCCGCCATGGGGTTCCCGAGGTCACAGGCCACCGTCCTGGTCCCGTTATCCACCCGGTGCTCGCAGCTCAGAGGCTGCAGTCCCTGCAGGGAAGAGAAATGGGCTGCGGTACTCGCGTCACCCCCGGGCGGTATCTGCGCCCAGGATCCAGCACGCCATTCCCCAAAGAAGGGAAACTCGGGAGGAAAAGACACGGTTAGGCACAGGGAGAAACGTGCAAATCGTCACACGTACCTCCTGCGCGTCACCGAGGAAGCAAGTGCTTGAAAAGGATTTCTACGAGCATTTCAGGAGTTACTTGTTCTAATGTAATGTTAAATAGCACACAAAGGGGACAAAAAATATAAAATGGCCAAACACTGAGATGTGGCAAATGACGAGGGTTGTCATAGCCCCAAGGCCGCTGGCAGGGTCACTGCGGACACAGATGCCCACAGGCCGGGGACCCCTTCTGAGCTGGCACAATTCCAGCTTCGCTGCTGCCCGTGGCCTGCCCTCCCCCACAGCCTGTGTGATTAGTCTTTAAAAACCAAGTTTGAGATGGGGCTCCACAGGTTATGCAGACCCAAGCGCACCAAGCCCACCCGGCATCGTCGCGGCAGCCTGGAGCCAGGCTTGGGGTCACCCGAGTGTCCACTCGGCCCCTGCGCCCCTTCTGAGGCTGACCTGCACCCACCACTGCCCACAGGGGCCGGGGGGTCTCTATGTGTGGCAGCCTCACACTGAGGTCTGTAAGGAAATAATGTGAGTCCTGGAGCAAAAGCTTCGGAAAGGACCCTCCTTTCCTCTCCACTTCATTAACAGAACAGCCACAAACCAAACAAGCCCGAGAAGTCTCTGCGAAGAATCCCAGGCTTTGGGAATCTGCACTGCGGGGCCAAGGGCCTCTGTTCTGTTCTATCCCCAGTGCCTGCAACACCCTGGGGCTGGGGGGCACTCGTCCTCTTCCCCCAAAGACGGGCCTGGGGGGAGACCACAAAGGCAGGGCTAACGACAAAGCCTTCCTCTCCCCCTCCTCTCCTCTTCCTCCCCGTGAGGCCCTCCTCTCTTCCTCCTCCCTTTCCCGGTAACATCCTCCCTCCTCCTCCCTTTTGCCCTCCTCCCCTCCCTCCTCTTCCCTTCCCCCCTCCTCCCCTCCCTCCTCCTCCCCTCCCTCCTCCCCTCCCCCCTCCTCCCTTTTGCCCTCCTCCCCTCCCCCCCTCCTCCCTTCCCACCTACTCCCCTCCCCCCTCCTCCTCTCCCCGGTAACATCCTCCCCTCCTCCTCCTCTCTCCCCTCCTCCCCTCCTCTCCTCCCCCTTGCTCACAGGCAGGGCCATGCAGGAAAGGTCCCTGGGCTAAACTGAGGACTGAGCCAGGCACTGAGTCCAGGCAGCCCCAGTCAACACGGAGAAACGAAGAGCATCTGTCCTGAAGAAGCTGAGAGACATGTTCAAAAGCTGCTGATTTTCTTTGTCTCCAAGATAGGTTTTAGTATCATGTTCTTAACTGTGTGTCCCTAACCCACATTGTGCAGAAACACTGTGGTGGGGATCACGGCATAACCATGAAAACAGAAAAGAACCAGGGTTAAACTTTCAGAAGCGCCCACGTGTGCTGTGACTTGGTCCTATGATAAAGATTTTTTTCTTGTGAGGTAGCACTTCACATACGCTTTCCTCAGCCCTCTAGAAATAGCTTTTTGGCATCTGTCAAAGCTCTTTTCTACCCGCCCCCCAAGCCTGCAGTCCCTTTTCTTTTTTTAACCTTTACTTCCCCTCTCCGAGTGGGAGAAACAATGGCTGCTTTTCTGGGACATTTTCCTCACGGTCCCAGGACCAGCACTCAGGCTCTTAGGCCCACCCCCTCCAGCGCCCGCCGTCCTCATGAGGCACCGTCACAAGGGCTCACAGGACATGCTGGTAAACATCCGGATAGGAGAGACCCCTGGTGAGGAAGGAGGACATGCACAGGCTTAAGCAGAGCCGGGATGACTCTCGCTTCTGCTGCAACACAGCTGTGCTGCCCTGTGCAACATGACCTGATTCTCTTTATCTGGGAATGCGGACAGTGAGAGCAGTTCCTCTGAATGACAGTATGAAGGCTGAGTAAATGAAACACCTGCAAGAGCTCAAAGGAGTAGCCAGGCCCTAGCTGCTTGATAATTGTAACTATCTCATTACCAAGCTGGGGGCCATCCAGGGGTCCATGGGGTGGGGGGCATCTGGGTCCTTAGGCCTAGAGGGCATGGAGGGGTCCATGGGTTGGGGGGCTTCCAGGGGTCCAGGGCTGGGGACTTGGGGTCACTCGTATGGTTGCACGGCTCTGCCAGCCCCCTGGACTGCTCCCTGCTGCTCCCACTCAGGCGTTGCCCAGTAAAGGAATGTGGGGGGCGGGGGTGTAGAAATAAGGAAATGTAGGACAGAGACATGGATCAGGCAGCAGCCTCCTTCCCAAGCATCCTCACATCCCTACCCTCAGGGGTGGCCGTGGCTGCCCTAAATGACTCCTGGGCCAGGCACAGGGGGCACAGGGTGGAGTGGCAGGTGTCTGGCCCACAGCCCTGAGTGACCTCTGGTGAGTCTGGCCCTGCCCAAGGCCCCCCAGCCTTTGCACCCCCCCAGCCACCCTGGTGCCGAGAAGCCTGGGAACCCAAATCCCACAGAACTTGCAAGCTTGATAAAATAATTGTATTAGGTATAAGTTTTCAGGTGGTTTCTTACAGAGGAATTCTTCTTACAGAAGAATATCTAATAATTTTTCAGTGAGAACTTGGACTTTCTGCACCACAGGGAGGCTGGAGGTGTAGGGGGCAGGAGGACCCCCAAGTCCAAGGAGATGGGAAGACGCCACGCTTGGGGTCTCGGTGTGAAAGCACTGACTCCAAAGTGTAACTGACGTTTGCTTTCCGTCAGGCGAGACTCTGAGTTTTCAAAGGGCTTGAAAAGGTCTCTTCATTCTTTAGTATCTAGATGAACCAACCGGTTGGCAAATGTTTTTCTTGGCACCAGCTGGATGAAGATGTGGGCTCTGGCGTGGAGAGAGCAGAGCCAGTGCCCGCGCAGCGCTGCCTGCATCTCTGCTGTCTCCCAGGCTGCCTTGGGCATTGGCTGGGTCCTGGTGGCCACGGGCCTGGCTCTCCACACCTGCCCCTCATTTCAGAAATCAGTTTCCCCCTGTTCATCCTGGGACTCCTTCATTAGGTCTCCTTTTTCTCTTATGCTCTAAACAACTTTCCTTACTGCTCTGACTGCATTATACAAGCTCAAAGGTACGAGGTCTTTATTCTTAGAAAAACTTAGGAGTGAGGTCACTGAGGGGCACAGAAAGACTGGTCAAAGTGGTCAGAGCCTATATTTTCTAAAGAGGGATGTTTTCAGCCAAAGAAAAACAAAATTTACAATGAGATAACCCCTAATACTTTTCCCCTTGAGAGAAAATTAAAAAAAAACTTTAACTGAATATAAATAAAAAGATTTAAAAACAAAGAAGAAATTAAAATGTGGGTTAGTCATATAAAATTCACAGCCTGAGCTAACACTGGGCCCAGGGGAAACTGATGGTGGAAAATAGCAATGAGGCCCTCTGGCATCGAGGTGCGGCAGGCTGGGGGCCATGCGGCCATGAACTGCACCCGGTGATAGAAGGAACTGACTCAGAGCTGGCAGGTGTGCCAGGGTGGAAGCTGGGAATTGAAATACAAATACCAGTGAGGCCCTGGGAGATTTTTACTATAACATGCTTGACCTTCATTTTATATTTGTTTATGTGTCAGTTGCATCTAATTTCAGGATGGAGTAAAAATGAATTCAAATACATTGACATACTGCATTTTGCTCTTTCAAATAAAACAGAATCTGTGGAAGCCTCTACCTTGCCATTAATAGCAACAAGTAGGCACCAGACATTCACTACGCAGATATTCATCAGTTCTAGTTTGTACATTTCTTCACAGAAACTTCATGATTTTATATGATTATCAAGAGATGTGATTGTTACTCATCTAGCTTATTTTTATAAAAACTGAGAAGATAATTCAACTAAAACATAACCCTTGAGTCTAGAGGTGCGAGTAGAATTTTATGTCCCCCAGGTTTTCACAAGGCCAATTTGAAGGTGTGCGCACCACACAAGTCTCCTCCCTGTAGAGGATTTACCTTCCACTAAACTGCTTGTCGTCAGCACCCAGTGGTTCCGCGGAGAGCGTGAGACAGTTAGCACAGCACAGGGACAGACGTCAACTATGAGACTTGGCCCGGTCAGTCTACACGCTCCTGAAACCAGGGATTCTCGTTTATTCTGTAAGGTGCTTACATTGCGTTCCCGACCCTGCACTGCAGCTGTCACCACACTGTTCTGCCCTGCGCCCCGCATCCTGCTCCACGTCCATCCCACAGATACGAAGCTTTAGACGACTGAAGGAAGTTAACTTCCAAAGTAACCCTCTAGAGATGTTTACATGCCACGAAAGCAGCAGGAGATCACTGAGCATATCACAGTGCAGACAGATACAGCCCAGCCTAATGACCAAATTAAAACACCAAGGAGACACAGACTCTGGAGCAACTAATCAAAGATGTTCATACAACTCTACTCAACAAAATCAATGGATAGCTAGTGACATAAATGAGATCAAGAAGGCACTAGAAGAGCCTAACGAGGAATCTGAAAGAATCAATAGAAAAATAACAGCTATCACAGCGATGAAAGATACTGAAAACCAAATAAGAAATATACTAGAAACATACAACAGCAGATTTAAAGAGGCAGAAGAAAGAATAAGTGAATAGAGGATAGGGCAACTTATTTGAATGCACAAAAGAGCAAATGGCAAAAAAAGATGGAAAAATTTGAATTGGATATCTGGGACATAATGGACAAAACAAAACACACAATTATAAGAATTACTGGTGTCCCCAAAGGAGAAGAGAAGGGTAAAAGGTAGAATTGAGGATATAATAAGGGAAAACTTCCCAACCCTTCTAAAGGACATAAATATGTAAGTCAAAGAAGCTCAGCAGACTCCAAATAGTATAAATCCAAATAGGCCTTCCCCAAGACAAATACTAATCAGTCTGTCAAATGTTGAAGAAATGCAGAAAATCCTGAAAGTGGCAAGAGAAAAACAATCTAATACAAACAAGGGAAACAATATAAGATTGAGTTCAGACTACTCAACTAGCACCCTGGAGGCGAGAAGGCAGTGGTATGATATATTCAAGATCCTGAAAGAGAAAGATTTCCAGCCAAGAATTCTGTACCCAGCCAAATTGCCCTTCAAAACTGAGGGATAGATTAAAAATTTCAAAGACAAACAAATACCAAAACAATTTGTCATCAAGAGACCAGCCCTATAAGAAATACTAAAAGGATTTCTGCTGGCTGAAAAGACAAAAAAAAGACAGGAGAGAGAGAGGTCTGGATGAGGTCACAGAATTGAAGAATACCAGTAAGGGTAACTTAAAGGATAAAAAGAGAAAGAGGGAAAAGAATATATAGATCTGACAAATAAAATCCAAAGGATAAGATGGTGGATTCAAGAAATATCTTTACAGTAATATCTTTGAATGTTAATGGACTAAACTTACTAATTAAAATATATAGATTGGCAGAATGGATTAAGAAATATAATCCAGCTATATGATGCTTACAAGAGAGTCATCTTCAGACACAAGGATACAAATAGATTGAAAATGAAAGGATGCAAAAAAGATGTTCCATGCAAGCTGTAACTAAAAGGATTAGCTATATTAATATTGGACAAAAGAGACTTTAAATATAAAGATATCATAAGAGACTAAGAAGGACACTATATATTAATAAAAGGGACAATTCACCGAGAAGAAACAACAATCATAAATTTTCATGCTCCCAATCAGAGAGGTCCAAATTACATGAGGCAAACATTGGCAAAACTGAAGGGAACAAAAGATATTTCAACAACAATAGTAGGAGACTTTAATACACCACTTTCCTCTATTGATAGAATAACCAGCCAGAGGATCAGCGAGGAAATAGAGAACTTCAACTATTTGATAAAAGAATTAGACCTAGCAGACATATATAGATTGTTATATCCCAAAACACCAGGATGGACGTTCTTCTCTAGTGCTCATGGAACATTCTCCAGGACAGATCATATGCTGGAGCATAAAAGGGAGCTTTGTAAATTTTCAAAAATTGAAATTGTTCAAGGCACGTTCTCTGATCACAATGGAATTAGCTGGAAATCAATCATAGTCAAAGAATTAGAACTTTCATAAATATATGGAGATTAAATAACACACACTTAAACAACCAGTAGGTCAAAGAAGAAATTGGTAGAGAAATCAGTAGTTATCTGGAAATGACTGAAAATGAGAATACAACATATCAGAACTTATGGAATGTGGCAAAGGCTGTGCTGGAAGGGAAATTTATTGCCCTAAATGCCTATATTTTCAAAAGAAGAAAGAGCAAAAATCGAGGAATTAACTGCTCACCTGGGGAACTTGAGAAAGAAGAGAAAACTAACTTCAAAGCAAATAGAAAAAGAGAAATAACAAAGATTAAAGCAGATTTAAATGAATGGGAGAACAAAAGATCAATAGAAAGAATCAATAAAACCAAAAGTTAGTTGAGAAAATCAATAAAATCGATGGACCACTAGCAAGACTGACAAACAAAAAAAGAGAGAAGATGCAAATAAACAAAATCAGAAATGAGAGGGGGGTCAATACCACAGACCCTGAAGAAATAAAAGAAATCATAAGAGGATACTGTGAACAACTATATGTCACTAAACTAGACAACTTAGATGAAATGGACAAATTCCTGGAAACACATGAACCAGCTACACTGACTCAAGAAGAAAAAGAAGAAAAACCAATCACATGTAAAGAGACTCAATTAATCATCAAAAATTTTACTACAAAGAAAGAGCAGGGCTAAATGACTTCACAGGGGAATTTTATCAAACATTCCAAAAAAACTAACAACAACCCTGCTCAAACTCTTCCCCCAAAAACTGAGGAAAAAGGAATACTACCTAACTCATTTTATGAAGCTAATATCATTTTAATACCAAAACTGGGTAAAGATGCTATGAAGAAGGAAAACTATAGGCCAATCTCCCTAATGAATATAGCTGCAAAAATTCTCAACAAAATACCAGCAAATTGACTCCAACAACATGTTAAAAGAATTTTACACCATGACCAAGAAGGATTTATACCAAGAATGCAAGGATGGTTCAACACAAGTAAACCAGTTAATGTAATATAATACATTAACAAATCGAAAGGGAAAAAAATCACATGATCACGTCAATTGATCCCAAAAAAGTATTCAACAAAATCCAACATCCTTTTCTGGTCAAAACACTTCAAAAGGTAGGAATCAAAGGTAACTTCTTCAATATGATAAAGGACATATATGACAAACCCATAGCCAGCATCATACTCATGGAGAAAAATTCAGAGCTTTTCCCTTAAGATCGGGAATGAGACAAGGATGCCCTCTGTCACCACTATTATTCAGCATTGTACTAGATGTTCTAGCCAGAGCAATCAGGCTGGAAAAAGAAATAAAAGGCATGAAAATTGGAAAGGAAGAAATAAAACTTTCATTATTTACAGATGACATGATACTATACTTGGAAAATCCTGAGAAATCTACAACAAAGTTACTTGAGCTAATAAAATTCTGCAAGGTGGCAGGATATAAGATTAACATGCAAAAATCAGTATGTTTCTATACACAAGCAATAACTGACTGAGAAGTCAATTAAGGAAAAATTTCCATTCAAAATAGCAACTAAAAGAATCAAGTACCTAGGAATGAACTTAACTAGGGATGTACAGGATGCGAACACAGAAAACTACATAACATTGTTAAAAGAAATCAAAGAACATCTAAATAGGTGGGAAGACATTCCCTGCTCATGGAAAGGAAGGCTAAATATAGTTAAGATATTCAACATGGTACCAATCAAAATTCCAACAAACTACTTTGAAGACTTGGAAAAGCTATTTACCAAATTCATCTGGAAAGGAAAGAGACCCCAAATAGCTAAAAGCACCCTAAAAAAAGAAGAATGAAGAGGGAGAATGAACACTTTCTGATTTTAAAACTTTTATAAAGCCATAGTGGTCAAAACAGCATGGTATTGGCAAAAGACAGAAGTACTGACCAATGGAATCAAATCAAGAGCACAGAAACAGAACACCAAATCTATGGTCAACTGATCTTCAACAAGGCCTCCAAATTCACTGAACTGGGACAAAATATTCTTTTCAATAATTGGGCATGGGACAGCTAGATGTAAGACATTTACAATGGTTTTCCAGAATCAGTGATTACAGTGGGACCTGAAGAAATGGCAAGTGGGAGGAGGAGTGCTCTGATAAAGCAATAGCATTGGTATCAACTTCATCAATAGGGGCCTTCAGGGATCGCAAGGAGGAGACATGGCTTTTCCTGGTCACAACCCTGCAAAGGTAGACTCAGAAGGAAGAATAGTAGGCGTGTTTCCTTGCTGGAGCCTGCTGGCCTCCTCTCAGCACTCAGCAAGGATGGAATGGGATCTCTGCCATGAGTGACAGTGAAAACCGGATCTCCTGTGACCTGCTTGACACTCAAGGGAGCTCAGAAGAAGGGGTGGGAAGCCAGTGAGGGAAGGGCATGAGCCTGGGAACACAGCTCAGCAAGCCCTTTGGTGGATGTTTGCTCTCAGCCAGTTTTCTTTTCTTTCCTGCTTCAGCCATCAATCTTTGGTCAGATCATTTTTCCACTTTGGCAAAGAAAGATGCTTAAGCACATTATCATGATTAACTGACTAAGGTACCATTTTGTTTTCTTTTACTTAGGATGATCCTTGCAGCTAAGATGACGCTACTTGATATTTCTTTGCCTCCAAAATTATACCTAGCTCTCTACTACTTTAAATAACTTGCCAGCATTACCTTACTGCTGTGTTCAATCCCAACATAATCCGCCTCTTCTGGGACCGTGACAAAGAGCTCTGCTTCGTAGGCTCCTTCTCCATCGTTTCTTGCATTTATTATGAGCATAAGGTGATTTTCATCTCCTATAATTACCTGATGTTTATCTCTAAAAATGAAGTTAAAACCACTGTTAGGTATTATATGCCTTAGGCTTCACGGAAGCTCTGTTTAGGGCTTATCTGGAGAAGAGGGGTGGGAAATGAGAGACTAGGAGCAAGCGGGAATCATTTGGGGGGAGGGGGTCAGCACCCCATCTCAGGGGGAGGGAGTCAGCACCCCATTCTGGGGGAGAAGGGTCAGCATTCCATCTCAGAGGGAGGGGTCAGCACCCCATCTTGGAGGGGAAGTGTCAGAACCCTTTCTTGGGGGAGAGGGGCAGGAACGCCCAGGTCTGCACCAGTGACCATTTACAACCAACTCCCCCTAAAAAAGTATTGATTTGTACCATTTGCCAATTGCCTTGGTACAAATCCTTCCAATGTGGTTGGTTTCAAGCTACCAACTTATTTAACAACCCATGAACAAAGTTCCTGAAAAGTTAACCAGTGGACCACAAACCAGTAAGAGGCAGCTCCAGAAAACATCCATTAGGAAGAAAATTGAAGAGAAGTATTAGGGGGGATATGAAATGAAAAGTGGACTATTAGTGGGAAATAAAATAATAAAATCTTAGCTGATATTCAGAGGATTTTCAGTATCCTGACAAAATTTAATTCACTTCAAACTCCAAATTGAAATAACATTCGGAAATGCCTGTTCCCCTTCTGACCCCTACTCAAGGCTATTGTTTTGGATACTTGCTAGAACTATGAAGTTTGTTGATGTGCTGAGAGGTTACAAACGGACTGCAGACCCCGTGTGCATCCACTCCACGTACATCCACCCCATGTGTGACCACCCTGCGTGCATCCATCTGGGCCCCATTTCGTTCAGTAACACACCAGAGCAGCTGCCGTGCCGGGCAGGGCTTCTCCCCACAGCCTTGGATTCTCGTTCAACTTTGTGACACCCTCTGCTTTCCTCCATAAGGGACCATTTACAATTTTCCAGCAAATTAAATCTGATTTTGTTTTGACAATTTTAAGGACACTTTGGGATTCCTGGAGACAGTCCTGGGGTGCTGCAAAGTCTGTCTGACCAAGATGGAACCAGCCCGTGTGTGTTCTCTGCTGCATGATGGAGGTGCATAAATTCACCTGACACCAGATATGTGAGTTTGTTTCTAAGTCAAGCAAAATTGTCAACCTTTCTGTAAGATTAAATGGCCCAGGCAAAATCATAGGTGTGTCACCTGCCCCCAGGGACAAAGGGCTCAGGGCAGGCCATGCTCAAGAACCTCAAGCAGAGTGCTTTCGGAGGCAGCTGGGAGTGGGTGCCTTCTGCAGAAAGGCTCTAAATAAGTCTTGTTTATTTAGACTTACGGTCTTGCCGACAGCTTCAAGTCGGGGATGCACATATTGTCCTCTCCGCAGTCCACCAGGATGTGAGCCTGTGTCATGCAAAACATGCATCAGGAATGCCTTGGAAAACCCAAATCACATCCTCTTCTTGAAAATAATGAATGATTCCCAAGTCAGACCCAAGCTCTCATTTTGCTGTATGTGACTCTACCCGGCACCACCCAGGGATTGCCAGATGCACGGAAAGCTCAGGTCCAATTCATTCTCCAATGTCTGTACAGATGTGGCTCTGGCAGTGTTTTTAGAATTACAGGCTACCTTGCTTTGACTATGACCACATTTTGAACAAATTAAATCTTGGTTGCATAAGAGGAAGGGCTTCCAAAAAAGCACAAGTGATATAGTGTTTCAGGAAATATGACAGAAAAGGTTGCCAACTGTTAAATTTTGTGCACAGGAATGAAAACAAAGAGGACTGGCCTTGGTCTCCAGGTCACAGGCCAGCTCAAGGAGGAGCACTGGGACCCTGGGGATGGCTGGGGACCACTGGGACGCACCTGCTCACTAACCCCACTTTCACGGTAGTGGTTCAGAATGGGTCTCACTGCCAGGCCCCCTTTAAAGGTGGACTCATCCAAACTGTAGTTCAGATGAATGTTGATTGGAGATAATTTATCTCGGAACTCAGTTTCATCCTAGGGAAAACAATCACAAACACAAGTATGTCTCCATGAAATAACTGTAAGATGGTGACAGTGAGATGCAAGCCTTGCCTGGCTTTAGGCAGCAGATGGGTGTGCAGTGGCAGCACTTAGCACCCAGAGGCTGTCTTTGGATGGCTCACACAGACCTGCATAGTGCATAGCCAAATGCTATGCTTGTAATCAAGCGGGGCCCAAAGCACCGTGAGTCCTTCTGCCTCAGGGTGGAAGCCTCCTTCTGTCTTTCCTCTTCCACCACCTCTTCACACCAACTTGCACGGACTTCAGGACTCTTCCTGCACATCTGCGGGTAGCCTCAGAAAAGGTGCAGCATCCTGATGGTGAGAGCCAGAGCACCTGAGACCAGGCTGTGCTATGGCCCCATCAGCTGGGAGCCAGGAGAGGCTGGGATGGCAGCACCAGGCACCTACTACACTTGCCACACACCTGCCACACTTGCCATGCACCTGCCACAACTGCCACACACCTGCCACAACTGCCACACACACCATGCACCTGCCACATATCTGCCACACCTGCCACGTGCCTGTGACATGCCTGCCACATCTGCCACATACCTACCACACCTGCCATACCTGCCATGAACCTGCCAAATCTGCCATAAGCCTAGCACACCAGTCACGTACCTGTCACACCTGCCACCCCTGCCATACACCGGCCACACCTGCCACGCCCTGTCACAGTCGAGTCTACTCTAGAGCATCTGCACTTGGCCTTCCCTAGGCTTGGTTTCCCTCACCAGGGGCTGGAAATGAGGAGCAGTGACACCAACCTAACAGCTGGCAAGAGAAATGGAAAACTGCCTTACAAACATGTTGGCTTTCTAATGTTGTATTAGGTTTTGGAGTCTTTATAACCTAAATATTAGCACTACAAGTTTTTGTGTGTTGTCTCTAACATGCATGTTGATGAAATCTAATAAAACCAATTCACATAGAATAAAAATTAAAATAAACTGTACTTAATTTTTATTTTTTGGGGGGTGAGGCAGTTAGAAATAGAAACCACCTGACAGTGTGATTATCGAGATAGTTTTCAAGACAAAAAGAAGCCTTGCAAGTTCACAGCAGCATGTATTAGGGTATTTGGAGTGAGCATGGAGAAGAGAGTATGCAGCTTCAAAATAAAGTTTCCTCCTGTAAGAAGGAAGGGGCAGCCGGACCCATGTGGACAATGGGATGGTGAAACGCAGACGCCTGACCAGCCTTACCCGGAGATAAACCACGAAGTGCCGGCACTGCAGAGACCTCTGGCCCTTCAGCACGAGAGGGAAGACGAGGTGGGGCTGCTGGCTTCCCAGGAAGAGTGAGCGCCGCACAGCCCCCTTTGGCCTTAGCGAGTCCAGGTGCATCTCGGCAGTCAGGGCTGGGTGTGGGGAAGGAGGCAAGTGGTCAGTGCAGCCTCCGGAGCCGCCAGCTGCTGCCTAACTGCTTATGCCGGAAATGCTTTGTCATGTGGGGACAAAAACTGGCTCATAAGCTGGAAAATATTTGTAAACTACCTTCCAAGCTAAAAAAAAATGTTTTCACAATCGTTTTACACAAATGGTCATTTCTTCATAGTATGTCATTTTTACAGATCATATCACTGTCAAATATTGAAGAAATATTCATGTAGAAGGCTCCATAGAGAAAAAAGCAGCCTTGGCATCAGCACAGGGCGTTGTTTTCCCTTGCCTGTGCAGAGGTGCTATGGCTCCCCTCGCATAAAGCCGGCTATGAAGGGGAAACGTGCTCACCTGTCGTGTCTGAAATGCTGTGGCCAGCCACGGATGCGCAGGCTTGTAGAGAGAAGCTGTGGAGAATAAGAGCCATGACTCTTGGGTTAATAATTATATTAATATTTAATGAGCTGACTTTATTGTTTTCCTAATTTAGAAATGCTAATAGCAAATACTTTATAAAACTACACAGCTGTTTGGAAACAGAAACCCACATTGATGGAAATGATGAATTATTTGCCAGTAAAGAGCATAATAGTTTTCAGATACACAATGCAAAGTTATATCAAACATAAGCAAAAATTACAATGAAGAAAATCAACAGATGCCTTTCAATCATTTTAGGAGACTGAGCTAAATTCCCACAAAAAATTGTACAAGTATCAGAAATGCACTCTAGATTGAATGAGCTGCTAACTTTCCATCTTATATTGTGAACCATAATTCATAACTTTGCATGTGAAAATAGAAGTGTCTTTCAGAAAATAGGTGCAATGGAATCAAATAAAATATTGTAACGGTATATACTAAATATTGAGCCTCGTAACAAATTGCATTGTATCTTAATGTGATTGAATGCAATAAGAAAACAGATAGGAGGAAACAAGAAAATGGTTAAAAGTGATTCTTTCCACAAAAGCAGATTCTACAATTGAGTGTTAAAACCACTCAAGGTGGCAGCATGAGCTCCTTCAGAGTGTCTCCCACAGAATTTTTGAACAATGAGCAAAAAGTGGCAGAGCTACATTACTCAAAAATCCCCCAAAGAGTTAGAGTTGTAGTAACTGGACAAGTGCCAAATCAAGACAAAATAGCTTTAAAATGAGAAGCAGCACCTGGTCCCCTGGCAGCCCCCTGCCCAGGGCAGGTGGAGTGGGCTGCCCTCCCAGGGCAACAGGAAAACTCGCTTGTGCATACCGGGGTGCTCTATGGCTCCCCAACCCCCCCTTTCCCTCCAGAACTTTCCGAAGCAGGCTGCAGACAGCTAAAGCAATGTAAGTAACAACCAAGTCAAAGTGGCCTGGGGAAAAGATTCCCAGCTTTAAATCATACGATAGCCTACCTGGGAGATGGAGAAAGTCAATTTCAGAGACAGTGGAGGGTGGGAGCACTTCTAAGACCACCAGCACAGGAAAAGGTACAGGCTCAGACAGACAGAACCCTGCACCTCACATTTGTCTCGGGATGAGCGCGGGGGAGGGCTGCACTCTGAAGGACAGCACTGGCTGATGCAGAGCCAACGTGCAAGGACAGGCAACGGCATTATTTGCATTGGTTTGTTTTTGTTCACTTTTGGTATTCAATGAAAACTATGTCTTATCACTAGCTAGATACAAACTGAAGGAACAGAAAGCTCAGGAACTACATCCCAGAGTTAATACCTTTTTTTCTGATTGTACAATATGCAATAAAAGATTACAAGACAAACAAGGAAACAGGAAATGGTGGCCCATCCAAATGAACAACATAAAAATCCAGAAATCATCAATGAAGATCAAACTTTGGACATAACGGACAGAAACTTTAAAAAATTATCCTCAGTGTGCTCAAGGAGATAAAGGAAAACACACATAAAGAACCAAAAGTATTTCAGAAAAATAACAGACGGACAATATGAGATTCTCAATAAAGAGACGTTAAAAAAAAGAATCCAACAGAAATTAGACTAGAGTTGAAGACGACAATAACTGAAATGAAAAATTTCTCAGAGGGTTTCACAACAGACTGGAGTGGGCAGATGAAAGAATCAGTGAATTAGAAGAGATGATCATTGACATGATGTAGGCTGAGGAGCAGAGAGAAAAAAAATTGAATAGAGAAACACCATCAAGCATACCAGTTTACACATTATGGGGGTCCCAGAAGAAGGGCAGAAGGAATATTAAAAGAAATAATGGCAGCAAACCGCCCCAATTTAAAGAAAGACATGAATATGTACATTCAAGAATCCCACTGAACCCCAAATAAGGTAAATTCAAAAATCATACCCAGACACATAGGAGTCAAACTGCGGAATGCTAGGAACAAGGAGAGAGAGCCGAAAGCTGCAAGAAAAAAGGAATATGCGATGTGCAAGGGAGTCCAACTAAGATTAAGTGCAATTTTCTCACAGAAACCATGGAGGCAAAAAGGCCGTTAGACAAATATTTAAAGTGATGAAAGAAAAGAATCGTCAACTAAGAATTTTATATCTGGCAAGAATGTCTTTCAAAAAATGAGAAAGGAAGGCATTCTTGGTAAACAAAAGCTGAGAGAGTTAATCGCCACCAGACCTGCCCTACAAGAAATAATAAAGTTAGTTACTTCAGACTGTAGGGAAAGGGCACTAGACAGTGGGTAAAGGCAGCACAAAGAAATAAAGATCTCTAGCAAAGGTAACCATGTGGGAAATTATAAATGCCAACACTACTGTTTTGCTTTGTTTTGTTTTTTGGCATGTAACTCCACTTTCTTACTTCTAAGAAAGGTTTTAAAATGCAAATGCATAAAAAATGCATAGCTGTATGCTATTGAAGTTAAATTGCTATAAAATCAAATGTGATGTTATAGATTTAGGATATTAAAATCTAAAATGAAACAGGGAACCCCATGGTTCCTGTTTCAGTTTGGTAAAGCTATCAGAATGCAATACAACAGAAATGAGTTGGATTTTAAATGGGGATTTATTAGCTTACAAATTTACAGTTCTAAGGCCATGAAAATGTCCAAGTTAAAGCATCCACAGGATGAAGCCTTTTCCAAAGAAGGCTGCCAGCATCAGGGATGCCTCTGACACATGGGAAGGCATATGGCCAGCATCTGTTGGACCTTCTCTTCTGGTTTCATTATTTTCAGTTTCTGGCTTCAGTGGCTTCTGCTCTCAACTTATTGAGGGTGTACCCTTGTCTCTCAGCTTCTCTGAGCTCTCTGGGCTTTTCCTGCCCTTTATACTTTCATAAGAAGATCAAAACTCACCTTGAATGGGGTGGGCCACATTGCAATTGAAATAACCTAACCAAAAGTTGCCACCTGCAATAGGTCTGCACCCACAGGAATGGATTTTTTAAAATATGGCCTTTTCTGGGGTACATAACAGCTTCACACCACCACAGTACCAATGAAGAAAATATAAGAAAAATATATACAGAAATAAATGAGTAGTAAATCAAAATGGCATAACACAGGAAAAATAAAATAAGTATCAGGTAGATATTAATAGAATTGAGGTACAAAAAAAGTATAACTTATAAAGACCAAATCACAAAACAGCAAAAGAAATTCCTGCATTATCAGTAGTTACTTTAAATGTGAATAGATTAAACTCTCCAGTCAAAAGCTATAGACTGGCAAAATGGATAAAAAACATGACCCAACTATATGCTGTTTACAAAAGATTCACCATAAATAAAAAGAAACAAGTGGGTTGAGAATGAAAGAATGGAAAAATTATACTATGCAAAGAGAAAAATCAAAAGAGAACTACTAGTTATACTAATATAAGATAAAAAACTGTTGCAAAGTACAGAGAAAGTCACTGTATCTTGATAAAGGGGTCAACTAAGCAAGAAGAATAACAATTATATATATACACGCACATATATGTGTCTATATATATATATATCCCTAATGTCAGAGTCCCAAATATATAAGAAATAAATATTAACAACTATAAAGGAAGAAATAGCTCTGCATTACTATTAGGAGACTTCATAAACCACCTTCAGTGATGAATATAAGACTTAGACAGAAGAGCAGTAAGGAAATAGAAGACTTGAATGATACTATAAAACAACTAGACCTAAGAGCTATTTATAACACTATACTCAATAGTAGCAGAACACACATTCTTTTCCAGTATTCTTTAGGATAAACCATACGTTAAGTTAAAAAAAAAGTATCAATAAATAAAAATATTGAAATTATGCAGTATATATTCTCTGACCAATGGAATGAAGTTAGAATTCTATACCAGACCAAAAACTAGAAAATTCACAAATAACAACCAATGGGCCACAAAGTAAATCACAAGGGAAATTAAGAAATATCTTGAAGCAAATGAAAATGAAAGCAAACATGCCAAAACTTATGGAATTCTGCAAAGGCAGTGCTGAGAGGAAAATTTATAGCTCTAAATGTTTACATTTAAAAAACAAGAAAGATACCAAATCAGAGACCCAAGCTCACAACTAGGGAATATAGGAAAGTAAGAGGGAACGAAACCCAAAGCAAGAAGAAGGAAGGAACTACTAAATATTAGCATGGAGATAAGTAAACTACAGAATAAAAAAGGAATAGAGTGAAAAAATAACTTAAAACGAATAACATTAAAAAAGAAGCAATAGAGTAAATCAACAAAATTAAAAGTTAGTTCTTTTAAAAGATCAGTAGAATCAATAAACCTTTAACCAGACTGACAGAGAAAGTAAGAAAGAGAGAGGACACAACCAAAATCTGAAATGAAAGGTGGGAGGCATTAATACTGATCCCACAGAAAGAAAAAGGACTATAAAAGAATACTGTGAAAACTGTACACAAATAAATTAGATAACCCACATGGAATGGACGAAGTCCTAGAGAAACATATTTTACATACACTGACTCTAAAACCAATTAGAAAATCTCAACAGACCAATAATAAGTAAAAAGGTGGAACTATTCATTAAAAACCTCCCAAAAAAGAAACTCCAGGACCAGATGGCTTCACTGATGAATTTTACCAAACATTCCAAGAAGAATTAACACCAAATCTACTCAAATTCTCTAAAAAAATATTGAAGAGAAGGAAAAATTGCCTAACTCATGCTAAGATGTCAACACCACTCTAGTACCAAAGCTAGATACAGAAACCACAAGAAAAGAAAATTAGAGACTGTGATGGCTTGAAACTGTATATACCCCAGAAAAGCATGGTCTTAAGGTTAACCCATTTTTGTGAGTGTGGATCCACTGTATGTAGGACCTTCTGATGAAGTTAGTTGAGTTAAGGTGTTGTGTTAGTTAGGTTCTAGTGTCAATTTGGCCAAGTGATTATGCTTAGACAAACACTGGCCAGGCAAGCACTGGCCTGATCATTGCTGCAAGGATATTTCATGGCAGTTGATAAACGGCAAGGCTGGTGTATTAAATCATCAGTCAGTTGATTGCATCTATGGCTGATTACATCTGCGATCAACTAAGGCATGTCTCCCACAATGAGACAATCCAATCTGTTGAAGGCTTTTAAGGAAGAAGGGAGACTCTTTCACTGTTTCTTCAGCCAGAGAGCCTCTCCTATGGAGTTCATGCAGACCCTCATTGGAGCCATAAGCTTCAAAACCTGCCCCACAGATTTTAGACTCTTCCATTCCTATGGTTGTGTGAGACACCCTAATAAATCTCATACTTACAGATCTCTCCTGGTGGTTCTGTTTCTCTAAAGAACCCTGACTTACACAGTTTGGTCTTGGAAGTGGTTCTTGAGAAACAGAATCTTAAAAGTGGGCTTTTGCTATTGGTTTCTACTCTGACTAGACTCAAAGGCACTAATGATTCTGTTTCCAATAATCAAGATGGCACTGACTGTCCATGGGGTGAGTTGGCAAAAGACATACTCAAAATATCACCATTAGATTCTACTAACTGTATGCTTATATGAGGCGAGGCTCTGGGTGAGAATGTTGTGACCTTTATGGAGATTTGTAGAATTAATAGGTATAATGATGTTGGCTGGTTTTTGTTAAATACACTAGCTAGAATGATGAGCTGAAGGCTTCAAATTTGCACCTTAAGCACCATATTAACGATGTAAAAGTTTCCATGTGTTCCCTGAAAGAAAATCTTATTTCCTGTGGTCGCAGACTAGAGATCTCTGAAAACTGACAAAAAAGCCTCATTGTGCAAGTAGCAGATCTGCAACATACACTAGAATCTCAACGTTGCAGGGTGTTTGCTGTTAGAGTGAGGGCTTTTATTGGAAAAGAGTGGGGTCCTGAAACATGGGATGGTCATCTATGGCTTGATAATGGTGGTGGGGAGACGGGATCCCTGCCATCTGCTGAGCCTTTGCTAGAGAGACATGTAATAGACTGCACTGAGGAAAGAGATTCCTGACCTCCAGCCTGTCTTAAGGAAGCAAATTCCCAAACTCTAGTCTCCTCACAGGAGTCTGCCATTCAACTTCTACCTAATGAGATGAACACTTCAGTACCTGCTAACCCTATAATCACCTCCCCTGGAGAAACAGCCCTCACTCCTGTCTGGAGTGACTAATCCTGTTTCACCAGATGAACCTGCAGTAGAATGCCCTGAGGTAACTGGCTTGAAAGACACTTCTATTTCTTTTCATGACCCACCCCCAACACCCCTCTTTTCTTCAAGACCTATAACTAGGCTAAAGTTCTAACAGGCCTTGAATGATGAGGTACAAAGTGTGGCCCATAAGGAGGTATCCTATACTCCAGAAGAACTGCATGAATTCTTTATAATATAATCTATGTAACAGAAATCAGGGGAATGTGTTTAGGAATGGATATTAAGGGTGTGGGATACTGGTGGAAGGAATATAAAGTTCAATCAAGCTGAATTTACTGATATGGGCCCACTAAGCAGAGATTCTGCATTCAATGTTGTAGCTCTAGGGATTAGAAATGGTGGTAACAGTTTGTTTGGATGGTTGGCTGAAATATGGATCAACAGGTAGCTGACATTATCTGAGGTCAAAATGCCAGAACTGCCCTGGTATAATGTAGATGAGAGGATCCAGAGGCTTAGAGAAGTGGGAATATTCAAGCAGATCTATCATGGAAAACCTGTTCACACACCCCAGGGATGTCTAGAGGAGACATCTTTTACCAGAACTTTGAGATATAAATTTGCGAGACTAGCTCCATCATTCCTGAAGAGCTCTGTAGTTGCCCTTCTCTGTAGGTCAGATATTACTGGAAGAACTGCTGTCACCAAGCTGGAATCCTTAAACACAATGGGGGTGAATGGGCCCCGAATTGGCAGGAGCCATGTGGCAACAGTTGATCACCATTGACAAGGTAGGCATGGCCACCATAATGGATGGCAGACCCAAAGCAGGAGTTAAAATTATCTGACTTGCAGAGACTTGTGTTGTTGACAAGTAGATAATGGGGTACTTATAAGTAAAATAGAGAGGCAGTCTACTGAATTCTTGTTTGAGCTGTATAAGCAGAAGAATTCTAGATCAAGTAACAGAAGTTTAACTTGAATTACAAAGACAGAGTCATGGCTTCTTAATCAATCCCCAGACTTGAGACAGTTTACAGACCCAGGGCCCCTTGAACGAGGGGAGGGCTTGGTATCCTTAGGGAAGGACCCTTTTACACAGCCCAAAATTTACACTGTTAACCTTCTTCCCAGCCTTCCCCAAGGAGACCTATGGCTTTTTACCAGGGTGACTGTGCACTGGGGAAAAGGAAATAATCAGATAATTCAGGGATTATTAAACACTGGTTCAGAAGTGACTTTAATTCCAGGAGACCCAAAATGTCATTCTGATTCACCTGTCAGAGTAGGGGCTTATGAAGGTCAGGTGATTGATGGAGTTTTAGCTCAGGTCCATCTCACAGTGGTCCAGCGGGTCCCCAGACCCATTCTGTAGTTACTTCCCCAGTTCCAGAATGCATAATTGGAGTCAACATACTCAACAACTGGAAGAATCCTCACGCTGGCTCTCTAACTCAAGAAGAGAGAGCTATTATGGTAGGAAAGGCCAAATGGAAGCCACTAGAACTGCCCTTACCTAGCAAAATAGTAAATCAAAAGCAACGTGTATTCCTGGAAGGATTACAGAAATTAGTGCCACTCTTAAGGACTTGAGGGACGCAGAGTTGGTGATTCCCACCACATCCATTCAACTCTCCTATTTGACCTGTGCAGAAAACAGATGGGTCTTGGAAGATGACAGTGGATTATAGTAAACTTAACCAGGTGGTGAGTCCAATTGCAGCTGCTTTTCCGGATGTGATATCATCGCTTGAGCAAACAAACATTGTGTGGTACCTGGTACGCAGCTGTTGATCTGGCAAATGCTTTTCCTCAATAGCCGTGGTAAGGACCAGAAACAGTTTGCTTTCAGTTGGCAAGGCCTGCAGCATACCTTCACTGTCCTGTCTCAAGGGTATATCAACTCTCCAGCACTATGTCACACTCTTGCCTGCAGGGATCATGAACATTTCTTCCTCCCACAAGACATCACACTGGTCAATTATTTTGATGATATCATGTTGATTGGATCTAGTGAGCAAGAAGTAGCAATTATTCTACACTTATTGTTGAGGTATTTGCAAGTTCGGGATGGGAGAAAAATCCAACAAAAATACAGGGAACTTCCACCTCAGTGAAATTTCCAGGTGTCAAGTGGTGTGGAGTATTTTGAGATATCCCTCCTGTCCTAGTTTGCTGGCTGCCAGAATGCAACACACCAGAGACAGATTGGCTTTTAATAAAAGGGGATTTACTTTGTTGGCTCTTCAGAGGAAAGGCAGCTAACTTTCCACTGAGGTTCTTTCTTATGTGGAAGGCACAGGATGGTCTCTGCTGATCTTCTCTCCAGGCCCCTGGGTTCCAACAACTTTCCCTGGGGTGACTTCTTTCTGCATCTCCAAAGGCCTGGGCTGAGCTGCAAGTGCTGAGATGAGGAATGCCGAGCCGCTTAGCTGTGCTACCTTGCGATCTCTCATTTAAGCACCAGCCAATTAAGTCAAAGGTCACTCATTGCAGCAGACACGCCTCCTAGCCGACTGCAGATGTAATTAGCAACAGATGAGGTTCATGTACCATTGGCTTATGTCTGCAGCAACAAGATTAGGTATGCTCACCTGGCCAAGTTGACAACTGAATCTAACTAACACACCTCCTAAGGTGAAGAATACACTGTTGCATCTGGCCCCTCCTATGACCAAAAGAGGGGCACAATGCCTAGTTGGCCTCTTTGGATATCGGAGATTGTGCTGGTTTGAAAGGATGTATGTCCCCTAGAAAAGCCATGTTTTAATCAAAATCCCATTTCATAAAGGCAAAATAATCCCTATTCAATACCATGTTTGAAACTGTAATCAGACCATCTCCCTGGAGATGTGATTTAATCAAGAGTGGTTGTTAAGCTGGATTAGGTGATGACATGTCTCCACCCATTTGGGTGGGTCTTGATAAGTTTCTGGAGTCCTATAAAAGAGGAAATATTTTGGAGAATAGGAGATTCAGAGAGAGTAGAGCAGAATGGCATAGCCACGAGAAGCAGAGTCCACCAGCCAGCAACCTTTGGAGATGAAGAAGGAAGATGCCTCCCAGGGTACTTCATGAAACAGGAAGCCAGGAGAAGAAAGCTAGCAGATGACGCTGTGTTTGCCATGTGCCCTTCCAGATGAGAGGGGAACCCTGACTGTGTTCACCATGTGCCTTTCCAGATGAGAGAGAAACTGTGACTGTGTTTGCCATGTGCCCTTCCACTTGAGAGAGAAACCCTGAACTTCATCGGCCTTCTTGAACCAAGGTATCTTTCTCTGGATACCTTTGGTTGGACATTTTTATTGACATGTTCTAATTGGGACATTCTCTAGGCCTTAGAATTGTAATCTAGCAAATTATTAAATTCCCGTTTTAAAAAGTCATTCCATTTCTGGTATGTTGCATTGTGGCAGCTAGCAAACTAGAACAGAGACAACAATATATTTCTCATTTGGGTGTGCTACTCTGGATCATTTACTGAGTGGCCAGAAAAGTTGCTAGTTTTGAGCAGGGACTGGAACAAGAGGAGGTTCTGTAACAGGTCCAAGCTGCTGTAAAAGCTGCTCTACCACTTAGACCATATGACCCAGCAGATCCAATGGTACTGGAAGTGTCAGTGCCAAAAAGATGTTGTCTGGAATGTTTGGCAGGCGCCTATAGGAGAATCAAAACATAGACCCTTAGGATTTTGGAGTGAAGCCTTACCATCTGCTGCAGATAACTACTCTCCTTTTGAGAAACAGCTCTTAGCCTGCTTCTGGGCCTTAGTAGGGACTGAACACTTAACTAAGGACCACCAAGTTGCCATGAGACTTGAGTTGCCTTTCATGAGCTGGGTGTTGTCTGACCCACCAAGCCATAAAGTTGGAGGTACACAGCAGCACCCTATCATAAAATGGAAATGGTATATATGAGATAGGGCCAGAGCAGGTCCTGAGGGCACAAGTAATTTACATAAGGTACTGGCCCAAATGCCCATGGCCCCCACTCCTGCCACATTACCTTCTCTTTCCCAGACCACTACTTTCCTTACAGTTGACTGAGGAAGAGAAAACACGGACCTAGTTTACATATGGTTCTGCATGATATGTGGGTACCACCCGAAAGTGGACAGCTGCAGCACTACAACCCCTTTCTGGGGTGTCCTTGAAGGACAGTGGTGAAGGGAAAAATCCTGTCAGCAGGTGGAACTTTGAGCAGTGTACCTGGTTGTTCATTTTGCTTGGAAGGAGAACTGGCCAGAGGTGTGTTTGTATACTGACTCATGGGCTGTCGCTAATGGTTTGGCTGGATGGTCAGGGACTTGGAAGGAGCATGATTGGAAAATTGGTGACAAAAAGGTCTGGGGAAGAGGTATGTGGATAGACCTTTCTGAATGGGCAAAGACCATGAAGATATTTGCATCCCATGTGAATTCTCACCAGAGGATGACTTCATCAGAGAAAGGTTTTAATAATCAAGTAGATAAGATGACCCGTTCTGTGGATATAAGTCATCCTCTTTCCTCAGCCGCTCCTGTCATTGTCCAACAGAGTCATAAAGAAAGTGATCATTGTGGTAGGGATGGAGGTTATGCATGGGCTCAGCAACATGGACTTCACTCACCAAGGATGACCTGGCTACAGCCACTGCTGAGTGCCCAATCTGCCAGCAGCAGAGATCCACACTCAGCCCCTGATATGGTACCATTCCCTAAGGTGATCAGCCTGCTAATGGGTGGCACATTGATTACACTGGGCCACTTCCATCATGGAATGGGCAATGATTTGTTCTAAATGGAATAGATACATATTCCGGACATGGGTTTGCATTCTCTGCACACAATGCTTCTGCCAAAACTATCATCCATAGACACATAGAATGCCTTATCCATCATCATGGTATTCCACACAGCATTGCTTCTGACCAAGGAACCCACTTCACAGCAAATGAAGTGCAGGAATGGGCACATGCTCATGGAATCCTCTGGTCTTACCATGTTCTCCATCATTCAGAGGCAGCTGAGTTAATAGAATGGTGGAATGGCCTCTGGAAGACCCAATTACTAGGTGACAATACCTTGTAGGGCTGGGACAGTGTTCTCCAGGAGGCTGTGTATGCTCTGAATCAGCATCCACTCTATGGTGCTGTTTATTTCATAGCCAGGATTCATGTGTCCGGGAATCAAGGGGTGGAAATGGGGGGCACTACTCACTACTACCTCTAGTGATTCACAAAGAAAATTTTTGCTTCCTGTCCCTGAAACCTTAAGCTCTGCTGGTCTACAGGTCTTAGTTCCAAAAGGAGGAGTGTTCCTACCAGGAGACACAACAAGGATTCCATTGAACTGGAAGTTAAGATTGCCACTTGGCCACTTTGGACTTCTCAAACCACTGAATCAACAGGCATGAAAGGGGTCTACTCTCTTGTCTTGGGTGACTGATCCTGAATATCAAGGGGAAATAGAACTGCAACTACACAACGGAGGTAAAGAAAAATTTTTCTGGAATATAGGAGATACCCTAGAGTGTCTCTTAGTACTACCATACCATACCAGTCCAATCCAGACAGGACTACTAATGGCCCCAAAACTTCAGGAATGAAGATCTGGGTCACCCCACCTGGCCAAGGACCACAGCCAGCTGAAGTGTTTGCTGAGGGTAAAGGGAACACGGACTGGGTAATGGAAGAAGGTAATGGTAAATATGAACTACAACCACGTGACCAGTTACAGAAACAAGGACTGTGATTGTATGAATATATTTCCCTGTTTTGTTATGAGCATGCTTGCATTTGTACATAAGGAAATATCTTGTTATCCCGTTATCATATGACATAAGTTGTATTGTTCATGTTATAGTATTTAAGTAATAGGGTATGGAGTTTAAGCCAGTGGCTACAATGAAGGGTCTGGATGAACTTCACAGGAGAGGCTTCTTTGCAGTGAAAGAGTCTCTCTCCTTCATTAAAAGCCATCAACACATTGGATTATCTTATTATGGGAGACATGCCTTAGTTGATCACAGATGTAACCAGCCACAGATGCAATCGACTGATGATTTAATATACTAGCCTTATTGTTTATCAACCAGCCCAGCTATAAAATATCCTTGCAGCAATGGTCAGGCCAGTAGTATTTGCATCATCAGACAACTGGGCATCATCACTTGGCCAAGTTGACACCAGAACCTACCATCACTCTTGTCAACTTGGCAGCTGTACACATCACCTTGAAACATGCTTAATTTCCAAATAGAACACAATAACAGACATATGTTTCACCTAACAATACTCAACTGTCCTGTATACAACCAGAAATGCACTACATCTCTCCAAAATAGGGTATAAGTCCTTAGGTAACATTCACTCTTAAACTCCATATCCTATGACTTAAATACTATAAAAATCAAGTAAGCCAATACATGATTTCAAAAATTGAAATCATACAACGTATTCTTTCATATCACAATGGAATGAAGCTAGAAATTAATACCAAAGGGACAACTGGAAAATTTTTAACTATTTGTAAATTAAACAACACACTATTAAACAACAATGGATAAGAGAATAAATCACAAGGGAAGTTGGGAAATAACCTGAGATGAACAAAAATGAAAACACAACTTACCAAAACTTACGGGATGTAGCAAAGGCAGTGCTCAGAGGAAAATTTATAGATCTACATTTAAAGGGAGAAAGATCATAGCTCAATAATCTGATGTCACATCTAGAGAAACCAGAACAGCAGCAAACTAAACAAAAAGTTAGTAGAAGGAAGGAAATAGTAAAATTAGAGCAGAGATAAATGAAATAGAGAACAGAAAAACAATCAAGATAATCAACAAAACCAAAATCTGGCTTTTTGTAAAGATGGATCAAATTGACAAACCTTTAGCCAAACTGAGAGAAAAAAAAAAGAGAGGGCACAAATAACCAAAATCAGGAATTAAAGTGGCAACATTACTACCAACCTTACAGAACTAAAAGGATTATAAGGCAGTACCTATGAATAATTATATGCCAACAAATTAAAAATCCTGGATGAAATGGAAAAATTCCTAGAAAAATACAAATTACCTAATTTGATGGAAGGAGAAATAGAAAATCTCAACAGATGTAACAAAGAGATTAAATCAGAAATTTAAAAGTGTTCATCATTCCAGGAACATGGCTGAATAGAGTAGCTCGAGATCAGCCCTGCTCCACAGAAAAGTTGGAAAGAGATAGGAAGGCGATTGAGGCAGGGATTCAGGAGAGCGGCTGACCTGGAAGAGCCTTCTGCACCACATGCAGCAGCCCTGGTTGCAGAGATCGAGGCACTGAGAGGCAGGAAGCTGGTGTGGAGGCACGGAGGCACATGGGAGTGCACGGACAGGAGCCAAGACTAGGAAGTCAGTCCTTGGGTGCACTACCCTCACCAGCACAGCCCCGTGACTGGTGACTCACCCCACACCCCAAACCCCTGAACCCTGTCACCTGCTCCCATTCCCCATGCTCCAGGCACCCCCACCTCACCAGCCCCCAGTGCCCCCGAACCCCACCCCAAGTGCAGCCAGCCCACGTCTCCTGCACCCTCCCCGAACACTACCTCCACCTACCTATTCCCTGCAGATTGTTGCCAGCACATAAAGGCTGTGGGCACTAACCTCCATACCTAGGCTACCCCTGCCCCCCACCCACAGTGTCGCACAGCCTCACCCCGCCCTCCCTGAGCTCTGCACATCCCTTTACAGCACTCCCAGGCCCACACCTGCTCACGGCCCCCAATCACATCATTGACCTCTGGGAACCACACTTTACAGCAGTCCTAGAACTGCGCATGCATGCAGCCCTCAGCCTCACTTCTCAGCTCTGAGAAAGTGCCGACCTGCACAGCTGGGTCGCATCTGTCCCCAAAACACAAAGGCATAATGCTGACCTGCTGCCACAGCTCTATGCATGCACACAAAGGGCCCCATGCCTTAGACCAGTGCACACCAGGTTTACGTCCCCCAGACCAGTGCACCCACACAGCTACATTCTCCCTGGCTGCTGGGCGCCCACATTCACTAGCACCAGTGTAACATCCCCAACCTGCTCCTACACCTGCCCTGAATCAAATCACCGCACTGCATGCTCCACCCCGTGCCCTGATCCTTGCTGTACAACCATCCCACAAACACAAGGCCTTAGACTCCTGAAAGAAATCAACTCCCAAAGTAAATGAATCAATATATTTACATGCAACAAAGACAGCAGAAGATCACTAAGCATATCGCATTGCAGACAGGTATAGCCCTACCTAATGACCAAATTAAAACACCAGAAGAGACACAGATATTGGAACAACTAACCAAGGATGTTCATAAACTCTACTTAATAAAATAAGTGGGATAGAAAATGACATAAAGGAGAGCAAGAAAACAGTAGAAGGGCATAGAGAGGAATTTGAAAGAATACATAGAAAAATAGTGACTATCATAGAGATTAAAGACTCTGATGACTGAATAAAAACTACTAGAGGCAACAACACCAGATTTGAAGAGGTAGAAGAAAGAATAAGTGATATAGAAGACAGGATAACTGACTTTGAAGACTCAAAACAGCAAATAGCAAAAAAGATGAAAAAACTTGAATTGGATCTCAGAGAAATGACAGACAAAACAAAGCACACAAATATAAGAATCATTGGTATACCAGGAGAAGAGAAGAGTAAAGGGCTAGGAAGAGTAGTTGAGGATATAATGGCAGAAACTTCCCAACCCTCATAAAAGGACATAAATATACAAGTCAAAGAAACCCAACGGGCTCCAAACAGAATAAATCCAAATAGGTCTTTCCCAAGGCAAATACTAATCAGTCTGTCAAATGTTGAAGAGAAGCAGACAATCCTGAAAGCAGCAAGAGAAAAACAATCTACTACACACAAGGGAAATCAAATAAGACTGAGTTCAGACTACTCAACTGGCACCCTGGAGGCGAGAAGGCAGTGGTACAATATATTCAAGATCCTGAAAGAGAAAGACTTCCAGCCAAGAATTCTGCACCCAGCCAAATTGTTCTTCAAAACTGAAGGAGAGATTAAATTTTCATAAACAAAGAAGTCTTGAAAGAATTTGTAAACAAGAGACTGGCCCTACAAGAAATACTAAAAGGAGTTCTGCTGGCTGAAAAAAAAAAGACAGGAGAGGGAGGTCTGGAGGAGGGCACAAAATTGAAGAGTACACTAAGGGTAATTTAAAGAATACAAAGAGAAAGAGGGAAAATAATATATAGATCTGACAAATAAAATAAAAAAATAAGATGGTGGATTCAAGAAATGCCTTTTCAGTAATAACTTTGAATGTTAATGGACTAACCTTACCAATTAAAAGATACAGATTGGCAGAACTGATTAAGAAACATAATCCAGCTATAGGCTGCTTACAAGAGACTTACAAGAGACACAAGGATGCAAATAGATTGAAAGTGAAAGGATTGGAAAAAGATTTTCCACGCAAATTGTAACCAAAAGAAAGCAGGAGTAGCTATACTGATATTCGACAAATAGACTTTAAATGTAAAGACATCACAAGAGGCAAAGAAGGACACAATATACTAATTAAAATGTCAATTCACCAAAAAGATATAACAATCATAAATGTTTATGCTCCCAGTCAAGGAGCTCCAAAGTACATGAGACATACATTGGCAAAACTGAAGGGAGTGATAGATGTTTCAACAATAATAGTAGGAGACATCAATACACCACTTTCTTCTACAGAAATAACAATCAGACAGAAGATCAACAAGGAAATAGAGAAGTTAAACAACTTGATAAATGAATAAGACTGAAAAGACAAATGTAGGTCATTGCACTCCAAAGCACAAGGATACACATTTTTCTCTAGTGCTCATGGGACATTATCCAGGACAGATCACATGCTGGGGCATGTAACAGGTCTTCATAAATTTAAAACCATTGAAATTATTCAAAGCACTTTCTCTGATTACAACAGGATGAAATTATTCAAGCACTTTCTCAGATCACAACCAAAGAATGAGAACATTCACAAATATATGGAGATTAAATAACACATTCTTAAACAACCAGTGGGTCAAAGAAGAAATTACTAGCGAAATCAGTAGCTATCTGGAAATGAATGAAAATGAGAATACATCTTATCAGAACTTATGGAATGTGGCAAAAACTGTGCTGAGCGGGAAATTTATTGCCCTAAATGCCATTAAAAAACAAGAAAGAGCAAGAATCAAGGACTTAACAGCACACCTGGAGGAGCTTGAGAAAGAACAGCAAACTAACCCCAAAGCAAATAGAAGAAGAGAAATAACAAAGATTATAGCACAGATAAATGAATGGGAGAACAAGAGAACAGTAGAAAGAATTAATAAAACCAAAAGTTGGTTCTTTGAGAAAATCAATAAAATTGATGGTTCATTAGCAAGACTGACAAAGAAAAAAAGAGAGAGGATGCAAATAAACAAAATCAGAAATGAGAAAGAGTGCATTACAACAAACCCTGAAGAAATAAAAGAAATCATAAGAGGATACTATGAACAACTTTATGCCAACAAACTAGACAATTTAGATGATATGGACAAATTCCAGGAGTCACACACACAAGCTACACTGACTCAGGAAGAAATAAAAGATCTCAACAAACCAATCACAAGTAAAGAGATTCAATCAGTCATCAAAAATCTTCCTACTGATCAATGAAGAAATAGAGAATCTGAATATTACTATAAATGAGCTAGACTTAATAGACATTTATAGGACATTACATCCCACAACAGCAGGATACACCTTTTTCTCAAGTACTCATGGATCATTCTCAAAGATAGACCATATGCTGGGTCACAAAGCAAGTCTTAACAAATTTAAAAAGATTGAAATCATACACAACACTTTCTCGGATCATAAAGGAATGAAGTTGGAAACCAATAATAGGCAGAGTGCCAGAAAATTCACAAATACGTGGAGGCTCAACAACACACTCCTAAACAACGAGTGGGTCAAAGAAGAAATTGCTAGAGAAATTAGCAAATACCTCGAGGCGAATGAAAATGAAAACACAACATATCAAAACTTATGGGACGCAGCAAAGGCAGTGCTAAGAGGGAAATTTATTGCCCTAAATGCCTATATCAGAAAAGAAGAAAAGGCAAAAATTCAGGAATTAACTATCCATTTGGAAGAACTGCAGAAAGAACAGCAAACTAATCCCAAAGCAAGCAAAAGGAAAGAAATAACAAAGATTAGAGCAGAAATAAATGAAATTGAAAACATGAAAACAATAGAGAAAATCAATAAGGCCAGAAGTTGGTTCTATGAGAAAATCAATAAGATTGATGGGCCCTTAGCAAGATTGACAAAGAGAAGAGAGAGGATGCAAATAAATAAGATCAGAAATGGAAGAGGAGACATAACTACTGACCTCACAGAAATAAAGGAGGTAATAACAGGATACTATGAACAACTTTACGCTAATAAATACAACAATTTAGAGGAAATGGATGGGTTCCTGGAAAGACATGAACAACCAACTTTGACTCAAGAAGACATAGATGACCTCAACAAACCAATCACAAGTAAAGAAATTGAATCAGTCATTCAAAAGCTTCCTAAAAAGAAAAGTCCAGGACCAGACGGCTTCACATCTGAATTCTATCAAACATTCCAGAAAGAATTAGTACCAACTCTCCTCAAACTCTTCAATAAAATCGAAGCGGAGGGAAAACTACCTAATTCATTCTATGAAGTCAACATCATCCTCATACCAAAACCAGGCAAAGATATTACAAAAAAAGAAAACTGCAGGCCAATCTCTCTAATGAATATAGATGCAAAAATCCTCAATAAAATTCTAGCAAATCGTATCCAACAACACATTAAAAGAATTATACATCATGACCAAGTAGGATTCATCCCAGGTATGCAAGGATGGTTCAACATAAGAAAATCAATTAATGTAATACACCATATTAACAAATCAAAGCAGAAAAATCACATGATCATCTCAATTGATGCAGAGAAGGCATTTGACAAGATTCAACATCCTTTCCTGCTGAAAACACTTCAAAGGATAGGAATACAAGGGAACTTCCTTAAAATGATAGAGGGAATATATGAAAAACCCACAGCTAATATCATCCTCAATGGGGAAAAATTGAAAACTTTCCCCCTAAGATCAGGAACAAGACAAGGATGTCCACTATCACCACTATTATTCAACATTGTGTTGGAGGTTCTAGCCAGAGCAATTAGACAAGAAAAAGAAATACAAGGCATCAAAATAGGAAAGGAAGAAGTAAAACTATCACTGTTTGCAGACGATATGATACTATACGTCGAAAACCCGGAAAAATCCACAACAAAACTACTAGAGCTAATAAATGAGTACAGCAAAGTAGCAGGTTACAAGATCAATATTCAAAAATCTGTAGCATTTCTATACACTAGCAATGAACAATCGGAGGGGGAAATCAAGAAACGAATCCCATTTACAATTGCAACTAAAAGAATAAAATACCTAGGAATAAATTTAACTAAAGAGACAAAAAACCTATATAAAGAAAACTACAAAAAACTGCTAAAAGAAATCACAGAAGACCTAAATAGATGGAAGGGCATACCGTGTTCATGGATTGGAAGACTAAATATAGTTAAGATGTCAATCCTACCTAAATTGATTTACAGATTCAATGCAATACCAATCAAAATCCCAACAACTTATTTTTCAGAAATAGAAAAACCAATAAGCAAATTTATCTGGAAGGGCAGGGTGCCCCAAATTGCTAAAAACATCTTGAGGAAAAAAAACGAAGCTGGAGGTCTTGCACTGCCTGACTTTAAGGCATATTATGAAGCCACAGTGGTCAAAACAGCATGGTATTGGCATAAAGATAGATATATCGACCAATGGAATCGAATAGAGTGCTCAAATATAGACCCTCTCATCTATGGACATTTGATCTTTGATAAGGCAGTCAAGCCAACTCACCTGGGACAGAACAGTCTCTTCAATAAATGGTGCCTAGAGAACTGGATATCCATATGCAAAAGAATGAAAGAAGACCCATATCTCACACCCTACACAAAAGCTAACTCAAAATGGATCAAAGATCTAAACATTAGGTCTAAGACCATAAAACAGTTAGAGGAAAATGTAGGGAGATATCTTATGAATCTTACAATTGGAGGCAGTTTTATGGACCTTAAACCTAAAGCAAGAGCACTGAAGAAGGAAATAAATAAATGGGAACTCTTCAAAATTAAACACTTTTGTGCATCAAAGAACTTCATCAAGAAAGTAGAAAGACAGCCCATTGATACACAATGGGAATCAATATTTGGAAACGACATATCAGATAAAGGTCTAGTATCCAGAATTTATAATGAGATTGTTCAACTCAATAACAAAAAGACAGCCAACCCAATTACAAAATGGGAAAAAGACTTGAATAGACACCTCTCAGAGGAGGAAATACAAATGGCCAAAAGGCACATGAAGAGATGCTCAATGTCCCTGGCCATTAGAGAAATGCAAATCAAAACCACAATGAGATATCATCTCACACCCACCAGAATGGCCATTATCAACAAAACAGAAAATGGCAAGTGCTGGAGAGGATGCAGTGAAAGAGGCACACTTATCCACTGTTGGTGGGAATGTCAAATGGTGCAACCACTGTGGAAGGCAGTTTGGTGGTTCCTCAAAAAGCTGAATATAGAATTGCCATACGACCCAGCAATACCATTGCTGGGAATCTACTCAAAGGAATTAAGGGCAAAAACTCAAATGGACATTTGCACACCAATGTTTATAGCAGCGTTATTTACAATTGCAAAGAGATGGAAACAGCCAAAATGTCCATCAACAGACGAGTGGCTAAACAAACTGTGGTATATACATACAATGGAATATTATGCAGCTTTAAGGCAGGATAAACTTATGAAGCATGTAATAACATGGATGGACCTAGAGAACATTATGCTGAGTGAGTCTAGCCAAAAACTAAAAGACAAATACTGTATGGTCTGGTCCCAATGATGTGAATCGACACTCGAGAATAAACTTGGAATATGTCATTGGTAACAGAGTTCAGCAGGAGTTAGAAACAGGGTAAGATAATGGGTAATTGGAGCTGATGGGATACAGACTGTGCAACAGGACTAGATACAAAAACTCAAAAATGGACAGCACAATAATACCTAATTGTAAAGTAATCATGTTAAAACACTGAATGAAGCTGCATCCGAGCTATATGTTTTTGTTTTGTTTTGTTTTGTTTTGTTCTTACTATTATTACTTTTATTTTTTTTGTCTATATTAACATTCTATATCTTTTTCGGTTATATTGCTAGTTCTTCTAAACCGATGCAAATGTACTAAGAAACGATGATCATGCACCTATGTGATGATGTTAAGAATTACTGATTGCATATGTAGAATGGTAAGATTTCTAAAAAAAAAAAAAATGGACAGCACAATACTACCTAATTGTAATGTAATTATGTTAAAACACTGAATGAAGCTGCATCTGAGCTATAGTTTTTTTTTTATATATTTTTGTATTTTTTAGTTTTATTTTTATTTTTTCTCTATATTATCATTTTATTTCTTTTTCTGTTGTCTTGCTATTTCTTTTTCTAAATCGATGCATATGTACTAAGAAATGATGATCATACATCTATGTGATGATATTAAGAATTACTGATTGCATATGTAGAATGGAATGATTTCTAAATGTTGTGTTAGTTAATTTTTTTTAATTAATAATAAAAAAAAAGACTTGCATGAGAATGATAGAGGGAGGAGGGCTGGGGACATATATGAAATCAGAAAGAAAGATAGATGTTAAAGATCAAGATGGTATAACCTAGGAATGCCTAGAGTGTATAATAATAGTGAAATGTACAATGTACAAATTTTAAAAATGTTTTTTCATGAGGAAGCAAAAAGGAATGTCATTATTGCAGGGTGCTGAAAATAGATGATAATTAATACTTTAAAATGTCACCTTATGTGTGAGACTAAAGCAAAAAATGTTTATTTGTTACAAAATTTAGATTTTGACTAGAGCATTTCCTAATATAACTCATGTAGATAGTTTGATCGAATGTCATAAGTACTTGGAATCTCAGGTAGCACATGAGATTTTGTTGGTTTGTCCAGAGTGATGCCCCGATGAATCCCAGAGTGATTTGATCAGTGACTGGAAAAGTATTTGCAAGCCCCCTTTGGGGAATGGTGAGAGCGGGGAGAAATTCAACTTCAAGTTGAATTCTTGATATTCTCACAAGCAGTGTGGACAACCAAAGCTATGGGCTGAGCCCCCAGTCTTGGGGTTTGTTCATATGAAACTTAACCCCACAAAGGATAGGTCAAGTCTACTTAAAATTTAGGCCTAAGAGTCACCCCCAAAAGAGCCTCTTTTGTTGCTCAGATGTGGCCTCTCTCTCCAGCCAACATGACGAGCAGTCTCACCACCCTCCCCTTCTCTGCGTGGGACATGACTCCCAGGGGTGTGGACATTCCTGGCAATGTGGGACAGTGATCCTGGAATGAGCTGAGACTCAGCATCAAGGGAATGAGAAAAACCCTAGAATGAGCTGAGAATTAACATCAAGGGATTGAGAGAACCTTCTCGACCAAAGGGGGAAGAATGAAATGAGACCAAGTGTCAATGGCTGAGAGATTCTAAACAGAGTCGAGAGGTTATCCTGGAGGTTATTCTTATGCATTAAGTAGATATCACCCTGTTGTTCAAGATGTAGTAGAGAGGCTGGAGGGAACTGCCTGAAAACGTACAGCTGTGTTCCAGTAGCCATGTTTGTTGATGATGATTGAACAATGATATAGCTTTCACAATGAGACTCTGTGAATGTGAAAACCTTGTGTCTGATGCTCCTTTTAGCTACTATATCAACAGAAGAGTAGAACATATGGAATAAAAATAAATAATAGGGGTAACAAATGTTAAATTTAGTTTGAAATGCTAGTGGTAAATGAAAGTGAGGGGTGGGGCATATGGTATGTATAATCTTTTTTTTCTCTTATCATTTTATTTCTTTTTCTGAATCGATACAAATGTTCTAAGAAATGATGAATACGCAACTATGTGATGATATTAAGAATTACTGATTGTACATGTAGAATGGAATGATATCTTAATGTTTTGTTTGTTAATTTTTTTAATTAATGAAAAAAGTTTTAAAAAAAAAATCTTCCTACAAAGAAAAGCCCAGGGCCAGATGGCTTCATGAGGGAATTTTATCAAACATTCCAAAAAGAAATAACAAATTCTGCTCAAATTTTTCCAAAAAATTGAGGAAAAAGGAGCTCTACCTAACTCATTTTACAAAACTACTATCATTTTAATACCAAAACTAGGTAAAGATGCTATAAGAAAGGAAAATTACAGGCCAATCTCCCTAATGAACATATATGCAAAAATTCTCAATAAAATATTAACAAACTGAATCCAACAACATGTTAAAAGAATTACACACCAAGTGGGGTTTATACCAGGAATGCAAGGATGGTTCAACAAAGAAAATCCATTAATGTAATACAACACATTAACAAATCGAAAGGGAAAAATCACATGACCATCTCGATTGATGCTGAAAAAGCATTCAACAAAATTCAGCATCCTCTTCTGATAAAAACACTCCAAAAGATAGGAATCAAAGGTAACTACCTAAATATGATAAAGGGAATATATGAAAAACCAATAGCCAGCATTATACTCAATGGACAGAGACTGAAAGCTTCCCCCTAAGATCAGGAACAAGACAAGGACACCCACTGTCGTCACTGTTATTCAACATTGTGCTAGAAGTTCTAGCTAGAGCAGTCAGGCAGGACAAAGAAATAAAAGCATCCAAATTAAAAGGAAGAAGCAAAACTCTCATTATTTGCAGATGATATGATACTATACTTGAAAATCCTGGGAAATCTAAAGCAAAGTTACTTGAGCTGATAAACAAATTCAGCAAGGTGGCAGGATATAAAATTAATGTGCATAAATCAGTAACATTCTATGCACAAGCAATGACCTAGCTGAAGAGTCAATTCAGGAAAAAATTCCATTCAAAATAGCAACTAAAAGAATCAAGTACTTAGGAATGAACTTAACTAGGGACATAAAGGACTTGTACACAGAAAACTAAATAACTAAATTGCTGAAAGAAAATCAAAGGAGATTTAAAGAGGTGGAAAGACATTCCCTGCTCATGGATAAGACTAAATATAGTTAAGATGTCAATTCTCCCCAAACTGATCTACAGATTCAACACAGTACCAATCAAAATTCCAACAACCTACTTTGAAGATTTGGAAAAGCTAATTACCAATTCATCTGGAAGGGAAAAAGACCCCAAATAGCTAAAAGCATCCTAAAAATGAAGAATGAAGTGGGAGGATTAACACTCTCTGACATTAAAACCTATTATAAAGCCAGAGTAGTCAAAACAGCACGGTACTGGCATAAAGACAGAAATATTGACCAATGGAATCAAATCGAGAGTGCAGAAATAGACCACCAAGTCTATAGTCAACTGATTTTTGACAAGGTTCCCAAATCCTCTGAACTGGGACAAAACAGTCTTTTCAATAATTGGGCATGGAAGAACTGGATATCAATAGCCAAAAGTATGACAGAGTGTACCTATCTTACACCCTACACAAAAATTAACTCAAAGTGGATCAAGTACCTAATTATATGAACTAGCACCATAAAGCTTCTAGAAGAAAATGTAGGGAAACATCTTCAAGACCAAATAATAGGAGGTAGCTTCCTCAACTTTACACCCAAAACACAAGCAACAAAAGAAAAAAATAGATAAATGGGAACTCCTCAAAATCAAATGCTTCTGCACCTCAAAAGACTTTGTCAAAAAGGTGAAGAGGCAGCCAATTCAATAGAGAAAATATTTGGAAATCACATATTGGAAATGATTTGATTTCCTCTATATACAGAGAAATCATACAACTCAACAACAAAAGAACAAACAGCCTAATTACAAAATGGGCTAAAGATACAAATAGGCATTTTTCTGAAGAGCAAATACAGATGGCTCAAAAGCACATGAAGAGATGCTCATTTTCACTGGCTATAAGGGAAATGCAGATCAAGACTACAATAAGATAGCTATACTCACACCTTTAAGAGTGGCTGCTATTAAACAAACAGGAAAGTATAAATGTTGGAGAGGTTATGGAAAAACTGGGACACTTACACACTGCTGATGGGAATAAATAACAGTGGAGCCACTATGGAAGACTGTTTGGTGGTTCCTTAGGAAACTAAATATCGAGCTGTCCTATGACCCAGCAATAGCACTACTTGCTATATGCCATAAGAGCTGAAAGCAATGACACAAGCAGACATTTGCACACCGATGTTCATAGCAGCATTATTCACAATTGCCAAAAGAAGGAAACAAACCAAATGCCCATCAACAGACGAGTGGATCAATAAAATGTGGTACATACATATGATGGAGTATTATGCAGCAGTAAGACAAAATGATGTTCTGAAGCACATGACAATATAGATGAGCCTTGAGGACATAATGCTAAGTGAAATTAGCCAGACAAAAAAAGGACAGATACTGTATGATTCCACTTTTATGACCAGCATAAAGGTATAATCAGAGGCTTATATTACAGAATATAAGGAACTTAGAGATACATAGAAGCTAGAGATGGGTGAACCATTAGCTAATGAGGTTGAACTCCAATGCAAGGGAATAGATAGGAGTGAAGGTGGTTCCCTAGTGGGCCTGTAAGTAATATTACCGTATTGAAAATGAACAAGATTGAAAGGGGTTGTATTGACCTATGTGTCCCACTGGTTAACACTAGAAATATGATTTAGTTCTTGCAAGAATTACTTCAAAGATACGATTCTTGTACACGGAGTGTTCAAGTCCAGGATACAGGGGAGAAAATGCTATTGCATGCTATGAGTTATGTTCCAAAGGAAACCACCAGCACTACCACAGAAACAGCAGAGGTATATAATGGGGGGAGGGACAAGAGTTAAGAGGACGTTTAGATTTCCTATTTGGCAAGGGTGTCTTTATTGGTTTTCTTTCTCTTGGGAAGAAATTATCTAAAATTGAGAATGTTGATGGCCTATGGACTTGTGGCCCTATATATGATGCCTGATGAGTGCAGGTGGCTGAAGGATGCACAGAGGGAGAAGCAGATTGGCAAACGATGGTGTATACTTACGAATGAAGGCTGTGCTGCTACAAAAAGGAACACAGTCATAAGGCATGCAATGTGTGAATGAATATGCGGGACATTTGATGAGACAAAATAAGCCAGAAACAAAGGAACAAGAATGGTATGGTCACCTTTAGAAAATGCTTTTAAGTAAACAGGGGTCTAGATTGTAAGCTTTTAGAGCAGACACATTAAGTCCAGAGTGGTGATTATTATTTCCGAATTTTGAGAGGCTGTTATATATATATAAGCTGACACTTAGAGGTAAGAACAAATCCAAATAGGTTGGGGTTAAAGTAATTCAGAACACAGGGGTAAGGAAGACAGTGTTCATAGTTTAGAACCACACATACTCTTTGAGACCAATGAAAGAAAGGTTTATTTGGTCTGGAACTGAAATTTTCTGTACTGCATAATCTAATCCAACCTATCTGTATAGCTCATTTGAACAACTGAAACACAGGGAGCCCAGAATAAGAAAGAGGTCCTTTAATCCTGTATAGATTGTTGTAATGCTTGGATATATCCTAGAGTATATTAAACAGATAAATAAAAAAGTATTGGCAAAGTCCCCTGAGGGATGGGAGAAAGAACAGGGAACTATTAAACCTTATCATCAGGGAACCCCCTGATAATGTGTCAAACATTAGGGATGCCCAACTCAATAGGCCATGCCCTCGATCATGAGGCTTACGCTTGTGAAGTTATGTAGGAAGCAGAGAAGCTTAGCCTACCTATAGGCATGCCTAAGAGTTACTTCTGGAGGACCTCATTTGTTGCTCAGATGTGGCCTCAGTCTCTTTAAGCCCAACTCTGCAAGTGAAATCATTGCCCACCCCCTACATGGGATATGACATCCAGGGGTGAAAGTCTCCCTGGCAACGTGGGAGATGACTCCCAGGGATGAATCCAGACCTGGCACAGTGGGATCAACAATTCCATCCTGATCAAAAGGGGAAAAAAAGTGTAATTAATAAAGTATCAGTGACAGAGAAGAGTTCAAATAGAGTGGAGAGGCTACTCTGGAGGTTCTTCTTATGCAAGCTTCAGGTAGACCTTGCTACCCATCATAACCTGCCAACCTCCAACCAGGACCATTCCAACCAATCCTAAAGAACATCTGGGGCGATATATAAGATTCCACAAGGGTACAGGCACTAGAGGAACTTTCCAGAAACCTACATCCTCTAGATGGGTCCCTGGTCCAGATAAGTCCTGAAACATAGCAAAGCCTCTCCAGAACATCAGATAGGTTCATCTCCCTACCCCATATTAGTGACAGACCCTTCCAATATAAAAAATTTAGAACTGCTATAGCCCAAACACCCCTAAAGAGAAGGATGGAAAGATGAAAGGTGATGGTGGAGTTATACATAGAAGATAGGATTTAACAAGTGAATATGAATGCTGAATCATTAAATTGATATCTCTTTTAGTCTCCATTATTTTAGAACAGCTAGAAGTAAAAACCTAAAATTGTGGAATTGTAACCCATGTCAAAGTCTGAAGTATGTTCTACAACTAATTGTGGTGCTGTGCTTTGAAATTTATAGCTTTTTTGTATATATGTTATTTTTCACAAAAAAGAAGTTAAAAAATTGATTGTGATGATGAAAAAAATATTTAAGCCCTCTAGCCTCCTATATTCTGGAGCAGCTGGAAGAAGAATTATGAGAGGATCGTACGAAAGCCCGTGACAAACTCTGGGATCTGTCCTGTAACTACTTGTGGAAGAGTCCTTAGAAAACTGGTGCTTTTTTATTGTTTTGCTTTGTATATATGTTATACTGTACAATTTAAAAAGTTAAAAAAAAAAAAAAAGTGGCCATCAAAGAAAATTCCAGGACCAGATGGTTTCACTGCTGAATTCTACTAAACACTTAAAGGAGTTCTAACACCAACTCTTCTCAAACTCTTCCAAAAATAGAAGAGGTAATATTTCCTAACTCACTCTATGAGTTCAGAATTACACCAATCCCAGAGACAGATGAAGACGGCACAAGAAAAGAAAATTACAGATCAATATCCCTCATGACTACAGAAGCAAAAATCCTCAAGAAAATACTGGCAAACTGAATCTAACAGTACATTAAAAGGAGTAAACACCATGTGCAAATGGGATTTATTCCAGGAATACAAAGATGGTTCAACATAAGAAAATTAATCAAATTATACACCAGTTGATTTTTGACAAAGGTGCCAAGTGCATTCAGTGGGAAAAGAGGTTTATCTTCAACATCAGCTCTGGGACAACTGGAAATCCACATGCAAAATAATGAATGTGGACCTCTACTTCTCACCACATATGAAAATCAACTCCAAATGGGTGAAGGACCTAAATATAAGAGCTAATACTATAAAACTCTTACAAGAAGACAAAAGGAAATAGCTTCAACTCCTGGTAGTAGGCACTGGATTTTAAAACTTTACATCAAAAGCATACGGAATAACAGAAATAATAGACAAAATAGTCTCATCATAATTTAAAACTTTTGTGCATCAAAGGACATTATTAATAAAGTGAAACGGCAACCTACCAAATAGGGAAAATAATTGGAAACCACTTCCAATATTAAGCCTGATAAAAGTTTAATATTCATAATATATAAGGAACTCCAAAACTCCACAAAAAATGCAAACAAGCCAAGTAAAAAATGGTCCAGGGACTTGAATAGACATTTCTGCAAACAAGACATAACAAATGGTCAGTAAGCACATGAAAAGATGCTCAACATCATTAGCCACTAGGGAAATGAAAATCAAAGTTACAAGATAGCACTTCACATAAACTACCATGGCTATGATTAAAAATAAAACTGTTGGCAAGGATCTGGAGAAACAGGAACCCTCATGCATTGTTGGTGGGAATTGAAAATGGTGCAGTTGCTGTGGAAAACAGTTTGGTGGTTTCTCAGAAAGTTAAACATAGAATTGCCGTATGCTCTGGCAATTCCACTCCTAGGCATGTACCAAAAAGAACATAAGCAAGGACTTAGGCAGATATTTGTACACCAATGTCCACTGCAGTTTTATTCACGACTGCCAGAAGGTGCCCAAGTGTCCACGAGCATGACTGGATAAAGGAGATGTGCTATATACACATATCCATACAATGGAATATTTCAGCCATAAAAAGAAGTACTACAAGGTGAATGTGTCCTGAAGACATCTGTTGAGTGAAATAAGCCAGACACAAAAGGACATATATTGTATGATTCCTTAAGAGGAATTAATATTAAATACTTAAAATCAGCAAATTCATAGAAACATAAAGCAGAATAGTGGTTTCAGGGTTGCAGGAATGGGGAATTATTGCTAAATGATAAGTCTGGGTTTGGGATGAAGAGAATAGTCTGGAAACAGTGGTCAAAGTTGCATAGTGTTGTCAATGCACTTAACGATAAAGAATTGTTCACTTAAAATAATTAAAATTATTTTTGTTATACATATTTTATACCATTAAAAATTAATTTATTATAGGGTGGGGGAAAACATAAGGAAGACTTCAAGTTGATAGATACACAGGCAACCTTCAAATAATCATTGAGCTTAATATTCAGTTTTATAAATTTTAAGTGTCCTGATTTTACTGCAGAAATTCTGAGTCTTTGGCTTCATAAAAAACAAGTTTGATCTGAAAGTTTCATGCAAAGAAATAAACTACTTTGCTATAAGGAAAAGTCAGTCTACTCTGCTGCCACTGTGTGCCACGTGCCTGGGGGACACTGCTGCTCTCAACATTTCCTCGAAGGAGTTCTGGGGGCTGTACACGCCCCCCTTGCTGTACCAGGGCTGGGAGGGGCGCGGGTTCTCCCCGCAGATTGGCCCCCGCAGCACCTCTGCCCCAAGCCCCTCTCACTGCTCTGGGGCATTTCCCAGCTATGCTCAGAAGCCACAGAGAGGACGTCCCTCCCGCACCAGAGGTACCGCTGGGGGCTCCTCTGTGTCCCGTGGGCACCCCCTCCTCCTGCCGGGCACCCCCTCCCGCCGGGCGCTCCCCTCCCATTGCGGCGTCCCGCAGGCGCCCCCTCCTCCCGCCAGGCGCCCCTCCCGCCTGGACGCCCCCTCCGCAGAGTTCTAGGGCTCCCGCCCCTTCCTACAGGGCTCTCCCCGTTCCTGCTGGGCACTCCCCCCAGGCACATCAGGCTCACCCGGGCCCCAGGGCCAACCCTGCCAGCCCGAGAGGGTTTGAGAAGTGCGGGGCTTACTCACCAGGCCACTGGCACAAGAGAGTCGGGAATCTGGCATGTTTTATTTTCCAGATTGATAACTGTCGGCTGCAGCAGGAGCTGGGCGTCCACAGTCACAACCGGCCTTGCTCTGAGGGGAAAGCGCAGGTTTCAATGGCCACTCCAGGGAGAGGCGGAAGGGCTCAGAAAACAAGTGCCAACCTTCCCAGACTCTGCCAGGAGTGCCCCTCCCTGAGTGAGCAGGTGGGCACCAAACTCAACTCAGAGCACGTCAGGGAGCTCATGGGGCGGATTCCTCAATGGAGAGGGCACAGGGCGTCCTGGACAAGCCGGCACCTGGCGGGTCAACTAGGGGAGTGGGCCCCTGGTGTCCTGACCGGAGCAGGCACAGGGTGTCCAGGCCAAGCGGGTACCGGGCGTCCCACCTGCAGTGAGCACCTGACGTCCTGACTGGAGTGGACACCTGATGTCCTGGTGGGCACCTGGCATTGCGTCCACCTCACTCCGGGAGTCTGCTGCCCTCTCCTGCAGCCACCACAGGGAGCCCCTTTGAGAACTCCCACTGCCTGGCCAGCCCTCCCTGCGCTGCTGGGTAAGGAGAGATACCCTCCAGTTGAGGCACCCCGGCGCTACGTTGCTGAGCGGGCTCCCGGCCAAGCACTCTCCCTCAGACCCCACCTCCCCGCCTGCCCTTTGAGCTAAGAGCTGGAAAGCCCATGAAAAAGTGAGAAGGAAGACATAAAAGGAGAGAAAGGAACTTAAATTTTTGAGTACCATCTACTTGTTACTATTCTGTTCACTTTGCATACAGATTTTCCCTTAATCATCACAATAAAAATAATCCTGTAAAAGTGGTGTCATTATCCCCACTTTACAGATGAAAAAACAGAGGCCAAGTTATAGGAACTTGACAAGGTTACTAATTTTGAGTTGAAGAAGGGCCACTCAGAGCGCAGGTCTGTCCTGCTGGGACTGCCCTCAATTCTTGCTCTCAGAGGCCCCTGGCTGGGTCTGTCCCTAATCCCAGGCCTAGACTCGCCCAGAGAGGCCAGGGTAAAAGGAGTGCTCCCCTCACATTGTAATGCACTTCCAAAAGAGAAATATTCAAATAAGAGTAAACTGAAAAAGTGCACATTTTATAGGGTCTGCTAAGATTCATATTTTAGCTAACAATAAGTTAAGTAGGGGCTGTAAGTTTGGTCATGAGATATGAGAACAAAAATAGAGAGAGTTGAAAAAAAGGGATAAAAGATTGAGTGCAAACATATCTACAAACTTAAAAAGGGGATGTAAATAATCTCCAAAATAAATAGATGGGATTTGTACTTACAGGCAAAATAGGAAAGGGGAAGGAGGGAGGAAGGAAAGAATGAGGGAGGGAAGGAAGGAAAAATGCACTCAAAACTGGAAGAATGTTTGCGTTGCCAACCACATACCTGTAAACAATGACTTTTCCTGTTCCAAATGCACCCACAAGTAAATCTAAAAAAGAACAGAGAACACATGCACGGTTTTTGCACAAACAACCTACTCAGTGCACAACCACAAGTACACAAATAACCCACTCGGCACACGGCCACAAGTGCACAAATACACTCTGCGCGTGACCACAATTGCACAAATAACCCACTCGGCGCACGACCACAAGTGCACAAATAAACTACTCAGCGCACAACCACAAGTGCACCCAGAGCATCTGAACTACTTTGTGCAGGCAGGGACACATGGAGCACGATCACTCGGATTCGGGGCCAAGTCCAGCGCACCCTGACACCCCAGTGCAACCCCCGACCTTCTGGTCCTGAGGGGCCTCCTAGAAGGCTCGGGTGCTCGCCAGAGCATTGCTGTCCCTGCCACCTAGACTCAAGATGCAAAATGGAAGGGCATGTGCCCAGTGCCCACTGTGGACAGGCTCCGCTTTACTCATTTGTCCAGCAGCCCCCATGAGGGGCGGGCGGCAGCCCTTGGCTCCTGGCCTGCAGAGGGAAGTGCTGACCTGCCACCATCATCATCATGTACAGCAACGGTGTACGTGCGGGGCCCCCGCTCGAGGCCAGGAATTGCCCGAGGTCACCCACCAGAGCAGAACTGCGCCTGGCAGAGCTGGTGCAGGGTGGGCGGGGCATGGAAAACAGACACGACCTTTCCGCCTTGCTCCAGCCCGCAGGGGCCTGCGCCACAGGTGATGTTCCTGCCAGATTTTACATGTGCTCTCAGAGGTCTTGGGAGGCACACATACCCACTCACAGGTGCACATGACACATGCACTCACATTCATGCACATATGCTCACAGACAACACACACACTCACACACGTGTGCACATGTTCTGAAACACACATGGCCAGACACATGCACATGTGCACATACTCAGATAACATACTTATACACTCACACATGCACACACACATGTGCACACACAGATAACACACCTGCACATGTGCATGTGTCTGTTGTGTGTGTACATTTGCCTGTGTCTGCATGTGCTAATTCATGGCATATGCACTCAGATTCATGTGCACACACTCACCAACACACATGCACATGTGCATACTCAGATAACATACTCATATACTCACACATGTGCACACACAGATACACCTACACACATTCATGCACACTCTCGCATGCACACATACTTCCAGGCACACATGAGTGTGAACGGGCATACTCCTAGGCACACACATGTAGACTCAGACTCACTTTCCCACACATATTCACCCACATGTGTATATTCACACACACCATGCTCACACACATGCATATACTGAAACACTCACACTTGCACACAAATGATCACGCAATGCCCATACTTACACACATGCACACTCATGCTCACAGGCTCCAGATTCTAGAAAACCTTTTATAAAGGAGGTAGACTTTTGATCAATCCAGGTAAGATTACCATTATAGGTAAGATTTCAATCGACAGCCTCCCAGCAGTCGTGGGAAGAGGCCTTTTCCTTTGGGAACAGGAGTTCCTCTTCCTAAGGGTAGGAATTTTCCTACTTTGGAAAATGAAATAACTGGCAAAATGGTCCACAATTTTCTTCATGAGAATGTGGCCACAGTTATTCAGAAGCCAAGAGAACAGTTATCTGCCACAAAAGCAGGCCTGGAAGACTTCCGGAGAAGATGGCGGCTTAGTAAGACGCGCGGGTCTTAGTTCCTCCTCCAGAAAAGCAACTAAAGAAACAGAAACAATACGAAACAGCTCCCGGAGTCACGACAGATACCAAAAAGACAGCGTACCCCATTCTGGAACAGCTGAACAGGCAGGGAGAATCTGCTGCGGTGAGATACCCAAGGGGCGCGCGTTTTCCCGGCCGGGGCGGCTGGCGACTGGGGTCCCCTCCACGCACGTGGCTCCCCGGTCTGACTGGGAACATTGGATAGCGGGGCCCTCCCGTCACGCCTGGCGTTTCGGGCCAGCTGGGCAATTGGGACCGGCACTCTCCCAAGCCGCGGCGGCCAGTGACCCCCACCTCCACGCGCGGTTTCCCAGGCCGACTGCCGTGCAGACAGACGAGCGCCACGAGCGCCACCTACTGGGCAGGAAAAGAAAAACAGAGCCCAGAGATTTCACAGAAAAAGCCTTCAACCAGCTGGGTCCCACACCCAGGGAAATCTGATCAAATGCCCAGACACCAGCAGAAAATAATGGATGATGCTCGGAAAATTGAAGATATGGCCCAGTCAAAGGAACAAACCAATAGTTCAAATGAGATACAGGAGCTGAGACAACTAATGCTGAATATACGAACAGAAATGGAAAAATTCTTCAAAAACCAAATCAATAAATTGAGGGAGGACATGAAGAAGACATGGGCTGAACAAAAAGAAGAAATAGAAAATCTGAAAAAACAAATCACAGAACTTATGGGAGTGAAGGACAAAGAAGAAAAAATGGAAAAAACAATGGATACCTACAATGGTAGATCTAAAGAGACAGAAGCTACAATTAGTGAACTGGAGGATGGAACATCTGAATCCCAAAAAGAAACAGAAACTATAGGGAAAAGAATGGAAAAACTTGAGCAGGGGATCAGGGAACTGAATGACAATATGAAGCGCACAAATATACGTGTTGTGGGTGTCCCAGAAGGAGAAGAGAAGGGAAAAGGAGGAGAAAAACTAATGGAAGAAATTCTCAATGAAAATTTCCCAACTCTTATGAAAGACCTAAATTTGCAGATCCAAGAAGTGCAGCGCACCCCAAAGAGAATAGACCCAAATAGGCGTTCTCCAAGACACTTACTAGTTAGAATGTCAGGGGTCAAAGAGAAAGAGAGGATCTTGAAAGCAGCAAGAGAAAAACAATCTGTCACATACAAGGGAAACCCAATAAGACTATGTGTAGATTTCTCAGCAGAAACCATGGAAGCTAGAAGACAGTGGGATGATATATTTAAATTACTAAAAGAGAAAAACTGCCAACCAAGACTCCTATATCCAGCAAAATTGTCCTTCAAAAATGAAGGAGAAATTAAAACATTTATAGACAAAAAGTCACTGAGAGAATTTGTGACCAAGAGACCAGCTCTGCAAGAAATACTAAAGGGAGCACTAGAGTCAGATATGAAAAGACAGAAGAGAGAGGTATGGAGTAAAGTGTAGAAAGAAGGAAAATCAGATATGATATATATAATACAAAAGCCAAAATGGTAGAGGAAAATATTATCCAAACAGTAATAATACTAAAAGTTCATGGACTGAATTTCCCAATCAAAAGACATAGAATGGCAGAATGGATTACGACCCAGCAATACCACTGCTAGGTATCTACTCAAGGGACTTAAGGGCAAAGACACAGACAGACATTTGCACACCAGTGTTTATAGCAGCATTATCTACAATTGCAAAGAGATGGAAACAGCCAAAATGTTCATCAACAGACGAGTGGCTAAACAAACTGTGGCGTATACCTACGATGGAATATTATGCAGCTTTAAGACAGACTAAACTTATGAAGCATGTAATAACATGGATGGACCTAGAGAACATTATGCTGAGTGAGTCTAGCCCAAAACTAAAGGACAAATACTGTAAGGTCCCACTGATGTGAACCGACATTCGAGAATCAGCTTGGAATATATCATTGGTAACAGAGACCAGCAGGAGTTAGAAACAGAGTAAGATAATGGGTAATTGGAGCTGAAGGGATACAGACTGTGCAACAGGACTAGATACAAACACTCAAAAATGGACAGCACAATAATACCTAAGTGTAATGTAACTAGGTTGGAACACTGAATGAAGCTGCACCTGAAATATGGTTTTTTGTTTGTTTGTTTGTGTGTTTGTATCTTTTGTTTTTGTTTTTTTCTTTTTCCTTTTTATATATATATATATTATTAGTATTATTATTTTAATTCTCTTCTCTATATTAACATTCTATATCTTTTTCTGCTGTTTTGCTAGTTCTTTTCCTAAATCGATGCAAATGTACTAAGAAATGATGATCATACATCTATGTGATGATACTAAGAATTACTGAGTGCATTTGTAGAATGGAATGATTTCTAAATGTTGTGTTAATTTCTTTTCTTTTTTTTTGATTAATAAAAAAATTTTTAAAAAAAGTCTATAAAAAAAAGAAGACACTAGAAGAGCAGAAAAAAGAATTTGAAAGAATAAATAGAAAAATAGATATCACAGAGAAAGATGCTGTAGATCAAATATAAAACATACTACAGAAACACAGCAGCAGATCTGAAGAGGTAGAAGAAAGAATTAGTGAATTAGAGGACAGGACAACAGATTTCAAATACTCAAAACAGCAAATGGCAAAAAAGATGGAAAAATTTGAATCTGACCTCAGGGAAATGATGGATAAAACAAAGTACACAAATATAAGAATCATTGCTGTCCCAGAAGGAAAAGAGAAGAGTTAAGGTCTAGGAAGACTAGTTGAGGATATAATGGGGGGAAACTTCCCAACCATTATAAAGAACATAAACATGCAAGTCAAAGAAGCTCAACAAACTTCAAATATAGAAAAAATTCAAATAGGCCTTCCCAAAGACATATACTAATCAGTCTGTCAAATGTTGAAGAGAAGCAGAAAATCCTAAAAGTGGCAAGCAAAAAACAATCCACTACATACAAGGGTAACCATGTAAGACTGAGTTCAGACTCCTCAACTGGCACTATAGAGGTGAGAAGGCAGTGGTATGATATATTTAAGATCCTGTAAGAGAAAGACTTTCAGCCAAGATTCTGTAACTAGCCAAATCGTCCTTCAAAACTGAGGGAGAGATTAAAATTTTCACAGACAAAAAATTGTACAAGAATTTATCAATAAGAGAATAGTCATACAAGAAATACTAAAGGGAGTTCTGGAGAGCCATGAGAACCACGAAAGCCCACAAAGCCACAGAACTTTGGAGATGAAGAAGGAAAATGCCCCAGGGGGAGCTTCATGAAAAAAGAACCCTGGAGAGAAAGCTAGCAGACATCACCATGTTCACCATGTGCCCTTCCAGTTGAGAGAGAAACCCTGAATGTCATCAGCCTTTCTTGAGTGAAAGAAGGCTCCTAAGGAAATCACAGTGAGACTGAGTCCTGGTAATATGGTTTCAGACATGTGCCCTTCTGAAGAAGGAGGATTCCATGCCCAGGGACTACCCAGGGTAAAGGAAGTCACGTGAGAAGCAGTTGGTTGTAAATTCACCACTTAGCCCAGTGCCTGGCACTTTTAAGTGCTCAACAACTACTTTTGTTGAATAAAAAAAAAATGAGTGAATCAGAAGAAAGAATGAAGAAAAGTGAACAGAGCCTGCAGCACCTGTGGGACACCATCATGTATACACATTGTGGGAATTCCAGAAGGAGAAGAAAGAGAGGAGCAGAGTGAATATTGAAAGATATGATGGCTTAAAACTTCCCAAATTTAATGACAGTCATGAATATACACATCCAAAATGCTCAGTGAATTCCAAACAGGATAAATGCAAATAGATCCACACCATGCAATGTTATAATCAAGTTGTCAAATCACGGAGATAAAGAGAGAATTCTCAAAACCACAAGAGAGAAGCAACTTGTCACATACAAGAGACCCTTCATAAAATTAAGTGCTGATTTCTCATTGGAAACCATGGAGGCAACAAGGCAGTAGCAAGATTTTATCTAAGATGCTGAAAGCAAAAAATTGCCAAAAATTCTATATATGGCAAAACTGTCTTTCAAAAATGAAATATAAACAAATGCTGAAGGACTTTGTCACCACTAGAAAGTCCCTACAAGATAGACTAAAGGGAGTTTTCTGTACGTTGAAAGGAAAGGACACTAGACAATTGACTGAAGCCATATGAAGAAATAAAGATCTCTGGTATAGATAATGACATAGGTAAATATGAGTACTAGTACTGCAATATTTTTGGTTTATAACTCCCCTTTTTACTTCTTACAAAGTCTAAAAGGCAAATACACAAAATGTAATAATAAAAAAAAAAAAAAAAAAAAAAAAGCAGGCCTGTCTTTTGGAACACCACCTGGGGCTGTGCCTGCTGGAGAAAGCCAGAAGCATTTACAGCCCCGGCTTTACATGTTTTAGGTCTCAAGGGGAGGGGAACTGATTTGCCGATTTGCTTTTCTGCCCAATTTATTTTTCCAAAATATGTGATTGGTTTTGACAAGTATGCACATATACACATACATTTATAAACACACTCTTCTCTTTAATCTCACATACTTCAGTGCTTACAAGTTTAAATGGTAATGTGGAGATGAGGTCATTTTCGTGTTGATGTTTGGGTTCATAACTATAGGAACTTTCTTTTTCGCTCTTTGAGATAACAGGTATCAGCTCACTGCTTAATGTTTACTTTCTGTTCTTACAGAAACTTCCTGAAGGCAGATTCTTACAAACAGAAAATTCCTATACAAAGACACTTAGCTGTTTCTTTTCTGAAAGAAACAGCTGTCTGGCAAATAAAATTCGTTCTTTCCTTTCAATCAAAAATTGCTCTCCATATGCTGGAGACCATTTTTATTGCATCTTGGCTAAGGAGTGTCGTTCATTTTCCTTTCTGCCTTTAGTGGAACTGAGCACTTTTTAGGAAACAAAAAGGGGAACTTTTTAAGAAACAAAAAGGGGGCATCAGCAGGTGTATTATACCTATGTTTTGTGTTTTTATTCCTCCAAAAATGTTATTTTTAAATTAGGAAGAAGAAAAGAGCCAGGACTTTAAAGTGGGGCCTGGACTGTAGAGTCTGATTTCACTACCCCTGAAAGAAATTTTAGGGCTGGAAGAAGTTCCGTTGAAAACCTAAGCTTTGTTTTGAGTGTGGATTTGAGGTCTGGGGTTTGGGGTAGGTGGGCACAGCGCAGTGGAAACTTCCAGGAGAAGGGGGACAGAGAAGGGAGGTTTCAGGAGTGGGGGAAGGGGGCACGAGCAGCCTGAAGAGTTACCCCAAATTGCTTTACAAGCTCAGTGGGCCTCTGCCCAGCTCCTCTCCTACTGCTCACCTCTCACCCCTTGTCCTGCAGAGAAACCTCCCAAAGCTGAGGTGTGTTACTGGAATGCCGTCAAAACCTTCTTTTTATTTTAGAATACAAAATGTGAACTATTTCAGAATAATTCTGGCTAATGGGAATTGCTATAAAGAGCTTCCAAACAAATGAGTAGTGCGGGAAAGCAAACGGATGGTTATATACAGACCACGATTACTCAAAGGGGAAGGGCGGTTTCTCTCCCAGCACATGACAAAAACTGTAGAAACCTGAAAGGAATTTCAACTTTAAACTTCCTTAGCAAAAAATCTAAGCAAGGTCTGAAGAGAACCAAGAGAGACAGAGGGAGAAATGTTAGCAATACTTATGACTGACCAAATGTTAATATTTTTCAATACTTAGAAGAATGCCTGGCACCTAGTAAAAAATTAGTATTTATTATAATTATTATCCTTAATAGGTAACAACAAAAGTTAATAATAAAAACGCAAACACTCCAATAAAAAGGCAAGGTAATAAACCAACTGTCATCAACAGAAATACCTGTGAAAAGCTGCTCAACCTCACAGGTTAAGATATAAACACAAGGAACTCGGAGGGCCTTTTGACCTTTCAGTGGGAGAAAAGGAGAGGGCTTTCCTGGGTAGGGTCGGCTGGGCCCAGCTCTGGGAGTGTACATCGGGGCAGTTTCCGGGAAGTCTGTGGGGAGGGGTGATGCCCTTTGGCACCCTTCCATTCCCAGGAACTTAGTCTAGAAAGGAGGGTTTACCCAACACCCTTCAGCGTGGCAGTCCCCATGAGGGTTGTCAACTCACCCCGCCTGTCAGGAGGCCACTGAGCCCAGGCCACACGCTAGCCTGCCGCTGCCCGGGCTGCCCCCGCCCCTCGCCTGCCAGGACCACCTGCAGGCGCTTGTCCTGTCCCTAAAGCGCCCGGGTCTCATCCACTCTGCTGCACAGCTCGGCGAGCTCTGACACATGCACGCGGGAGGGACTGCACCCCAAAGCCTCGGCGGGCCCTGCGGTCAGACCCACCCCTCCCCCAGCCCCCAAGCGCTGACTGCACCCCGCAGCCAGAGACAAGCCACTGGGATGAGTTGGGGTGGCCCACCTGCTGCCCCGTCCACTGCCGAAGAGGCCCTCCGCGCTGGCCCCCATCTCCAGCAAGGGACATTTCAGTTCCTCCAGTTATTGGAAAGTCACCGTAAACATGGCACACTAAGATTTTAGGTACCAATAGGTCATTTTTCACTAGTAAATCGTCTCTCCTTGAATCTCTCTGAAATCTTTGAAGCCCTTTTGAAATGCAGCGTTTATATCAGGTGGGACGTGACTGAGTGGAAGGGGAAAAGTTAGAACCCTAAATCTTGCTTCACTTTGCCACTGGCTCCTGACCATGGCTGGACAGCCAGGCACTGGCGGCTGGGTCTGCTGAAGCCTTTGGGCGGCGGGCGAGGGTGGTAGAGCCTGCGGGTCTCAGCGCCAATGCATTCCCAGGCGCCTCCGGCTCCCGCATCCTGCCCGGCCACCCCAGACCTGCTGCCCGCCCAGGGCTGCTCATCCCCCGCCTTGCTGAGACTCTGCAGAGCAGCGCCTTCCATGGGAAGCAGCATTTCCCTAAGTCTCCTTGGGTTTGGCTTAACCTAAAAATCTAAAAATAGACACAGGCTGCCTTTTTTCCTTGCTTTTTTATTGCAACATGCAAAATAATTTGAGAAGGTTACAAGTTGAGGGAAAAGTGTTTGGGAAAAAAATGTGTAATTTTTATCCCAGAAAGTAATAACCCTAACAATCTGTCTGAAATACTTCCAAATGAACTCTGAAGAAGAACATGTATAGGTTGGAACGTGGTGTTAAGTTGCAACATTCTAATTTACCAAAGGTTTATTTTCCTTTAAAATAAGCCCATAGGGCGGTGGAGAGAAAGATCAAGCGGGACTGCCTTGTGGACACGGTCTCCTGGCTGCGGGCTCTGTGCCCACCACGCCACCACGCTCCGCCACCACGCAACGCCCCACTCATGTCGCTCCCTTGCGTGCCGAGGTCCCACTTCGTCCAGTCGCCAGGCATGGGCCCAGCCTCATGAATAAGTGCCTTTCCAGACGATTCCACAGCCCCCAGATACCCGCATCCAGGCCGGTAAGCAGGTCTCAGGCTCAGAGCCTTACCGGGCTTGTAAGCTTCATATGGGACAAACTGATGGACACTGAGAAAAGTAGGGAAGGAAGAAAAGGATCTTGTGCCATAGGTCCCTAACAAAGCAGCCAATCTGTGTGCAGGCTATGTACACCCCCCACCATGTGCCCACAGGCCCACCTGCCAGGGCAGTGCCCAAGGGAAGCCCGGGCAGGACCGATGACCATCCAGCACTGACACCAGATGGGAGTGAGGCCAGCAGGTGCTTCTCCACTGTCTTGGGGCTTGCAGGAAAGGGAAAGGACATGAGTTCTGCACATGGCCTGCAGAACTATGGGGGCAGACAGGAAAGGGAGCACCTTAGAAGAGAGGAAAGGGGGAGCCTCAGGGCAGAGAGATAAGGGGGAGCCTCAGGGTGGGGGCAGAGAGGAAAAAGGAAGCCTGGAGAGGGCAGAGAGGAAATACCTACAAGGAAAAGCATCAATATTTCTTCCCACAACTTGTGAAAATTGTTTTTAAATTAAAATCTCCAAAACTCAGTAAAGAAGTATTTCTAAAAAGATCACAAGTATGTCTAAATTGTTTTATCTCTTAACTTTGACAGATTAGAATTAATAGTATAAAAATCATTTATCATCACAAAACTAAAAACAGGGTTTTTAAAAATCAGTGCCTTGTAGTGCTGTGTTCCAGTAGCCATGTTTCTTGATGATGATTGAACAATGATAGAGCTTTCACGATGAGACTCTGTGAATGTGAAAACCTTATGTCTGATGCTCCTTTTAGCTACTATATCAACAGAAGAGTAGAACATATGGAATAAAAATAAATAATAGGGGGAACAAATGTTAAAATAAATTCAGTTTGAAATAGTGGTAAATGAAAGCGAGGGGTAAGGGGTATGGTACGTATAGTTTTTTTTTCTCTGTTATCATTTTATTTCTTTTTCTAAATCAATGCAAATGTACTAAGAAATGATGAATATGCAACTATGTGATGATATTAAGAATTACTGATTGTATATGCAGAATGGAATGATATTTAAATGTTTTGTTTGTTAATTATTTTTTAATTAATAAAAAAAAGTTAAAAAAAAAATCAGAGCCTAGAACGAATTTCTCACTAATCCTGGTTACTTACTGTTAAAAAATAATGCAATTATTAAAAAGTGCTAAAATCAATTAGCAAGGGGTTGGTGGTGGGGTGGAGTATGGGACCCTGCATTTTAGTTTATGCTCCCTGAACTATGGTCACATAAGATGTTACTATTAGAGGAGCTGGGTGAAGGGTTATGTATGGGTCTCTGTGCTATTTTGCAACTGTTTTGTAAGTTTGAAATTACTTTCAAGTTTCAAGTTACCCTGATAACTTCACTAATTTTTTTTTAAAAAGATAGAACCTTAATAATTTGTCTTACTGAGGTGTCAGGAAATCTAGATGTAGAATTATAGAATCAGAAGTTGAGGTAAAAAAGATTCCTGGAAAAGCAACATGTGCTGGTTTGAAAGTATTACTATGTACCCTAGAAAAGTCATGCTTTAATCCTGATCCAATCTTGTGGAAACAGTCCTTTCTTTTAATCTTATTCAGTAATGTAGGTTGGAATCTTTTGATTAGATTATTTCCATGGAGATGTGACTCCCCCAGTTGTGGGTATTAACTTTTGATTAGATACAGATTTGATTCCACCCATCCCGGTGCGTCTTGATTAGTTTACTGGAATCCTTTAAAAGCAGAAACATTTTGGAGAGATGTCAGAACTGACAGAAATGACAGAGCCTATGGAAACAGAAGCCTAAGAGCCAACAGAAACTTCAGAGCAGAGCTGACACAGATGCTGACGCAGGGAGAACAGAGACATGGATGTCGGGAGATGCCTGGAGCCCAGCAGACGTCACCATGAGATGTTAAGGAAGCCAGAACCTGGAGAGAGCCAAGGGAAGCCACGAGATGAAAGCCAGCCCTGGAGAAGCAAAGTGAGGATCCCCCAGAGGAACAGACGCTGAAAACAACAGAGCCCAGGAGCAAGGGACCAGCAGATGCAGCCACGGGACCACCAGCTGATAGAGGGGTTCCTGACCCATCGGCCTTTCTTGAGTGAAGGTAACCTCTTGGTGCCTTAATTTGGACACTTTCACTTCCTTAGAACTATAAACTTGTAACTTATTAAATTCCCCCTTTTTAAAAGCTGTTCCAGTTCTGGTATATCACATTCCAGCAGCTAGCAAACCGATACATCCAAAACAGCCACTTGCAGGTGAGAAAACATTTCCAGAGACACGATGTGAGGGGCTAACATCTCACGGTCTTAGCGACACTGGTCCCAGAGCTCTCCACTCATTTTTGTTTCCTCTGTGGCCCTGCTAGACTCAAGCCTGGAACTCTTCCAGTGACTTACTTCAACTTAATATAAATTCATGAGGTATTTCTGTAAGAAATGTAATATTCTAATTTCTAATGTGTTTATAATGAAATTATGAAAATCCGGCTCAAAAAGGACATATTTTTCTTTTCATATAAATTTGAGTAGCCACTTGAGAAGTAAAAATAAATGTTGACTGTAACACTTGAACTTACTTCAATTAAATTTGAAATAAGCAATTTTACAAGCTCAAAGTTTTATTAAAATGCAATATTCCCTTTGGCTAAAGGTTACCCTTTATCTGCCTTTCTCCATTCCTCCCTTCTCTTGGTGGCTTGCACACACATGAGCACACGTGTGCACACACATGTGCATATGCACACAAGCACACACGTGCATGCACACGTGAGCACACATGCACACACACATACACACACGAGCACACACATATCCATGTCCATTAAATCAGATGACGGCCCTTTGGTGCACTGCATGTGGCTGGGAGATTTGGGGCTAGCATAGCACAGTGGCAGTCATGTCCTCCAGTTCTCACTGCCCTTTCCTCCCGCCCCTCCACCTGGAATCGCCCACAGCTTATGCTCCCACAGCCTGTCTCCTGGTCCCACCCTGGATCCTTGGATCAGGGCACCCCCAGGACGCCCATCCCAGGACGCCCACCCCCAGGGCACCCACCTGCAGGATACTCAACCCCAAGGCACCCCCAGGACGCCCACTCCCAGGGCTCCCACCCCCAGGACCCCCACCCCCAGCCTGGAATGCAGGGTGAAGCACCCTGTGTCGGGGCAGAGCCCACCTCCCGAGCAGGAGCCCATCCCCCTCCCCAGCAGCCACCCAAGGGGCAGCAATTCACGGGTGGCCCCACTTCAAGGGCAGGTGGGACCAGGAAGGGCCAAGGTGGGCCGGAGGGCCCAGGTGAAACACCCATGCAGATGCCCGGCCCAGGGGCAGCGTGCCACCGTGGGGCTGAGCTGGCCTGGGCTGGAGTCTATGCCCGTCTTCCCTGCACCTGCACCTGCACCCCCTTCTGCCCATCCCTAGGGTGCTCCAGGGGGAAAGGAGGGCCCTAAGGTGCCAGAACAGGACTATGTGAGTCCAGGAGTGACAGCAGGATGCAGGTCCTGCAGCTGGTCTCGTAAGCCAGGCACTATGTTGGGCTCTTTGCTCTGAGTTGTGCCTGTAGGTTCCAAGGCCCTGGCACTGGCTAAGGGAGTCTAGGCCCCTTCCCAGCAGGTGGGAGAAGAAAGCATGGGGTCTGCGGAACGGAGAAGGGGCCCTGAGCCAGAGATGGGGTGCATGGGCTTGGCCCAGGCCTGCTCCCCTGGGGCAGGGACGATGTCTGGATGCCTGCAGAGCCCCTGGGAAGCTGGGCCACTTGAACCCCAGGGAAACACATCCCTGCGTTCCAGGGACTGTGCTCCTGAAAAAAACCTTGGGACGAGGCGACTTCAGTTCAGGTCCAGCCCAGCTGAGCCACGTCGGGTCTTAGTCCTTCTCCCTGGGGCCTCACGGGCAGGCCCTGTTGGCCATGGAAGAACAAAAGGGAGACGCATGTGTGCCTCCGGGAGCAGCTTCCGAGGAACGCTGAGACTGCCAGGCAGCCAGAGGATGCCGCCACTGGGGGGAGCCATGTGCCTCGCCCCAAAACCCAGCCTATTAATCCTGTTAGGCACATACACTGGGTGGTGTTTGCTTTAGTGTCCGGGAAACTGAAACCGAGGACAAGATTCCATTAAGCTGCGTTCACAGTCGGTCCTGCCTTCGTTACCATCATGACAGAGACAGACAGACAAACAGACGCTGCGATAATGTCACTTGCTACTATGTATTGGATCGGCCTCAGCCGATAAACTTACTGAAGAGTAAATGATCCCAAGTGAGCTGCTTTGATAAGAAACGACACAATTACGAGGCGACCAATGACTAACCTGCCATTACTACAGTTTTCCTCTCCCCGCCTTGTCCTCTCTTTTCCCCTGAGGGGAACATTCCTGGGAGAAGAGCAGTTTGCTGCTCCTTCTCTTTACGTGGGCCCTGGGCTGCCTTCCACCCCTGCCTGGTTCGAGGGAGGGGAGAGAAGTGGGACACGCATGCCGAGCCCAGGGCTTTCCATGCTGGCCCAGGGCTTCGGCTCCGTCGCAGCTCAGACGTGCACCAGGGAGGATCAAACATGCACTGCGACTTCTGAATTACTTAGAATTGTGGTACATCATGCATAAGAGACCCTCCCCCAGTCAACCATCCTTCCTTAGACGATTACAATATAACCTAAGAAAACAACGGAACTGCACACTCTGGAAATGACCGCCGGGAGAAAGCCTCAGCGCGCGCAACGCCACCTGCTCCTGCGCCCACTGCAGCCCGAGTCCCTAAGTCCCCGGCAGCGTCACAGAATATGCGGTGGCCGCCCGTCCACCTCATCCCGGAGGAAAAGAGAGAGCTGGAGGATTCAGGCTGCCACTGGAATGCTGCCCCAAACCAGAAAAATTCACAGAAAACACCCAGTTAGGAGAGGGGGCGGGAGAAAGAGACACGGTTTTCATAAATAGTTACAGCTGTCAGTTAACTGTTAATGATTTCTGAGTATGTATTGAAACCGTCCGTGTTTTATGAGCTTCCTAAGCCCTCAAATAGGAATTGCAGAATTAAGTGTAGCTTAGGATTCATGTCACAAGCCAGTTCTTTCTGCTCCATGTTAAAGTATTCAACATATGTTTGGAAAATTTTTGTAAAATATCTGACAAATATTTATGCTCTTAAATAATGAGATTTATGATGGAAACACTGAGGTTCATATTAATTAAAAGGAACTATGGGGTCAAACAGGAGTTACAGGCTGAAAAGTTTCTAGAAAAGTGTCTGGTGTAAATAGGCTTTGCGAATGGGAACACAATTATGACAGCTTTCAAAGAAAAACTTTTGTTGCAAGGCTGGTGAGTTTAAATCCAGTGTGGCTTTTTGCACCATCTTGCCTTCTAATAATGTCTGTAAACAGGAAAGGGAGCGTTCGGTTTGTCTGCTTCAAATTCTTATAAATGCGACGCTGGAACCACGCGCAGAAACCCTGAGCTGTGCTGAAGGCTGGCCTCGGCTCTTATGAGGGAGCGCCTTACACTCCGTGCGCTTTCCCGAGGCTGGAAGTGGGTCTTGGGCAGACCGGGCCTTACCTGGGTAGTCGTTGTCGTCTATGTCTGAGTCTCCTCTGAGCGTGAAGCCAAAGCCTGAGGGGACGGCCTCCGAGGCCCAGGCCCCTTGCAGCGTCTGGGAGGGCCTGGCGGCCAGCCCCTGCTTGTTCCCATTGTAAATGAGCACCTGTCCTCTCTGGTCCTCACCTGAGAAGGGCGCGCCGACCGCAATGTCTACACAGACAGACATGGGGACAGATTGTTAAATAAAGACGAAGCTTCAGAAATGGAATTACAGCAGAGAAGCAATATCACGAAGTCCAAAGGGCTTACAAAGTTTCCCATGACACTTTTGCACTATACATGCAGCAGCGGTAAAATGCACGTCGCCTTTGTTCGTCTGGAAGTGTTTGTTGAGTGCACACCTGCAGGACCCATGGGCAGGACAGTCAGGAGACGCCCGAGCCCTGCTTTGAAGATGTCTGTGTTTTGGCACAGGTGACACTAGATCACCTGAATGAAGTAGTCAAGGAAAAGCCAAAAGGTGGGAACTACTACACAAGGAACTTTTTAAACGGTGCATGAGGGGAGTGGTCGAATTCACACTGGCTCCAACAGAGTCACCTTCGAGGCCAGCAAAGGCGCAGCAGCCCCATTCCCTCACCCAGCCCTGGAGCACTGGGCATGGGTTCACCCGTTTCACACTCAAGGACACCAGGGCTTAGGGAGGTTCACTGAGGGTTTGAGAGAGAGGACAGAAGAAAATGTCATGAAAAAGAGAACTCTGGATGATTTGACATTATATAAATTCACCCGGGAGCTCTTTGATTCTATCAGTTAAAGAAGGGAAGAGGGCAGTTTTTGAAAGTGATAAATGGTGAGAGGAGAACTTTTTTATTTCCCTGCAATCATAATCTTTTAGTATGCATTTATGTTTTTATGTTTCAAGCTGATCTTACTAAAAACTACTCATCTCACATTGCTGGAAATCACAATTGCTGTTCAGAGGCAGCTGTGTGGGCAGCAAGGCGTGCTCGGCTGGTGTTGCAGCAAATTCCATGACCTCCCCAAACCTCAACACGACACCCTGCTTCTTAGCAGAAAGGCCCTGAGATGTATACAGAGTCTTGTGCACTCCTGCACATTTACCTGGGGAGAGGGTAGTCAGGAGACATTTGCAAATTCCTAACTCAAAGAACCACAACCCTAAACTGAGAATTTAACTCTACCTGCCTGCAAACATTGAAGTTGCTTTCAAGTCAGTTTACAGATTAGTGAAAATGCAGGATACCCTGACCCTGACCCTAACAATGACCCTGACCCTAAGCCTAAGCCTAACCCTGACCCTGACCCTGACCCTAACTCTCAGAAGTGGATGAGGAAGCAGGTATTTGTCCAATATCAACACTCATTCCTAGCACTCCCACACACAAGGCAGAGCCTCCAAATCCAAAGGAGTGATTGCTGCCTCCACTTTAGATCTGTTATGAGCACCCCTAATCGAAACGTGAAGAAATTTATATTAGTCAAATTTAGATAGTCAAAACATGTAAACTTTTAAAATATTGCCTTGAGATTTTTTATAGTTTATAAAAGACAGAATGCTTCAAAGCCTTCAGGAAGGTCACACACGGCCCGAAGAGGAAACACCTCTCTTCGCCCTTGCCACGGACACACACAGTCATGAGCCCCCCACGCGGCCCGAATTACCGTTATAGCCATCTCGGTTCAGGTCTCCCAAGGGTGCCACGGCAGAGCCGAATCTCCCGAAAACCTGCGAGCCGGTGAGCACCTGTGGGGCGCTGAAGACGAGCGCGCTCACCTGTGCGTACAGGTAGACACGCCCCACCTCCCGCGGGCTGCTCCGAGACTCGCGCTCCATGAAGAGTGGAGCTCCCACCAGGACGTCGTCCAGCCTGCGGGGAGAGAGAGCTTAGCCTGCGAGCACCTGTGGGCAGAAAGACTGCCTGCAAGCACCTGCGGGCAGAGAGAGAGCTCAGCCTGCAAGCACCTGCGGGCAGAGAGAGAGCTCAGCCTGTGAGCACTGCGGGCAGAGAGAGCTTAGCCCGCAAGCACCTGCGGGCAGAGAGAGAGCTCAGCCTGTGAGCACTGCGGGCAAGAGAGAGCTCAGCCGAATTGGTTAGGGCCCTTCCAGCCGGGACTGTCTCTTCTCTGGGGGGCACTTTACAATTAACATGTTTCCATCTTAGCTTTGCTGTGTTGAAGGAGAGAAAGCTGTAAGAAAATAGGAGTTGCTAAATTATCTCATTAAACTTTTTAATTCTGTTAAAATTACTACTTTAAGAAAACCACAGATATTTTACTCTTTTCAACTTTACAGCGCATTTCCAGATACTATATTTATACAAGTATAATATATCAAATAGGCTTTTCTAAATGTAGATTAGAATTAGTCTAAAAAGTACACAACTATAATTTAAATTATGCAATTTCTTGAGTAATTGTTGAAATAAATTTTGTGCTTCCTTTTCCTTTCATTACCTCCACTTAAGTAAAACACAGGCCAGAGAGGGGTTACATTTCTGGCCAGAAAGATGGAAAATACAATTTCCATTCCAAATGAAAACTTATAGGGATTCTTTGTATGTGTATATCATTCAGGAGGAAGCTAACAGATCATTTTTTAAGCTGAAAAAATCAAGAAACAGATATCTCAGAAAGTTACTTAGAAATAGTGAGATGGCCACCAGGAGAAAAAAGACAAGAGGTTGGAGGCATTTCCTTCAGAAGACAGGTGGCTGGGGGAAATACTAGGAAACCACTTCTGTCCCTTCTAAATGATTTGATTTTTTAAAAACCATGTGCATGCATAATTTTTATTTTAAGAGTTTTAAGAAAAGTCACCCCAACCAAAATTTGTAATGACATCTTTGCTAATTACCTGCACTAAAATGTGTCTGAAGACACCCGGGGGGTTCCGAGGCAGAAGCAGGAATTATATGACCTCTGGCTGAAGGGCCTTGGAAGCGGGAAGGAAACTCCTTCAAGACCCCAGAGGTGATACCCTCTCCCACTCCGCCTCGCCAGACCCCTCAAGCTGGTGTCTGCACCCCCGTGTGTTTAGGAGACCCAAACCAAATGCTTGGGGCCCAGACAGGGAGCCGTGGGGACAGAAGGCACCGTGGGGCTGCAGGAGAAGAAGTTGGAAGCTGTCGTGCACTCCAGAAAAAGCATTTTCTCTCAATCCACCCTCCTGGGTGGGACTTCTGGTTGGGTTGTTTCCATGATGGTGGGACCTGCCCGTTCGAGCTGGGCCTTAACCCTTCACCCTTTGAGAGAGGGCAGAAGGCCGGAAAAGCCAAAGAAGCCCAGAGACATCTTGGAGAGAGCCTCCGAAACCAGAACCCACAAGAGAAGGGCCCATGGGACACAGGGGCCCACCTGGGATCAGCCTTTCCTAGGAGAAGGAATCTTTCTCTGGATGCCTTAGTTTAGACATTTTCATGGCCTTAGAACTGTAAATCTGTAACCTAATAAATCCCATTGTTAAGTCAGCCCATTTCTGGTGGATTTCATTCTGGCAGCTGTAGCAAACTGAAATAGAAAGGGGGCGTTCTGGCAGGTGGGTTCACAGGTGGGCTTTCCAAGCACGTCTGCCGGCCAGGGGTCCAGAGCAGGTTGGGGGACAGCGAGGGTCAGACAGCCTCGGCTGGGATTGGGGCAGCAGTGGACGCTCACTGGACAAGCTGAGTCCCGGTAGTGCACGAGATGCGTCTATAGACACGCACGCTGGCCGCGCCGCAGCAGCTCGTCACTGGGACAAGTGACTCCACTTCTCCAAATAGTGGGTGCAATAGGGGCCACTGGCTGGGTTAGGGTCTCCCTCTCCCCACTCCCTTCCTACTTCTCTGCCCCTTTACACACACACATTTGTGTGTTCACACACACACACACACTATACTGGAGCGTTTAATCAAGGTAAGTATTATGAAGACATTGGGCTAACTGTTGAAGTGAATACATATTTTAAACCATTTTTACAGCAATTCATACAGAAAGAGTTCTGTGTAAAAGAAAAAAGTCATTCGCCTTCTGCCTTTCCCACCTTGAAGGGGCCAGAATCGATGTGAAACCCAGTTTAGATGGCCTAGATTTGCAAGTCCTTCTAGAACAGGGCCCTGCTCTTCTACCCCAGCAGGAGATTAACGAGGAAAGCACCTGCCCCACGCGACTGCCCAGAACCGTATCGGGGCAGGGAGGGGGGGCTGTGGGGAGAATTACCTGAGGAATGGCTAAGTTCTGGTCCCTGACTCCAAAGCATAAATTAAGTTGTTAAATTTAGGTAAAATCTTTTTTTCTTAAAAATGTTCCAAATACATTTCTTGGAAACAATGTTCCCCTAATAGCAGAAGCACGAATGGTTGTTTGCACACAGGCATATGGGAGCATCGCTCATGACACAAACGGATGGAGGAAGCCTAAGTGTCCAGCGACTGAGAATGGAAGGGCCAGCTGTGGTGTCCACATCCAATGGGATAGGTGCAGCCACAGGAAGTAAGGAAGCCATGAGGCATGCAGCGAGGTGAATGAACCTTGAGGATATTTGTGGAGCCAAATAAGCCAGAAACGAGAAGGTAAATACCATGTGGTCTCACTAATAATGAGACCTAATAATAGGAACTAACTATAATGAGCAAACTCTGAGAATTAAATTCCAGAGCACAGGTTACCAAGAGATAGAAAGTGGGCAGAGACTGGGTAACTGATGACTAAGGAATACAGAATGTTCAATGATGTTCGGAAATGGCTAGTGGCAGCACCATACTGTAATTAACAAAGCTGAGTGTGATATGGTTGAAAGAGCAAAGACTAGAGTCATGTCACCAGAAGGAAAGCCAGAGGCTGTATAACTTAGTGAAACCCAGAGTGGACAGTGATGGTGGTTAATTATAGAAATATACATGAACTAGAATAAATACACGTCACTATTACAAGTTGTAAACAATAAAGTGTTACATGGGAAAAATACAATTAACGTGAAGTAAGGTCTATAGGTAATAGTAACATTGTAATATTCTTTCATTTATTGTAACAAAGGCACTAGTCACAGCTAAATGTCAATCATGGGGGAGCTAAGGGGCATGGGATGTTTTCTGAAGAAACGGGAATGTTCTCATATTGACTGCAGCGGTAAATGCATAATTCTGTGAGTATACCAACAGCAAGAGCCATAGACTACTGTTAGCCTGGGTGGTGTGGTATGTGAATAAACCTGTGTTAAAAAGAAAAGGCAGTGCCCCCACTGCTTCTCGTGCCACTGAGTTCTGGGCAGGGGACAGGGCGGCCTGGTGGGCAGCACCCACAGGCAGCACCCAATCTTACCCATTGCCACAAGGGTAAGACCTAAGCCCGGCTCTCTACAGTCATGAGCTAGCAGAGCCAGGTCGCCCCCCACAGAGAAGGACAAAGGGCCCGGGCCCGAGGGCTGGGGCAGCAGGGCTCTGGGAGACCGGGACTCGGGCCTCCTTTGGGAACCCGATCTTGGCTTCCTAGAAATATATTGCTCTAGATATTGACGTGCAAGCCTCCTAAAATGTCCTAAACTCCAAAAAGAAAAAGGCATTTGCCCTTAATTTATACTTGTGTTCTCATGGGTTTCTCGGATTCAATTGGTACAACATGCCTTGTAGAACATTTTCACTTAGTGTAAATATTATTTTATATTAGCAATACCACTTAAAAGCCACAATATATATTATTTTTAGGCTGGTGTTTTTAAATCTCTATTTGCACCCTGTTAGTGGATTGTAAAATCAATTTAGTAAGTTTCAACCAGCATTTTTTAAAAAAATGAAATAGTGTATGATAGAAAATGTCATAGTGAAAGCATTACATATAATAAGAGTAAATATTATTCCATAAAACTTTTGTTTTCAGTTGTGTATATGTCCTGGGAACAACTTGAAATGTATTTTTTATTATGTATTACAAGAAAAATGCTTGAAAAACCACTGTAGTAAATTATGCATGCCAATAGCTATTTCAGAATTAATTTGTCAAATCTTTTTCCTGACTGTACTCAATTCAAGCTTCAAGTTCTAAACTATTAATTGGTATAGTGTTTTTCACTGTCCTCTGATTGGCAGTTGTGAAAGAGGTTGGGCACCACTCTAAGAGAATTTTTTTTTAATCTCAAGGAAGAACCTTGACGAAAGAATTCCCTTAATGGTGTGATCTTTACTTCTGATGGTTTGAAGCTGTAGCTACCCGGGAAGAGCTCGTGTTCTTACAGCACGCCCAGTCCCATGGGCATGGGCCACTGTGGCCGCTCCTAGTGGGAGGAACCCACTTCACTCAGGGGCCCTCAGCCCTCCTGCTGGACTCCTTTACAACAGGACAAAAGACGGAGGGACGCTGAGAGAGAGAGATGAGAAACTCAGAGAGGGAAGCCGGAGAAGCTGCGAGGGAACACACAAGAGACAGAAGGAAGTCACAAATACAGAGCGGAAGGCACTGAAGCCACAGGAGGACCACCGCAGATGTGCCCACGCCTAGTGGGGGCCAAGGAGCCCAGGACACGCGGCCAGCCTTGGGGTAGGAAGCCTTGATTTGGTCATTTCCATGCCTCAGAACTGTAAACTCGCAAGTTAATAGATCCCTATTGTAAAAGCCAACCCATGTCTGATTCGTTGCATTTCACCAGCTCTATCAAAACAAAATATCACTAAAGACCATTTTCTCTGCTTAGGGCATATCAATAGTTTGGATGAGGTCATGAGATCTCAGTTATGTAAAAGCATTTCATAAAAGTAGGAAAAATACTAAAAGCTTCATTTTATCTGAAACGTTCAATGTTTAAGTGTAGGTTTCTTTGAAATCTGTGCGGCATTCATGCAGGTTTTATTTCTACCTCTTTTTAATGTATAATCCATTGATGATAATCTGATACAATGCAAGGCTCACTTTCTCATCCTGCACAAGTCTGAGATAGAAACACTATAACTGTTTTCCTCAAAAGCAAAGCTTATAAAGGGTGATACAGACGAAAGCAGAGGCTATAAGAAACCTCCATAAGCACAGTCAACAGGAAGTATCTGAATTCAAGTTTACTGCTACCAAATTTCAAAATACTGCTTTACCATGGAAATTTTTCTATATTTCTTTTTCCCAATAGCAAAAATTGCATGTTAATGTCCATAACTAATACAGAAAGTAGCTATTTATTACCAGAATGGAGATTGGTAGGCTATATACACTAGAGCTGATATCTAAGCACCTAATTGTTATATTCAAGAGGTAAAATAATTTTAAAATCACATTACAGAGATTAATCTAATTTATACCCCATCTGTTAGTTTTCACTTTATTTTAACCACCTTTACTGAATTCTCTACTTAATTCTATCATTATGATATATCCTGTATGAGTGAATATACTTATAAATCTAGGACAAAATATAGCTTCTTTTAATATACATTCTCTTTAAAATGCTCTGATGGCAACTAACTGCTAGAAATCTATTTAAATTTTTGCTTCTTTCTGCTCTTCAGAAGCTATGAACAGGAGGAATATGGGGACTGTCAATGGATTGAATTGTGGTTCTGTGAATTTCTGAAATTCTGTAAATACTGTAAGATTCAAATGTCATTAAAAAAAAACAGAGGTGTGTGTGCTTAGGCAAAAGATGAGAAACATCATCTGTGTTTTTTGCTAACAAGTTTATCCAGAAATTCCTTGCAGAGTTTACACTGGCAGAGCTTGTTTCACTGGCCATCCAAAGATAACAAAGTTGAAGGTCTTTTCACCAGTCTATTTATGTTTCCAAACCAGTCTTGGATGGACACTACCAACCTTAGGCGAACACGCACACAACAGTTTGGTTTGAAATATTTGGGATATGCTCATTATTGCTGTTGTTTTGTTTTGGTGTTATTGTTTTTTAATAAAAATCACCAGGGAAATTTCTATCCATTCACTCACTCACATTAGTCAACACTGTAATTTTCCTGATGCTGGGATTTTGGAGCATCTGTCAGGATTTCGTTTGGGCTGCACAGGAGACAGAGGTGTGGCATGTGGTCAGCAGGTAGTTGCATGGACATTACTATTTCAATATCTCCTGCTTGGGAAGGGAGAGCCCAATTCACAACCAATGACCAACTGATGCCATTGATCCTATTCTGAGTCACTGTACAAGGCCAATCTAGATCCAGATGTCAAAGGAAAAGGTAAAGGAAAGACTCGGGGCAGATGGCACAGTGGGAAGCTGCAGGAAGGAGGACCTTCAAGAAAACAACACCTGAACTGGTGGGAAAGTTCTGAACCAACTATTTTGAAACTTCAGAGTCTAGTGCAGCATCCAGGGAGGAGCAGGAGGAAAAGAGTAGAAAGCTGTGTCACACACCAGTGGACTTCAGCCACCGTCCCCGATGCCCAGGAGCATGGCATGCAACCCTGGGGAAGGCAGCCAGGCTCCTGGTGCGGCTGGGCCAGCCTGGGCTGTGAGATGGCTAAGTTCACAAGCCACCTTGGCCAAGCGATGGTATCCAGCTGTTTGGTCAAGCAGGCACAGGCCTGATGGTGACTACGAGGGTAATTAGTGGAATTAAATCATCAGTCAGTGATTGCATCTATGGCTGATTACATCTATAATCAACAAAGGAAATTGTCTTGGACTATGAGAGAACTCTCATCCAGTCAACTGAAGGCTTTAAAGGAAGAACTGATTATTTCAGCAGACAGAAGGGAGTATTTCGAGCTCTACTTCAGCCAGCCAACTTCACCAGGGGAGCTCACTGAAAACTTTCATTGGAATTCCCAGCTTGTGGCCTGCCCTGCAGAAGTCAGATTTGCCAATCCAATGGTCATGGGAGCCAAAGTCTATAATAAATCTCATATATATGTGTCTGTCTGTGCATACGTGTGTGTACATTTACGTATGTCCTGACAGATCTGTTTCCCTGGAGAACCCTGACTAATACAAGTTTGGCACCAGGAGAGGTTCTTGAGAAACAGAATCTTTTTGTTTGTTTGTTTGTTTTTGTTTTTTAAATATTTTTACTGTGAAATCTTCACACATATATAGTCCACACATGAAGTACAATCAGTGACTCACAATATCATCACATAGTTGTGTATTCCTCACCATGATCATTTTTAGAACATTTGCATCACTCCAGAAAAAGAAATAAAAAGCTCACACATCCCACACCCCTTAATGTTTCTCTATTTGACTACTAGTATTTCAACCCACCCAATTTTTTTAATACCTTATCTGCCCCCATTATTTATCTATTTTTCCTTATTTTTCTGATCATCTGTCCCTACTCTGGATAAAAGGAGCGGACACAAGGTTTTCATAATCATAAGGTCATATTGTAAAAGTTATATTGTTATACAATCATCTTCGAGAATCAAGGCTACTGGAACACAGTTCTACAGTTTCAGGTACTTTCCTCCAGCCATTCCAATACAGCATAAACTAAAAAGGGATATTTATATAATGCATAAGTGTCATAGTCAGGTTCATGTATCAACTTGGCCAGGTGGTGGTACCTGTTTGTCTGGTTGGGCAAGTGCTGGCTTGTCTTTTGTTATGAGGACATTTCACAGTATTAAATCATGATCACATCGGCTACATCCACAGCTGATTACATTTGTAATCAGCCAAGAGGAGTGTCTTCTGCAATGAGTGATGCTTAGTCTAATCACTGGAAGTCTCTTAAGGAGGATTCAGAAGAGACAGGTTCTCTTCCTGCTTTGGCCAGCAAGCCTCTCCTGTGGAATTTGCCCAGACCCTCCATCGGAATCGTCAGCTTCACAGCCTGCTCTGTGGATTTTGAACTCTACATTCCTATGGTTATGTGAGACACTTTCATAAATTTTATATTTACAAATATTTCCTGTTGATTCTGTTTCTCTAGAGAACTCTAATACAATAAGAATAACCTCCAGGACAAACTTTCAGCTCTGTTTGAAATCTCTCAGACACTGAGACTTTATTTTGTCTCATTTCTCTTTTCCCCTTTTTGGTCAAGAAGGCTTTCTCACTCCCTTGATGCCAGGTCCCAGCTCATCCTGGGAGTTCTGTCCCAAGTTGCCAGGGAGATTTATACCCCTGGGAGTCAAGTCCCATGTAGGGAGATGGCTGTGAGTTCACCTCCCGAGTTGGCTTAGAGAGAAAAACCACATCTGAGCAACAAAAGAGGTTCTCTAGGGTTGATTCTTAGGTGTAATTATATATAGGCTTAGCTTTTCTTTTGCAGGAGAAACAGAATCTTTAAGGATGAGAATTCTTAGTTCTGGGGTTTGGGGAATTGGTTCTCTAATTCAATTAGATTCAAAAGCAATAATGACTCTATTTTCAATGATCAGGGCAGCACAGATGGTCCATGGCATGAACTGGCAATAGACAAATGCAAAAAATCGCCATTGGATATACTGCTCAAATGCTACAAGAGGCACGGCTCTGGGTGAGAGTGTGTTTGACACCTTAACAGAGCTTTGTGGAGTTAAAAGGTATAATCATGCTGACTGGTTGTTCCTAAGTACACTGGTTATAGTTATAAAAGAAAGGGATGATATCAAGGCTTCAAGTTTCCAGCTCAACTGCCACATGAAGGACCTGAAAGTTTCTATTTGTGCCCTAAAAGAAACCCCTATTTTCTGTAGAGACAGATGTGAGATTTCTGAAAGCCAAACCCAGAGTTGTGCAAGTGGCTAAAATACAACATAAATTGAATTTCCAACCTTGTAGGGTGTGTACTGTTAAAGGAGGTATTAACTGGAATGGGATCTTGAAAAATGGACTGGGGACATATGGGCTGATAATGAGGGTGATGAGGACAGTGAAACCCTAGATTCTGCTGAATCTTTGCCAGATAAACCTGCAATGGTCTGCCCCGAGGAAATAGCCACACAGCCTCCACGTGAAGGGATTAACCTGCTGTGCCCGGTACACCTGTAATCACCTCACCTGAGTAAAGAAAGCCCCCAACACTTCTATCTGGAGAGATCAAGCCTGTTTCACCAGATGAAACTGCCAGGGCATGCCTTGAGGTAGCTGCTTGCAGGACACAGCTAATTCCCTTCATGGCCCACCCCACCACTCCACTTTACTTACAGACCTGTAACTAGACTGAAGTTAGACTAGAGGCTCCAAAAGGTGGGGTACAAAGTGGAATACATGAGGAGCTGTGCTGTACTCCAAGAACTGCATGAGTTTTCCAATTTGTTTGGACAGGAGAATATGTGTAGGAATGAAGAGTAAGAGTGTGGGATGATGGTGGAAGGAACACAAAGTTGGATCATACTGAATTTATTGATATGGGTCCACAAAGCTGAAATTCTTGATTCAGTGTTGTAACTCAAGGGGTCAGAAAGGGGCTGAAAAGAGCTCTAACAGTTTGTTCCAGTGATTGACTGAAGTATAGACCAAAAGATGGAAGACATTACTCAAGGTTGAAATGCCAGACCTGCCCTGGAATAACATAGATGAGGCTTAGAGAGATGGGAATGTTAGAGTGGATTTATCATGGTAGATCTGCCCACACACCCCAGGAATGTCCAGAGAATACATCTTTCACCAGAAGTTTGAGGAATAACTTTGTGAGATTAGCGCCATCATCCCTTAAGAGCTGTCTAGTCACCCTTCTCTGTAGGTCAGATATTACTGTGGGAACTGCTGTCACTGAGCTGGAATCCTTAAACACAATGGGGATGACGGGATCCTGAATTGGTAGAAGCCATATGGCAACAGTAATCACCACAGGCAAGGTGGACATGGCCACCATAATGTACAGCAGACTCAAAACAGAGTCTCGTCAAATAATCTGAGCCACAGAGACTTGCGTGTTGGCTAGTGGATCATGGGGTACCTAGAAGTAAAATAGAGGGGCAATCTACTAAATTCTTGTTTGAGCTGTATAAGCAGAAGAGCTGTAGGTCAAGTGAACAGAAGTCTAACTTGAATCACAAATACAGTCATGACTCCTCAATCAATTCCCCGACCAGAGACAGTTTACAAATGCAGAGCCCCTTGAATGAAGGAAAGATTGGGTCACCTTGGGGAAGGACCCTGCTACAATGCCACAAAGTTACACTGTTAACCTTCCTCCAAGCCTTCCCCATGGAGACCTACAGCCCTTTTATTAGGGTGACTGTGCACTGGGGAAAAGGAAATGGTCAGATATTTCAGGGTTTATTGGACACTGGCTCAGAAGTGACATTAATTCCAGGGGGCCCAAAATGTGACTCTGGTCCACCAGTCAGAGTGGGGGATTATGGAAGTCAGGTGACTGATGGAATTTTAGCACAGGTCCATCTCCCAGTGGGTCCAATGGGACCCTGGACTTATTCTGTGTTTATTTCCTCAGTTCCAGAATGCATAATTGGAACAGACATACTCAGCAACTGGCAGAATCCCCACATTGGTTCCCTGACTTTGGAAGTGAAGGCTATTATGGTAGGAAAGGCCAAGTGGAAGCCACTAGAACTGCCCCTACCTAGTAAATTTGTAAATCAGGAGCAATACCAGATTCCTGGAAGGATTACAGAGATTACTGCCACTCTTAAGGACTTGAAGAATGGAGGGGTGGTGTTCCCACCACATCCCCATTTACCTCTCCTAAGTGGCCTGTGCAGAAAACAGATGGGTCTTGGCAGATGACAGTGGATTATCACAAACTCAACCAGGTGGTGACTCCAATTGCAGCTACTGTTCCAGATGTGGTATTATTGCTTGAGCAAATTAACACAAGCTCTTGGGATGCAGGTATATATCAACTCTCCAGAAAAGCAACTACTAGGTGAACTGAAACAGTGCAGAACAGCTCCCGGGGCTACGGCAGGGAATGGACACACAGCGTACCCCAGTCTGGACTGGCTAGTCTGACTGCGAGACTCGGCTGCGGTGAGATCCCTGAGCGGCGCGCGATTTCCCGAGCAGCGGCAGCTGTGGCGGTCGGAGCTACTCCCTCCCTCCTTCCCGGGCCGGCTGAGAGTCTCGGAGAGGCAAATTTCCCAAGCCGAGGCGGCTGGCGCCCCTCTTTTGCGGGCGGCTTCGAGTCTCGGCTTCGAGTCCGCGGCTACGAGTCTCGGATCAGAGGGCTATCCAAGCCGCAGTGACCCCCCCCCGCGGGCGGATTCCTGGTCCGGTGGGGAATTCCCCAGGCCACGGCGGCCGGTGACCGATGCCCCTCCCCCGCGGGCGACGTCCTGGTCCGGTGGCGAATTCCCCGGGCCCGCTGCAGCCGGCGACCAGCCACAGGGTCCCCTCAAGCCGCGGAGGCTGACGCCCCCACCATGCGCAGCCCCTGAACCAACGGAGAGAATTGGATCGGAAATTCCCAGGCCGCGGAGATCGGTGACCGGGGGGATCCATTCCAAACACTTGAGACAAACGTGTGCCACGAGCGCCACCTACTGGGCAGGATAAGAAAAACAGAACCCAGAGGTTTTTCAGAAAAATCTTACAACCTTGTTGGGTCCGACACCCAGGGAAATCTGACTAAATGCCCAGACGCCAGCAGCAGAAGATAACTGTCCACGCTCAGAAGATTGAGAATATGGCCCAGTCAAAGGAACAAACCAATAGTTCAAATGAGATAGAAGAGCTGAGACAACTAATGCTGAATATACGAACAGAAATGGAAAACCTCTTCAAAAATGAAATCGATAAATTGAGGGAGGACATGAAGAGGACATGGGAGGAACATAAAGAAGAAATAGAAAAACTGAAAAAACAAATCACAGAACTTATGGAAGTGAAGGATAAAGTAGAAAAGATGGAAAAAACAATGGATACCTACAATGATAGATTTAAAGAGACAGAAGATAGAATTAGTGATTTGGAGGATGGAACATCTGAATTCCAAAAACAAACAGAATCTATTGGGAAAAGAATGGAAAAATTTGAACAGGGTATCAGGGAACTCAAGGACAATATGAACCGCACAAATATACGTGTTGTGGGTGTCCCAGAAGGAGAAGAGAAGGGAAAAGGAGGAGAAAAACTAATGGAAGAAATTATCACTGAAAATTTCCCAACTCTTATGAAAGACCTAAAATTACAGATCCAAGAAGTGCAGCGCACCCCAAAGAGATTAGACCCAAATAGGCGTTCTCCAAGACACTTACTAGTTAGAATGTCAGAGGTGAAAGAGAAAGAGAGGATCTTGAAAGCAGCAAGAGAAAAACAATCCATCACATATAAGGGAAACCCAATAAGACTATGTGTAGATTTCTCAGCAGAAACTATGGAAGCTAGAAGACAGTGAGATGATATATTTAAATTACTAAAAGAGAAAAACTGCCAACCAAGACTCCTATATCCAGTAAAATTATCCTTCAAAAATGAGGGAGAAATTAAAACATTCTCAGACAAAAAGTCACTGAGAGAATTTGTGACCAAGAGACCAGCTCTGCAAGAAATACTAAAGGGAGCACTAGAGTCAGATACAAAAAGACAGAAGAGAGAGGTATGGAGAAGAGTGTAGAAAGAAGGAAAATCAGATATGATATATATAATACAAAAGGCAAAATGTTAGAGGAAAATATTATCCAAACAATAATAACACTAAACGTTAATGGACTGAATTCCCCAATCAAAAGACATAGATTGGCAGAATGGATTAAAAAACAGGATACTTCTATATGCTGTCTACAGGAAACACATCTTAGACCCAAAGATAAACATAGGTTGAAAGTGAAAGGTTGGGAAAAGATATTTCATGCAAATAACAACCAGAAAAGAGCAGGAGTGGCTATATTAATATCCAACAAATTAGACTTCAAATGTAAAAAAGTTAAAAGAGACAAAGAAGGACACTATATACTAATAAAAGGAACAATTAAACAAGAAGACATAACAATCATAAATATTTACGCACCGAACCAGAATGCCCCTAAATACGTGAGGAATACACTGCAAACACTGAAAAGGGAAATAGACTCATATACCATAATAGTTGGAGACTTCAATTCACCACTCTCATCAATGGATAGAACATCTAGACAGAGGATCAATAAAGAAATAGAGAATCTGAATATTACTATAAATGAGCTAGACTTAATAGACATTTATAGGACATTACATCCCACAACAGCAGGATACACCTTTTTCTCAAGTACTCATGGATCATTCTCAAAGATAGACCATATGCTGGGTCACAAAGCAAGTCTTAACAAATTTAAAAAGATTGAAATCATACACAACACTTTCTCGGATCATAAAGGAATGAAGTTGGAAATCAATAATAGGCAGAGTGCCAGAAAATTCACAAATACGTGGAGGCTCAACAACACACTCCTAAACAACGAGTGGGTCAAAGAAGAAATTGCTAGAGAAATTAGCAAATACCTCAAGGCGAATGAAAATGAAAACACAACATATCAAAACTTATGGGACGCAGCAAAGGCAGTGCTAAGAGGGAAATTTATTGCCCTAAATGCCTATATCAGAAAAGAAGAAAAGGCAAAAATGCAGGAATTAACTATCCATTTGGAAGAACTGCAGAAAGAACAGCAAACTAATCCCAAAGCAAGCAAAAGGAAAGAAATAACAAAGATTAGCGCACAAATAAATGAAATTGAAAACATGAAAACAATAGAGAAAATCAATAAGGCCAGAAGTTGGTTCTATGAGAAAATCAATAAGATTGATGGGCCCTTAGCAAGATTGACAAAAAGAAGAGAGAGGATGCAAATAAATAAGATCAGAAATGGAAGAGGAGACATAACTACTGACCTCACAGAAATAAAGGAGGTAATAACAGGATACTATGAACAACTTTACGCTAATAAATACAACAATTTAGAGGAAATGGATGGGTTCCTGGAAAGACATGAACAACCAACTTTGACTCAAGAAGACATAGATGACCTCAACAAACCAATCACAAGTAAAGAAATTGAATCAGTCATTCAAAAGCTTCCTAAAAAGAAAAGTCCAGGACCAGACAGCTTCACATCTGAATTCTATCAAACATTCCAGAAAGAATTAGTACCAACTCTCCTCAAACTCTTCAAAAAAATCGAAGCAGAGGGAAAACTACCTAATTCATTCTATGAAGCCAACATCAACCTCATACCAAAGCCAGGCAAAGATATTACAAAAAAAGAAAACTACAGGCCAATCTCTCTAATGAATATAGATGCAAAAATCCTCAATAAAATTCTAGCAAATCGTATCCAACAACACATTAAAAGAATTATACATCATGACCAAGTAGGATTCATCCCAGGTATGCAAGGATGGTTCAATATCAACTCTCCAGCCCTATGTCATAATCTTGTCTACAGGGATCTTGATCATTTCTCCCTCCCACAAGACATTACACTGGTCCATTACATTTATGATATCATGCTGATTGGACATAGTAAGAAAGAAGTAGCAACCACTCTAAGCTTATTGGTAAGGTATTTGTGTGTCAGAAAATGGGAGATAAATCCAATGAAAATACAGGGGCCTGCCACTTCAGTGAAACTTCTAGGCATCTAGTGGTGTGGGTTATTTTGAGATATACCTTCTAAGGTGAATGATAAGCTGTTGCTTCTGACCCCTCCTATGACTAAAAAAAATAGGTACAATGCTTAGTTAGCCTCTTTGGACTTTGGAAACAACATATTCCTCATTGAGGTGGTGCTGTTCCATTTATTAAGTGACCCCCTCCCCAATCTGTTAGCTTTGACTGAGGACTGAAACAAGAGGAGGCACTGTGACAGGTCCAGGCTGCAGTACAAGCTGCTCTGCCACTTGGACCATATGATCCAGCAGATCCAATGGCGCTGGAAGTGTCAGTAGCAAACAGTGATGCTGTCTGGAGCCTTTGGCAGGCCCCTATAGGAGAATCACAACGCAGACCCTTAGGATTTTGGAGCACAGCCCTGCCATTCCCTGCAGGTAACTACTCTCCTTTTGAGAAACAGCTTCTGACCTGCTACTGGGCCTTGGTAGAACTGAATGTTTAATCATAGGCCACCAAGTTGCCATGGGCCCTGAGTTGCCCAATGTAGAGTGGGTTTTGTCTGGTCCTCTATGATCTGGAATGAGACAAGATGCCTGCTGTCACCTGTTATTCAACATTGTGCTCAAAGTTCTAGCCAGAAGAGTCAGGCAAGAGAAAGAGATAAAGGGCATTCAAATTGGAAAGGAAGAAGTAAAATTATCTCCCTTTGCAGATTATCCTATATATAGATAATCCCAAAGAATGTGTAAGAAAGCCACTAGAACTAATAAACAAATTTAGCAACACAGCAGGATACAAGACAAACATGGAAGTCAGTTGGGTTTCTATACGCCACTAACGAGCAGTTTGAAATGGAAAGCAAGAAAACAATTTCGTTAAAAATAACATATAGAAGAATAAAATATCTAGGAATAAATTTAACAAAGAGGATGAAAGACTTGTGCACTAATAATTATAAAACGTTGCTAAAAAAAAAAAAAGACTAAATGGCCTAAATAAGTGGAAAGACATCCCATGTTCATATGTTAGAAGACTTAAGATTATTAAGATGTCAGTTCTCCCTAGAGCAACCTACAAATTCAATGCAATTCCTATAAAATTCCAACATTCTTTTTTGCAGAAATGGAAAAGTCAATCTTCAAATTCACATGAAATTGAAAGAAGCACTGAATAGCCAAACAATTTCAAAAAAGAAGATCAAAGTTGAAGACTCATACTTCCTGATTTGAAAACTACAGTAATTAAAGTTACAGTAATTAAAACTGGTGGCACTGGAATAAAGATAGACATATAAATCAAGAGAACAAAACTGAGAATCCAGAAATAGATCAATACATCTATGCCCAGTTGATTTTCCACAATGATGCCAAGTCCATTCAATGGGAAAAGAATAGTCTCAAACTAACTGCTTGGAAAACTGAAAATTACGTGCAGAAGAATGAATGCAGACCCCTGCCTCTCACTATATATCAAAATTAAGTCCAAATGGATCAATGGTTTAAATATAATAGCTAATACTAGAAAAATCTTACAAGAAAGCATAAGGAACTATCTTCAGCACCCTGAAATAGGCAATGACTTTCAGACTTTACATTAAAATGGCAAGCAACAAAACAAGTAATAAATGGATTCATCAAAATAAAAAACGTTTTTGCTTCAAAAGACATTATCTAAGGGCAGTGCAACAGTGGCTCAGTGGCAGAGTTCTCGCCTGCCATGCCGGAGACCTGGGTTCAATTCCTGGAGTCTGCCATGCAAAAAAAAAAAAAAAGACATTATCAAGAAAATGAAAAGACAACCTGCAGAATGGAAGAAAATATTTAGATACCATATATCTCATAAGGGTTTAATATTCAGCTAGAGAAAGAACTTCTATAACTTAAAGACAAAACTCCCAATTAAAAAATGGGCCAGTATTTGAATAGACAATTTTCCAAAGAACATATTCAAATGGCCAATAAGTATGTGGGAAGATGCTCAACATCATTAATCATTAGAGAAATACAAATTAAAACTGCAATGAGAAACCACTTCAAATTCACTCGGATGACTAAAAAACTGAAAAGAACAAGTGTTGGTGTGGATGCAGAGAAACAGAAGCCCTTGCACATTGTTGGCGGGTGTGTAAGATGGTGCTGCTGCTATGGAAAACAGGTTGGTAGTTCCTCAGAAAAGTGAACGCATCATTAACAAAAGACTGGCAATAGCACTCCTAGGTATGTGCCCCAAACAACTGCAACCCAGGGTTCACGGCACCATCAACCCCAAAGCTGAAGGGTGGAATCGCTGCAGACCCGGGGAGCCCGCTACTGAGAAACGAGCATGGTCTGTCCCAGCAGCGCACGGCACGGGGCCGCAGGGAAGGGCAGGGCTGGTCCTGCTGAAGGCTGAACCTTGAAGGCACCACGTTGACTGAAACAAGCCGGACATGAAAGGCCAACACTGTGATGTTTCTCTTGTAAGAACCACTTAGAATTCGCACACTGGCGGTGAGAGGAGGCCGACGCGGAGGCCCGGGTTGCAGAGCGGAGGGGCGGCCGCGAAGGGCGCTTGCACTTGGTTCAGGACGATGGAAACGTCAGGAAGGTGACCACCGTGCTGGCTCGGAGCCGCGCGCGTCCCTGCAAAGTACGTTCCCAAAGGCAGTCATCCCCATGGGTGGACGCTGCTTCAGGACGGTGTGGACGCTGCTTCAGGACAGTGGAACAGTCAGGAAGGTCCCCACTGCGCTGGCTCGGAGCCGCGCGTCCCCGGAAAGCGCATTCCCAAAGGCAGTCACCCCCGCGGGTGGACGCTGCTTCAGGACGGTGTGGACGCTGCTTCAGGACAGTGGAACAGTCAGGAAGGTCACCACTGCGCTGGCTCGGAGCCGTGCGTCCCCGGAAAGCGCATTCCCAAAGGCAGTCACCCCCGCGGGTGGACGCTGCTTCAGGACGGTGTGGACGCTGCTTCAGGACAGTGGAACAGTCAGGAAGGTCCCCACTGCGCTGGCTCGGAGCCGTGCGTCCCCGGAAAGCGCATTCCCAAAGGCAGTCATCCCCATGGGTGGACGCTGCTTCAGGACGGTGTGGACGCTGCTTCAGGACAGTGGAACAGTCAGGAAGGTCCCCACTGCGCTGGCTCGGAGCCACGCGCGTCCCCGGAAAGCGCGTTCCCAGGGGAAATACCCCTGCGGGGTGGACACTGTAAGCTGGAGGCTGAGACTGTCGTCGTCCAGGGTCTTCGCGCTCCCAGAGGCACGAGAATGGAATTCAGTCCAGAGAGCTCGCCCTGAAGCGAGACCCGCAGTCGCGAAACCCGGGGAGCAGGGAGCAGCGGATGCCGGGCATGGCCCCGAGGGCGCCTGGACTGGACGTGTCCGCGCTGCAGGGCTCCGAGCCACAGGGAACGACTCCCACGCGGAGGCCGAGGCCTTGCCGACGGACGCACGTCATGTCACAGGTATTTTCCAGTTATAATGACTAATTTTTTAAAAAGAAAAGATGTTCTTTAAACGAGAACTTGGAAAACTAGGAATTTGGTAAATAATGAAAATTAAGTTCATCCTGGTTTTGGATTCGGCGCCCTCACGGGGACAGGCCTGGTCCGCTGCTGTGAGCACGCGCGTTCCTGTCCCCGCCGTGCTGAGGGGAGGAGAGGGACGCGAACACTGTTCGCTGGTAACTCCGTGATCATTGATAAATGCCAGGAAAGCAAGAAAATCTTGAATTAGGATAAAAACACATTCGGTAAGAGTTATAAGCTATCCCCTTGCCAATAAAATTCCTTATGACCAGAACTCACGTCTCAGTAAAACGCAGCAGAGCACAGTGTGGCCCTTTGACCCGAGTCGGACTTTTCCTACGCGCCTCTACCCGGTTCACAGCAGACCCTTCCTCCCGACAGCCCGACACCCTCCCCAGGAGGCTCCTTCTCCGGGAGCGATGCTGCGCCCTGAGGACGACGGGAGTCACGCGAGCGCGCCCACGCCGTGACGGGAGCACGCCCACGCCGTGTCGGGAGCGCGCCCACGCCGTGACGGGGACGCGCCCACGCCGTGACGGGAGCGCGCCCACGCCGTGACGGGAGCGCGCCCACGCCGTGACGGGAGCGCGCCCACGCCGTGACGGGAGCGCGCGTGCTCACTGCAACCTAAACAGGTGAAACGCTTCGAGAACACCCCTTGCTGTTAGAGCGCGTGCAGACGCCGTTCTCCCTACGACCCTGCGACCTCACAGGCCGCGCAAGGACAGACCTGTCCACTCACCCGAATCCCCGGCCTCAAGTGATGGGGGCGCGTCGGCGTGTGTTAGACTTGAAGCCCTGACCCCGAGAGGTCACGCGCCCCTGACCGCTGACCCCGGCGGACCAGGGCTCTCCTCGCGAGGGCGGAGACCGTCCGCGCGCACTGGACCCCGGCGCAGCCGCCCCCACGCGGCCCTCGCGGTCCCGGCAGCGAGTCCGCGGGCTGGAGTGGGAGTGGACGCGGACCACCGACGCACACGAGGGCACGTCGGGGCAGCGCCAGCGTCCGGCGGGCACGGGCGTCCCGGTGTCGCGGGGCAGGGGCAGGGCCCGCAGAGGGGCCCGTGGGAAATACGGTTCCTGCCTCGGACTGACCACAAACCGCGGAGCGCAAACACTCAAACCCACGAAAACCGGACGGCAGACGCGTCCCTAATCCAGCGCGGGTGTCGCAGGCCCGAGGGGAAAAGTGACCAGAGCCCGACAAGGGCAGCTCCGTCCCGAGGAGGACACGTCCTTCCGCACGCGGAGTGACCACAGCTGCCTCGGCAGGGTCAGTGCAGGTCAGGGAACCCCGAATCCCGGGCGACGCTCGCGGGGCAACGACACCGAGCTGAAGTGTGACCCAGACACTCCCCTCCCATCACCTCACCTCACCTCACCTCGTCTCACCTCACCTCATCCTCATCCTCCCCTCCCCTCCCCTCATCCTCATCCTCACCTCCTCTCACCTCACCTCCTCTCACCTCACCTCCTCTCACCTCACCTCACCTCATCTCCCCTCACCTCATCTCCCCTCACCTCATCTCACCTCATCCTCATCCTCATCCTCCCCTCATCCTCATCCTCACCTCCTCTCACCTCACCTCATCTCACCTCACCTCACCTCATCTCCCCTCACCTCATCTCCCCTCACCTCCTCTCACCTCATCCTCATCCTCATCCTCCCCTCCTCTCACCTCACCTCCTCTTACCTCACCTCATCTCCCCTCACCTCCTCTCACCTCATCCTCATCCTCATCCTCATCCTCCCCTCATCCTCATCCTCACCTCCTCTCACCTCACCTCCTCTCACCTCACCTCATCCTCATCCTCATCCTCACCTTCTCTCACCTCACCTCATCCTCACCTCCTCTCACCTTCCTTCACCTCATCTCATCCTCATCTCCTCTCACCTCCTCTCACCTCCCCTCCCCTCCCCTCCCCTCATCCTCATCCTCATCTCCCCTCCCCTCATCCTCATTCCACCTCACCTCATCTCATCTTACCTCACTTCATCCTCATCCTCCCCTCCCCTCCCCTCCCCTCCCCCTCATCCTCCCCTCACCTCAGCTGGCCTGCAGCACCCCCTCCCCGGACGTTCTCGAGACCACTGCCCACAGCGTTTCCCGCCAGGCTGTTCCCCTGGACACGCATCTCCAGAGCACACACGTGTCCACCGTCCACTGCACGGGGCCTTCACACCAAAAGGCGGCACGTTTCCACCCGAGAATCCTGGAGCTTCACGCTTAGGAAGGCCATGTTGTCCTCAGACAGCGGCCTGGGGATAAGGGACGCACTGCCCAGCAGGTATGAGAACATCAGAAAAGACAAATGGCCACAGAGCATCTGCCTCACCCACGGCCACAGGACTTCACTGCGGACTCGAGGGGTCTCTGCAGGAAGGGCAGGCCCCGCTGACCCCAGGTGCTGACCTCGCTGACCCCACTGACCCCCAGGTGCTGACCCCGCTGACCCCCAGTTTCAGGCCCCGCTGACCCCCAGGTGCTGGCCCCACTGACCCGCAGGGCAGGCCCCGCTGACCCCAGGTGCTGACCTCGCTGACCCCACTGACCCCCAGGTGCTGACCCCGCTGACCCCCAGGTGCTGGCCCCACTGACCCCAGTTGCAGGCCCCACTGACCCCCAGGTGCTGACCCCACTGACCCGCAGGGCAGGCCCTGCTGATCCCAGTTGCAGGCCCTGCTGACCCCCAGGTGCTTTCCCCGCTGACCCCAAAGTGCTGGCCCCGCTGACCACAGGTGCTTTCCCCGCTGACCCCAAAGTGCTGGCCCCGCTGACCACAGGTGCAGGCCCCACTGGCCCCACTGACCCCCAGCTGCTGACCCTACTGACCCCCAGGTGCTGACCCCGCTAACTCCCATGTGCTGGCCCCACTGACCCCCAGCTGCTGACCCCGCTGACCCTGGAGGCCTGTCTGACCCCAGGGCTTGGTCGGCGCAGCCTGTGCTGCCGCCTTGAGTTACTCTTCACCCACTTCTTCCTAAATTGATAAAAGGCTGTGTCACAATTGCTGTCCAACGACTGGGAAGTGTAACTGGTTGTCCTAATTGTTACTTTATTTTCACAACACAAGCAATCGAGTAAAGCAATTTAAATTTTAAATTTGCTCCCAGAATAGGATTGTCATTGAAATATGCCCTCCATTCGGGCCCAGAATCCAACCCTCCCTAGTTCCCCCAGGCCACTGTCCAGTCCTGCCCCTGTGGCCGGGGCTCTGCGAGCCTCTGGTCATGTGGGCCCTCAGCCAGCGCGAGGAATGCGACGGGGCAGGCACGTGGCACCGCTCAGACCTGCAGAACAGAAGCTCCCCTTGCAGGAGGGCAGGGTTCAGGTGCTGTGCGCGGGCCTGGGAGACGCAACGGCCTGACGCCCTCCCACACCTCCCTTCACTCCCTGCTCCAGCATCCCCTCTCTGCTGTGCCCCACCTTTGTGCTACTCCCTGTCTCAGTGCTGCTCCCCATTTCTGCTGCTCCCCACCTCTGTGCTGCTCCCCGTTTCTGCTGCTCCCCACCTCTGTGCTGCTCCCCGTTTCTGCTGCTCCCCATCTCTGTGCTGCTCCCCGTTTTTGCTGCTCCCCACCTCTGTGCTGCTCCCCATTTCTGCTGCTCCCCACCTCTGTGCTGCTCCCCGTTTCTGCTGCTCCCACCTCTGTGCTGCTCAGCTCTGTGTTGCTTCCCATCTCTGCTGTTCCTCACCTTTCTGCTGCTCCCCATCTCTGCTGCTCCCTGTCTCTGTGCCGCTCCCCATTTCTGCTGTTCCTCACCTCTACTGCTCCCCACCTCTGTGCTGCTCACCTCTGTGTTGCTTCCCATCTCTTCTGTTCCCCACCTCTGTGCTGCTCCCCATCTCTGCTGCACCTTGTCTCTGTGCTGCTCCTCACCTCTGCTGTTCCCTACCCCTGCTGCTCCTCTAATAACCCAGGAGCTCCCAGCTCAGGAAATTCACACTGCCCGCTCTTCTATGCAGAGCCCCCTTCCACCTCTTTCCTCGGCTGTAACCTTGCTACCATCTTAAGTTGCATCCCTCTCGATACTCCATGCCCCTCATTTTTTAAAATAGTACTTACAAGCTTCTAACATACTCTTGACTTCACTTATTCTAGCCATTGTCTGTAGCTCCCTCATCCAACTCCAGTTTAAACTGGGGCTTGGAAGGATGGTGGGGAACTCTGTTCAGTTCTCTGCTGTATCCCAGAAGCACAAATAGAGTCAGCATATAGGAGATATTTAAGAAATATATGCTGAATGAAAGAGTAATAAAAGGACATTCTCCAAGAAGTACCAAAGTGACTAAATTCATTTCCAGCCATGAACCACAACCTAACGCATAAAGCATGTTTCTAGCAACAGGATGGTCACAGTCACTGCCCATCAAGGATGTGTCCAAGTGTGTGGCCCGGGAACTGGACTGGAGTAAGGACTCTCAGACGTTTGCATTCTGTGGCCACAGCTTCCCGAGAGCACCGAGGTCTGAATGCAGCTCCACCCAAGAGTCCTTGTCTTAATTAATGGTTTGTTAATTTAACTGGGCATTTGGTGAAGTAAAGCAGTGTGTAATTACAATGGAAACACAGCCATAATTTAGCATGTTTGGCACAAGATCAATTGTAAATTTGCAACCAGAATCTGAAAAATAACATCATTTCATCTTCTACACAGGTTTTACTAGTAAATTGGTTAGAGATATATAGGAGAAAAAACTCTATTTTGTGCAAATACTTCATGAATGTACAGAAGTGCCAAGGGGACCTCTAGACTGAACACAGCCTGGGAATCTCAGTGATGGAAGCTGTCACTGCCTAAAACTAAAGGTGGAGCCAGACCTCCCAGAAGTGGGAAATCTTTAAAAACTTAAAATAGGAGGACAGAGTGTTCTTTAGTAGCTGCATCTTGTTGGCCCAGCCCTACAAGGCTAAAATCAGTGAGCCTCTGGCTTCCTGAGGGGGAGCCATGGAGGGAGGGATGCATTTCATGGAGGGAAAATGGAGCATCTTTACGGATGACTGTGATTTACACTGAGTGAGGAAGTTTTTATAAACTTACCCATCACTGTTAACATCTGAAACGGCAACAGTATAACCAAAATAAGATGCCATCTGCAAAGAGAAACCAGAAGGTGATATATTTTGTTTCTTTTGCAGCTCCTTTTACAGAGACCTTCACTGCTCCTGAGAGAACGATCTCAGTGCAGCACATTTTTGCTTTGTAAACTCAGACTCCTGCGTTTGGAGAGCCTTGCAGTTAGAAGTTTACGCCCGACCCAGATGCATAATTTTCCACACAAACCCCTGCCATCTGCTTGAACATGTCTAGAGATGCCCTATCGCTCACTCAATTTCTGGACACACTAGTAGAAGGTGCTTTGCTGAATGCGGCCCTCTCATATCTTCCCGTCCCTTGTCTCACTGGCTTCTGCAGTCCAACCCCAATTCCACGTGGGTCTCACGGGGCATGTTCAGCCGGTCCGTTGTCTGGCACCGCTTTCTTACAGACGCCACATGGATGCACCAAAGAAGAGCAAATACCCCAGGAAGGGCTGACAGGAGAGCCAGGGGGGTTTACACTCTTCTACTCTGGCACTTTGTTTACATTATTGACAAATAAAAGGGATGACAGTTTTTGGAGAAACCACATTTCAATTCACACTGAGTTTTCAGTTAATTAAGAGCCCTGGACCTTTTCTCTGGTGTAGCTGGAGCCCCATCATTTCCCCAAATTCCATCGCTGAAGCTTTTGTTTCGTAACTTGTATTTTTAGTATTTATGATCTGTTAAGATTTTGCCTATATTTTCAGTTTGCCAAGATGTTTTGCCTCCACCTTCTGCATCGTGTTTTTGCTGCACCTGGGAGCAGGGCCGTGGCAGGGTGGGGGTGCCGGCTGCCCCGAGCTGAGCTCTCCCCATCTCCCCTCTATTCCAGTGGGCAGTGATGTTCTTATTCCAGAAATGCCATCGTGTGGCCTCACACACAGAAAATGCTTTGCTTGTGCAGGACTAGAGGGGAGAAAGGACTGGAAGTTACAGATATCCAAATTCAGGGGACCCTTTTAATGATAAGGAGACACTGTGAGAGGCTTTCCTGAGACCCTTATCACACTGGGGAATGCTTTTCCAGAGTTATACATCCACCTCACGTCACTGCCACCTGGCCTTATCTCTCCGTATTTTCTATAAGTATATCATGAGAGATTTTGTCAAATGCTCTGTTGAACATTGCAGAGTAGTGAGTAGACTAAAATCCTATATCGGGGGGAAAATAAAAATCACTTTATGTTCAGTAAAAAAGAAACACTTTTAATCAAAAGTTTCTTGACAAATATTCCAAGCTTACATCCGGACCTCAAAGCTGCGCGTTTCAGGAGGTGAATCCATGACCCAGACCAGCGAGGCATGTGGCTGGGCACACGGGAGCAGGTGGCGCGTAGGGGCAGTGCCAGGCTGACCGAGGCACGGCCACCTCCGGCCGCTCCAGGGCCTGTGGCTCCAGGGCCAGCTCAGAAGCCTCAGACGCCAGGAGGTGCAACCTTTCCCGGCTTGTCTTTCTTTTCTAAGGAAACCCCGAGGGCAGTTCTGATGTCTCAGTCTCTGGCCCTGAGCCCAGGTGCTCTTAAAGATGCATTTCTGCTGTTGGTCCCCCTCTCCTAGTGTGCGTATGCACACTCGTGGGTACTCACGTGTGCTGACATGCATGCACATGCATGTATGCACATGTATGTGCATGCACATGCACACATATGCACTTCTACACACACATAAATGTCCCCACACGCACACACATGCACAATGCATGCATGCGCTCACATTCACACAAGCACATGTGCACACGTGCATACATACACTCCCACTCACATGCACACGCATGCATACACATGCACACACATAGACATTCATTCACAAGCACATGTGCACACAAGTGAATGCATGCATATTTGTACTCACACTCGCATGTGCACGCACTCACGTGCACAGGTGTGTGCACCCTGGGCCATCTGGACCACTCCCTCCCTGCTAAGCAGCGTCAACTGCTGTCTCTGCCTTCACCATCTCATCGGCTTGCATTAGATTACTTTCCCTCGGACTTGGAGAAAAGAACAGAGGCAGACTTAACATGCAAAGGGAGCATTTCCTGTGAAATCACTGGCCACTCTTACAGTAGAGAAGAGAGGAAGGAGAGCCCATTGCTGGAGGTGCGGCCTGGGGTGGGGGGGCAGTGACCCAGCGTGTGGCCAGCAGCCTCAGGGCCCTGCAGCCAGGCGACTGCATCTAGGCAACGCCCCAACGCCCGTCACATGCCCAGATTAAGCTAATGTTGCTACTTTAAGATCTTGCTTTCCTACTTTGGCTTACATTCAACTTTAAATGAGTGGTTTTGTTTGCGCATAAATTTTAAATAGTTTTACAAGAGCTATAGACCCAAGTTGCTTATTGATTTAGATTTTTACTATAGTTAAACCTAAAGACAGGGAATCTATATATTACTGAAAGAGATAAATAGTTGACGATCATTCTAAGCACATATATTTTCCATGTATATCAAATTACAGAAGACTGGGAATTTGGTGTTTTGTCCAATTAAAAGGGAAAGGAAAAGCAAAGGGTGGAGGGCGCTAACTCTTCTCCAGGAGTCAAGGGCAGGAAGCAACAGTCTCTTCTGAGTTACAGACCCTGCCTCACTCCCGCCTCAGCGAGGGCTGGGAGGTGCCTGCACTCTTGCTTTGGAAATGGGGCTCAGCAAGAGAGACTTTTTTGAGGTCACACATGTCCTGAGTGGCACAGGGGGCGCTGGCCCGTCCACTTGGGAGGCCCAGGTGCTGCCACTGCCCGGCCCACATCCACCCGCATCTCTGCGTCTCCACTGCCAGATGCCCCTGCCAACACCCCACTGCCCCGCGTCCCCAGCCAGGCCCCCACCCTGCAGCCTTGCCCTACTGCTCCCTGGCTAGTTCAGTGTCCCCCTCCCGTGCTGCAGCGCCCACTCATACCCAGCTTTCATTCTCGTGTACTTCCGACCACTACCTGAAGCTACCAGGAGCGTTACATGTCAGTCAGTTAACTGACCCCCCTACTGCTGCATGAGGCTGGGGCCCCTCACAGCTCTGCACAAAGCTGGGGTCTCTCATAGCTCCCCCACTTCTGCACAAAGCTGGGGTCTCTCATAGCTCCCCCACTTCTGCACAAAGCTGGGGTCTCTCATAGCTCCCCCACTTCTGCACAAAACTGGGGTCACCCATAGTGCCCCCCACTGCACGAGGCTGGGGTCTCTCATAGCCCCCTCCCACTGCTGCGCAAAACTGGGGTCACCCATAGTGCCCCCCACTGCATGAGGCTGGGGTCTCTCATAGCCCCCTCCCACTGCTGCGCAAAACTGGGGTCACCCATAGTGCCCCCCACCGCATGAGGCTGGGGTCTCTCAAACCCCCCCCCCCACTGCATGAGGCTGGGGTCTCTCATAGCCCCCCCCCACACACTGCACGAGGCTGGGGTCTGTCTGTCTTCTACACTGACCAATCCCCAGAGGCTGTGACATGCCCCACGTACAGCAGGGACTCGCGAAGTACTAGAATGAATGAATGAGCGAATGAATGTTCGGGATATTAAAATGTTTTTACCTGTTCGCCAGTGAAATTCTGAATTAAGGTCATATCTGTAGAGTTAATGATTGAAACCTAAAATCACAGAAATTAGATATGTTACATCATTTAACATGCAACTAGAGATTTTTGAAATTACAGCTTAAATCGTTTTTAAATTTTTATGAAGTGACAAGTGCCAACTCTATGTAAAAGAAAAATTCAAGCCCACAAGAATGGTCAAAATACTTGTATTTTAAGAGCCAATTGAGCTTTTGTTTATCCCTAAGCCTAGGAGACCTTCAGAAAAACTATGTATTTACTAAATGGAAACAGGGAAAAAAAGGGTTGCGTTCAAGAACCTTGAGAGCAGTTAGCATGATTTATTTAATCAAGATTTTGTCTGAGTCCATTTCTGTGCTTCTGCTATTTATTATGAGAAGCTGGTGATTATGGCTCTTCGAAAAAAAACAACAAATGAAACTGTAAAATGTTATCCATTTAGAAAAAATATTCCTTTTAATTCTCCTCAGCCAACCCCAAATCTATAAACATTATATGTTTGTAAGATACTTTTTAAAAAGATAAAAATTATTTAAATTACAAATTTTCTCTTTTCCTATAGTGTCTATATTTGCTTCTATTATTTCTACAATGGAGACGCGCGGCCAGGTCCGCACCACTGCCCACGCCACCCCGGGAGCCTCCGAAGCTCCTGGACGGGCCCGCGGGCCCCACGTGCCTGTCTCATGGCCTCCCGGGTTGAGAAGCCCCAGGGCGCGGGGTGGTAGAAGCCAGCCTCACTCCTTCCGTCCTTTTTGCAAGCGAACAGCATGAACCAGTGAGGGGCTCAGAAGGGTCCCTTGCATTAAAGGACATCTTAAAAGACTTAAAAGTTGTGTTAAACAAAATACGCCTCTGCATAAGCAAGAAGGTGTCTTAGTCTCAATACTCACATATCCAAAATTCTGTGCTCCTCTTGGAACTCCAGCAACCAATTCTGGAGATAAAAATAGTCTTTTAGAGAGGGGAGTACATGTGTCCTAGAGCTACCGAACAAAGATCGGCTTTTTAATGAGCAACCATGGTGCGGAGGGCCAGACGTCGGACATCAGACAGCAGGACAGAGTGGCCGCAGCCCCCACTGTCTCCCAGCACCACCTGACCTCTGTCCCCTGGGGAGGGCCATGACCGCTGACCCTTCCCGCACCCCATTTTGTAAACCTAAGCTGTCTTTTTGGCTCATTTGGGGCCAAAAATGGCCTCTTTCATCCTAAACTCCCTTTGCCAGTTCTGCCCCGGATGGGGGAGAGCAGGCCCAGGGCCGTCTCCTGGCGCCGGGCGGCAGCAGCCCGAGAAGCTCCTGGTAGGGCCTTCGTCTGAACAGCGCCGGCTGCCCACTGCTTCCACTCCGTCTTGTCTGAGCAGCGCGTGGGCGTGGACAGGGTTGAGCTCCAGGCCACCACAGTCCCTGATGGAGCAGGGACTTCTGATCCCTTCAAATCACCCAAACTGGGACGTGTTCCAGGCACTGAGGCCTGATGGAAATCGCTGCTCTTTTTACTGTCTTCCCTAAAATGTGCTGTCGTGCATCACCATTCATTTTCTTGGAGCAGAACAGAATGCTTGTTCTTTCCTGCAAGAGCCCTGCCGCCATGTTTAAAAACCATTTGGCACATTTACGGTTCCCTCTCCTAAATTGCCAACCAGTCGATTATAAGCTTGTCTTCTTTCCAAGCACTACTTACTCAGTTCTATCTCTGATGACCCCTCATGCAAGCACACTTTCTCCTTAGAGCTAATACATAAATGATATTTACTATGTGCCAGGCATAGCAGTAAGTATTTTATGAGTCTGTAGGGTTAATCACTGTACACTGCAAGAAAACAGTGAGGTAGATGATATTTTCATCACCACCCCATTTTAGAAGGAAAGTAACAGGGGTACAGAGGTGATGAGTTGTCCGAGGTCATGAGTGAGATGTGGCTAAGTCAGGAGCAAATCCAGGGGTCAGACTCTTAACCACTGCAGCCAATACACTTCCTTTTCGTCCAAGGGAAAAAAGAAGCCCTTTAAGAATTAGCTTGTATTTAAAAGGAAAATGTTCTTTTAAGGAAAAACAAAACTGTTTTCAACTTCTAACTAACTGCAAAACATTCTTTGTGAATTTTGGCTTTGTATATCATGTCCACAGAAAACCAACAGCACAGACATGTTTCATGCATTTATCTGTGAGTTAGTTAAAGCTCAGTGAAAGCAGCTCATGGTCACTTGAAACAAGATGGAAAGTGACACGTACTGATTGACAGTCATTTAATAAATATCTGAGGCTAGTGAGCTGGAAGCTGCCTTTTCTGTCTTCTGTGTCCTGCGTGGTCTCGTGCAGCCCTCAGTTAGGTTTGCTCAGTTAGCGACAAGCTGAGGACACCCAAGATGGTCGTGGCCAAGGGCCACAGCCTCGGTGGGCTCAGGGCTGGACCCTCTCAGAGCCGCAGCTCCAAACACCAAAAGCACTTTTCTCTGCACGGGCTCCGTAAATCCACCACGAGCAAATACAGTCCACAACCGGGACAGGTGAGACCCTGGCTGCGAGCCTCATGTCCACAGAACATCACAGGCCCGATTTCCTGCCCGGGTCACAAGCACAGCTGGGCCAGTCAACCCGCTGCCACACTTCCCGCCGCCCCTGCACTCAGAATAAATGCGAGGCCGTGTCCCAGGCGGGCCTGGCCTGGCCCGTCCCCATTCTCTAACTCCGGCTCGCTTGACTGGCTCTCAGAGCCCTGAGACCGGGGTATGGGCACATCCCAGCTTCTCTCGCCTTAGCCTGAGCTCGGCCCCTGAGGAGAGGCTGCAGGCGGGTGCTGCGAGCAGGTTGTCGGGGCCCCCAGTGGAGCCACAGGGGTGCCTCCCTCTGCGACTCCCCATCTGGTGACCCAGGCCAATGAGGAGAGAAGCTGAGGAGGCTGGGAGTTGAGAGAAGGAAGCTGGGGAAGGGTTCCTGGAGATGACACTTGAAATTGGCCTTAAAAGAAAAAAGCACCTCTGGACATGGAAGGTGGGGTGGGGGTATGGTCCAGAGGGCAGCAAAATGCAGGGGACCAGCGAGGGCACGTAGGAGAAGAGGAGTTCACGACTTCTGTCACTTAGGGCTGCAAATGTCCAAAGGGAAATAATGTCAGGAGGCTGGTGGGCATTGGCTGGAGAGCTCAGCTTTGGGTGGGTCAAATGAAAGGCCCTGGAAACCAAAGCAAAGGTTGGGGTTCTCAATTTCTAACTAACGCATAGTTTCTGTCCAAGTCATTTAATCTGCTGTGTATTTTTCATCCATAACATTGGCACTGCCCTAATTCTCTACTGCCAACTAGATTTACAAGGATTTACATTCATTCTTATGACATTGTGTGACTAAAAAATAAAAAGCAGTACCAAAGTACATTTTTTGTCTTTCTACAAAATATTATCTATCAAGGATTCCATTTATAAACGATTTGGACAGCAAAGAAAATCACACATTTATAAGCCATGCTTTGTAAAAGTCTTAAATTTAATGTCTCTCACCTTGTTGAAAGTCTCCAGTAAATTCCCCTGCAGCAACTGAGTACCCTGTAATCACAGGTTTGAAGACTTAACAAGTGAGTTATATCTTAGAAAAACAAAAGACCAACCATAACTTTGTTCAGGAAAAAATTAAATAAATGCATTTATACTGAAGTCTAGAAGCATAATAAATCTGTTATTGCCAATCTTTAGTAGGAACATGGCAACAAAACCAGACTCTGAGGTCGGTTTTCAGACATGAGTGTTTCAGACTCTACCTTAAACTGTAAGTGGCAGTTGTGGCATTTTAGGGGTCACTGATTCACCACCCTCAGCCACGGCATTCTGAGTGTACCCCAGACTCAGGTTGGCATTTCTCATCACCTACTTCCTGCTTCCCTAAAAGTGACTTTCCCACTTGAGCTGGAAGTCGGGAGGCAGCTGCATCAACAAGACGTAACTACAATTTTCTTTTATTCACCAGGCTACGGAAACGGCACTAGGAGACCCAATGCCTGGAGCAGCGGTGGTGAAATGGCGCAGTGTGGTTTGCACATGGATTCTGAGGAAGGCAGGCGGGGAGTCTGCGCCGTGGCCTGGGCGCCGGTTACATCACGCACGTGGGTTCTGCATCGTCGCTGAACCGACAGGCACGTTTAAGAAGAAAGGCCAAGTTGGGGTGTGTGGCCAACAGTAAGCGAATAAGGAAAGAGGCTCTGTGCAAAAGGCCAAACAGTATGAAGTAACTTAAGGAGCAAATGTGCCCCCACGTGCGACACGCCTGTCTCTCGAGAAAACGCACACGCCGTGGCCTCACCGAGGTAGCTGTCGTCGTGGGCCGCCGGGGCCGCGTTCGTCTGCTTCTCTCGCGCCAGTGCGCGCACGATGTCTTTGAATGAGTAGTTTGCAACGATGTCTGCAATGCTGGCTGTGATCACCTGCCCTGTGTTTAGACAAAGGGGACGTGGGAGGCGTGTGTGAGCAGCACCCGCCCGGGGTGTGTGCTTTGCTGGTGGACCTCGGACTGCGGGACAGCGGCTCCTGGGGTGTCCCCACCCTGCAGGGACACGAAGACCAACCACCTCCCTCCTCTTCCTCCCGCTCTCTTCCCCAGACCCCGCCCAACCCCAAGTGACAGAAACATCTAAGGGAAACACACTTCCCAGCAAATTTCCACAACTAAGTTTTATGCTAGAATGTTTTAGCCGAAGAAAGCTTAGGGGTCCTCTCAGCAAACCACGGCCTCCTCCAGGGGGAGCGCCCCGAAGCGCCTGCCTGCACCCTCTGGGCACACATTGGCCGACGGGATCGCCTACTGAGGCCAAAGTTGGCATCCTAAGACGCTGTGTGCCTTCGCAAGGCACAAGTACTGCAATCTTTACCCTCCGCTGAGGCTGTAAAGCTGCTGGCTAAAGGGAGGGTTCACACAACCCGATGCAGGGCACAGCATTAGTGAAGTCCAGGTTTTCCCGAAAGAAGAGGGGCAGGCCAGCAAGGCTGACCACAAGGACTCGGGCTGATCCCTCCCAGCTAAAGGCACTGCCAGAAGTCTGAAATTTGATTGGATTAGGGTGAAAAGTATCTAAAATGTGGTCTAAATTATCCAGTCCAATTCCATACGTTCCCGTATGTATTAGGGGCATGCAAGGGAAGACTCTGATCCCAAATCTTCGGGAGAAAAACTGGAGAAATGTTTTTAAAAGACTAACCTTTTATAGTAATTTTAAAGTTGCATGGTTCTTTGGGAATTCAAACATAATTCCCACAATCTTTCTGCTCAAAAGTCCAAAAAGAATAAAACTGGCAAATGAGGCCATAAATATTTATCAGTGATTGTGCTTGTGATGCCTGTTCAAATACTGGGACGACAGGACTTACACGTGAACTCAGAGCAATGTCTGTGGAATTTGCCAGTTTTCCCTGACATTTACTCCTGGATTAAAGCTAAATGCCACCCTTCTCACTGTCTTTGTTTGCTTATTCCCTTTAGCTGCTTCTACAAATAATATCATCTTAAGCTGAAATAAAATCTTTAACAACTTTAGACAAATGCTTCTATATGCCTTCATTATGGCTAATTTTCAGCAAATCATTTTTATCTGACTTTTTTTAAACTTAAGAATAATGTGTAATTAATCAAAAGAATTAGAAGGAAATCATTTGTAACATAAAATCATAATATTTTATAGCCATCTACTACTTAAAATATATTGTTTTCAATTTTTGAAATAATTTTTAAAGATTGAAATGTTATTTAATGTTAATAATTATATATGTTTACCTTAACAGTAATTTCATGTAAAATCTGTGATAAATCTTTCTGCTAACTTTAAAATAAGATCAGGTCTCTTCCATTAAAAAACATCATCCTCCAACCTTACACCTCTCTCCGATTCTTCTCTACGTCTGCCCTAAACTTTACATAAAATTCTGTCTGTGTTGTCTGTCTAGGTACCCTATTTACCTCAGGTTTCATCAGAGTGCAGGTGATGTCAACACACATTTAAGCTTAGCTATGTCCTCTGAATTTGAGCCCATATATCTAAAAGCTCACATGAAAACGCTTAGATTTTTCAAACATCCCCAAACTCAACGTCTCTTAAAGTGAACTCAGAATCTTCCCTCTCCACCCGAATCCAAATCTGGTTCTCTGCCCACATTCTCTATCCACCCAGAACCACCAGCAGCAAATTCAGGAATGCATCCCCTTCTCCCCCATATATGCAATCCTTCACCTGGACAACTCATTTTGCCTCTGAAGTATCTCTGAAATTTCTCCGCTTTTTTGATCTTCGCCATCACCAGTCTGAGAAGGAAGTACCTTCATTGGAACCTCATGAATAGTATACCTTATAAACTGGTCATTAGTTTATAACCTTAGAATAAGACCTTAAAATTAATTATATAAAGTTATATATAATTATAACCTTAGAATAAGACCTTACAATTAGTTCACTTATTTCACTTGGGCCAACTTCCGGTCCATTTCCCCATCGCACCAGTCACCTTCTCAAAACTCAAATTGGATCATAGTATCCCATGCTTAAAGTTCTCCAACACTTTCCCATTATTCTTGGGACAAACAACAAATCCGTATTAGCTAGAGCCATCCCTTTGAAGTTCTAAAGGCGGCAGATGATTCCCCATTGGTCAGGCGGGAGATGATAAACCAGCACAGCCCTGCCGGGAGGGCCCCCTCCTCACTCCTGAGCTCCAGCCACAGGTCCCCCCTTTTCGTCAGTCCCCCCATGCCACCAGGCATTTGCACGCACCTCCTCTCCCCCCAGCCGCATTCAGCCCTTCTCAAGGTGCTTGGCTGGCTGCCTAATGAGTGGCTTTAGGTCTGCTGCTGGCCTCTGGTATGGGAAAAGCCACCTGTCCTCGCAGATGCTGCCCCACGCTGGTTCTGCAGGGAGCACACCCAAGGTTGTGTTTCAGCCCACTCCACCCCCATCGTCCAGGGTGCCCGGAAAGGCCACCCTGCCCTCGCGGCCCATCGCGCGGACCTTCACTCGGGCACCCTTCGTGAGTGTCCCCAGCAGCAACCCCGTGGGCAGGGACAGCTCCAGGTCTCCTCCACCGCATCCAGCACCTGGCACAAAGCCCGCAGCGCATCAGGCAACACGAACGCCATTTACATGTAAAGTACAAGCTGAAATAACGCTTCATTCATTTGAGAAACTAGGGGTCTTAACAGAGTCCATGTGTGATGTCACTTCTGCGGCTTCTCCTTTGTTAGCAACAATGGACACGCATTTCTTCTCTGTGAACAGAACATACCTTGCCAGTAAAAACTTCCAGGTCCTCCCACTATCAGATCTCCATTCTAGAAAACAGAAACGACACAAGGATAGGAAAAGAAAACCGCCGTTCCAAAGGGTGATAACTTATTGGAAATAAGCATGACTAACAATTTGTTATACTTAAAAAGCAATATTTAAGAGGGTCCTATGTCTGAGTTATGTACGTAAATTATTTTCTTTCCTGTTTTTCTTTCAGTTATTTAGTGTGTTATCATGTTAAAATTTTTTGATTTGACTCAATTAGGTAGGTTGAATTTCTCCCCCATGAGAACATACAAGCTCAGGCTTTTGGCATTGCCTCAAGTAAACACATCTACATGTTTAATGCTGTACAATTTAGCAGACACAGTCTTTTGAGCCTTTGCAATAAAGGGAAAATTCAGTTCCAATTTATCTCAAGGCCATAGTAATGCTTTTTTTTTCATACATCTGCGAATCCACCCCCTTCCTAGGAAAGAGAGTAAAAACTCCAGATGTAAACATTTTCTCTTCCACTTAACAGCCTCACTTTTAATATTCTGATCCTTACTTTTAATGGAAGACAAAACAAAAAAGACAATGACAAAGAGTAAAAACAGTTTGTATGTTGATGAAATTGTTCGATGCCATTTGCAGAACCGTGGAACCTTCTCCTCTATATCCTTGCTAGGTGTCCCTGTTTTTAGATTTGTGAATGATAAATGATTTTTATACTATTAATTCTAATCTGACACTTAAAGGTAAGAGATAAAACAATTTAGACATTCTTGTGATCTTTTTAGAAACACTTCTTTACTGAGTTTTGGGGATTTTCATTTAAAAACGATTTTCACGAATTGTAGGAAGAAAGATTGATGTTTTTCCTCGTATTTCTGTTATTTAATAGGTTACCATGTGCTCATACTACTATATATTACTTTAACAAAAATAAAGAGGAAACAGGAGAAACAAGGAAACCTCACCCCAACAAGCTAGATACGCCCTAAGAGGCTCTTTTTGCTGTGGTTTGGGTGCGCGCATGGGAAGCAGCGGGTGGCACGAGCCAGGCAGACAAGCAACGCGACACGCAGCCTCACCTTGGGGAGCGCCAGGCTGAAGCCCGCCTGGCAGTAGCCCTGGCCCTCGGGGTCGGCATTGCCTGCGGGGAGAAGACACGGTCACCGCTGTGGTCCAGGGGACGCGCTAAAGCCCGGGTGCCCGGCTCGGGGGCGCCTCGGCGGGCCTGGGCCTGAAGTTCACCGCCAGGCAATGACTCAAACGCGGCGCAACCGATCGGTTGTCCCGCTTCCGCTGCGGCGCTGCAACACGACCAGCGCCGGCCGGGCTGTGCGACCCGGGCCGCCTGGAGAAGAAAGACCTGGCACGGTTCGCAGCGCTCCACGGCGCGCCGCCTTGCTGGCAGGGAAGCCGGCCCCGGGGACCCGGAGGGGTCCTGGCGGGGCTCCGAGCGGGGGGGTCGGGGGGCCGGGAGGGTTCCTGGCGGGGGGCCGGGGGGCCAGGAGGGTGGTCGCGCGGGGGCCCCTGCGCACACCTGGTCCCGGATCCGGGCTCCAGGGACCTCGGTGGTGGGAGGTTAAACTACTCTGTCGCCCTAAATTAGGTAAAAGCGAAACTGCATTTCAGGTCAGAACTAAGGCCAGTGCCCCCACCCCCACCCCCACCCCCAGCACGCACCCTCAGGCAGGGCTTCCCCTGGATTCCGCCTAACAGAATCCAGCCGGCAAATGTCCCGCAGGGCGGACTGTCCCGCACGCGTTTAAAGCACAGGCGTCCAGGGAGGCTCTATAAAAAGCCTCCAGGCATTAGTACCAGGAAATGGCTACTTGTGCCTCGTACTTGAAAAGCTTCTACAATTTCTGAAGTGCTGTGAAATGATAGCCAAAAGGTGATTATGTAGAGGCAATCTGAGTCATTTACACAGTCAGCTATGAATGTGCAAATAAGTACTCCATTCTCATCCAGAATTTTCCATCCCGTAAACTAAAATAGGAAGGCAGCGGAGGAAACGCTCATCGCTGGTCCATCGATGCGCTGGGCACGTGCCCGCTGCAGGCCCCTGGGAAGGTCTCGGCGTCTGCTCGAGGCTGCGCGTGTTTCCTTCGGGCGGCACTAACTTCTCTTAGCCCTGGCATCGTCCATCCGGGCCCGACGCTCTTTATTTTTGGGGTACTTTTTTCTCTCATAAGCTGTACTGTAACAAAATTTGCTCCTTTATTTCATAACTATATTTTGTGGTTTATCGTTGTCAATTCTGTAAAGAGCCCTAGAAGCTCACGCACATGGGCTCCATGTCTGTGTGCCAGGGTTCTGAAAAGGTGGGTGCGTGTTTATCTGCAAACAGGAACATGTATGAACACACGTGACATAACTGTGTGACACAGGAACGGCCCTGAGAATGCTTAAGAACTGGAGCTTTTAATACACACAAACCTTTCTAACTTCTTTTTTAAATCAACTACTTTTAACATTGTAAATCATTCAAAAGAGAATTATATGGCTATTCTTTGTAATTTTTTTTGCTTCTAAGGAAGCAACTGAAAAAATTATAAGAAAATACTATTTTTTCCACAAAATTCATAGAGAAAATAAATACCTTCAAATATTATGCTAACAGAGTGTGGGATTCTTCCCTTTGCGAGGTAATTGTTTTTCTTTGGGTTCTAAGAGTCTAAAGGACTCTTCCCAGAGCTCAGAGCGTCTGTAAGGCTCATGCTGCGGCCTCATGGGACCCAGAGGCCCGGGATGCTGGGCGGATCCCAGAGCGGGTCTGCAGTGTGGTATTAGCCCAGGCGCTTCGCATTCTCCTTTGAGAGTGATACGCCCCTGCGGGGACCCCGGCCATGCGTCCCAAGCCGGCTCCCTCGTGCACATGAGACCCGAGTCCCCTCTGCGGCCATGCGAGGAGGAAGTGCAGAGACCCGAGGACATGGCCAACTTGGTCTCACCGTGCTTGAGCCAGTCTTTCTTTTAGGAAAATAAAGAGTGACTAAATCAGCATTTTAATGCGCCAGGCAACTCAAAGGTGGCATTTCAGGGTGGGCCAGGTCCCCGTGCGCCTGGGTCCCTCCAGGACCCAAACAGAACCGGACGGTGCGCGCCCTCAGCGCACGGAAGCACGCGCGCTCTGAGCTGCAGACCCTGGAGCAAGTCCCTGACTGCTCTCAGCCCTGCCATCAGCTTTCTGGGTAGATTCAGGATTTGTGTCTTCCCTCTGCCTCACTTTTAACTCTAGCACAGTAAGTGACCTCCTTCCAGCCAGGAGCTCAGCACTTGGGTGGAGCCGGTCACGCTGCCCCACCCAGGCCGCGGCTGGGTGTGGAAACTCCGCTCCCCACCTCCGGGCCCTCCCCACCTCCTCGCCCCTCCCCACCTCCCGGCTAAGAAGCCCCTCTCCCAGCCGGGCTGTTCTCTGTTCTCTTACCACACCACAGCTGTCAGCTGCCCGACTAGAATTAAGTTCCTCTGGGTAGGGGTCTGCACTCTTTCATGTTGTGCCTTATTCTCCGAACACGGAGTACTTAGTGTTCAATGCAATCAGTAAACATGCATCGAATTAATAAATGACTGAAAAGCAATATCTACAAAGAACCCCTATTTTAAAGCTATCAAAAATAAAATAGTTATTTAACAAGCTATTGATTCAGCTGACACTGGTCATAATGTTAAGAAACATTTGATTTATTTCAGTGGCTTCAAACAGAAAGCCCTGACCTCCTGGTCACAACCCTCACAAACCAGCCAGTTCCCCTCTAACGGCCGGCATGGGGCTCGCTCAGCAGCACACTCCTTCCATTTCCCTTCTTTAGCTCACTGAGTGTGAATTTTGAATAGAAACTGAGAGTCGAGGCCTAAAATAAGGAACATATCCATTCCAGGCCAGAACATCTGCAGGCAAGGCCCTTCCAGGCGCAGGGGAGGTTGCCAGTGCGCCGCCCCAAGGCTGTCCTGTTCCTGCTCATTGCTGACCCCTGAGCCCGGGGACACACCACGCCTGTCTGCAACAGAGATGCCCTCAGCTAAACTTCGGTTTCAAAAAGTAAAACTGACTTACTGTTCCGACAAGGAGAGTACTCGGCAAACGCGCTGAAGTTCTGGATGGCCACGTAGCAGGTGCCAACCGGGTCCTTCTCCCGCACTGGTCTGAGCGTCCTCCACTGGTACAGGGGCGCGCAGGCCTGGGGACCAGGACAGGGACAGTGGTGTAGGTTCCTGACGCTACTGTGCAGTTCCATCTGGTCTACTATCATGTATCTAAATAGTGACAAACTATTAGGTCAGTTAATTGGCCTTCAGCAACTGGGTGTGGCTTGATGGTCAGAGGTGATTAACCTTCCAAGACCAGTGGTGAATGCGATTAAATTAAACACAAAGGAATAGCTCTCCCCCACCAGCAAGATTTCAGATGAAATAAAAATAACCTAGCAAATGAAAGTATTTCTCCAAAGCAAAGACTTCATGTTCTCTTTTCTTAAAATCAGGTCTACAGACTTCCTGGAAGATGGCGGAGCTGGGCGGATGGAGTCATCCCCGCCCCATGGGACATGACAGGGGACAGGGAGAGAATGACCGGGACTGTGGCCCTGAGAAGGGTCTTCAGGGCATTTGGGGGGATTGGGCTGGGGAGAGCAGGGGGGTTGGACCACCAGCCAGGGACAGGTGGTATTCATGGGGAAGTGCAGATGGGAGTGAGCTGACCTCCCTTCTCCAGCCTGCCCAACTGCTGGCCGGGGAAACCTCCCTGTAAAAATCCATTTCCGGCAGTGCCCACAGGGACCCCAGATGTGGGCCTGGCCATCTGCCACCAAGAGCTGCACCCCCAGGTGCTGGGAACAGACATCCTGTCGGTCACAGTGCTGCCGGTCAGCTGCTCCCCCCCCCCACCAAGGATGGACACTAGAAGAGCATAAAGAAGAATTTAGAAGGTTAAATAGAAAAATGCCAGCTCTCACAGAAATGAAAAATACAGAAGACCAAGTCAGAAATATACTAAAGACACACGATAGCAGATTTGAAAAAGCAGAAGGAAGAATAAGTGAGCTAGAAAACAGAACAATTGAACTGGAAAGCACAAAAGAATAAAGAACAATAAAGATGGAAAACGTGGAACTGGGTCTTTGGGAAATAATGGACAACAAGAGGCACGTAAATCTGAGGATCACTGGTGTCCCAGGAGAAGAGAAGAGAAAAGGACCAGAAAAGTTAGTTGAAGATATAATCGGGGATAATGTTCCAACACTTATAAAGGACATAAATATGCAAATCAAAGAGGCCTAATGAACTCCAGATAGAATAAATACAAGCAGGCCTACTCAGCAACACATACAACTCATCAGACCGTCAGGTGCTGAAGAGAAGCAAAAAGTCCTAAAAGCAGCATGAGTAATGTGATTTACATACAGCGAAACCACACAAGACTGATTTCAGACTACTCAACAGGCACCATGGACGCAAGAAGGCAGTGGTACGATAAATTTAAGATCTTCTACAAGAAAGGCTTCCAGCCGATAATTCTTCATCCAGCCGAGCTGTCCTTCAAAACTGAGGGAGAAATTAAAATTAAAATCTTCAAACACAAACAAAGATTGAGAGAACTAGTCAACAACAGATCTGCCCTAGAAGAACTACTACAGGTAGTCCTGTCAGCTAAATAAAAGAAAGACAGGAGAGGGAGGTCTACAGGAGGGCACAAAATTGAGGAGAACAAGTAGCAGTAATTTAAAGGAGGGAGAGGCATGAAAAGGGGGAGAGGAACCCAAGGATGAGCCTGTCCGTGGCACCGTGGGATCAACAATGCCATCCTGACAAAAAGGGGGAAAACAAGTGGAAGAAATGAGGTATCAGTGGCTGAGAGAGTTCAAATAAAGTTGAGAGGCTACACTAGAGGTCACTCTTATGCAAGCTTCAGATAGACATTGCTACCTATCATAACTTGCCAACCCCCAACCAAAACCATTCCTGCCAATCCTAAAGAACACCTGGGGCAGTATATAAGGTCCTACAAAGGTCCATGCACTAGGACAACTTTCTAAAACCTACAACCTCCAGACCAGATAAGTCCTGAAATGAAGAGGGACCAGCCTCTCCAGAACATCAACTAGTTCCATCCCTCTGTTCCATATTATTGACAACCCCTTCCAACATGAAAATGTTAGAACGAGCATAGCCCAAATACCCCTAAAGAGCAGAAGAAAGATCAAAGGTGATGGTGGAGTTATACAGAGAAGGTCGATTTTAACAAATGAGTATGAGGGCTAGATCATTATACTGATATTTCCTTTAGCCTCCAGGACCTTGGGGCAGCTAGAAGTAAAAACCTAACATTATGGAATTGTAGCCCACACCAAACTCTGAAATCTGTTCTACACCTAATGTTGCAATGTACTTGGAAATTTTTTGCTGTTATGTGTATGTGCTCTTTAAAGAGGAGGAGTATACAGAGAAGACAGGATTTAACAAATGAGTATGACTGCTGAATCATTATATTGATATTTCTGTTGGTCTCCAGTGTCTTGGAGCAGCTGGATGGAAAAACAAAAAATTGTGGAACTGTAACCCAAACCAAATTTTAAAATCTGTTCTATAATAAATTTGTTCTATAGCAGTTAAAATGTACTTGGAAAATTATTGCTTTTTTTATATATATGCTCTGTTTCACAATTAAAAAAACATTAAAATTAAAAAATGTACTAGGAAATTTATTGCTTTTGTGTATATATATTATATCTCACAATAAAGTTAAAAAAACACTTTAAAAAAAAGTGGGAGAGGGAAAAGAATATATAGATCTAACAAAAGAAAAACAAGGGATAAGATGGTAGACTCAAGAACTTCTTTTACAGAAATAACTTGAAAGTTAATGGACTAAACTAACCAATTAAAAGATACAGATTGGCAGAATGGATCGAAAACATAATCCATTCATACACGGCTTCTAAGAGATGTATCTTAGACTCAAAGGCTCAGACTGAAAGTGAAAGGATGGAAAAAGATCTTCTATGCAAGTTTCAACCAAAAGAAAGCTGGAGTAGCTATACTAATATCAGATAAAATGGGCTTTAAATGTAAATACATCATAAGAGACAAAAAAAGATGCTACATATTAATGAAAGGAACAATTCACCAAGAGGAATTAACAATCATAAATGTTTGTGCTCCCAATCAAGTAGCTCCAAAGTACATGAGGCAAACATTGGCAAACTGAAGGGAGCTATAGATGTCTCCACAATAATAGTGGGAGACTTTAATACATCACTCTTCTCTATAGACAGAACAACCAGGAGAAGATCAACAAAGAAATAGAGAACCTAAACAATTTGATAAATGAATTAGACCTAACAGACATATGTAGATTGTTACACCCCAAAAGAATGTATATCCCAGGATATACATTCTTCTCCAGTGCACATGGACTGTTCCCCAGGATAGTTCATATGCTGGTATGCAAACTGAGTTTTAATAAATTTAATAAAGTTGAAATTATCCAAAGCACTTTCTCTGGCCACAACGGGAATGAAGCTAAAAATCAATAATCACCAAAGAACCAGAGCTTTCACAAATTTATGGAGATTAAACAACACACTCTTAAATAATCAATGGGTCAAAGAAACAATTTCTAGAGAAACCAGGAAATATCTGGAGACGAATGATACTGAAAACACAATATATCAGAATTTATGGGATGCAGCAAAGTCAGTGCTGAGAGGGAAGCTGATTGTCCAAAAACAGGAATGAGAAAAAGAATGAGGACTTAACTGCACCTGGAGAATTTAGAGAAAGAACATCAAATATAAGAAGAGAAATAACAAAGATTAAAGCAGAAATAAACAAACTAGAGAACAATAAGATAATAGAAAGAATCAACAAAACCAAAAGGTGGTTATTTAAGAAAATCAATAAAATTGATGGTTAAGGGGCCAAGATGGCGGCTTAGTAATGTGCGCGCATTTTTAGTTCGTCCTCCAGAGCAACTACTAAATAACCAGAAACAGTACAGAACAGCTCCCAGAGCCACGACAGTGACCAGACACACAGCATACCCCAGTCTGGACCAGCTGGACTGGCTGCGAGTCTCCGGAACAGTGAGTTCCCCAAGCCACGCGCACTTCCCCAAGCCACGTGCACTTCCCCAAGCCGCGGCGCCCGGCGCCCCTCCCCACAGGCGGCTTCCAGGAGGGAAAGGAAAGAGTCTCTAATAGTAGCAGAGACTGAGTCCAACCAAACACCAACAGTGGCATTAATAAACAAATTCTGACTACTAAAAATAGGCCCCCAGCTCAGGCGAAACTGGTCAAGGCGGAGGTCACCTATTGGGCTAACCGAAAAAGAGGAAAGGGGACAAAACGGAGCCTTCTGAGGCTGTTTCTACGGAGGCTTGGCTGCCTTTGGATTCAGCACCGGGATTACACATGCTGCAACTGCCCCAAACGCAGAAACAGGCTGCTTTCAGGGCTGTCTACCACCTGAACCTTCCCCACGGGAGGGGTGAAACACAACTCAGGTGGAATCCCTCTCTCAAGGAATTCAGACCCCAGGGCTTTGCAATTTGAAGCCATTAAAACCAGCCTACAACCTTTCCTCTGTCTCCACCATGCCCCCAGCAGGGAGAGCCTTCCAAAGTTAAAGGAGCCACAACATCTTTTGCTGGGGGGACCTGCAGACAGACAAGCACCACTACTGGGCAGGATAAGAAAAACAGAGCCCAGAGACTTCACAGGAAAGTCTTTCAACCTGCTGGGTCTCACACTCAGGGAAAACTGATGCAGGTGATTCCTTCCCCCCGAAAGGAGGCCAGCTTAGTCCGAGAAAACCCACTGGAGTCTGTAATACCTATGTAGACCCTCCTAAGGGTGGGGAGGGAAAAGGCACATTAAAAGCAGGACAAGAAACAAGAAAACAAGAACTGAAAAATTACCCTCTGTTAAACAAAACTTAAGCTAGAGGCCCAGAAAAAGCTGAACCGAAGGTCAAGGAACAGATAGACAACAAACTCATCTAGCAAGAAAACCCTAGGTAAGATAAGTGAAAGCAATCTCCAGAATAAACTAATTAAGATAATTAAATGTCCAGACGCCAGCAAAAAATAACAAATCACACCAGGAAAATTGAAGATATGGCCCAGTCAAAGGAACAAACCAATAGTTCAAATGAGATACAGGAGCTGAGACAACTAATTCTGAATATACAAACAGAAATGGAAAACCTCTTCAAAAACCAAATCAATCAATTGAGGGAGGACATGAAGAAGGCAAGGAATGAACAAAAAGCAGAAATGGAAAATCTGAAAAAACAAATCACAGAACTTATGGGAATGAAAGATACAGTAGAAGAGATGAAAAAAACAATGGAAACCTACAATGGTAGATTTCAAGAGACAGAGGATAGAATTAGTGAACTGGAGGATGGAACATCTGAAATCCAAAAAGAAACAGAAACTATAGGGAAAAGAATGGAAAAAATATGAGCAGGGGCTCAGGGAATTGAATGATAATATGAAGCATACAAATATACGTGTTGTGGGTGTCCTGGAAGGAGAAGAGAAGGGAAAAGGAGGAGAAAAACTAATGGAAGAAATTATCACTGAAAATTTCCCAACTCTTATGAAAGACCTAAAATTACAGATCGAAGAAGTACAGCGCACCCCAAAGAGAATAGATCCAAATAGACGTTCTCCAAGACACTTACTAGTTAGAATGTCAGAGGTGAAAGAGAAAGAGAGGATCTTGAAAGCAGTAAGAGAAAAGCAATCCATCACATACAAGGGAAACCCAATAAGACTATGTGTAGATTTCTCAGCAGAAACCATGGAGGCAAGAAGACAGTGGGATGATATATTTAAATTACTAAAAGAGAAAAACTGCTAACCAAGAATTCTATATCCAGCAAAATTGTCCTTCAAAAATGAGAGAGAAATTAAAATATTTTCAGACAAAAAGTCACTGAGAGAATTTTTGACCAAGAGACCAGCTTTGCAAGAAATACTAAAGGGAGCACTAGAGACAGATACAAAAAGACGGAAGAGAGAGGTGTGGAGAAGAGTGTAGAAAGAAGGAAAATTAGATATGATATATAATATACAAAAGGCAAAATGGTAGAGGAAAGTACTACCCAAACAGTAACAACACTAAATGTTAATGGACTGAACTCCCCAACCAAAAGATATAGACTGGCAGAATGGATTTTAAAAAAGGATCCTTCTATATGCTATCTACAGGAAATACATCTTAGACCCAAAGATAAACATAGGTTGAAAGTGAAAGGTTGGGAAAAGATATTTCATGCAAATAACAACCAGAAAAGAGCAGGAGTAGCTATACTAATATCCAACAAATTAGACTTCAAATGTAAAACAGTTAAAAGAGACAAAGAAGGATACTATCTACTAATAAAAGGAACAATTCAACAGAAGACATAACAATCATAAATATTTATGCACCGAACCAGAATACCCCAAAATACGTGAAGCATACACTGCAAATACTGAAAAGGGAAATAGACACATCTACCATAATAGTTGGAGACTTCAATTCCCCACTCTCATCAATGGACAGAACATCTAGCCAGAGTATCAAAAAAGAAACAGAGAATTTGAATATGACAATAAATGAGCTAGACTTAACAGGCATTTATAGGACATTACACCCCACAACAGCAGGATACACCTTTTTCTCAAGTGCTCATGGATCATTCTCAAAGATAGACCATATGCTGGGTCACAAATTAAGTCTCAACAAATTTAAAAAGATTGAAATCATACACAACACTTTCTCAGATCATAAAGGAATGAAGTTGGAAATCAATAATAGGCAGAGTGCCAGAAAATTCACAAATACGTGGAGGCTCAACAACACACTCTTAAACAACCAGTGGGTCAAGGAAGAAATTACAAGAGAAATTAGTAAATATCTTGAGGCGAATGAAAATGAAAACACAACATATCAAAACCTATGGGACGCAGCAAAGGCAGTGCTAAGAGGGAAATTTATTGCCCTAAATGCCTATATCAGAAAAGAAGAAGGGGCAAAAATTCAGGAATTAACTGTCCACTTGGAAGAACTGGAGAAAGAATGGCAAACTAACCCCAAAGCAAGCAAAAGAAAGAAATAACAAAGATTAGAGCAGAAATAAATGAAATTGAGAACATGAAAACAATAGAGAAAATCAATAAGACCAGAAGTTGTTCTATGAGAAAATCAATAAGATTGATGGGCCCTTAGCAAGATTGACAAAAAGAAGAAGGGAGAGGACGCAAACAAATAAGATCAGAAATGGAAGAGGAGACATAATCACTGACCCCACAGAAATAAAGGAGGTAATAACAAGATACTAGGAACAACTTTATGCTAATAAATACAACAATGTAGATGAAATGGACAAGTTCCTAGAAAGGCATGAACAACCAACTTTGACTCAAGAAGAAATAGATGACCTCAGCAAACCAATCACAAGTAAAGAAATTGAATCAGTCATTCAAAAGCTTCCCAAAAAGAAAAGTCCAGGACCAGACGGCTTCACATGTGAATTCTACCAAACATTCCAGAAAGAATTAGTACCAACCCTGCTCAAACTCTTCAAAAAAGTTGAAGTGGAGGGAAAGCTACCTAATTCATTCTATGAAGCCAACATCACCCTCATACCAAAACCAGGCAAAGATATTACAAAAAAAGAAAACTACAGACCAATCTCTCTAATGAATATAGATGCAAAAATCCTCAACAAAATTCTAGCAAATCGAATCCAGCAACACATTAAAAGAATTATACATCATGACCAAGTAGGATTCATCCCAGGTATGCAAGGATGGTTCAACATAAGAAAATCAATTAATGTAATACACCATATCAACAAATCAGCAGAAAAATCACATGATCATCTCAATTGATGCAGAGAAGGCATTTGACAAGATTCAACATCCTTTCCTGTTGAAAACACTTCAAAGGATAGGAATACAAGGGAACTTCCTTAAAATGATAAAGGGAATATATGAAAAACCCACAGCTAATATCATCCTCAATGGGGAAAAATTGAAAACTTTCCCCCTAAGATCAGGAAAAAGACAAGGATGTCCACTATCACCACTGTTATTCAATAGCATGTTGGAAGTTCTAGCCAGAGCAATTAGACAAGAAAAAGAAATACAAGGCATCAAAATTGGAAAGGAAGAAGTAAAACTATCACTGTATGCAGATGATATGATACTATAGGTTGAAAACCCTGAAAAATCCACAACAAAACTACTAGAGCTAATAACGAGTACAGCAAAGTAGCAGGTTACAAGATCAACATTCAAAAATCTGTAGTGTTTCTATACACTAGCAATGAACAAGATGAGGAGGAAATCAAGAACCAAATTCCATTTACAATTGCAACCAAAAGAATAAAATAATTAGGAATAAATTTAACTAAAGAGACAAAAGACCTATGCAAAGAAAACTACAAGAAACTGTTAAAAGAAATCACAGAAGACCTAAATAGATGGAAGGGCATACCATGTTCATGGATTGGAAACTAAATATAGTTAAGATGTCAATTCTACCTAAATTGATGTTTACAGATTCAATGCAATACCAATCAAAATCCCAACAACTTACTTTTCAGAAATAGAAAAACCAATAAGCAAATTTATCTGGAAGGGCATGGTGCCCGAATTGCTAAAAGTATCTTGAGGAAAAAAAACGAAGCTGGAGGTCTCACGTTGCCTGACTTTAAGGCATATTATGAAGCCACAGTGGTCAAAACAGCATGATACTGGTATAAAGATAGATATATTGACCAATGGAATCGAATAGAGTGCTCAGATATAGACCCTCTCATCTATGGACATTTGATCTTTGATAAGGCAGTCAAGCCAACTCACCTGGGACAGAACAGTCTCTTCAATAAATGGTGCCTAGAGAACTGGATATCCATATGCAAAAGAATGAAAGAGGACCTGTATCTCACACCCTATACAAAAGTTAACTCAAAATGGATCAAAGATCTAAACATTAGGTCTAAGACCATAAAACAATTATAGGAAAATGTAGGGAGATATATTATGAAGCTTATAATTGGAGGCGGGTTTATGGACCTTACACCTAAAGCAGGAGCACTGAAGAAAGAAATAAATAAATGGGAGTGCCTCAAAATTAAACACTTTTGTGCATCAAAGAACTTCATCAAGAAAGTAGAAAGACAGCCTACACAATGGGAGACAATATTTGGAAACGACATATCAGATAAAGATCTAGTATCCAGAATTTATAAAGAGATTGTTCAACTCAACAACAAAAAGACAACCAGTCCAATTACAAAATGGGAAAAAGACTTGAACAGACACTTCTCAGAAGAGGAAATACAAATGGCCAAAAGGCACATGAAGAGATGCTCAATGTCCCTGGCCATTAGAGAAATGCAAATCAAAACCACAATGAGATATCATCTCACACCCACCAGAATGGCCATTATCAACAAAACAGAAAATGACAAGTGCTGGAGAGGATGTGGAGAAAGAGGCACACTTATCCACTGTTGGTGGGAATGTCAAATGGTGCAACCACTGTGGAAGGCATTTTGGTGGTTCCTCAAAAAGCTGAATATAGAATTGCCATATGACCCAGCAATACCATTGCTAGGTATCTACTCAAAGGACTTAAGGGCAAAGACACAAACGGACATTTGCACACCAATGTTTATAGCAGCGTTATTTACAATTGCAAGGAGATGGAAACAGCCAAAATGTTCATCAACAGACGAGTGGATAAACAAACTGTGGTATATACATACGATGGAATATTATGCAGCTCTAATACAGAATAAACTTATGAAGTATGTAACAACATGGATGGACCTAGAGAACATTATGCTGCGTGAGACTAGCCAAAAACTAAAGGACAAATACTGTATGGTCCCACTGATGTGAACCGACATTCGAGAATAAACTTGGAATATGTCATTGGTAACAGAGACCATCAGGAGGTAGAAATAGGGTAAGATAGCGGGTAATTGGAGCTGAAGGGATACGGACTGCACAACAGGACTGGATACAAAAACTCAGAAATGGACAGCACAATACTACTTAACTGTAATGTAATTATGTTAAAACACTGAATGAAGCTGCATGTGAGTGTGATAGAGGGAGGAGGGCTGGGGACATAAATGAAATCAGAAAGAAAGATAGATGTTAAAGTCGAGATGGTATAATCTAGGAATGCCTAGAGTGTATAATAATAGTGAAATGTACAATGTACAAATTTTTAAAAAGTTTTTGCATGAGGAAAAAAAAATTGATGGTTAAGAAGGACAGAGAGAGGACGTAAGTAAACAAAATCAGAAATGAGAGGGCATCGTAACCATGGATCCTGAAGAAATTAAAGAAATCATAAGAGAACACCATGAACAACTACATGTCAACAAATCAGACAAATTTCTAGAAACACACAGAGTACCTACACTGACTCAAGAAAAAAATAAAAGATCTCAGTAAACCAATTACAAGGAAAGAGATTGAATCTGTCATTAAAAATCTTCCCACAAAGAAAAGCCCAGGACCTGTCGACTTCACAGGGGAATTTTATTAAACATTCCAAAAAGAGCTGACACCACTCCTGCTCGACTCTTGTCAAAAAATTAAAGATAAAGGAATGTTACTTAACCCATTTTATGAAGCTGACATCACTCAAATACCAAAATCAGATAAAGACATACAAGAAAGGAAATTCAGACCAATTCTTCCTAATAAAATAAATGCAATAATTCCCAAGAAAATATTAGCAAATCAAACCCAATGACACATTAAAAGAATTATACCTCACAACCTCATGGGGTTTATACCGGGAATGAAAAGGTCGTTCAACATGAGAAAATCAATCAAGGTAATACAGCACATTAACGAATTGAAAGGGAAGAATCACAGGAACATGTCAATTGATGCTCAGATAGCATTCAACAAAATCCAGCATCATTTCCTGATAAAAACATTTCGAAAGGAAGGAACTGAAGGATCATAAAGGGCACATATGAAAAACTCATGGCCAGTCTCATGACCAACGGTGAGAGACTGAAGATCAGGGACGAGACAATGATGCCGAGTCACCACTATTATTCAACATTGCACTGGAAGTCCGAGCTGGAACAATTATACAGGAGGAAGAAATAAAAGGCATCCAGATAGGAAAAGAAGAACTAAAACTTTCTTTTTTGCAGATGACATAATCGTATACTTAGAAAACCCTGAGAAATCTACAGAAAGCTACTTGAGCTAATAAACAAATTCAGCAAATGGCAGGATACAAGATAAATGTACAAAAGTCAGTAATGTTTCTATACATCAGCAATGACCTATCTGAGGAGAAAATCAAGGAAAATTTTCCATTCAAAATAGTGACAAAAAAAAAATCAGGTATCTAAGAATAAGCCCAACCAGGGATGTCAAGGACTTATACACAGAAAAATACAAAACATTGCTAAAAGAAATAAAAAATGAAAAACATTCCATGTTCACGTATAAGGTTGAATGTTGTTAAGGTCAAGTCTAAAGATTCAATTAGTACCAATCAAAATCCCAACAATCTACTTTGAAGACTTGGAAAAACTAGTTATCAAATTTATTTAAAAGGGAAAGAGACCCTGAATAGATAAATATATCCTAAAAAAGAAAAGTGATGTGGGAAGACTATCACTTCCTGACTTTAAAGCTTACTATAAAGCCGCAGTGGTCAAAACAGCATGGTACTGGCATAAAGATAGAAGAACTAACCAATGGAATAGAATACAGAGTGCAGAGATTGACCACCACATTTATGGACATTTAATCTTCGATAAGGCCCCCAAAATCCACTTAACTGGGACAGAATCATCTTTCCAATAACTAGGCATGGAATAATTGGATTTCAATGGCCAAAAGAATGAAAGAGAACCTGTACAAAAATTAATTAAAAATGGATTAAAGACCTAAATGTAAGAGCCAGTACCATAAACTCCTAGAAGAAAATGCAGGAAGCGTCTTCAAGATCTAATAATAGGAGACAACTTCTTAAACTACACTAAAGCACAAACAGTGAAAGAAAAAAACAGACAAATGGGGGCTCCTAAAAATCAAGAGCTTCTGTGCCTCAAAAGACTTTGTTAAAAAGGTGAAGAGGCAGCCAGCACTGTAAGGGAAATGCAGAGCAAGACGACAATGAGATACCAACTTATGCTTATAAGAATGGCTGCCATTAAACATACATAAAACTACAAATGTCGGAGAGGATGTGGAGAAACTGGGACACTCATGCACTTCTGGTGAGAATATATAATGGTGCAGCCACTGTGGAAGACAGTTTGGTGGTTCCTCAGATAATTAAATATTGAGTTACCCTATGACCTGGCAATACTGCTCCTTGGTATATACCCAGAAGAGCTGAGAGCAATGACATGAACAGACATTTGCACAGCAATGTTCACAGCAGCCCTATTCACAACTGCCAAAAGATTGGTGCAATCCAAGTGCCCATCAACAGACGAGTGGATCAACAAAATGTGGTATGTATGTACTATGGAATTTTATGCAGCAGAAGATGAAATGAGGTCCGGAAGCACATGACAACATGAATCATCCTTGAGGACATGCTGCTGAGTGAGATGAGTCAGACAAATACTGTGTGATTCTGCTATTGTGACTCTGGTAAAGACCAGTGGAAATTGTCTAAAATTGAGAATGCTGCTGATTGTGCAGCCAAGTGAGGACACTGTCAGACATGGTTTATATATTTTGGACATTGTCCATGACGCCTAGGAGATGGAGGGAGCTGAAAGCTACAACGACCAGGAAGCAGAATGGCGAACTACGACCCATGAATATGGGTCGAGCTATGATATGACGGAGCGTAGTGTGGGCACAAAAAGGAAGGAGGCACGCAACAAACTGAGTAAGTTCTGGGGACAACATGTTGTGCGAAATAAGCCAGAAACGAAAGAACAAATATGTCTGGGCAGCGCAGTGCTCTCTGGTGAAGGACATTTAAATTCCATTGCCTGCACCATCATCCTCTAAAAAGGTCTCCTTTTTCTATCTTCTCTCTTCCACAGTGATGTAGGAATAGTTACGCTGTGGCTTTTACACAGAGCACATGTTCCCGTGATGCCTGTACTCCGAATGCAGCTCTGTGTGTAGAGTTCTGCAGATGCCACAGGGTTAGGATTAATTCTTTGTTCTGCTAAGTTTCAGCACTCGAAGAAAACCTTAAATTAGAATGCACTTTACATTATCCTATTTCCTATTTTCATAATTCAGAAACACAAGCATGCCAAAACTTAACCAATTTTTAATGGACATAGCATATTAATCTATTTTCAGTGGTTGTGAAGGTTTCTACAAATATTGAATAAATGGGCAATGATCACATTACAGATACATTTTCAAGATTTAGAAAATCAATATAGTGCACCTGTTTTATGTCAAATCTCGTTGGGGGACCATCCACAAGCAAATGGGGCCAAGGAAAGCAATGCATTTCCTCTGGGAACTTATTAAATCATAATCCAAACAGCTTTAAACAAAGCCTAAGAGCCCAAGTTATTTCTGTATTGTTGTAAGGAAATGAAATCTAACAAGTTACAAAAGCCCTCAAGCTAAAAATACTTCCAGGTCTGTTAAACACCATATGATTTCTCAGTGACTTAGGCCGGGTCATGGCTGCAAGCCACAAGAGAAGAGGTCACAAAGTCACAGCATTTTGAAGCTGAAAGATAACGATTTGGGAGTGAGGCTTTTACTTTAAAAGTTTTAATGAAGTCAGAGAATCATGCGTTGGGTGGTTTATCTTTTGAAGAACAGCTTTTCTTTAGTTTTTAAAGGGTTCAGTGGCATCACCATAGACTAATGTTTTAAGAATTCTAACAGCAGTACATCTATTCTCTGGTCAAATATTAGTCTGCCCTGTAAAATCAATCTTAAGCCATAAAACATTTGCCTCTTTAAGATTTAGCCTTCTTTCTCTCTTTCTTAGATGTTTTTCAAATACTTGAAAATATCCAATTATCTGGAAAGCACGTTTTCTTTCGTATAGCTTTAAACAGTAAACCAGATTATTGAATACTACCTTCCCCGTCTGAATTTCAGGAAGCTCATCTTCGGAAGCGGCTGTTCTTACTGAAACCCTTCTGGCTGCAAGCGTGAGCTCAGAGCAGACAGCGCGTCCGGGCATGCGTTACTCACCACGGCCGTGCCCGCGCGCGCCCTCACCGCGGCTCCAAACCACTGGTGTGACTTGAACTCTACAGGCTCCTTGGTTCCGTTCACGCTCATCTTCCTGTTGTCTGACAAGGAGGAGACTAGTCGTCAGTGACGCACAGCGAGGTGGTCGGTGAAAACAGGGCAGAAAGAATGTGCCCATTAGAAATCGTTTTCTTATGCAAGAGGATTTCCCTTTGGCTAAGTCTAAGCTACAGGATGCCTTCCATGAGAAAAATACCAAATAACAGTGCAGATTTGAACGTCACATTTCACAGGTAACTTTAAAACAGCATTTGTTTTTGCAATTTACATATCCAGAGATAACCGTACTTAATGGGCACCATGATAGTCTCACGTCTACACTTTGGTAATGATTTGCCTCAAATCTAAGACGAAACATTTACAAGTGCGCCAAAGAAATTCTGACCCTTCCTCAAGGAGAAGCAGGGCCTGGCGAGCTGCCTCTAGCCCTTGGCTTCCAGCCAGGGAACGCTGTCCCCGTGGCCACAGGTAACTCGTAACAGTTTTACAGACACTTTGCACATGTCAGCATGTCTGGGGAGAACCTCAGCCCAATTATAACACACTTCACGTTTTAATAAAAAGCAGATATTCTTTCATCCACTCCTGATCTCCCAAGTCAACTGACCCCCACGTGTCTCCCACCACGGGGCTGTGCCAGCAGCGGCTAACCAGCTTCCCAGCCGCGCTATTCTGGCATCTGTTTGGATGCGTGTCCTTTGGAAAGGGTTTTATTTTCTTCCCTGACTCTCTAATAAGTGCATTGCAAAAGGAACTTTTAACTCCTATTAAGTGAGGCCAAAGTATATACATAATTAAACCTTCACTTGAGTTTACTTAGGATTACAGACTGTTTTTTTAAAAGAATAAATTACATATTCTCGATCTTTACCCAACATTTGCATTTTGACATGTTAGTAGGAAATCGTGGATTTCCCTTTAAAATTTTCATCCTTTTGATATTTCTGTTGTTTTTTTTTTAAAAAAAAAAAAACAGGTTCTGGAAATCCTCACCCGAAGTTCACAAAATTGACGAAGAATAGGAGTCCTTGCAGGTCACAGCTAGCAATTTCAAATGTAAACATTTCCGTGTGAACCTGAGCCCTGTCCTTGGGGGGAGGCTGCCCATGTGCTGGTGACTTGGGCAGTTCATTTAATCTTCTGGGGTTTAATGTCCTTCTCTGCAAAAGGAGGCTGAGAGTACCTCTCCTTCCGCCTGCCCAGGCAGCCATAAATTCTCCCCAGGAGAAGGAGGAAGAGCTTTATGAGCTGAGAAGCCCCAGCGGGAGCAGAAAGCAGGAGCTGCGCCCGCAGGCGGAGAACGGGGCCCAGCGTGGAGGGATGGCAGACTGAACGTGGCCGCACCTCACAAGACTCTCAGACAGGACAGGGAGAAAGGGCGACGCTGATTCTGGAATTCCTCAGCTATTCCTGCCTGCGGGGGTGGTCGGAGGGGGACCGAGGGCTCATCTTTGCAGGTCTTTGAGGTCAACAAAGCACCTGTTTAAAACGTTTTAAAGCCTCTGACTTTATATCTAATTGGGATTTTCTAAAATTTCAGATACGCGTGAAGTATTTTTGGACTGGGTTGTGAAGGGGCTTCCCTTAATTCCCCGCCTTCTCTCCTGAACAAGAGTCCTCCGTAGCAGCTGACCCAGCAGGGCTCCTGACATCCACAGGGGAGCCCCAGGACACCAGCCAGCACCCATCCTGGCCAGTGGCTCTGTGCTGGGGGGGCTGAAGGACACCTCTGTCCCCGTGGCAACCAGGGTCCAGAGAGACCTGGGGAGAGGAGAGGGCAGAGGTGCTTCCCTGCAGCCAGCCAGGGCCTCTGCCGGGCGGACAGCACGCTACCTACAGCTCTGGGTGCTGCCCAAGTCAGGGTCCCAGACCAGGCAGTGACCACTGAACCTTAGGACTGCCCCAGCCTCCTCGCCCAGACCCCCAGCCTCCACGCACAGTCCCCCCTGCCCCCCCCAGCCCCCTGGCCTCCACGCACAACCCCTGGCCCAGCCTCTTGGGCTCTGCACCCAAGTCACCTCCTGCGTGACTTAGCACCATGGGTGTCTGTTTGGGGCTCAGGCAGGGCCCATGTCGTTGGAGTGGGCAGCTGGGAGACAGGTAGTTGCTTCTCAGTCTCCCAACCCAGGGAACTCTGGAGAAGTCACTCGTGGTCCAAGGATTCTCTTAGTGCCGCACAAACCATATGCTTGACAAACAAGGCCATATGCTGGGTTGCAATTTAAAGTGTGCTCAGTGGCAGAAGAGTATTAAAGAAATTAATAAATACAAATCCAGGAGAATTTGTTCACTACCGGAGGTGGTTTGGGGCTGGGTGCACCCCAGCAGCACTGTGGGTGGGGGTCCGCTGTGAGCAAGTCCTTTGATGGGGCTACTTTGCTTAGGGGTGACCCACCTCATTGAGGATGGAACTTAATTACTGGGGTACTTTATAAATGGATTGAACACAGAGACAGAGAAAAAGATAAAGCCACAGAAGTAAGAAGCTGAAATCCATGCAAAACCTGAAGCAAAAGGAAAGACCAGCAGGTGCCCCGTGCCCGGCCTGTGGCCGAGGAGGCAGGAGCCCCAGCATCTGGGCTTCGGGCAGAAAGCAGCGCCTGGAGGGGGCCTGGATGGGGACAGTTTCCTGGGCTTTAACCACAAGCGAATAAATCCCACTGTTCAAGTCCAACCCATTTCCTGGTATAGAGCTTCGAGCAGGCTGGGAAACTAAAACACTAGGATTGCTATAAAATATATAAAAGAGCCCCCAAATCAATAGGAAGAGGCTAAAATTCAATGCAAAGGCATTCCAAAGACCTGTTGCGGAGAAGAAATCAAGTGGCCTGTAATCCATGGAAGATCTTGAGGCTCCAATTGAAACAATCTTGACTTAACACTCATCACCCACCAGTTTGGCAAGAACTAATATTCACTCTGCTTCAACGGAAAAACTTCATTTTGGAAGGGCCATTTGGGAACTTGCATCAACATTTTAAAAGCATATTTTTTGTCCAAAGAATTTCACTTCTAGGATTTTGTTCAATGAGAATAGCACCATATGAAGATGCAATATAGGGATATTTATAGTACTGTTTTGTGACAGCAAAAAAACACTGGAACAACTTAAATGTACAGGACTTGAAAATAAATTTCTGTTATCTATAAAATAGACTACAGTGCAGCTGTTAAAACATAAAACAGACTATATATTGACATACAATAATGTCTACAAAATGTTTCTTTTTTTAGCTTTTCTAAGGCATTTTAGAAGTACAGAAAAGCACAAGGACAAATACAACAGAAAAGTGCAAAAGACTAATACAACAATGAACAGGCGATTGTTAAGTTCTTTTCACATCTACAAACATCAAGGTTCCCGGTGTCATCCATCCCACATCCTTCTCCTTTCCCTGCTCTGGAGGAAGCACCCTCGGGGATTCTGCGGCTGCTCAGGCCACCTTCACCCACAGGACAGAGGCCAAAGGGGAAAGCGCCAAAGGGCAAATGCTCCCAGCTTTGCAGACAGAATCCAAGAGGGTGGGTGTGACTGTGTCCCAACAAAACTTCCTTTACAGACACTGAAATCTAAATGTCATATAATTTTCACATGTCATGAATCATTATTCTCTTAAAAATGGTTCCCAACCATTTAGAAATGTAAAAACCATTCTTAGCTTACAGGCTGAACAAAAATAGGCAGCAGACCAGATTTACCTGCAGTTTCCGAAGCACTGAGAGCGGGCATCCTTTGGTGTGTTCCTTTTAATAAAAATTGCATTAAACTTTCTGTACCACGCAGATTTGTAATGCACCCAGGCTTCACACTCAATACAATTTTGTGTGTGTGTGTGAGAGAGGTACCCATGCTGAGATACACACAACTCTAACCCATTCTTTCTAACTTCGGCCCACTGTTGTATCCTGTACAATAACCATGTTATATTTTATTGATTCAGTCCTCTTACATGTGGTCATCTTGTTATTTTCTGTTTTTTCCACTACTAAAAACATGAGCATCCTTTATCCGTCTCCATCTGCACATGTAAAAGGGTTTCTCTGGGCCATGGACAAGGAAAGAGCCCATTTCTTCAGACCCCCAAAAGCTCTCAGGAGCACACCTCCAAGCCGCTGGCAAGACCAGTGCAGGGAGATCAGTGCATGGAGATGGGCGCACAGAGAGGGTGCACGGAGAGGGTGCATGGAGAGGGTGCCTGGAGAGGGTGTATGGAGAGGGTGCCTGGAGAGGGTGTATGGAGAGGGTGCACGGAGACAGGTGCACGGAGAGGGTGCATGGAGAGGGTGCCTGGGGAGGGTGTATGGAGAGAGTGCATGGAGAGGGTGTATGGAGAGGGTGCACGGAGACAGGTGCACGGAGAGGGTGCGTGGAGAGGGTGTGTGGAGATGGGCGCATGGAGAGGGTGCACGGAGAGGGTGCACGAAGAGGGTGCCTGGAGAGGGTGTATGGAGAGGGTGCATGGAGAGGGTGTATGGAGAGGGTGTATGGGGAGGGTGTATGGAGAAGGTGCACGGAGAGGGTGCATGGAGATGGGTGCATAGAGACAGGTGCATGCGGGTGGGTGCATGGAGACTAGCCAGCAGCCCTTGTTACCACAGTAAATTTTTAATTTTTTTTTTTTTAATTTTTATTGAGAAATTGTCACACATATACAGTCCATACATGGTGTACATGCAATGGATCATAAAATCATCACATAATAGTGTATTCATCGCCATGATCATTTTTAGAATATTTGCATCACTCCAGAAAAAGAAATAAAAAGAAAAACCTCATACTTGCCATACCTCTTACCCCTCTCTCGCATTGACCACTAGTACTTCAAGCTACTCAACTTATTTTAACCTTTGTTCCCTCTATTATTTATATCCATATTTTTTACTCATCTGTCCATACCCTGGATAAAAGAAGCATCAGACACAAGGCTCTCACAATCACACAGTCACACTGTAAAAGCTTTATCATTATACAGTGGTCTTCAAGAACCAAGGCTACTGGAACACAGCTCAACAGTTTTGGGTACATTCCTCCAGCCACTCCAATACACCATAAACTAAAACAGGGATATCTATATAATGCATAAGAATATCCTCCAGGAAAACCTGTCGACTCTGTTTGAAATCTCTCAGTCCTGACACCTTATTCTGTCTCATTTCTCTCTTCCTCCTTTAGGTCAAGAAGTTTTTCTCATCCCCATGATGCCAAGTCCCTGCTCATCCCGGGAGTCCTGCCCCATGTTACCAGGGAGATTTGTACTTCTGGGAGTCAGGTCTCAAGTAGGGGGGAGGGCAATGAGTTCACCTGCTGAGTTGGCTTAGACAGAGAGGCCACATCTGAGCAACAAAAGAGGTTCTCTGTGGGTGACTCTTAGGCCTAATTTTAAGTAGGCTTAGCCTGTCCTTTGCAGAAGTGAGTTTCATAGGGGTGAACGCCAGTATCAAGGGCTCGGCCTATTGATTTGATTGTCCCTGCTGCTTGTGAGACTATCAGGAATTTCCCAGATGGGGAAATTGTGTATTTTCTTCTTTCTCCCCAATTCCCCAAGGGGACAATTACTGAGGGACTTTTAGGTTTGAAATGCCACCTCCCTTCGTTTCCCTTTGCATTTCTCTGATTATTAGTGAGATCGAGCATTTTTTCATGTTTACCCGCCATTTCATTTGCAAATCGACAGTTCACATCCTTTGCTCATTTTCTCATATGGTTGTCAGTTTTACTGATTAGTTAGAATTCTTCTAATGTTCTGAGAATTGGTTCTTTTCCCACATGTATTTTGCAGATGTCTTCCCCCAATTTTTGCCCACCCTTTGACTTGCATATGGGGGCTCTGTCCATCTGGAACCTACCCTTGTGGATGCTGTGATGTGGACATCTCACCACTTCCCTTTCCTGGTGATTTGCGATTCCACTCCTGCCACAGTGGCTGCATGGCTGGCAGTGCCCAGCCTGGGCTCCCACCTGTGGTCGCCCCAATCCCCCGCTCAGTCCATTCTGCTCAGACCCTCCCTCGGATGTGCAGCCCGCAGTTTGCCCTCCACCCCCGCAGCGCTCGCCCTCCGGTGCTCGCGGCCTGCCTGTCCCCTGGTCATGTGAGTCTTCCTCACATGCTTTTCTTCCTGCTTCTGGAACATGGAGGCCCCGTAAACGTGAGCAGAATGAAAGCCACCCCCGGAGAAGTTCTGGCCGCGTGTTCGCGTGGAGAGTGCGCTGGGGCCGGTCTGGGACACAGTGTAGCCGAGACGTTCACAGGCACCCGTCCACCTGCGCCCTGAAACGGAGAGCCCGAGACTGAAGTAAAAGCCTTCCAAGGGCAGCCCGGGGACGGAGGTGGCTGCATCGAGCTGCCGTGGCCAGCCACACTCCTGCGCTCCAGGGAGACGCCCTCACGCCTCTGGCCATCCGGGCAGCTGCCCAGAGTGGCGAGCCCGCGGCCCTGGCACCCTTTTCACCGAGCCGAGAACATGGGTGACAAGCAGACTTTCCAGTCTCCCAGCCCAGCAGTGGGAGGAACTACCAGCGAAGGTTCACGTGGAGAGAGAAGGGGAGACAGGCACGGGTGGGTGACCCTGGGAGCTGTCCCCAAAGCCCAACCCTGTTCGGAGAACAACCCGCTCCCCACGAGCTCAGCCAGCCCGTTAAGCACTTCCCCTTGGGAGTTTTCTCAAACCTGCAGCAAGGGTTGTCCAGACATCTTTAATCCAGAAAGGATGAAAGAAAATCTTTAAACAAATGTCTATAATCCCTGTCATCGTCGAACTTACTCTGTAAGAGTTTTGTTTTGATTGAAACTATGTACCTGAGAACAGGGTTTGCTCCCATGAGAAACTCAAAACTGTTGTGGCCTTAGAATTCCTCTAAAAGAAACAAATCAAGGAAAACACCTGAGTTCATTTTTATGTCTCAGAAAATCAAACTTCTAAAAATATGACCCCGATATCCCAAAATCACTATTAAAAACCGTAAGTATGTAGCTTTCATACTTTTCATCTTTTTATTGCAAATTTTCAAGTATTTATGGAAAATAGTACACCAATTCATTTTTCCTTAAAATGGCCAAGAAATATTTAATGTATTTTCATATACCTGGGTTTTATGATTTGTATCATCTGTGCACACCAAACTCAAACCTGTGCACACACGGCACACACAGGTGATTTTGTCACCTGATGGCTGCCGCAGGTGAGGCAGGTGAGGTCTCAGGTGGTGGCTCCGCCCACGCGGGAATCTTCCTGTCTCACCTCTCTCCCCAAGGCCATCTGTGCACACCAAACTCAAACCTGTGTGCACACACGGCACACACAGGTGATTTTCTTGTCACCTGATGGCTGCCGCAGGTGAGGTCTGAGCATGCAGGTGAGGTCTCAGGTGGTGGCTCCGCCCATGCGGGAATCTTCCTGTCTCACCTCTCTCCCCAAGGCCTTCTCACTCACGTGACATTTCTCTTGTGAAATTTGGACAAGCTGCTGAAATTTGCAGCTTGTCTAAATGACTTCCTCAGAAACCACTTTAAGAGGTAGGGCCAAGAGCTTTATTTTTTTCTTTTCAAATTGAAATTCCTTAAGATAATTGTTTTTAAGTTGTCAAATACTGTAAAGTAGCAAAAGCTTCCAGATCGGTGGCTGCCTGAGAGGGGCTGTGAGCTAGGGGAGCCCATGAGCCTGCAGAACTCAGAGGCTCTGCCCCTCCTCTGGTTTAAGAGGCTTCTTTCCTGAAAACCATAAAACTCTTCTTTAATTTGTGTTCACAGAAGCATCCACGTGCTGAGTCCAACGACCAGAACCAAGGCAGCGATGGACCGTGTGCCGTAAGCGTAGGCACCAGGCTTGGGGAGCGGGAGGCGGCACCCCTGATCTGCAGGCCGGCTCACATGCTCTGCCAACGCCCTGATCTCTGTGACCCCGGCGCCCTGACCTCTGTGACCCCGGCGCCCTGACCTCTGTGACCTCGGCGCCCCGCTGCCTCCCGGGCACAGCCGGCTGCGGCCTCCGGCTGCGGCCTCCGGCTGCGGCCTCCTGCTGCGACTCCGAAGGGCAGCGCTCCAATGAACGAGCTTTCCTGCAGAGGCTTGAAAACCTGCCACGGTTCCTCCAAACGTCTCTCGGGAGGGCCGCAGGGGTTTTCTGGGAGAACTCGGGAATTTGGGCACCGGCAATATGTTGGTGTGGGTGATGTGTCCACTTGTCTGATGCAGCGAGAGAGGCAAGCGCTCACGGATGGAGGAATTCTCTGTCCAGAAGCACCAACACTGCCTGCCCTGCGCGCGCACTGCCCTACCCCTTCGGGTCGTCTCACTGGCTGGGCTACTTGCTTCCTCCTCCGGCCGAGCACCTCACTCCTCGCGGCCTTCCCTCTGGCCAGGCCCAGCCGCCCTCTCGCTCTTGCCTTGCTGACCGCCGGCCACACCTGGCTAGGCCCGGCTTCCTCTCTGGGATGTTACCTGGAGCTCGGAGCCCTGCAGCCACGCCGGAGCCCCTGCCAGACTCCTCCCGCACCGCTGCCCCAGCCTGGCCGCCCCCCCCACCCCATGGTCTGCCTCGTGGCACTGCGGCGCCCGCCAGCCTCGCCTTCCCAAGTGCACTGGCTCTTGGGAAGCCGGGGTCCTCCTAAAATGCAAAAGTGGTACAACCGGGCTTGCCAGCCTGACGGACCTCTCCGTTCCCAGACATGGTGGTTTTCTTTCGGCCTCTTGAATGTTCCCTCTGTTCTCTCAGCTCTAGGTTTCCTCGCAGGGACGCGGCAGCGGGACGGGGCGCACCTCGGGTGGGGTCGCCCGCGGCTGGCAGGGACTGTGACTGTCAGCACGCGGACGCTGCTGCTCGGGGCCAAGGGTTCACCGGCTCCAGGAAGCAGCGCAGACCCCGCGTTGGGGCAGGAGCAGCGTCACGGTGTAACCTGCCTCTCCGCGGCCCTCGGCGGATTTGCACTCCCGCCTTGTGGGATCTCAGGATGTCAGCTCCCGGCCAGAAGATGCTGTGGCCAAAGGGCCACCCTCCATCTGACCGCACTGCACACTTCTGAGGCCAGCCAGGCCAGGGCTGTGGGACTCGGGTCCACCTGTGGGCCACTTGCCAGCCTCAGGGGGCGTCCGGACGGAGCCCCCAAAGGACAGGCTTCAGGGCACCCCAAAATTTCATCCTGCAAAATGTGAGGGCTGCTTGTTCAAGCCTCCTGGCTTCTGAGGGGGAAGGGGAGGGAGGAGGGGGGAAGGAGGAAGAGGAGAGAGGAGGAGGACAGAGAGGAGGGAGGGAGGAGGAGGAGGAGGAGGGGTGGATGCAGGGAGGGAGGGGGGACTCCCACGGGCGGCCTGGACAGGCTCAGCACTTCCTGCACTTGACCTTGGGATGGCCAGCGGGACCTTTCAGTCCAGTCAGACTCTGTGGACACACGCTGGGGGCAGGAAATGAGCCCTGGGGGCAGCAGCTCTGAGCCGTTGCCAGCTGACACTGTGCTCGGGCCAGCGTCCACCCTTTGGACCTTGGCTGTGTTCAGCTGAGGAACCCGCAGCGCCTTTGACTTTCTAGGAGAAAGTGGGTGGCAAACCCCCCCGGGAGGGAGGGAACAGCGCTTCTCCCAGCTCAGCCTTCCTGCGTCTTTTCCTGGCATGCAAAGCTCTGGTCTCTGCAGAGGAGACCTGGGGAGAGCAGGGTGGCCCCCAGCCCAACCCCTCACCCTTCTCGGTGCTACCGAGGGCCGGTGGGAGGGGCGCCGAGGGAGGACGGGAGGGACGTAGAGGGTGGATGGGAGGAAGGCGGGCAGGAGGGGACGGGAGAGATGCAGAGGGTGAGCGGGAGGGACGCCGAAGGTGGACAGGAGGGACGCTGAGGGTGGACGGGAGGAGGGAGGGCGGGAGGACTCCGAGGGTGGACGGGAGGGACGCTGAGGGTGGGCAGGAAGAGGGCGGGCGGGAGGACTCCGAGGGTGGACAGGAGGGACGCTGAGGGTGGACGGGAGGGATGCTGAGGGTGGACAGGAGGAAGGCGGGCAGGAGGGGACGGGAGAGATGCGGAGGGTGAGCGGGAGGGACGCCGAAGGTGGACAGGAGGGACGCTGAGGGTGGACAGGAGGAGGGCGGGCGGGAGGACTCCGAGGGTGGACGGGAGGGACGCTGAGGGTGGGCAGGAAGAGGGCGGGCGGGAGGACTCCGAGGGTGGACAGGAGGAAGGCGGGCAGGAGGGGACGGGAGAGATGCGGAGGGTGAGCGGGAGGGACACCGAAAGTGGACGGGAGGGACGCTGAGGGTGGACGGGAGGGACGTAGAGGGTGGACGGGAGGAGGGCGGGCAGGAGGACTCCAAGGGTGGACGGGAGGGATGCTGAGGGTGGACGGGAGGAGGGCGGGCAGGAGGACTCCGAGGGTGGACGGGAGGGACGCTGAGGGTGGACGGGAGGAGGGCGGGCGGGAGGGATGTCTGCAGTGGTTGCGCGTGTGCCCCGGCACACTCAGCCCAAAAGGACCGTCACCACTGCCCTGAGCCCCGCGGCTGCCCCAACCCAGGGCGCACGACGGGTGTGGGGCTCCGCGGGCTCGTCCCCCCACCCCCCGCGTGGAGCTGCCCTGGGCTCAGGACTCAGGACAGCCCCCCCCCCCGACCTTAGAAAAGCCATTTCCAAACCTCCACCACCACCCGAAACTAAGGCACCCAAGGGAAGTTGAGCTTTTATCTTTCTTGTTAGTTCTCAGAAGACTTCAGTAAAGTTAATTTCATTTCGAATTTTTTGCATGTTTATTTTTAACCTTCTTTTCCTGATTATAAATATCTGTTCATTGTTTTGAAAATAAGAAAAATACACTAGAAAAAGAAAACCCCAGTTGTAATGACATTTCCCAAAGGCTAGTCCCTTGTGTGACGTTTCCCTTCTGCTTTTTTGTAAAGGTGGTAGACGCAGTTTTGAATTTAATGTTTTTCACTTAACATTAAAACAAAAATATTTGCCATCACTTCCCACGGTCATATAACATTTAACTGAACGATTATATAATGATTTACTTGACTATTCATATTTAGACTGTTTGAAAACTGTTTTGTGGTGTTATACCCCCTTTTTTCCCAAAAAAAGGATTAGAGGCAATTTTAGAAATAATTTCTGAAACATGTCCTGTGGGGCATTATAGGAAGAGAGAAGTCGGGAGAAGCGGGGAACCGCTGCTGGGAGATAAGATGTGGGCGGTTAAGAAGGGGGGGCAGGGGCAGGGGCAGGGGCCGCGGCGACGTGTGCGCGGACCGGTGCGCACCCGCCCGCGCGCGCCATCTTCGGAACTCCCGGCTGGGCCCAGAGGTGAGCAGAAGGCGGCTGGGCCAGTGGGGTGACAGCTGAGACAAACCCCAGAGGGAGCCGCCCCGCGCTGGGGAGCCGCGTCCACGGGGCGCGCGGGAGGGGCAGGGTCCTGGAAGAACCCCGTGTCCGTGCAGGGCGGCCAGGGGCCCTTTACGCGGTCGCCGCGCCCTGGAGTCCGGAGTTTCCCGCCGAGGCTTCTGCAACGTCATATTCAGACCTCGTCCGACTGTCAAGCTTCGGAGCTGAAGGTGCCGCCGCCCCGCGCTGAGGGGTTCATTCGCACACGCCCCAGTTCCCTCGCCTCACACAGCCTGAGCTCGGGGCCGTGTTAAAGACCCGCAAAGCGCCCCCCCAACCTGCGCGCAGCAGCGCCCCGGCTCGGAGAGGTGCGCGAGTCCTCACGCGCCGGGTGTCCACCCAGGGAAGGTGCCCGGGAGAAGGGGTGGGCGCCGCCGGGCCCCCCCGAGGCCGCATTCCCCCCGAAGGCTGTAGGTTTTGTTTTTATTTACACCGCGTAGGAGTCTGGCCTGGAGACGCGGGGTGCCGGGTTCCCGTGCCTTCCCTCCCGCCGCCAGCCCCGACCACTCCAGCGGCCACTTCTACGCAGACTCACTTTTGTAATCCATGCCTTGTTTTCACCAAAACAATTAAAATAAGGTTAAAGATCACTTTCACCCATGTTTGCAGATTTAGAAAAGACGCTTCACCTCGTAGGCCTTGGCGGCCACCAGGCTGGGTTAGGGTGAGGTTGGGAGGCCGGCCCGGGCCTGGGCACCAGCGCTGCGCACCCGCAGCTCACCGGCGGCCAGGCATACGCTGAGCCAAAAGCACGCCTGGCGAGCCCGGCTTCCCTGCATACCTGCCTTACATCTCCTTAGAGCCTCTCCCAGAAGAGAAATTATCTTTAATCTCTTTTAGGATTTCAGCATACAGAAACACCTTGCTTTATGCAATAAATATGTTCTGAAAAACTGTATTTTAACTGAATTTTGAAAAATTAAACATTATTTTTAAATGTTCTAAAGGTGAGTTTAAGGATGAATGAGTGCTTTTTAAGGAAATCAGTAAATTAGCTATTGTCCATCTTCCTCAAAAATCCATGCGCGTGCACGTGACGCTTAAACTGGGACGCGCTGAGCTGGGCTTTTGTCGGGTTGTCAAACTCTCACCACAACTGGAAGGTTCAGAGCTCTTTACGCAGAGCAGGTGAACTGAATGGGGTCCACGTAAATGTCAAAGTGTGTTTCTTTTCTTCGGGACCATTTCCCACTTCTCCTGGATGTGAAGGCCCCTTCCTGACGCCGACTGCTGGGGCTGCGTGGGAGGCGGCACCTCGGAGCTCCTGGAGGTGGGGGCCGCAGTGGGGGGTGCCTAGGGGCCGGGGCACGGGCGCCTGTCACAGTACCTGAGCTGATGCAGCCTGAGTGGCTGTGCGTGGGTCCAGTGGACTGCTGCGGGGGTCCCAGGGCCATCAGCCTTATGGGATGAGTCAGCACAGGCACCCAGCATGGTCAGTGGTGTGGTCACCCAGCCTGTCCACCCAGCGTGGCCACCCAATGAGGTCACTGTTGCGGTTACCCAGTGCACTCACCCAGCACAGTCACCTGGCATGGTCACCTCTGTGGTCACCCAGCCTGGCCACCCCATGCGGTCACCTGTGTGGTCACCCAGCCTGGTCACCTCGTGCAGTCACCTGTGTGGTCACCCAGCCTGGTCACCTCGTGCAGTCACCTGTGTGGTCACCCAGCCTGGCCACCCCATGCGGTCACCTGTGTTGTCACCCAGTCTGGCCACCCAATGCAGTCAGGGCTCTGCCTGGCAGGTGCTTTCTGAGGTACGAACCCTAACGGCAGCATTGACACCTAAAGAGCAGGAGACCTTGGGCCTCTTCGTTCTCACCTTCACCTGGACCCACTGGTGCAGACACTGAGCCCAGAGGCCGTCGTTCCGGGGCTCACTCTGAACTACAGTCTTCTTTTCTTTGTTTTTGAACAAGAACTGATTTCTTCCTGAGGAAGCTAGAAAAGCAAGACCGGTGACTGAAACATGGGCTCCAAGCAGCCTCCTGGTGGGCTCATGCCACCTGAAACAGAGCCCCACGCAAAGGCTCAGGTCTCGGCATTAAACCACCTTGCCAGCAGAAACCTTCCCTTCTAGACCAAACTGCCGTTTTTAATTAATTTTTTTTCTTTTTAAACAAAGGTCCTAAATGAAGGCCAGGCACGTTCTGGCCGTCTTGCCGTGCCTCCCCACCTCTTCAGTTCGCTCTTCATGGGGGTCCCACACTGAGCTGTCCGCAGCTGCGGGTGCCGAGGATCCCTGCATCAGTTAGCATATGCTGTGGCCATCCTGCTCAGAGCCTCTGCTTTGAACATCTGAAACAAGCAGATGTTTGTGAAGCTTCTGGTACTGTGAGTGCAGTTTGCCTTATCATGATTCCAAAGGGGAGGTGTTTGTTTCACTCTGCTTCCTTCTTAGTGGGAGAGATGTAATCGAGAAATCCTTATTTAACCCACAAATTGGTGTGGAAAATGTAGGAAAAAGAAGTGAATCTTGCAACAGGCTTGGAAGTGAGCACAGACATCCTGTTTAGGCTGTGAGGGTGTGAGCATCACCGAGAGGTGAACTGAGAGAGCGATCTGGAGACGCTGCTCACTGGAGCAAGAGGAAAGACAGAAGGGAGGGGAAAGACATGTTTTCTGGAGCCATTTGATTTTGCACAGAGCCGGAAAAGTCTCTGCTGTCGGCACCTCCCCCGCCACCAGATGCTCCCTGCAGCTTCATCTGCCGCACTTGAAAGGAACACAGAGTTTAACAGTGCTCAGACATTTGAAGTTCTGAGCTATTCTAAGCTTCCTCCATTTTTTGCACTTATCATGAGAAACGGTAAGAAAAAAACCCAAGCTATACTAAGGTAAAAGTAAAATAATAATTTAATGATTTTTTTTCCAAACTAAAAGTTCTTTTTTTAAGTAGTTCACCTTAAACAAACATGTGTAGAATCACAAACCAGATTCAGACACTAAGTCAGGGGCCGGTGCCCCTCGAGGCCCAGGCAGGGAGACTCTGGACAGATCCCTGTGCTCTGGGATCCAGCTGTGAGGGCAAAGGGCAGGGAGCGCCAGCGTGTCCCGAGTCTGCCCCTCAGAGCCACGGCCTTGTCAAGTGGAAAATACTCTTTCTTTTTGTGGGGCTCTGGGCAGAGAGGCCTGGAGACTGGGGGGCCCTTGGTGGGAGCTTGAGAAAACCCGAGGCACTCCAAAATTCCCACCAAGACAAAAGCTGCTTCCCCAACCTCCTGACTTCTGCGCCGTTGAAAACCCTGCTTTTTCCTTTCAGGTCTTCTCTGGATCATTTCAGTGTTGGGGGGCGGGAAGGGGAGAGAGGGTCCAGCAACCATTGCCCATCGTGGACCCCAGGGGCAGTCCCACCCCATTCCCGGGAGGAAGCAGCCCTGCCTCTGCTGCTCCACAGCTTTCCATTACCTGCAGGTTATTTCCTTATCCACAGTGGTTTGTCTATAGACCAGAAATAAGGAATAAAGTCACCGCGCACTGCAGGTGATCCGTAAGTGTTTGGTACCTGGCAGCACGACACAGAGACCCAGAGTCAGCGACGCCTTCCTTCAGACTTCCATTTTTGGCTCCACCCTCTGCCCACGAAACCGGTGCCCTCGGTGGAAGCAGCTCTGCTGGCATCTGCTGGACTTTTCCCTGTAGCCCACAATCTCGGGGAACCTGGGGCCACTGGCCATGAGCACCCACGTGGCCCGGACACCTTCCCGCCCTTTGCCGGCCTTTCCAGGAGCAAGCACAGTTCCTGGACCCACAGCAGCCCCTGCTGGCTGACATGGGAACTTCCTTTCCCAACTATTTCCATCTTGGCTCAGTGACACGGCCCTGCTCTTTGCTGGACAGGCCACGGCAGCCTTCGTTTCTCGCAAACCTCCTTGCTTCTTCTTAAACTCCTGCTCAATTACTGAGGAACATCTATATCTTTTCCCACATCTTCTCTTCACCTTGTGCCACTTATGAACCAACTACTGCAATCACAGGGATAACTGCAATACTGGATGAGTAGATCTGTCAAGCGTATCCCCGAAAGTAAAGCAGGACAGGACAGAGGTCTGAAGTATTGAGAGCGAAACCGGCCAGATACCCAGAGGCCTCCCTCACAGCCTGCACAAAAGACATCTTCTGTCCTCATCTTTCTGCATTTAAAACTGACTTTTGCTTGGCATACTTATTCTTTTCTTCTTTATTTAATTGCCAAAGTTGTTCTAGTTTGTTCCCTACTATTTCATTACAAGTATAATCCAGTTACACTAAGGGTTAAGTACATTCCTGTGGGTTGCTCTGGAAACCACAGCACAATCTCTCATCATTAGTTCTCTATGGAAAAGTAAATTCAAGGCTCCAAACTATTGTTTTAGGATGAATTTTTGGAAAATACTACCTATTTTTAATTTAACATTGGACATTTTTAGTTGGGAGTAGTCAGATTTTTAAAAAGTCATAGTTGATGTTTGTTTCTCTGTTTTTCATCCACTGAACCATGACATATGTAGTGAGAGGCTGAGTTGTGGGTTATCTGGACAGACAGTGGGCTTCCTTTGTAAAGGAACTAGATCCTGATTTTTTTTAATCTTACAGGAATGTTCTAGAAGATTATTGCATTCAATTTACATGAGTATAGATTATTTCTTGATAAAAACACATCAAAAAGGTCTAAAAATTATTTTCTTTGACTTAAACTTGAATAATACCAGCTATTTATATCTTTATTTCAAGGTCTAAGTTTAAAGTCCTTTTCAAATACAAATGATTTTGATATGGACTATTAAGATGGCATTAATTTTATGTTTAAATGATTAATTCTTGAGATTTAAGAAGTTCGTTCTCAAGGTATGTTAAGTTCTGATAAAACAACAAATTGAAGAATTTCCTTTACAAATTAACATTAAGATGCTTAATTTTTCTAGGTTCTAATAGCCCAAGGTAAAAGTAAAAGCTTAGAATGAATGGTTTGAAAAAACTATACTATTTAATAAAATGGTAAATAAGCTATCATGACCATAAGCACTTAGGCAAGAAAAACATATTTTAAAATGCTTCTATAAAATGCTTTCCTAATTTGGTCATAATTCAAGGTAGTGCTTGCATTGGACTTTTTTCTTTGAAATCATTTCCATATTCATAGAGTGAAAATTGTTTTCTCTTTACAATAAAAGATACAAATTAGTTAAAGTAATAGGTAACTATCACCCCTCCAAATTTTTCAAAATTCTGTAAAAATGGATATTTTACATATTTTCTAAGTGCACACTGATGTATAATAAAAAATTCAAGGAAATCAAGAATGATGTCACAAAGTTGTGTGGAACAAATGGTATTTTAAATTATTATTCATAAAAGAACAGTATCTATGTTGATACATTCACATTTCTCTGAAAAAAAGGATATTTGTTTTCTGCAAGTGTATACTTTTTGAATTCATAAAGTTTTGGTGGTACAAATTAAAACATTCTATGCTAATGTTTTTAAAAGCATTAAGTTTAAATTATTTTCTCAGGACCTAAAGAGAAAACACCAGAGAAAACATAGCCATCCTGAATTGTTTAAAATGTATTTTCCCTTTAATTAAATAAGAAACATCTGTCTAGGGATTTTGGAAATGAATGTAATCCATCCACACTCTGCCGGTACTAGTTTGCATCCAGTGTCCAATATTTTGAAAGAAAATTCTTTCTTCCTGTAAAGAATTATACAGCAACATGGAGTAGTCTGGGGCGGCAGCAGCTGAGCCTTGCCGCGGAGTTGGGCACTGGAGAGAGCGAGCAGCTGACTCTTCCCAGATCTGTCCTTGAGAACCAACCAAACTCTCTCCACGATCACTGAGTGCAACACGTACTTCTCCAAAGCATCCGCTCGCCCTGAAGGTGTTCGTCTCAGATGGTAAGGATACAGAAGTGACTAGGATTCATCAAATATTTGAGGTCAAGACACTGTTCCATCTGGAGGGTTCCCTAAACATTCTCCTCACCTTCGCTCAGGCTTGTGAAAGTTGATTTCTCTAGGGACCTGCACAGCACGCTGGCACATCAGCCAGGCCAAATGAGCACAAAGGATGTGGGAGGGTGATTGCAGGACGGGTCTGGGTCTTTGAAGCCAGGGCTCGCCATTCAGAACGACAGCGATCACTTACTGGTGTTATCAAAAGGGCACTTACTGGTGTTATCAAATGGGCACTTACTGGTGTTATCAAACGGGATCTGCCTGCACTGGGTGGACGCATCGGCTGGCCAAGGGCAGTAGTAGACCGCTCCTCCTTCCACGATGTCCGGCTGGCTGGTGTTGGCCTTGGGTGCCCCCACCAACACACTCACTCTGCAGAAGGATTGGAGAAATCACCCCCTCTGCATCATAAAAGGGGGAGGATGAAACACTGTCTTGGAAGAGGCACGTACTCTGAAGAGTGAGGGGCAAGAAAGTTTTCCTGATGGGGATTCTGCCAAACTGGATTTCCTCTTGGGAACCTCTGGGCATCAGAAAGCTGGTTTGGAAAGGGAGAGGGTATTGTCCTAACTCTGCTAGGCTGTGCGATGAGGGAAAAGAATAAAGGAAAGGACTAAGCCCCGCGACCCTAAGTCGCGGCTGCGTGTGAACACGCCCTGCTGTCCTCGCTGTCCCGTCCCCCCTCTCGTTTTGGTGGCGCCTGTGTACAGGGAACTGCCCGAGCTGTGCATAACCGACGCCCGCAGTGTGTGTCTCTCTGGAAAGGAGCGGGGTCGGGCGCCGGCAGCGGCTCGCAGTGGGCGCTGGGCGGCCCCGGGGCTGCGGGCGGAGCGCGGGGGACGGCCCCGAGCCTCAGTCATCGCCCCGCGCCCGCCGCCGGCGCACCCAGACCCGGGGCAACTTACGTGTGGGCGTCAGGTCCGTGGAAGTCCACCGCGTAGCCAAAGTAGCTGCCCACCGGGCCGCTGTACACCGTGGGCTGCTCCACGTCCAAGTTGAACCCCCGGGCGGCGGGGGGCCGCAGCGCCCCCAGGGCGGCCGCGAGGAGCCAGAGCTGCAGCGCCCGGCACGGCCCCGGCCGGCAGCGGGCCCCGTAAGACATCGCCTCGGCGCAGCCGGCGCGCCCCGGAACCCGGCGGTCAAACTGCGGGCCGGCCACGGACGCCCCAAGGCTGGCGTCCAGCTCGGTGCGCGCGGCAGGTCCCGGGTGCCAGTCCGGGGCTCAGCCGCGCGTCCCTGCGCTCCGCTGCCGCCTCGTCCCCGCCCGCTCCGGACCTGGCCCTGGGCCCGCGCTCGACCCTCCGCCCCCGGCGGGCGGGGCCAGCCGCTCGCGGCACCTCCCAGCGGCGACTTCTGGCCTGCGCCCCGCGCCCTGCGCACCGCCCTCGGCAACTCCCCTCGCCCCCTCCCCCAGCCCAGCGTGCGCCCCTCCCCTCGTCGGCTCCCCTGTCCACTCCCCTTGTCCCCACCCCTCGCCCCTCCCCTCGTCCCCTCCCCACGCCCGGCTCCCATGTCCCCTCCCCTCGCCCTGCCCCTCGCCCCGCCCCCGCCCCCCAGACCATGCGAGCGCTGGGACAGGGTCCTGTTTAGGAGGCCAGGCTTTCTTTTGCAGCCACAGCTCAAGAAAAATCTGAATATCGCATAAGCCACCCTTAAAGCATTGGCTTTGGGGAATAAGGCTCCCACAGGGAGCCAGAGTTTGCTCCAGTTTACCCCCAAATGCGCAGCTTTGGGGGAAGAACGCGCCAGCGCCCCACAGGCGTGGGGCCGTATCTGTGCCAAGTTTTTGCACTTGTGTCCATCTGTGACTAGAACTGAAATTTAGCCCACCCACTCTCCCGACCCCAATCCCAGCCCACTTGCCTTCAGAGGGAACTGACAAAGTCTCCGGTTCATACAGGTCTTCCTCAAAGTCCCCTTTAGGCCTTGTGACTTGGCCCAAGTCTTCTTGACCCTCCGTAATTGTGGGGACGACGGCAAAGTTAGGAGCTTAGGTCGTGCTCTCATGGGGGTGGGGGGGCCTTAGGCTGGAAACTGGAACGTCCAGCTCAGGCGTATTACTGATCGCCCTCTGTCTCCACTAATTGGGGAAGGAAGTGAAAAATGAGTAGATGGAGGCGCGAGAGGGGAAAAGAGGTGCAGAGGCCTGTGGGCAACCCCTGGCCTTTCTGGATCAAGGACCAGCCGTGGACCTCAAACTGTGGCACTGGAGTTAAGTAGAAACAGAGTTTAGAGACCAGAGAGCACGTTTCCAAGGTATTTTAGGAGATTCGGTGGCAGGTGTAGGATTTAGGCAGGGATTGTAACGGGAGACTTATATTTGGACATTGTGGGAGAAGTTGAGGGAAAGTATTGAAACCTGAGGCTGACGTTAAATGCTGTACACTGGAATGAAACAAGTAAGTTAGGGGCGGTGGGAAATAGCCATGGAAGGATCTAGTGAGACAGAGGAGCTTAACAACCAGAACATTTACTGAGACAAAGAACAGCAGTTCTTTGCAGAGACACGTCACGGCCACAGGAACTCGGGGGGTTTAGCGGCAAGGCTGTGTAGGGAAGAAGAAGCAAAGAGGCTATCGTCCAAATGCATGGGGATGCGGGGACCTGGACATAAGGAAAGAAGGACGACCCCAAATCTGAAAGCGAATGGTCAGGACATTTGTAGCCGAATGAAGGGGAAGGAGAGTTTGATGTGAGCCTAGAGGTATTGGCTTGAAAGACTGAGAAGAACAGTGTCACAAGGGGACAAGGAAAGCAGCTGTGGGGGAGCTGGTGCATTCGATTCAGGACTCATGGAATTGGAGGCAGCAGTGCAGGGGCTACGGAGACCCGGGACACATAAACTGCAGCTCAGGAGAGCAGTAGGTCTGTAAGAGTAGATTTGGGAATCTGTCCAGAGAAAATCTCTGAGACCACATAAAGCTGGGCTTTCTCATCTCCCGACATCAAAAACCATGTGGTAAGCTGACTCGAATTTTTTATCTTTATCTTCCCTTGTCTTGTCCCAAATATCAGAAGGTTACCAAACAAATCATTATGTCGATAATTTTCTAACTGGATTGTCCTTTCCCAGCTAAGGACTTAAGAATAGATGGTAAAAGACGTTCTTCTTGTCCCAGAGGTCCATTTACGTTGCACACAGAGTCTACCGCTGCTGGCCAAGTAGTGCTGTCCATAAAAGTGATGTTCCCCATCGTAAATCTCCGTAAGTAATTCACATTCAGCATACACGCGGGCAGAGCTGTCGGGACTGGAGGCTAAGAGAGACCATCAACTCAGTCATTTCCTGATACTAGTAAGCAGAAATTTGGAAATTACTCAGGTTGCAGACAAGCCTTAGGTTGAAATGGAATGTCTAAGTAAGTGACACGTAATAGCAAGTATTTCCATTCCTGGCTGCTGAAAGGATTACAATGGGTTGGCTTAAACAATAAGAATGCATTGTCTCACAGATTTGAAACTAGGCCAAGTCCAAAACTGAGATGTCAGCAAGGCCACACTTTCCCCAGAGAACTGTGGTATTCTCATCCTGGCTGCTGGTGATCCTTGGGCCTTGACTTTCCTTTCCCATCACATGGCAAAGCACCTGGTGGTGTCTTCTCTTTCCCCTTTGGATTCTGTTGACTTCCAGCTTCGGAGTGCTCCCACGTCCTCCTCCTCGGTGTCCTTCTCAGTGAGGTCTCCTGTAACAGGGTTAAGACTCATGCCTGAGTGCTCTCACATCCTCCTCCTCTGTGGCCTTCTCAGTGAGGTCTCCTGTAACAGGGTTAAGACTCATGCCTGAGTGCTCCCACGTCCTCCTCCTCTGTGGCCTTCTCAGTGAGGTCTCCTGTAACAGGGTTAAGACTCATGCCTGAGTGCTCCCATGTCCTCCTCCTCTGTGACCTTCTCAGTGAGGTCTCCTGTAACAGGGTTAAGACTCGTGCCTGGGTGCTCCCACGTCCTTCTCCTCTGTGACCTTCTCAGTGAGGTCTCCTGAAACAGGGTTAAGACTCATGCCTGAGTGCTCCCACGTCCTCCTCCTCTGTGGCCTTCTCAGTGAGGTCTCCTGTAACAGGGTTAAGACTCGTGCCTGGGTGCTCCCACGTCCTCCTCCTCTGTGACCTTCTCAGTGAGGACTCCTGTAACAGGGTTAAGACTCATGCCTGAGTGCTCCCACGTCCTCCTCCTCTGTGGCCTTCTCAGTGAGGACTCCTTTAACAGGGTTAAGACTCATGCCTGAGTGCTCCCACGTCCTCCTCCTCTGTGACCTTCTCAGTGAGGTCTCCTGAAACAGGGTTAAGACTCATGCCTGGGTGCTCCCACGTCCTCCTCCTCTGTGGCCTTCTCAGTGAGAACTCCTGTAACAGGGTTAAGACTCGTGCCTGAGTGGGGACACACCTTAACAGAAGTAACCTCAGCAGAAGGTACTGTTTTCAAGGGTTCACAACCAAAAGAAAGGATAAAATTCAGAGCACATTCTGTTAGATAACTAGTTCAAAGCCACCCACGCTATTCTAGATGTGCACCTGACACAGGTGGGCTCGCCGTGGAGCTCACTGCCCGTCACACAACACTCTACCTGATCTGCATGTTGTAATCCACTTACTCTTTCTCCTGGAATATTCCTTACTTTTTTGTTCCCTTCTTCAAAATGGGTTCAGCTAGGAAAAAAAAATGTACTTATTGTCACATACCTGGGAACATGTACTGGTTCTTTTCTTCTTAAACCCCATGAGTTTTGACTTACACAACAAGCCTGTTTTCTTAGTGTTGTCACTTTCCTCTTGACAGAAAAGATTTAAGTTCAGAGAGGCACAGGCATGTGTTGGTCACAGAGCAAGTAGGTGGTATGATTTGAACACAGGACTGTCAGATGCCAAAACCACTTCCTCATGCAATTTGGTCTAGAAGAAATAACTTTTTATATTGGGATACTGAGGACACATCACCTTTTTAGTGCAGTAAGCTGTTTTGGGCTGACCTGTCGGCATGCCTGTGAGACATGCTTGGACCTGGCCCAAAGCAGCTGTACTTTTCCAGGAGTCTGTGCAGGATGGCTCACGGGCCTTGGTATTTGAAGAGAAAGGAAAGCCAAGCTCGTTCATCTCCTCAGGAGGCCAAAGCCCTGGGAGAGTAGGAAGCTTCCAGGGAGTCAAAACAAAGCTGCAGCAATTGCAGGGAAGGGGGTGCTGTGATCCAGTGTCTTGCACGTTTTCCTGTTGTGCTGAGCAGGAAAACCTGGGTCAGAGAAACCCAGAGCAGGGCCTGGGCTCAGCTGAGTGAGAAGTTTGACATTTTAAAGATCTACTAGAACTGACATATTTGCAGAAAAGACAGTCTGGGAATTGTTTATCGTGTGTGTGTGTAAGTTTAATAGGGGAAAGCTATACATAGTTGGTTCCCTAAAAAGAAAAGGAAAGAACCAAAAGGTCAAAGATGGAACAAATTTGGCCCAATTTAACAAAAATAAATAAGTAAAGATTACCACAGGAAAAAAAAATCATCTCTGGGTTGTAGCCGAGTACAGAGGACTTAAAAATAGAGAGATGCTGTAGCATTTAACCAGTTAGTCCATACTTTTTTTTTTAACACGGGCAGGCACTGGGAATCGAACCCGGGTCTCCAGCATGGCAGAGGAGAGCTCTGCAACTGAGCCACCAGTCTATACGTTTAAACAGGAAACCAAATACATTTATACATTCATAAGCAATTACTATTCCTGACCATGTTTATAGCTGTTTCTTTATAAGATGAAATGTGGTTGTAGGCCTTAAAAATCAAGGGAGGGTGGGCCACGGTGGCTCAGTGGCAGAGTTCTTGCCTCCCATGCCGGAGACCTGGGTTCGATTCCCGGTGCCTGCCCAGGCAAAAAACAAACAAACAAACAAAAAATTAAGCCGTATGAGAGTCCCAACATTAATATAATTAAATATGTTAATTAAATCATTTACAAAATAAGCCAAATGTAAAAACAGTGTTCTATCAGACTTAAAAATGAATGCCTGGCCCTGGCACTGTGGGATCAACAAGGTCATCCTGAGCAGAAGGGGGAAAAGCAGTGGAGCAAACAAGGAATCAGTGGCTGAGAGAGTTCAAATAGAGTCGAGAGGCTACACTGGAGGTTACTCTTACACAAGCTTCAGTTAGACATTGCTCCCTATCATAACCTGCCAAAACCCAACCAAAGCCATTCCAGCCAATCCTAAAAAACACCTAGGGCAATATGTAAGATTCTACAAAGGTTCCATGCACTAGGGTAACTTTCCAGAACGCTACAACTTCCAGATGGTTCCCTGGACCAGATAATCCTGAAACCTAGAGGGCCCAGCCTCTCCAAAACACTGGCTAGTTCCATCCCCCTATTCCATGTCTTCGATAGTCTCTTCCAATATGAAAAAGTTATAATGGGCATAGCCCAAACACCCCTAAAAAATGGGAGAAGGATCAAAGATAATGATGAAGTTATTCAGAAAAGGTAGGACTTAACAAATGAGTATAAGTACTGAATCATTATACTGATATTTCTTTTAATCTCCAGGACCTTAGAGGAGCTAGAAGTAAAAACCTAAAATTGAGGAATTGTAACCCATACAAAGTCTGAATTCTGTTCTATACTGAATTGTTGTGCTGTACTTTGAAATTCATTGCTTTTTTGTATATATATTATTTTTCACAAAGAAAAGATTAAAAAGAGAGAGGAGGAGTATAACAGAGAAGACAGGATTTAACAATGAGTATAACTGTTGAATTATTATATTGATATTTCTTTTGATATTTCTTTTGGTCATTGTCTTTGATTAGCAGTTAGGAAAAAAATGAAAACTTGTGAAACTGTAACCCATACCAAACTTTAAAATCTGTCCTATAACTATTTGTTAAAATGAACTTGGAAATTTATTGCTTTTTTTTTGTATATATGTTCTATTTCACAATTAAAAAAAATTAAATGAAAAAAAAAGCCAACATGCTATTGTCTGCCAACTCCTAAACCTACCAAAAATTCTCATTGCCCTGTAACCCAAGCTGCTATTTCTCTGGCCTATTATAGGTAAGAAATAGTTAGGGACAGGAAATAAAATAATTTTTGCCAAATAACAAAAACAAGGTAACCAAGAGGTTACCTTGCTGTACAGTCTTTCAAGAAACAGCCCAATTTGTAACATATTTAACCTGTTCAGCTCAGAAATCTGAATTTATCTACTTCTGCAATCTTCTAATAAATTATTAAACCATTAATTTACAATTAAATAAAATAACGCATAAGAAATGGAAGGCAGTTTCAGTTTTCTTGCATTTTAGGTAACTGAGGTGAGCTCAGTTCTTTCTTCTTTCCAATTGTATCAGTTTTTCTGGGATACTTGATGCAACAGATTAGCAAATACAGGGTAGTGAAATTTACTGAGGGGAAACAACTTTTAACTCCATCTACTGTCTCTGTGACATAACATTATGTCTGCAATTTTTCAATTCTGTTCCCTGGAGGGAAGATTTCAGCATAGTAAAATCATGTTTTTTCTTTCTGATGCTTTTGTTTGTGATTCTTTCTCTTGCGGAGGCTGCTGAGCCATGGCCCATGCTGAGTTAGCCAAGGAAAGTCCCAGCTCTCACACCTAGTTCCAGCCAGTGCTCTGTTAAAGAAGCTTTTCAAATACAGCTCAGCTTTAAACAACAACAAAATTTTTTTTGTTCTTCCTGGAGAGGAAGGTAGCAGAGGGAAGCGATGCATGCATCCAAAACCCTGGCATTTGGGGATACACTTTGGGCAGGCGCAGTGAGCGGGAGCCCACCTACAACATCTCCACGCTCCGAAGGGACTTTTGGTCAAAGCGCCCACAGGAATCCTCTGGGAACCTCTGTACCTGCAGCGGTGAACCTGGAGCCTGGAATGGCTGCTCCCAGCCCAGGGGCGTGCACAGTGTGTGTGCACGGTGCGTGTGCAGGTGGGAGACCTTCCTGACTTGACTGATCATTCATTCAGCAGATGTGCGCCAACGTCTCAGCTCCAGCAGCCTGAGACAGCCGAGGGGGATTAAGAGGCAGCACCTGCTTTCCTGGAGCCTGCAAGCTGGCAGGAGGCGAGAAGCAAAGCAGGCAGGTAAGTGAACATTTACTTAAAGATGCTGGAATGCAATATGCAGAAATGGGTTGGTTTTTTCAGTTGGCACAGTTACAGTTCTAAGGCCATGAAAATGCCCAATGAAGACATCAACAGGACGCTACCTGGACCAAAGAGAGGCCACAACACGGGTCACTTCTGCCAGGGGGACGGTGTGGAGCTGGCGTGTGCTGGTCCCTGCCTGGCTGGCTGCCCTGGGCTGACCCCAGGGGCCTCCTCTCGTGTCCTGCGGATCTTCTCTTAGCGTCTTCCAGGCAAACTCTGCATTTCATCTCTTAGTTTGGCATCTCCTGGGGCGTTTTCTGTCTCCAAGCCACTGTGGTTTCTCCACCTTGAATGGGGGGGCGTGGTCACATCTCCATGGAAACCACCTAATCAAGGCCCTACCCAACCACAGGTCTCTCCTCGAGGTGGGCTCAGAGACGCACGGCTTTTCTGGGTGCAGCGTGGTTTACATCCAGCACGGTGTTTAGTGCCATGAGGGGACTGTGGGGTGCAGGTTAGAGAATAGCGGGTGAGGCAGGGGAGCCTCATGAGATGTTTTTTCTCCCAGAGGAGAACTTGGCCACATGGCCAGTGCGTGGCAAGCACTGTTCGTTACAGGACATCTTGCACATGTGGGAGCACCCTGCTGATGTGGGCTGGTGTGGGTCCTGAACCGCAAAGACGAAGCTTGGCGGCGTCCATCTGTGCACACGGAGGCAAGCTCGGACACTCGGGGCCCCTTGGAATGCCCAGCCTCCTATGGCGCCGTCTGCAGGGACTGTCACCACTTCAGTTCCCCCTGGGCCTCCTCAGCCCCTCCAGGCTCAGCTGACTTCAGGAGAACTGTTGACGGTTGGAAGTGCATTTCTCGTCTTCTACCCGCACTGCCCAACTGCAACGGACTCAAGTTAACCTTCCTGGTTTTTATTGTTTTTACTTATTTTAAAAATGTGTCCTTTTCTCAAAGACCTCTGGGCTCATGCACACACAAAAAACAAGACAGAAATATAACAACTTGGACTAAAATCAGCAGATGAAAATTAAAATACCTTTTAAGAGGGAAAGAGAAGGAAGCCCAGTAGCACTACTGGAAGGAAAGAATCAACCAAATGGACAAGCTTAGCCCATGTTTCAACTGGTTTGTTAAGAAGACTTGCTCAATGTAGATATTAGAGTGATTTACTAAAAGTTCCTGTTTGCCATACTTATCAGACCCAAGTCACAGAAATAATGGCAGCCCCAGGGAGAGAGCAAGCTAACAGATAATTCTTTTAATATTAATGTCAGGATTTCTGTCCCGCCCAATGTCTGCATAATCACTGCTTCTCTCACGCGGGCTGAGCTCACTCAAGGCAGGACAAGACCCCGGGCAGAGTGAGCATTTCCCACCTGAACTCTAAGCACATGCTGTCAGCCTCATCATGGCGTGATTCTGATGAAGTAGAAAAGTAAGAACAGTAACACTAGAAAGGTGCTGTTCTCACGGGAAAGGAGGTGAATGAGGAGGGAAAGCACAGATTCTGGGGCCAGGTCCATGGAGCCACGGGATTTGCCATCTCCATGCCTGGGTTTTCCCACCTGTAAATGAAGACGCCGAGTCTATCGTCTGGACTTTGAAGACCGAAAGTGTTAAAATACAGAGTCCCTATGAAAGACAACGTACGTGCTTGCCATCTTCCGATTGGTCGTAGGTTGCTCATGGGTGTCATCACCTTTTCCTTCCAGCTTCCCACTCGTGCTGTACCTCGCCGGGGGCCTCAGGCACTCACCAGCTGCCGAGTGTGGCCTGGATTTCATCACACCTGCAGCCCTGCTCTTTGCCGTCACTGCTGAGACACTTCTATAGGTGGCAGCAGGCGGTAGAGCAGTTACCTAAGTATTTTGAGTATTTCACCAGGAATAGATGATGTTTTAGAGATATCAGTCTGATAGCTATGTGCATGAGAGTAAAATAAAGAATAGTTAGTGCATAACTATACTAGTCCAGAAATGAAGAAATAAAGGCCAGAACTTGGATGATGTACTGCCGTGGATGGACAGAGAAGACAGACAAGAAGGAAGGATTAACAGGACTTGGTGAAAGAAAGGGAAGAGTAATCAAAAGTTCTTTAAAAAAAGAACTTTTAAAAACAAAAGTGTAATAAATACAGAAAAGTCATAGCATAAAAATATACTGTACAATGGGTTGTTATAAAGTAAAATGACTTTATCTACCATCCAAGTCACAAAACAGACCGACTACCAGCTAAAACCCATGCGCCTTCCCCAATTCTAGCCTTTCTCCTTCTCAAAGCCAAGTGCTGTCCTCACTTCACAAGCCATGCCTAGTTTTAACTCGCTATCAGTGCAATTATACAGTGTGTCCTCATTTCTGTCTGCTTCTTTTGCTGAATATACACATGGTGGTCTGGAGCTATGGACCCAGAAAAACACATTCTAAAACGTAACTCATCCCTGCAGGTGTGAAACCTTGAAAATAGGACCTTTGAATGAGGTCACTTCAGTTAGGGTCTGTGTTGGTTTGTGAGCCGCTGGAATGTGGTATACCAAAGCTGGAATGTGGTATACCAAAGCTGGAATGTGGTATACCAAAGCTGGAATGGCTTCTACAAAAGGGGAGTTAATAAGTAACCAGTTCACAGTTCTAAGCCTGTGGAAATGTCCAAACTAAGGCATCCAGGGAAAGATATATCGATTCAAGAAAGGCTGATGGGTCAGGAACCCTCTGTCACCAGGGAAGCTACATGGCTGGCACCTGCTGGTCCCTTGCTCCTGGGCTCTGTTGCTTTCAGCCTCTGTTCCTGTGGGGATTCCTCACTTCGCTTCTCCAGGGCTGGCTTCCATCTCTTGGCTTCCCTTGGCTCTCTCCAGGTTCTGGCTTCCTTAACTTCTCATGGTAACATCTGCTGGGCTCCAAGCATCTCCAGACATCCGTGTCTCTGTCTCCACATGTCACCATCTGTGTCAGCTCTGCTCTGAAGTTTCTGTTGGCTCTGTCCTTTCTGTCATTTCTCCAGGCTCTCTCTCAAAAATGTTTCCTCCTTTAAAGGATTCCAGTAATCTAATCAAGACCCACCTGGAACGGGAGGAGTCACATCTAATTAAAGTTAATACCCAGAATTGGACCTGTCACGTCTCCCTGGAGAAAATCTAATCAGAAGATTCCAAGCTACAGTATTGAATCAGGATTGAAAGAAACAGCTGCTTCCACAAGATTGGCTCAGGATTAAAACATGGCTTTTCTGGGGTTCATAATACTTTCAAACCAGCACGAGGTATGACCCAGCTCAGTCTTGGCAGGTCTTATTCCTGTTACTGGGGCCTTGTGAGAGGCTGAAGCTCAGACACGGAGCGAGAGCCACGCAGGGAGCAGCTGAAGCAGAAAATCCACAGAACCCGGAGGAGGAGAGGCTGGGTGAGGCCGCGCGTGGGCAGGGCCCAGGTCCACCGGCAGCTGCCCCCCAGCACCCACAGTGCCCTGATGACACCATGGTTTGCACTTCCCCCTTGTCTCAGACGGCGAGCCAAAGCATTCCTGTTCATTAAGTCAGCTCATTGCTGTTATTTGTTTTGCAGCAAGGACACCAAAACAATATGTTGTTGAGATTCACCCATATTATTGTATTCATTCTTTTTTAATACTGAGTGGTACCACATTATATGAATACACCATGACTTGTTTATCCATTCATCAGTTCTTAGGCATTTGGATTGTTGGACTGTTACGACCAATACTTCTGTGATCGTTTTTGGACATCCCATAGTGCCTTCTGCATGCACTCTGGTCGGACACCTGCACAGGCGTGAAATTCCCAAGTCATGGCATTTTGTGGGTTATTTTTATGATTGCAGATCTTGTACAGTCCTTTGAATTTAAATGAGCCTGTGCTAAGTATCACACAGGTTCTGATTTTTTATCCAGTCTGTTAATCTTGGTGTTTTAATTGGAGCATTTGGTACAGTTATGCATTTTTTATTTTTTAAACTTTTTTATTGTATAATATAACAAATATACAAAGCAAAGAAAGAAAAAAGCAATAGTTTTCAAAGCACTCTTCAACAGGTAGTTACAGGACAGATCCCAGAGTTTGTCATGGGCTACCCTACCATCCTCTCAGATTTTTCCCTCTAGCTGCTCCAGAACTCTGGAGGCTAGAAGAATTTACAATTGACTTTTTTTTCTTTTTGGTGAAAAATGTCATATGTACAAAAAAACAATAAATTTCAAAGCACAGTGCAACAATTAGTTGTAGAACAGATTTCAGAGTGTGTTCTGGGTTACAATTCCACAATTTTAGGTTTTTACTTGTAACTACTCTAAGATATTGAAGACTAAAAGAAATAGCAATATAATGATTCAGCAATCATACTCATTTGTTAAACCCCACCTTCTCCATATAACTCCAACATCATCTTTGATCTTTCTCCCACTCTTTAGGGGTATTGGGGCTCTGCCCACTCTAACTTTTCCATGTTGGAAGGGGCTGTCAATAATATGGGGTGGGAGCTGGAACCAGCCAATGTTCTGGAGAGGCTGGTCCCTCTGCATTTCAGGACTTATCTGGAACAGGTACCAACCTGGAGGTTGTAGGTTTCTGGAAAGTTACACCAGTGCATGGCACCTTTGTAGAATCTTATATATTGCCCTAGATATTCTTTAGGATAGGCTGGAATGGTTTTGGTTGGGGTTTGGCAAGTTATGATAGTAGCAGTGTCTAACTTGAAGCTTGTATAAGAGTGACCTCCAGAATAGCCTCTCAGTTCTGTTTGAACTCTCTCAGCCACTGATACCTTATGTTACACTTCTTTTCCCCTTTTTGGTCATTTATTTTGTACCACATTGGATGTGGTACATTTATATTTAATACAGTTACTAATATATTGAAATCTAAATTACTGTTTTTCTATTGGCTTTTAATTTGTTCTACCCATTCCATATTATTTTTTCTATTCTTCCTTTTCTTTTCAAAAATTGAATAAGTATTTTCTATTATTCCATTCATTTCCCTCAATTAGCTTTATTATTTTATACTTCTTTACTACTGTTTCAGATATGGATTCTTTTCTTATCAAATTCTGTGACAAATGAACATTCTTACCTCTTACCAGAAAACGTAGAGACATTAGAATACTTTATTTCCATTTACTCTCCCTATCTTATATATGATTTATATATTTTAATTCTCCAAAGATTTTAACCCATAACACATTAGTGGTATTAGCTTATATAAACAACAATTTTAAAATATTTGCCCACATATCCACACTTCTGTTGTTCTTTTTACTCTCTGATTCTCTCAGTGTCCATTTATAGTCATTTTCTTTCTGCCTGAAGAATATCCTTTAGTAGTTTTAAGTGTGGATTTACTGATGATGAATTCCCTTGGTCTTGGTTTTTCTGAAAATAGTCCATTTTTTCATTAAGTATAGAACTTTGTTTTTCTTCAGCACTTTGAAACTATCATTCCTTTGCCTCCTGGCTCCCTCTTTTCTGTTAGGAAGAAAGCTGCTAGCCTAACTGTTGCTGCTTTGAAAGTAATTTTTTCTTCCGTGTGCTTTTCAGATTTACCTTTGCTTTTGGGCTGTCATGGTTTTCATATGATGTGATTAGTTATGGTTTTCTTTTCATTTATTCTTTCTGAGGTATAGACTTTCCTGAGTCTGTAGGTAAAATCTTTAATCAGTTTTATTTAATTCTTAGCCATTATCACTTCAAATATTGTTTCTGTCCCACACTCTCATTGATGACAAAATGATGTCTGTTAGACCTTCTCATAGTATAGTCTACATATTTACTCTAATATTTAAGGATATGTTTAATTTTCCATGCTTTATCTCAATATTTTCTTCTGACATCTTGCAGTTCACTAATTCTCTCCATAATTGTGACTAATCTGCTATTAAATCAGTCCATCAAGTTCTAAATTTTTGTTATTGTAGTTTTCAGCTGTAAAATTTGTATAAGATGATTTTATTTTTATAGTTTCCGGTTCTCTATCAGCATTCTTGATCTTGTTTTTTATTTTCTTGAACATGTCAGGTAACTTTAAGTTTCAGTCTGTTAATTATGATGTGCATCACTGGAGGTGGGGTCTGTTTGTACCATCTGTTGCCTTCCTTGGATCTTGACTATATTAGTTTGTCTCTATGTGAGCCTCTCACAAAAAAACATTTTAAATTAAATGCCAAATATTAAATATGACAAATCATGCAAACAATTTGAGGCTAGAACAATGTTATCTTTATCCAGAAAGATAACTGATTCTGACAGGTTGCTTTAAGTACAAAAAAATGCTATCCAATCACTTCAATCAGTTTTTCAAAAATAGAAACTATTTGAAGCTGGATTTTAGTCCCTGGATGGCCTAGCCTATTTCCGATTCATCCTTATTTTTAAAGTGTGGACTTTTGAGGTCTTGGACCTAAGTGTGGTGTGTTTACCACTTGTGGAGATTTGGAGCTATGTACTCCAGAAAAATATGTTCTCCAACTTGATCCATTCCTGGGAGTATGAAATCTCGTAAATAGGACCTCTTGACCAGGTGTGGCCCAACTGACTCAGGACGAGTTTTAATTGTTTTACTGAAAGCTTTGTAGGGAAAGCCACAGAGAAAGAAAGGCAGAAGGAACAGCCAGAAACCAGGAGTTGGTGGAATTGAGAGGCCGGGGGAGGACGCCATATGAATAGGCAACTGACAGCACCCAGTCTCAGAACACCCACCTTCTGGGAGAAAGTGTCACCTTGCCGACACTTCAGTTTTGAACTTCTAGCCTCAAGACAGTTTTTGTTACCAGGAAGTGGAGGGTTGCCATTGCAAATACCTTAAAATGTGGAAATGGCTTTGGAATTGAGTAATGGTTAAAGGCTGAAAGAATTGTGAGGTGCTTGATAGAAAAAGCTTTGTGTTATTGAAGAGACTTTTACAGAAATGTGGACATTAAGGGTAATTACACTGAGGCCTTAAAAGGAAATGAAGAATGCATTACTGGAAATGGGAAGAAAGGCAGTCATTGCTATAAACAGGCTTGGGAAAATTCTGTTCTCATGCTGGATTTAAAGTGGAACTTGTAAGTGATGAACTTGCATATTTAGCTGAGGGGATTTCCAAGCTAAGTGTGGAAAGCGCAGCCTGGTTTTTCCTTTGCAGTTTACACTAAAATGTGAGAGGAAAGGGATAAGCTGAGAATTAAACTCTTAAGCACAAAGGAACCAGCAACTGATGATTTGAATTCTGATGCTGTCCAGATAGTGTGCTCTGAGATGGGGGCCAGAGGCAGCTCTGCCAGGGCAGGGAGTCCCCAGAGGGCGGGGATCCAGGGGAGGGTTCACTGAGCAGCCCTTTGTGGAAGAGGGGGTGGCTGAACGTGGATCCAGTCACCATCTCAGTGGACGCTGGGATTGAAAATGTAGTTGTCCAGGAAGGATTTGCAGAAAGTTCTACTGTCTGATGATTGCATATCCTAGAACTGAATGCAAAGCCAACAAGATTTTTGCAAAGTTAAAATGAACAGAAACAACGCCTGAAAGACAGAGAAGGCACAAATTGAAGGAAGAATGACTTCAAGTGCAGGACCATGGACGCTGAAGTTTGGACTGAAGAGACCACAGACCAAGTAGAGGGGAACGCACGTCTACACTGGGAGGGGCAGGCCGTCCTCCCCAGTGCAGAGGGGTGGGCCTTGCACCTTGATGCTCAGAGAACATGCTGCCACCCCAGTGCTGGAGGCTGGTGAGGGCATGTCCCATTTCTGATGCTCAGGTGGGGCCTACACCCAGTGTCAAGGGATTGCACAGCCGCAGTGAGAGCACCTGGACAGGGTGAGCTACCATTCAAGCCGGGCTAGAGGACAAACACTGACACATAGATGATTCTCACACCTCAAGATTGAGTCGCTTTGCCCTGATGGGTTTCAGACTTGTTGAGGACCTGTGACCCCTGCGTCCCTCCCATTCTCCATTCTGGAATGGAAATGCTTATCCTACGTCAGTCCAGCATTGTATATTGGAAAGAGATAACTTGTTTTCTAGGTTTCACAGGTCCATAGACAGAGTGTGGATTGTGCCCATAACTGCTTTTGCTAATACTTTGTATTTAGCATTGCTCTAAAATGTCTTAAGGCTTTGGAGATGTTGTGCTAGAATGAATGTATTTTGCCTGTGGGAAGAACACACATTTTGGAAGTCTAGAGTTGGGGACTGAATCATGTCCCCACACGTTTAGGTCCCAACCCTGGAACTGTGGGTGTGAGCTCATTTGTAAATGGGGCCTTTGAAGATATTGTTAGTTAAGGAACCCAAACTGAATGGGGGTGGGCCTTAAGACAACATTGCTGGAGTCTCTATAAGCAAAGGAAATTGAGTATGGGAAAAAAAAGCATGGGAGATGCAAAAAGCTGGACATCAAACAAATTCAGAGGAGAAAGAAGACACTGCCATGTGGATTGCCATGTGATGGGAAAACCAGGGAATTCCAAAGACTGCCAACCAGCCAGAAGATACCAACCCCAGGAGGAAGCTAATCTTCTAGCCAGTGAAATCACAAGTCAATGACTTCCTGTTGTTAAGCCGGACATTGTCTATTTGTCTTAGCAATTAGGAAACTAAGACCTAATCCCTGGGGAAATTCACACATGTGAACTGTCAATCAACAATTAATTCTTAAATATGTGTCTCGAATGTCTTAAACATATGTCTTTAAAAAAATGTTCAGTGAGCTGAAGAAATCCATATACAAAGAAGGAAAGGAAATTAAGAAAATGTTTTCTGAAAAAAAAATAGATAGAAATTATAAAAAGGAACCAAACAGAAATTCTGGAGTTGCAAATTACACTAGTTGAAATGAAAAACTGAAAGACAAATTCAAAAGCAGATGTGAACAGGCAGAAAAAAAGATCAGTGAACCTGAAAAAAGTCTATTGAAATCATTGATTGTAAGGAACAGAAAAGAAAAATAATAAAGAAAAATGAACAGAGTCCAAGGGACCGTGGGACATCACCCCTCATTCCAGCGTGCGTCATCAGGGTCCCAGGGGGACAAGAGGGAGAAAGAAAGGACAGAGAAAGTAGTTGAAGAAATAGAGGCCCAAAACTTCCTAAATCTAATGAAAGATGTATATATACATTCAGGAAACTCAACAAACTCCAAGCACAGTAAACTCTAAGAGTTTTAACAATAAGTTAAAACCCAAATACAGAGAGAGAATTGTGAAAGCAGCAAGAGAGAAGTGACTTGTCACACACAGGTGCTGTTCAGTAAGATTAACAGTGGATATCTCATCAGAGGCCATGGAGGCCAGAAGACAATGGGAGGACACATTTACACTCCTTTAACTGAAAAATTGCCCACCAAGACTTTTATATCCAGCAAAATTATCCTTCAAAAATGAAAGAGAAACTAAGACATTTGCAGATAAACAAAAGCTGAAAGACCTCATTAACAAAAGAAAGATCCTACAAGAAATTCTAAAGTGAGTCATCAGGCTGAAATAAAAGGGCACTACACATTAACTCAAAGACATAAGAACAAATAATGAACATTGGTAAAAGTAATTGCATAAGTAAATATAAAATTCTATATTGTGTGTGCTTGGTTTGTAAGTGCTTTTTTCCCCATATTTGGCTCACCAGGCACATAAAAATTTCTATTAAAATCTATATTAATGGGCATACAATGTATAAAGATGTAATCTGAGATAATAACAATATAAAGAGGGAGGTTTGGCACTAGTCAAACTAGGGTTATATTAGTTTAAGATGTTCATTGTAATTATACAGTAACCTTTAAGAAAATAACTGAAAGTTACAGAGATAGAAGAGAAAATGGGAATCAAAATTATACACTAATAAAAGCAAATAAAGGCAAAAGAAAGGCAGTAATGGATTAATTGAGGAAAAAAATACAAGACATATACAGAAAACAAACAACTAAATGACAGAAGTAAATCCTTCCTACTCAGTTATTACCTTAAATGCCAATGGATTAAACTCCCCTATGAAAAATGCAGAGATTGGAAGATTGGATAAAAAAACATGATCCATCTACATACTGTTTACAAAAGACTCACTTTAGGACTAAAGACACATAGAAGTTGAAAGTAAACGGGTGGAAAAAAGATAATCCATGTAAACTGTAATCAAAGGAGAGCTAGAGTGGTTATAGTAGGATCAGACAAGATAGACTTTAAATAAAAAAAGATTACAAGAGACAAAAAGGGGATGCAAGGGTAGTTCAGTGGTAGAGTTCTTGCCTGCCATGCAGGAGACCCAGGTTCAATTCCTGGTGCCTGCCCATGCGAAAAAAAAAGAACCAGTGGGTCAAAGAAGAAATCTCAAGGGAAATTAGGAAATATCTTGGGACAAATGAAAATGAAAACACAGCATACCCAAACTTATGGAATGCAACAAAGTCAATGCTCAGAGGGAAACTGATAGCTTTAAATGTCTACATGATAAAAAAAGAAGAAATATCACAGATCAGTAACCTAACTTAATACCTAAAGAACCTACAGCAAGAAGCACAAACTAAATGCAAAGTCAGTTGAAGGAAGGAAATAGTAAAGACTAGAACAGAGATAAATGGTATAGATATTGTGTTTCAAATGAGAGAACCAACAAAACCAAAAGTGGTTTTTATAAAAATGATAATATATTGACAAACCTTTAGCTAGACTGACAGAGAAAAAAAGAAAGATCACAACAAAAATCAGGAATAAATGTAGGGACATTACCAATGACCTTACAGAAATAAAAAAGTATTATAAAAGGGTACTATGAACAATTATAAGCAACCAAATGAGAAAACCTGAATGAAATGGACATATTCTTAGATATATAAAAAGTACCTAATCTGACACAAGAAGAGATAGAAAATTTCGACAGACTTATAACAAGTAAAGAGAATGAATCAGTAACCAAAATTCTCCCAACAAAGGAAAGTCCAGGGCCAGACCTCAGAGCGTTTCCCTGCTGAGTTCTACCAAACCTTTAAAGAGTATTTAACACCAATCCTTCTCAAATGCTTCCAAAATATGGAATAGAAGTGGATGCTTCCTAACTCACTCTATAAGGCTAGCATTACCCTGATAACAAAGCCGGAGAAAGACAGCACACAAAAAAGGAAAACTACAGACCAACATCATTTATGAATATGGATTCAAAGTCCTCAACAAAATACTAGTAAACTGAATCTAACAGTACATTAAAAGGATTATTCACCATGAAAAAGTGGGGTTTATTCCAAGAATAAAAAGATGTTTCAGTATAAGAAAATCAATCAAAGTAATACACCACATTAATAGAATGAAAGAGAAAACCCACATTATCATTTCAATTGACTCAGAAAAGGCATTTGATAACATCCAACATCCTTTCATGATAAAAACATGCAGGAAACTAGGAATAGAAGGGCACTTCCTCAATATCAGAAAATGCATTTGTGGAAAAACCCAAGCAAATATCATCCTCAATGTTGAAAGAAAGTAAGCTTTCCCCTAAGATCAGGAACTAGACGAGGTTGCCCGCTGTCACCACTTACACAACACTGCCTGGAAATTCTAGCCTGAGCAATCAGACAAAAGAAAGAAACAAAAGGGACCCAAATTGGAAAGGAAGAAGTTGTATCATCCCTATTTGCAGATAACATGATCCTTTATATAGGAAATTACAAAGGGTACACCAGAAAGCTACTAGAACTAATAAACAATTCAGCAAAGTTGCAGGGTACAAAATAAACAAGCAGAAATCAGTTGGGTTTCTGTAGACCAATCTGAAAAGGAAATCAAGAAAGCAATTCTATTTACAGTAGCATCTAAAAAATTGAATACGTCAGAATAAATTTAAACAGGAAGGTGAAAGACTTGTACATAAAAAAAACTACAAAACATTGCTTAAAGAAATTAAAGACCTAAATAAATGGACAAACAGCTTATGTTCATAGATTGGAAGACTTACTAGTGTCAAGTTGTCAATACTTCCTAAAGCAATCTGCAAACTCAAGGTGATTCTTAGCCAAATTTCAGCAGGTATTTATGCAAAACTGGGAAAGTTGACCCTTAAATTCATATGGAATTACAAGGTGCCACAATAGACAAATCATCTTGAAAAAGGATCCACAATTTTTATTTCAAAACTCACTACAAAGTTACCATAGTTAAAACAATATGGTGTTGGCATAAGGATAGAATATAGACTAATGGAATAGAATTGAGAGTCCAGAGTTTTGGCCAGTTGATTTTCAACAAGGGTCAAGTCCATTCAATGGGAAAGAATAGTCACTTCAAGAAATGGTGCTGGCACTAATTTAATCTGTGTGGCCAATTTATTTAAGCAACATGTTTACATGGAACCTAGAATAGAGAATGAGATCTTGTTATTCTATATGGGTTAAGGTAAAACCCCAATACATCCCAGATGATTTTGGGTTGAAAATAAGAGTATTGGCAAAGTCCCCTTGAGGGACTAGGGAAAATGTGGAAATATTAAACTTTCCCACCTGGAGAATTCCTGATATTCTCTCAAGCATGAAGGACTCCTAATGTAATAAGCCACGCCCTCAATCTTGGGGCTTGCCCTTATGAAGCTTACTCCTGCAAAGGAGAAGCTAAGCCTACTTACAATTGTGCCTAAGCGTCTTCCTAGAGAACCTCTTTTGTTCCTCAGATGTGGCCTCTGTCTCTAAGCCAACTCGGCAAATAAACTCACTCCCCTCCCTCCCCCTACATGGGACATGACTCCCAGGGGTGGAAGTCCCCCTGCAAATGGAACCTGAGTCCCAGGTATGAGCTATCCCTGGTATCATGGGATTGAGAAAGTCTTCTTGACCAAAAAAGGAGAAAGAAATGAAACAACATAAAGTTTCTGTGGCTAAGAAATTTCCAGTAGAGTTGAGAGATAGTTCTTCAGGTTATTCCTATGCATTATTTATAGATATCCCTTTTTAGTTTTTAGTGAATTAGAATAGCTATAAGAAAATACCTGAAGCTGTTGAACTATCACCCAGTAGCCTTGATTCTTGATGATGATTGTATAATTATATATAATAACTATATTGTATACCCATATAGTTATAGTTTTGTGATTGTGAAAACCTTGTGTTGGACACTAACTTTATTCAGTATATATGGGCAGATGAGTAATAAAATAAAGACATAAATAAATAAATAATAGGGGGGATAAGGGGTATTTTGGGTGTTCTTTTTAATTTGTATTTATTTATTTATTTTGGAGAAATGAAAATGTTCTAAAATTGATTGTGGTGATGAATACTCAGCTATATGATGATACTGTGAACCACTGATAGCATACTTGGGTGGATTATATGGTGTTTGAATATATCTCAATAAAATCGAATTAAAAAATGGTGCAACACGGATGGACCTTGAGGACCTTGTGCTGAGTGAAATTAGCCAGAAACAAAAGGACAAACAACTGTATAATCTCACTGATATGAACTAACATTAGTGAGTGAACTTGGAGAATTGAAGTTAAGATAACACAGGTTATCAGGAGATAGAAATAGGGTAGAGATTGGGCAGTTGGTGCTGAAGGAATACAGATTGTGCAACAAGACTGATTGTAAAAATTCAGAAGTGGATAACACAAAACTATCTGATTGTAGCACAATAATATAGGTACACTGAATGAAGCTGAATGTGAGGATGACAGAGGGAGGAGAGCTGGGGGCACATATGAAACCAGAAGGAAAGACAGGTAATAAAGACTGAAATGGTATAATTTAGGAACTCCTAGAGTGTACAATGACGGTGACTAAATGCACAAATTAAAAAATGTTTTTGCAGGAGGAAGAACAAAGGAATGTCAATATTGCAGGGTGTTGAAAAAAGTACAATTGATATAAACTACGGTCTATAGTCAACAGAAATATTGCAATATGCTTCCACTGAATGTAACAAGGCATATACCAAAACTAAATGTCAGCAGGTGGTGGCATTGGGAAGGGGGATGGATTCTGTGTGGGAGGAAAGGAAACGTCTTCAGATGGAATATGGTGGTGAAGGCATATCTATACACCTAGGCTGGATTGTATGATGTGTGAATAAAGCTATCTAAAAATAGTTCTTCAGAGAGAAACAAGTGCTAGAGAAAATGTGGAGAAAGAGGGTGTTCTAGTTTGCTAGCTGCCGGAATGCAATATACCAGAAATGGAATGGCTTTTAAAAAAGGGAATTTAATAGGTTGCTAGTTTACCATTCTAAGGCCGAGATAATGTCCCAATTAAAGCAAGTTATAGAAATGTCCAACCAAAGGCATCCAGGGAAAGATACCTTGGTTCAAGAAGGCCGATGAAGTTCAGGGTTTCTCTCTCATCCGAGAATGCACATGGTGAACACAGTCACGGTTTCTCTCTCATCTGGAAGGGCACATGGCAAGCACAACATCATCTGCTAGCTTTCTTTCCTGGCTTCCAGTTTCCTGAAGCATCCTGGAAGGTATTTTCCTTCTTCATCTCCAAAGCGCTCGCTGATAGACTCTCTGCTTCATGGTGCTGCAGCATTCTCTGCTCTCTCTTACTCTACATTCTCCAAAATGTTTTCTCTTTTATAGGACTCCAGAAATTTATCAAGACCCACCCAAAAGGGTAGAGAAATGTTGTCACCTAATCCATCTTAACAACCACTCTTGATTAAATCACATCTCCAGGGAGATGATCTGATTACAGTTTCAAACATACAGTATTGAAAATGGATTATTCTACCTTTACAAAATGGGATTAGGACTAAAACATGGCTTTTCTAGGGTCCACACATCCTTTCAAGCCAGCACAGAGGTGCACCTATTCACTGTAGGGAAATGAGAGGTGCAGCCCCTTGGCGGGCAGTGTGGTGGTCCCACAGAAGGTAGGGGTGGGGTTGCCATATGATCCTGCAACCCCGTTGCTGGGTATATACCTGGAGGAACTGAGTGTGAGGACGCGAATGGACATTTGCACAGTAGGGTTTAGGTAGGCAGTGTTCATGGTCCACAATGAGTGGAGCCGGCCTAGGGGTACAAGGACTGAGGAAAGGAAGGGGGACCTGTGGTGTAGACATACAACAGACTACTGAGTGGCTGCAAGAAGGAATGAAGTTGTGAGGCATGCAACTAGGTGAATGAAACTTAAGAGCTGTATGTTGAATGAAATGTCAGGGACAAAATGACCAATATCATTATGCCTCAATTATATGGACGAACTATAATATAAAAGCTCAGCAAACTGAAGTTGAGAGCATGGGTTATCAGGTTGGGGCCTATCATAAAGGGTCGTAGACTGTAAGCTCTTACAGCAGTCACATATATTCAGGAGGTGTAACTGTTAGTTCTAAATTCTGAGATACTGAGCTGTTAGTTTATAACCTGGTCATTCCCAGAAACTTTGGATATTTATGCGACATCTGAGACTCAGAGTCAGAGCTCTGAAGCTATCAAAGTCAGTATTACCCCATACAGGAACGGCTCAAAAGGTTGAAAAAGTGATCAGACATCAAGTAGAGATATGAAGGAAGCTGATCTGAATAGGGACTAAGGCAAATCAGAATACAGGGTAAAGGATGATATCATCCATATTTTAAAACTTCAATTATGTATGAGACCAAAGAGAGAGATGTTTATTTGGTGCAAAATTTATATTTTGGGGAGTGCATTTTCTAATTTAACTTGTGTGGTCAGTTTAGTTGAACACCATAAGTACAAGGAATATTGAATAGGGCATGTGATTTTGTTGGTTTGTCCAGGTTAGTGTGATGCCCTGATAAATCCCAGAGTAATTTGGACAGTGGATAAAGAAGTATTTTCAGGGTTCCCTTAGGGTAATGAGGAGAAAGGAGAAAGATTCAGCTTCCCATTTAGAGAATTACTGATATTCTTGCAAGCAGTGGGGACAACCAAATCAATAGGCCAAGACCCTGATCCTGGGGTTTGCACCTATGACATTTATTCCTGTGAAGGACAGGCTAAGCCTATTTAAAATCAGGCCTAAGTGTCACCCCCAGAGAACCTCTTTTGTTGCTCAGATGTGGCCTGTCTCTCTCTCAGCCAACAGGGCAAGCAAAGTCATCGCCCTTACCCTCTCTATGTGGGACATGACTCCCAGGGGTGTAAACCTCCTTGGCAACACGGGACAGAAATCCCAGGATGAGCTGGGACTGAGCATCAAGAGATTGAGAAAAACTTCTAGACCAAAACTGGGAAGAGAGAAATGAGACAAAATAAAGTTTCAGTGGCTGAGAGATTTCAAACAGAGTTGAGAGGTTATCCTGGAGGCTATTCTTATGCATTACATACATATCCTTTTTTAGTTTATTGTGTATTGCAGTGGCTGGAGGGAAGTACCTCAAACTGTAGAACTGTGTTTCAGTAGCCTTGAAGATGATTGTGTAAAGATATTACTTTTACAATGTGACTGTGTGATTGTGAAAACCTGTGTCTGATGTTCCCTTTATCTAGGGTGTGGACAGATGAGTAAAAAATATGGATAAAAATATAAACAAATAATAGGGGGAACAAAGGTTAAAATATATTGGGTAGATAGAAATACTAGTGGTCAATGAGAGGTAGGGGTAAGGGGTATGATATATATGAGGTTTTTCTTTTTTCTTTTTATTTCTTTTTCTGGAATGATGCAAATGTTCTAAGAAATGATCATGGTGATGAATACACAATCAGGTGATGACATTGTCAGCCACTAATTGTACACCACGTATGGAATGTTTGTATGTTAAGAATGTTTGTGTTTATATGTTTTGTTAACAAAAATATTAAAAAAAGAAAAGAAGAAAAAAATGATGGGGAAATTAAGACATTTAAAGACAGACAAAACCTGAGAGTCCATTCCCAACAGCCCTGCCCTGTAAGATTTACTAAAGCGGGTCCATCAAACTGAAATAAAACGGTGCTAGACGGTCACTCAGAGAACATTTGTAAAGCTAACTACTTAGGTAAACCTAAAATCCTGTGTTATTGTACTTTCGGTTTGTAATTGTCCCCCCATATGACTTCAAAAGCAAATCTGTAAAATAGCATCTTACATCTCCTTTGTGGGCGGTCAGTGGAAGGTCTGAGACGGTAGCGATGCAACGGGAGGGACAGAGGCAAGAGGGGTTTGTAGCTACTGAAACTACGTTGTCACCAAAGTAGGTTGTGACTAGTTTAAAGTGTCAATTGTAATTGCAAAGGCAATCATTAAGAAATGAATGAAAAAATATAGAGAAAAGAAGGGCAGCAAAATATATTATAAAAAAGCAAGTAAATACATAAAAAAAATGGTGCTGGGACAACTAGAAATCCACATGCAAAAGAATGAGTGTGAACCCCTACTTCTCGCCAAATGCAAAACTTAGTTCAAAATGAATGGATGACCAATACACAAGAGGTAATATTATAAAACTCTTACAAGAAAACAGGGAAATAGTTTTAGGACATTGCAGTTAGTAATGGGTTTTTAGATTTTACACCAAAAGCACATGTAACAAAAGAAAAAGCAGGTAAAATGCAACCCATCAAAATTAAAATATTTTATGTATCGAAGGACATACATCTGACATAATATGTCCTTTTACCTGGTTAGGGTTTAATGTCCAGAACACATGAAGAACTCTTACAAGTCGACAAAAAGACAAAACAGCCCGATTTAAAACTGAAGGGCCGAATGAGCGTTTCCCCGGAGGAGGCACTGCGGGGCTTAGAGGCGCGCCGAGAGGAGCCGGCGGGGGCCTGGGGTCGCCGTGTCCTGGGCCCGCCCTGGGCCGTCGCGCCGCGGAGCCTGGCGTGTCCAGTTCATGTCAGAAGGAGGGACCCGGACGCGGGGGGTGGGGGGGCCCTTGGGGAGAGGCGCCCGGGACTCCGCGCTGGCCCCGGGGAAGTTCGGGAGAAAGTCGCCCGTACCGTGGCCCGCCTGCAGCCAGTCCGCGCGAAGCTTAGCCGGCCCGCACTGCGAACCAGGCGGCTTCGGCCGCGAGCTGAGGCTGTTCCCATCCGAGTCTGGCGGGAAGGGATACGGGGGTCGCGGGTGCTAAGATCTGGGTGGCGAGAACACTCTGGCCGCGGCCGCCCGGACCCGAGGGCAGTGCGCTGTGGAGGGCGCAGACTCCGCCCTGGCCGCGGATCCGGGCCTCCCATCCCGGGACGCGCACAGCCAGCGTCACGACACCTGCGGTGACCTGGTCTCGGGTGACGTCTGCGAGGCCGTGGCGTCCCGGGGGATCTCCCACGCAGGGAAGAGGTGGCGGTCGGGCGCATCCGGCGCGTCCATCTGGAAGAGGCCGGGATGATCCGACCCCGTCCAGGACCTCCGCCTGGGCGAGGCCGGGTGGCGGAAAGCTCGGAGCTTCCCCTTCCACCCAGGTGGGGATCTGGGCCTAAGGCAGGAGGAAGACCTGGGCTCGGCTGGTTCCCGGCTGCGGAAGCGTGGGCACAGGGCGCCGAGCAGGGCGGCAGCGGGCTTAGGAGCCACAGGGTAGCCCTGGGGATAATTTCCTGGGCAGGGGCTCGCTCCTCGTGTGGTGGTCCCGGTGGTCTAGTGTCACACAAGTAACTATTTCCAGGGATTTGGCTGGATCGATGATTGGGACAGGTGGTCAGCGGATTAGACAGACCTGTCATGTAGCTTCACCCAAAACAGATGAGCCTTTAGAAGGGATGGAAGCTGGGTCATGGCCGTCACAGGAGCACAGGACGCCAGCGGCAGAAGGCACGTGATTGCTGCCGAACACTGTGAAGCAGAATCCTGGAAAGTTTCCTAAGACTAGTGAAGAATGGAAGGAGTCCTGCGTCCTCCTTTTTATCTGCTCCTGTTTAAAAAGCCAGCATTCCCCTGCTCCGTGGGCTTGCTGCGTTTGGGCTGTGGGATGTGATGTGTTACTCCCCCACAAATGGGGGTGGGGGCGCAGAACCTAACGCTAAAATTGTGAAACAGCAGCAGTGAGTGAATTTTATTCTTGGTTCATGGTTGGCAGTGAAAAAGAGATCTCCCCCCCCCCCCCAAGTAATGATTGGGAACCCTTGCCCTGCAGTGACTGTGACATTTGGGGTGGGGTGGACAGAGGGAGAGTAACTGCAGCCCACACATCCCTGGCATCTGCTCAGAGCAGTGTGCAGACGGTAAGACTCTTTAAGAAACAGTTTATAATTTAAAAAATATATTCAGTGAACCTATTTTATGGTGGTCATTTTTAACCAAAAAAGTCATTTTTCAAATGGCTAAATTATTCCACCCCACCCCTAAGCTAAGCACTAAGTTTGATCTTCAGCTCCCCTGTTGGATAGAAGTGCAGCTCTTCTTGGACAGGCAAAATACCGTGGCAGAGGCCGTTTTGGACTTGCTGGTTTGCTGGTTGGCAAGTCCATTGCTCGGGAAGGTATTCCATCACAAACTCAAGCTTATGATAAGGTAAGATGGCGTGGCGCAGTGGAAACGCTTGGTGGTTCCTTAGAAAGTTGAGCACAGACTGCAGTACAACCTGCTAAGTCCACTCTTGGGTCTGAAGCCCCAGAACTGAAGCAGGTGTGGGCAGAAGTGCACCCAGCGTTATACCAGAAGGGGGAAGCGGCCCACGCGTCCGTCAGCCCACGGGTGAGCAAACGTGCCTGTCCGTGTGCCCGTCCGAAGCTGTTCTGTCCCCAGAAAAGCATGTTCATTTACTCCCGCGGTGTAGACCTCCTCTAGGTGGGCCTTTGGGTGTTTCAGCTGAGGCTGCCCCAGGTGGGTCTTAATCCTCTTACTGGGTCCTTAATAAGAGAATACAACACAAGGGGAAGCTGAGACATGCCACCAAGGGAAGCTGAGAGGAAGCCACTGAAACCAGACGCTGGAGGCAGCAAACTCCAGGGAGGAGGCCCGGCCGCCGGGCGCCTGCTGCCTGACCACGGAGCCCAGGCTCATGCTGACCAGTCTTCGGAGAAGGCCTCGTCCCATGGGTGCCTTAACTGGGACGCGTCCACAGCCCGGGAGCTGCATGCTTGTGAGCTGACAAGTCCCCATTCTGAAAGCTTACCCGTTTCTGGCAAACTGCATTTTGGCAGCTTTGGTACAATGGAATAGGATTACGCGGTGAGAGGAAGGGCAGTGCTGGGTGAAGCCGCAGCTGGGGGCCCTAAAGACAGCGGGTGAGAGAAGTGAGCCAGACACGAAAGGACACATTCTCTTATGTGAAATACTTAGAAAAGCAAATTCATAGAGACAGAAAGCGGAATAGTGGCGACCAGAGGGGGAGGGGCAGTTATCTCTAAGTGGGTGCCTCATTTTGGGGTGATGAAAAAAGTCTGGAGATAGTAGGGAAAGTTAGACAACATTGTCGCTGTGCTTAATGTCAAAGAACTGCCCACGTAGAGTGATCATATGTATATCTTATCGCAATTAAACATAAATAAAACTGTATAAAAAAGAACAGAGGCTTCTGCTGAGAGGGCGCAGGGGCACAGTTACGGGGCTGGTCTGCCGGTAACGGGCCAGGGACCCGTCGGGAAATGGACTCGGGGACGCTGGATGAAACTGCTGCAGCCTGGGGTGCCGGGAAAAAGGGGGTGCTTGCGAAGCGACCCGATGGAGGGCTGCCCAGGGCCCACGCGGCACTCAAAGTGCAGGTGTCCCCGTGTCCGGGCTGAAAAGGGTCTGGGGGAACAGGCCCACCTCGCGCTGGGAAGCGCTCCCCGCCCTCGGGCAGCCCCCCACCACACCCCTCTGCATCAGCCAAGTTCAGTCACTGCCCCTTGGGCTCCCGGGGGCTGTGACGGCTTCTCCAGCTTCACCTGCCTTGGGGGGCTGGACAGTTGAGGTGTCCTGCTCACTGCTGCGGGGAAGACCCTCGGGGTCAGCGACCGTTTCAGGTGTTGGGGTCGCGTCGTCCACGATGCTGTCCCTCCTGACCACGTTTGCCCCTCTCCTTGGAAGGCAGTCAGCACGTGCAGCCTTGGGGGGGTGGGGGGGCACTTTGGAGGTGCCCCACGTCTGGCCATCTCTGCACTTGCTCCCTCTGTGATTTAGTTGTTAGTTTCTTTCTCCTTTTATGGAGAACCTCTGGAAACAGGATTTGCTTTTAAATGTTTTGGATTAAACCCTCTATTGTCTTTTTCCTTTGACTTCTCTCTTTTCCCACAGAGAAATGCCCACGTTTTTCATTTTCTTTTAGGCTTTTGTTACTAAACCAGATGATTCAGCTTCATGCTTTGCTTCTCAGGCTCAAAATTAGAAAAAAAAAAAAAAGAAAGAAAGAAGAAAAGCGGCGCTGTGGGATTCAACAAACGCGTGTCGGTCCTCCAGATGCGGTCAGCTGTGCTGCTCCAACGCCCAAGCCCCGTCCTCGCTGACCGCGGGGCTGCTCTGCCACAGTGGCCGCAGCTGTGCCCCGCTCCGGCTCCTTAACGCTTTCCTCCCCTCTCCTCCCGCTCCTCGGGGGTGGAGGAGATTGTCCGTTGTTCCTCCACCAATCTGGAAGGAGCGAGGCTCTGCCTCAGAGGGTCGCAGGAGCACATGGCGATGGCGGCCCTGCCCTGGCTGCAACCTCACTGTGGCCGGATGAGGCCGGTGCCAGCCTCAGTGGTGGGCACAGAAAAGCTCCTCCTGGCCAGGTAGCGCCGCGGTCAGTGCTGGAGGCACAGCACAGTCCAGGCGCGGATTCCAGGACACTGTACTAGGGGTGAATCCGGTGGTTTGGAGATCAATACATAGAATAGACAGAGTAAGATGAGAGTTTCTCCCTTAGTGTTTTCACTGTAAACTACTGTGTGCTCAGTTTTAGGAGGGCATCACCTGGCCAGGCCCAGCCATGACCTTCTGCTCCCTCAGTGCCGGGGAACTCCCCACACTCTTTATTTCAGTTTGTAACCGTGAGTCCTTTAAGTTTTCCTTTGCTTAAGAAGTTGTGGGTTTACAAAACAATCATGCATAAAATACAGGATTTCCATATACCATCAAACCACCGATACCTTTCTTTGGTCTGGAACAATTGTTATAATTGATGATATTATGCCAATTTGAAAGTATTATGTACCCAGCAAAGCCATGTTTTAATCCTGACCCAATCTTGTGGGAGCAGCCACTTCTTTTAATCCCTATTCAACCTTGATTAGATTATCTCCACGGAGATGAGGTACTCCCAATTGTGACTGTGGCCTTTAATTCAATGGAGATGTGACTCCACACATTCCAGGTGGGTCTTGATTAGTTTATTGGGACCCTTTAAAAGGGAAAACATTTTGGAGAGAGTGAGAAACAACAGAAGCTTCAGAGCCAACAGCGAGAGCAGATGTAGATGCTTGGAGAACAGAAACTTCAGAGGACAGAGACACGGATGTCTGGAGATGCTTGGAGCCAAGCAGACGTCACAATGAGATGTTAAGCAAGCCAGAACCTGGAGAGAGCCAAGGGAAGCCAAGAGATAGAAGCCAGCCCTGGAGAAGCAAAGTGAGAACCCCCACAGGAACAGAGGCTGAAAGCAACTGAGCTCAGGAGCAGGGGACCAACAGATGCAGCCACGGGACCACCAGCTGACAGAGGGTTCCTGACTCATTGGCCTCCCTTGAATTAAGGTATCTTTCCCTGGATGCCTTAGTTTGGACATTTCCATAGACTTAGAATGGTAAACTTGAAACTTATTAAATTCCCCTTTATAAAAGCCACTTCAATTGTAGTATATTGCATTCCAAAAACTTGAAAACCAGTACAGATTTTGGTACTGGATAAGTGGGGTGTTCTGCAGTTTGCAAATTCCAAGCATGTTGGAACAGCTTTTTAAGTGGATAAGGGGAAGATTCTGGAAGAGTCATGAGGGGCTTGATGGAGAAGGCCTAGAATGCTTTGAAGAGACTTTTTTTTAGAAACGTGGACTCTGAAGATACCTCCAACAAGGCTTTAGACAGAAATGATGAATGTGCCTTTGCAAACTGGAAGGAAGGCAATCTTTGTGGATGGAAGGCAGAATCTGAGAGTGGTGAACTTGGGTATTTGCAGAAGAAATTTCCAAACTAAATGTGGAAAATGCAGTCTGGCTGTTCCTTGAAGCTTATAGTAAAATGTGAGAGAAAAGAGATAAGTTAAGAACTGAACTCTCGGGTACAAAGAAAACATAAGTTTCTTTCTCTAAAAAGTGAGACCCCAGTGAACAGTGCCCCACACGTGGATTTAACTCAACATGGAAGCAGTCAGCCATTACAGGACAAGTGGGGATCTGAGATGGAGTTATCCAGGAAGGATTTGTGGAAAGTCCTTTTGTCTGATTCGCATGATCCCAGCGTACTGCATAGAAAACCAACAAGAGTGTAGTGGGATCTTTAAACAGAACCACGGCCATTCTGGACTAAAAGGAACAGATATGGGACAAAGTGAAGGAAAAATGTCTTGAGAGGCAGATCCATGGAAGCTGAGGTCTGGAGCCAGGAAACCTTTGGCCAGGAGAGTAGAGCCACCCACACATGTGGGGAGGGTGAATTTGCCCTGAAGGCAGAGGGTGGGCCTTGTTCAGAAGGGGTTGTGCCACCTCAGGCCTTGGAGAGGGTGGGGTGCATAAGCCTGGGATTGGGGGGAGCCTGGCTGCCACTCCATTGTTCTAGAGGGGCTGAGCATGTGTCCTGAAGATGGCAGAGCCTGAGTGCTGCCCCAGTACTTGGAGAAGGTGGAGCCCAGAAAAAAGGTGGTTCCCCCAGTAAGCCCTAGTGTTGCAACTCACCCCAGCATTTGGAGACAGGCAGGCCACTGCATAGTCCCTTGGAAAGGGTGGACTACCATTTTCTAAAGCCCTGAGGATAGGTGACTCTTAGACTTTGAAATTCAATGGAATTTGCCTTGCAGGTTTTTGGAACTGTTGGGTCTAGTGACCCCTGTTTACCTTTCAGTTTCTTCTGTGGCTGTGGAAGCATATATCCTATGACTGTCCCTCCTTTGTATGTTGGCAGCAGATAACTTGTTCTGAGTTTCACAGGCCCAGAGCCAGAGGAGAATTTTGTCTTAGGACAGACCATGCCTGCAGTTGACTTTGATGAGATTTTTTACCGTTTCTGACTTTGTATTATATTTGTATTGTTACTGAAATAGTTTAAGGCTTTCTTTATATTGTGGTGGAATGAATGTATTTCGTGTGTGGAAAAAAACATGTCTTTTGGGGGATCCAGAGGGTGGAATTATGCCAGTTTGAAAATATCATGTACCCCAGAAAAGCCATGTTTTAATTCTCATCCAATCTTGTAGGGGCAGCTGTCTCTTTTAATCTTGATTCAACACTATTGGCTGGAAACCTTTGATCAGATTAGCTACACAGAGATGTGACCTTTGATTACATAGAGATGTAACTCCACCCATTCCAGGTGAGCCTTGATTGGTTTACTGGGATGCTTTAAAAGAGGAAACATTTTGGAGAGAGTCAGTAAAAGCAGAGCTGACAGAAACTTCAAAGGAGAGCTGACACAGATGCTGACATTTGGAGAATGGAAGACACAGACGTTTGGAGATGGTTGGAGCCCAGCAGGTGTTGCCATGAGATGTTAAGCAAGCCAAAACCTGGAGAGAGCAAAAGGAAGCCAAGAGATGGAAGCCAGTCCTGGAGAAGTGAAGTGAGGTGCCCCCACAGGAACTGAGGCTGAAAGCAATGGAATCCAGGAGAAAGGGACTGGCAGATGCCAGCCATGTGGCTTCCCAGCTGACAGAGGTATTCCTGACCCATTGGCCTTCTGTGAATTAAGGTATCTTCCCCAAGATGCCTTAGTTTGGACATTTCCATAGGTTCAGAACTGTAAACTTGTAACTTATTAAATTCCCTCTATAAAAGCTGTTCCATTTCTGGTACATTGCATTCGGGCAGCTTGTATACAATAGTACATTTTTCTAATTTTACTATTAATTAAAGTCTATGGTTTAATTTAGCATTCAAAGCTTGTGAACCCTACACTGTTTGTGTAGTTTAGTTCCATGGATTTTTAAACAAATGTTTATTCTGTTACCACATATACAATCTAATGTTTTCCCTTTTAATCATGTTCAGGTATGTATTTCAGTGCTGCTAATTGCGTTCACAATGTGGTGCTACCATCCATTACCGAAACGTTTCCTTCATTCTAAGTAGGAACCTGTACATTTGAAGTCTTGACTTCCCGTTCCCAGCCCCTGATAAGCTATTTCTAGATTCTGACTCTATAAGTTTACTTATCCTAATTAAAATAACTGAGATCATACAATATGCGCCCTTTTGTTTCTGGCCTATTTTATTCAAATGATCTCTTCAAGGCTCATCCATGTTGTTGTGTGTATCAGGACTTCATTCCTTTTTATGGTTGAATATATTCCATCATATGAATATAGCACATTTTATTTATCCATTCATTGGTTGATTGGGCACTTGGGTTACTTCCATCTTTTTGCAGCTGTGAATAATGCTGCTGTGAACAGTGGTTACCAAATATCTGTTTGAGTTCTGCTTTCAATTATTTGGGGCCTCGCGGGGCCGTGGCCTAGGCCCGGGGCTCTCCCCCTTGTCCAGGGTGGTGGGCTGGTCTCCTGCAGTTACTGCAGAACAGTTTCTCCTTTCATGCCTGCCTGTGTTTGCTTTCTGTATTTTGGGGCTCTGCTGTGACGTGCATGTCTGTTTGTAACTTACATTTTCCTGTGGTGTTGTCCCCTTTATGCAGTGACCACCTTTGTCCCATGTAATTGTTTTTGACTTGGAGTCTATTTTATCTGATATTAGTATAGCCACCCAGCGCTCTTTCAGTCACTACTTATATGGTATATTTTCTTCCATCCTTTCACCATCAACTTATCTGTATCTTTGACTTGCAGACAATTTACACTTGGGTTATACTTTTTCATTCAATCTCTGTGTTTGACTGGAGAGTTTAATCCATTCCCATTAAAGTCACTACTGAGGATACAAGTCTTCTGCCATTTTACTATCTAGCCTTTGCAAGTCTTACAACTTTTTTGTCCCTCACTTCTATTAATGCCTACTTTTATATTCATTTGCCTTCTTGTATTGCATCATGTTGAGTGACTTCTTATTTCTATATGGATATATTTTTCATCTGTTCTCCTTATGGGTACGATAGGGTTAAAATTTAATATCCTAAATAAATAACAATTATCTTTGGCTTGTGTTCTAGTTTGCTAGCTTCCAGGATGCAATACACCAGAAACAGAATGACTTTTAAAAAGGGGAATTTAATAAGTTGCTAGTTTACAGTTCTAAGGCCGAGAAAATGTCCCGATTAAACAAGTCTATAGAAATGTCCAATCAGAGGCATCCAGGGAAAGGTACCTTGGTTCAAGAAGTGAAGTTCAGGGTTTCTCTCTCAAGTGGAAGGGCACATGGCGAACACAGTCAGGGCTCCCCTCTCATCTGGAAGGGCACACGGTGAGCACAGCGTCATCTGCTAGTTTTCTCTCCTGGCTTCCTGTTTCATGAAGCTCCCCAGGAGGCATTTTCCTTCTTCATCTCCAAAGGTCACTGGCTCGTGGACCCTGCTTCTCAAGGCTATGTCATTCTGCTCTGCTCTCTCAGAAATCTCTCTCATTCTCCAAAATATTTCCTCTTTTATAGGACTCCAGAAACTAATCAAGACCCATCCAAATGGGTGGAGACACACCTCCAGCTAATCCAGCTTAACAACCACTCTTGAATAAATCACATCTCCAGGGAGATGATCTGATTACAGTTTCAAACATACAGTACTAAATAGGGATTAGAAGAAACGGCTGCCTTTACAAAATGAGATTAGGATTAAAACATGTCTGGTGTACATACATCCTTTCAAACCAGCGCAGCTTGATACCAGCTTAACTTCAGTAGCATATACATATACTTTCCCCATACCCCTCTGTCCCCCACCACTTTTTCATATTGGTTATGACATATCTTTGTTAATTGCATGTCCAAAAACCTAGATTTCTGAATGCTTTCTATGTATTTGTATTTTAGCGCCTGTAGGAAGTAATAAGTAGAGTTATATACCAAACAATAATATAATAAAGCTGGCATTTACAGTCACCCAAATGGTAATTGTAAATTACTGCATCTTTATTTATTTATGCTGCTTTGAACTGCTGTCTAGTGTCCTTCCATTTCAATCTGAAGAATTGCCTTTAGCACTGCTTATAGGGCAGATCTGGCAGTGATGTACTCTTAGTTTATATTTGAGGATATCTTAATCTAGCTCTCATTTTTGAGAGTTTCACCAAATATAGAATTCTTGGCTAGAATTTGTTTTCCTTTAGCTCTTTAGGTATTTCAAACCACTGCCTTCTTACCTTCATGGTTTCTGATGAGAAACTGAAAATCAATCTTATTGGGATTCCTCGTATGTAACATATTGCTGTTCTTTTGCAGCTTTTGGAAATTTCTCTTTGTCTTTTGCATTTGATAATTTGCAAGTGCAAAAGACATTTGCAAATGCAAATTATCAAATGTAATCAAATAATTACATTTGATAGTGTAATTAATAAATACTGGAGAATATTTTTCTTCTTGTTTATCCTGTTTGGTGTTCTCTGGATGTGCATAATCACATCTTTTGCTAAATTTGGGATGTTCTGTATCATTATTTCTTTGACTATTCCTTCTGCCCTTTTCTCTCTTCCTTTTCCTTCTGGGACTCCTGTAATGTTTACAATGATGTATTTCATGGTGTCCCATAGCTGTTTAGACTATTTTTACTTTTAATATTTCATTTTCCTTTCTTTTCCTTAGCGCGATTCATTTTAAGTGTCTTGTCTTCAGGTTCACTGTTTCTTCTGCTGGCTCCATTCTGCTCGAGACCCTCCTGGGCATTTTTCATTTCAGTTATTATGGTTTTCAACTCCTCTCGTTCTGCTTGGCTCCTTTTCAAATTGCTATCTCTTTACTTAGACTCTCCTATTGCTCACTCATTGTTTTCCGATATTCTTAAGTTCTTTCCCTTTCACCTTCCTTCACCTCCTTGAGCATTTTTAAGATCACTTTTTAAAAGGTTTATGTGGTGTGCCTACATTCTCATCTTTTTCTTTGGTGTTTTCTGTATGTTTGTCCTCTTCCTCTGGACGGGCCATCATTTCCTCTTTCTCTGTTTGCCTTGCACTCTTTTCGGCACCCTGTGCATTTTAATACTTAAAAGTGTTAGCTCTGAGATGTGCTCCCTGGTAGCGTCTGTTTCCTAGTTTTGTAACCAGCTGGTGGTAAGGCGGAGATCTCCTTGAGCTTCAGCCCTCCTCGCAGGAGGCTGTGCCCAGGGCTGTGCCCTGCAAGGCTTCCCCTGTCTTCTGAGCCTCCGTCTCGTCCTGGGGCTCTGCCTGTGGTCGTGGAGGGCCCTGTCTGCAGGCGTTCGGAAGCCCCTCTCCTTCCCCTCCTGGGCACTGGAATCAGGCTGTGCCCAAGGCTGTCATTTCTGGAGCTTCTTGTGCTCCTTTCATTGTCCCCAGCTGCCTCACCTGGAGGGCAGATTCCCGGAGGAGGGCCCACCAGGGCTGGCTTCCCCAGTCAGCCCTCTCCAGTGCCACCAGGCCCAGGGACCCAGGGAGGGGGCGCAGGCTCAGGAGGGGCTCCAGGAGCCTCTTCCAGGGCTCCCCAAAGCTGAGCTTTCCCGGCCTGCCTGGCAGGTGCAGCCCTGATGCGGCGCTGTGTCTTTAAGGCTCCTCGGCTTCTGCCTGTCCTGGGAGGGCTGGACCGATGCTGCCCTCAGAGCCGGGCCCCTAATCAGAAGCCGTGGTCAGCGGTCGTCGTGCACACCCCTGCTCCTGGGGAAGGGGGATTGTATGCCCCTTTCTGTCACCAGCAGCCAGCCAGGGACCCTGTGGTGCCCTCCCCTGTGGGTGGGGCATGGGCGCCAGTAGCCCCTACGCAGAGAGAGCAGTTTACAGGCTTTACGGTAACTGACCGTCCCCTCTCGCCCCAGCCTGTGCCCTGTTCTTCTCGCCTCTGGTGTTTCAGGCGGGCCCTGCCCCTGTGGCAGCTGTTGGGTCGGGGAGGTGACTGGTCCCGAGCCCCTACCCCGCCCTCGTCCCCAGAAGTTCTCCTGTGAGTCCACACTCTTTGTTGTTTACATCACGTTCAGCTGGGGTTTCTTTGCACGCAAAATCATGCTATTTGATAAAAAGAATTCGTTATACTTAAGAGATATAAAACCCTAAAATATTTATCTAAGTTTTTAAAAATCAAAGTTTACAAAACTAAAACAAAAAAATCTAAATTCTCCAGAGGGCATCAGACATTCAGAGAACATTTACAATTGAATCTAGATCTTTGACTTACATAAAAAATAAGAAAATAAAATACTCATAGTCTGGGTGATTCATTTGTTTCACATTTGCAGATGGTCAAGATTTTCAGTTACTAATTTGGGACCAGATGTAACGGATGCTCACGGGTTTCAGATTGTAGCAGACAATTGCTTTGGATTTTGGTTGCTAACAACACTCATGATTTTCCCAAACAGCACTGTTTTGGAGGTTTGCCACCACAGACACAGAGCTTACCGTGAGAAAGCTTTGTGCTATTGGTGTGGCCTTAGAACAAGACAGAGGGAATTCATGAGCCATGCGTGTCCGATGGCCACACTCCAGGCTGAGTGGGAAGCACAGCCTCGTTCTCAGCCGGTGGCCACCACGAGTGGAGGTGGTGATGTGGCGTGGCCAGGCTCTGAAACGCGTGGACGGCTGCATTCTGGCCAGAGTGGGCATACACCCAGTGACCCATCATGTCTGTCCGACGTCCCATGAGATCGAGCCTGTGGATGAAAAGCACAGATGACGGGGAACTGGTGAAGACGGCGCATCTGAGGCTGCACTGCCACCAAGATGGGAGACAAAGTCTGGAGACAAGTTATCGCTCGTCTGAAATATCCCCATTAGGTTTTCACTTTCCCTATCAGTTTCATTGTTCCAAGATGGCTTTGTAAGACACTGTAAAAACGGTGGCATTCCACTGATTTCTTAGCACAAACTGTTACAAAAATAGAGACCTGTCTGGCAGTGGTAAAGGAAAGTGGTTAGAAGCCGTGCCTTCCATTTTTTTGTCTTTTGACATGATGTAGTGTATCTGACAGCCAGATGTGGATGGGCCAGCCATATACTTACTCCTTCGGGAGCAAACTGCATCCATGTCTCTGCTCTTCTCTGCTAGAAGGTATGAGGGTGAGCGTGTCCAGAGCAAGTAAAACGCGTTCTGCGCACAGTGTCTGGGTGCTGAACGGACGGGCTCCAGGAGCCCGTTTTTGTGAGCTATGTGGAAGTTGGAACCCATTTCCCAGCAGTGACAAATGTGATTGTCAGGAGATCTCCCTGCTTGGCTTGCTCATAATGGCTTCAATTATGGGGCAGAACACCTGAAAATACAATAGCAGCATCTAAGGGTGCTTGTGGGGGGCTGGACTGGACTTTCTCTTGGGCTTCTGGGGACTCAGGGCTTCCTTGCCAGTTGGTGGGGACACAAGCAGAGGGGTGAGGCAAAGTCAGTGCACTGGCCCATCCTCTGAGGAAGGCAGCTTTGGATCTTATCGACTCAGTCCGTCAACAGAGGCCTCCGGTTCTGAACAGGGACACAGCAGGGTACAGTCCAAGCCCCTGCCCTGAGCTATGGTGCAGTGGGAGCTGGCACCCTGCCACGGCCCCTTCTCCCCTTCCCATGGGGTCCAGATGCCCCATAGGAGCTGGTCCAGGACGCTCGGGAGTCTCCTGCCATGGAAGCCCCTGGGAGCGGCAGAGCAACCTGTTTACCGCCGCCACTACTGTCCTGGCTGCAAGGTCCTTCTCCCTGGGACACAGCTGTAGCCTGAGCTTCACTGAGCTGGCTCACAATAACACTTTTTCCCAAATTCTTCTCAAGAAAATTTGCAGTGCTCTTGTGAAACCCTGGAAAGTGGACAGGATACACGATATTGCTAAGATTTTTTCTAGAGATATTTTAAAATTAGATTTCTGGGAAACGATGGTGAAGCTTGGGACACTGCCCTCAAAGCATTTAGTAGCACAGGCCCCATGGCAGGGCAGGTGCTCGGTTGCCTGAGGCTCCACGTCTGCTGCCCCCAGAGCACACCCTCCCTTCAGTGCACGTGGAGCGAGGTGCCCACCTGCTCGCTCTGTGCGGGACCCCAGGGCCACACCCTGGGAACTAGAACTTCTCCACCTGGTACGGTTGGTTCTTCTGGTGCCCCCAACCCCATTCTGGCCAGATGGGTCTTGGTGCTGGTTCATCCACACCTCATCCTTCCAGCTGCTCCTCCACTGCCTGGACAGAAGAGGGCATCTTGGCTACTGACTTCCTTTCCCCTCCCCGTGGATGCTTGAAGAGCAGGTGGATTTCCAGGGCTACCCCCGCCCTGCACTGAGTCTGGGCCTTCTAAGGGTGAGATGTTTACTCTGCTGACAGAGTGATACTCATGGAACGAAGAGGGGGCTGTGGGAGTTGGGGGTTGCCTGGGAGGACATGGGCAGGGGGCAGTGGCTCTAGGTCCCAACTGAGGGAATCTGAACCCAGGGACCATGTCCAAGCCAGGGTCAGGGCCTGCAATTGTCAGGGTCCTGCAAAGAAACAGAACCAACAGGAGGTACATGTACTAGATGTAGACACTAAGGGATTTGTTACAGGAATTGGAGTATGTAGCTGTGGAGATTGGTAAGTTTGACTTCTGTTTGGCAGGTTGCAAGTGAGAGACTCAATGAAGGTAACACTGAATTCCCCAGGAGAAGTGGACTGTTTGAAAAGGAGATAGAAATTCTTCTTCTAACTGCTACAATCCTCAGTTGCTTTAAGACATCTAGCTAATTAAATGAGGAGACACATTGCCTAGGACAATCTCCTTTGTTGATTGTAGATACAATCAGCCGTAGCTGCAATCAATCAACTAGTCATTTAAATCCATTCACGAAATACCTTCAAAGTACAAGCGCATGCTTGACAAAACAACTAGACACTGTAACTCAGCCAAGTTGACCCACGGAAAGAACTATCCCAGGACCCATCTAGACCTTTAAATGAGGATCAAAGAGATTTTTGTGGACTTGTCTTTGTCATAGACCTTTGGTGTGCTACCAGGTGTGGGCATATCATTGATTTATTGACTTACCTATAAGAATTTTGGATCTCATCCTCCAAATGTGGTGGCAACAACGGATATCTACCATTTCTTCTTCCACCTGAGTTTCCAAGGATGATAATTCCATGGGTATTTTGTTTGTAGGTGTATTTTGTTTGTAGGATGTTTGTTGGTGAGAAAGAATGTGGTGTTAGTAACCCCTTGCTCCTGGCTTGGCTACTGCTTGGATGCCACCTCTCTGTTGTTTTCCCTTGGGGGTGGGGGTGGGGGTCAGCCCCGGGAAGTTGGTCTCCTAAGTGGCATGTTCCCTGATGGTCCCATGTCTCAGAGAGCCCCCTTTCACCCAGGGTCCACACCCCACCTTCCTGTCAGAGCATAGTCCTTCCTGACCCATAACGAGTGTTTACAAGCCACTGGCTTATCTACATAAGCCCAGTCAGAAGAGGAGTGACTTAAATCCTATCAGTACAACTCCTTCATTTAAGTTAGGTTAGTAAATGAAACGCTTAGGAATCAAGAGATACATCTGGCTACTCGTGCTGACCTGAACAAGGTTCTCTCTCATTCACTGAAACAGCATCAGTATCTAACCTTAAACATGTCCAGTGTAACTTTCACTTCTCTTCCAAAGAGACATAATCCAAATAGTATTCTCTAAAACACGCTCAAGCCACAGACGAAAAATGTTCTCCTTTTCCTTTGTACCTCCTCAACTGAAATAATCCCGAACTAAACTTGAAGTAATTGCCTATAAATCCCATGGTGAGGGTAAATCCTTCCACCAATCCCTGCATTGGCAACTGCTGACCTGTTTGTCAAAAGGACATCTGCCTCCAAAATTACCTGACCCCATACATCTTCACAGACTACCCACCTCCATAAACATCCAAAGATAGACTCTATAATGTTGGAATTCAGCCCTCATTTCGCATCCCAGTTTTGGAGAGCAAAGCTCTAGCACAGTGTTTCGCCACCTTGGCTGGGCCCTAGAATCACTTGTGGAATTTTTTAAATGTACGTGTGAGAAAGTCCCTCCCCTGATCATTCTAATCCAGTAGAGCGAGGAAGGAGCCCGGTGAGCTGTGGTCTTACCCTGCAGATGATTCTGTTGTCAGACCCAACAACAGACTGTTCTAGACTGCCCAAGGCTGGGTCTGTGTGTCCACTGCCCACTGACTCTTGGCCATCTGGGTCATTTCAGTTGATGCTAAAAGAGACAGATGCTGTATGTGCATTTGCGGTGACTCACTGAGGCTCCCGAGCCATCCCACGCCTTTCCTGTCGGTCAGTTTCCTGCCCCTGCTAGCCCTCCTGGGTGCCACTTCAGCGGAGCAGCTGGCAGACTCACGGGAACTGCCTGTGTACACACACAAGCCCAGGGGCCAGGGACAGCCGGGGCTGTGAGTCTGGTGTCGCCCACAGTGTCCGGGAGGTGGCGACCGACAGCGGCCCGGAGAAGGGCAGGCACAGTCTCCAGGGTGCCCAGCTCGAGAAGATGTTTTTCTGTGAAATGCTGAGAAATGTGCCTGGTACACGTGAAAGGCCAGTGTATTGTGGGCATTATTAGAGCAGCTGACATACCATATTAGAATTGTTTTCTTTAATTTTTACAAACACTTTCACTTTCCACCTACCCCAGGATGTTCCGTGTTTGTCCATAGGTGCCTTCACTGCTCATGGAGCACCGTGTTTTCAAGGTTGCCCCGTGTGTGGCAGGTCTCGGAGCCTCACTCTCTCTTATGGCCAAATAATATTCCCTTGTGTGTGTGAACCGCATGTTTATCCGTTCATCTAAAAAAAAACACACATAGTTCTACTTCCTCCTTTCCAATGTGAATAACTTTTATTTCTTTTCCTGGTCTAGTTTCCTGGTAAGAATGTCTAGTATGATGTCAAACAGCAGTGGCAAAGGCAGGCATCCTCGTCTTGTTCCTGATTCTAGGGCAAAGCCTTATGGATTTCCCCATCAAGTGTGGTATTAGCTGTAGGTTTTGATAAATGGCCTTTATTATGTTGAGAAAGGGACAAAGCTAGAAAACAGTAACAGAATGAAAACTGAAAATTTTATAAATAGGTAGAAATTAAACAGCATGCTCTTAACTAAAAGGTTAAAGAAGAAATTACATGGAAATTAGAAAATATTTAAGGACAAATGAAAACAAAGACATAACGTACCAAAACTTATGGGGTACAGCAAAGTCACTACTTCGAAGGAAATTTATAGTTATGACTATCTAGTATAAAAAGAAGGATCTCAAATTAATAACCCAACTTTATGTCTTAAGGAACTAGAAAAAGAACAAATTAATCCAGTTAGCAGAAGGAAGGAACCAATTAAGATTATAGTGGAGATAAATAAAAAAGAAATAGGAAAACATTTGAAAAAATAAACAAAACAAAAAGTTGGTTCTTGGGTAAAAACATCAGTAAAATTGACAAATGTTTAGCTAGACTGACAAAGGAAAAAAAAGAGAAAAAGCACAAATAACTGAAATCAGAGAGGAAAATGATGATATCACGACTGGTCTTACAGAAATAAAAAGGATTATAAGAAAATTTAATTATTATATGCTATCAAACTAGATAATCTAGAAGAAATGGAACAATTCCTAGAAATACATCAATTACTCAGATTGACCCAGGAAGAAATAGAAAACCTCAACAAATCTATGACAAGTACTGAGATTGAAACAATCATTAGAAAGTGCCACCAAAATTTTACTGAATAGTTAAAGAAGATTTAATACTAACCCTACCCAAACTTTTCCAAAGAATTCAAGAGGAGGGAATACCTCCTAATTCATTCTATGAAGTCACCATTCCTGTGATGCCAAAGCCTCGTAAAGATGTCACAAGATGACCAACTTCCCTGATGAATTCAGGTGGAGAAATCTTCAACAAGTACAAGAGATGGAATCCAGGGGCGCAATGAAAAGCTTATTCACCACGACCAAGAGGGAATTTCCCACGATGCAAGTCTGGCTCAACCTATGAAAGTCAACCAAAGTAATACACTGCATGAACAGAAGGAAGGAAAAATCATGTGATTATCTCAATAAGTAGAGAAAAGGCACTTGACAAAGTCCAGGGCCCTGTCTTGAAAAAAACTCAGAGAGAGGCAGGAACAAGGGACTTCCCAGGCGCGTTCTGTGAGTCTCCCCCAGGTGGGCCTGAGGCATTCCTCACCTGAGCCTCCCAGGAGTGCGTGGAGGGCATCCAGCGGGGGTCAGAGGAGCGGGAGGGGCCTGGGGAACCCCGACTGGGTGTCCTGCAGGGTTCTGACCCCAGGTGGGAGGCTGCTTCGTGGATTGCAGGGTCAGGGGGCTTTCCCCCTTGCCAGTTCCTGGGGTGGGGCAAGTTCGGTAGTCTGCGTTCTCCATACCACGGACGCAAGCGGGACGGGCACTGGGGTTGCTGTGGCTTTAATCTAAATGTCCTGGTCGGGCCTCGGGGGTGATGGACAGAGTGCGGACCTTGGTGGGGAGGCGGGAGTGGCCCGCTGGCCTGGGGGTCCGTGGGGTGCAGCGGCGTCAGGCTGGGGCTCGAGAGCCCCGTGCAGGGCAACGCTCTCCCCAGGGCTCCACGGGGCACCTGCGTGACGGCGTCGCCCTCGGTTGTCACTCAAACCCACGGTCCTGGCGAGCCCGTGATTCCGCCTGCGACCTCCGCAGCCTTGTGGCCGCCTGGTTCCTGCAGTGCTGGGCGGTCCTCGGGGTCTCCGGCTCCTCATCCACCCCTCAAGCATCCGCACGCGTCCCTCCCGGCGCCACCTCCTTCCAGTCCTGCACCGCTGTCCCCCTCCTCTCTCTGCCGCCTGCCTCCTCCCTGGGCAGGGCGCCCGGGGTGAGTCCGCCTGGGCCCAGGGTGTTGGGGCTGGGGGCTGGCGCAGGCCGGAGGTTTCCACCGCACCCGCCGCCCGCACTTCCCTGGCCCGAGCGCGGCACCCCTCCGCCGGCCCAGAGCAGGGTTTCCAGGTGTGCGCAGAGGCGGTGGAGCCCGGGGTCTCGGGCCGTAGGGTGTGGAGAGAGCCCCGGGGAGCCTCGGGGACGCGGGGTCAGGGCGACGGGGGCCGAGGAGGTGGGCGGGGAGAGGCCCCGTGCTGGGGGCGCGGTGGGACGGGGTGTCCCTCCCTCTGCCCCAGCGCGTTAAAATAGGGGCGCGTCTCTCCAGGGGGCACCCCCTGTGCACCCCAGGGGGTCTGGAGCGCAGCCGGGCGCGGTGCCGTGAGGGAGGAGCGAGGGTGTGGCCCCGGTGGGGGTTTCGTCCCCACGCGACCCTTCTTGGGCGCCTTCGGGCCAGGCAGAGGGCGGCCCGGACGGTCTGGGCTGAAACGGCGGCCTTGGCCCCGGGTGGTGGACGACACAGCCTTGACCTTGCGACTGTGAAAGACGGGCACTCGCTCCATCTGTGCCCCTTCCCCAGTGTTGGCTTGCGGTCCCTCAGCCGCCCCTGGCGTCACTCAACGCAGGGCCTCGGGTCAGCAGGACCGCGCTGCCCGGCCCCCGCGCACCTGGGGACTGGAGACCACCCACGGCGGCCCGAGGCGCCGCGGAGACTTCAACCTAAAGGGCCGCAGCCCCCACCGCGGGGCCCCGCGTGTCCGTCCGCGCAAAGGGCCGTCCCTGGAGGAGCCAGTCCCCAGAGGCCCTGAGGACTGGCGCAGGGCGGCAGCTGCCTCCATCCTCACCAAAGTCCCCAAATTGCCCCTCCCAGACCCTCCTGAGAGCGCCCCTCTCGCCTCGGAGCAGGTAAAAAATGAAGGACATTCAATGGCGGACAACAAGAGTGGCCCTAACCGACCGCGGGGCCTCACCCAACATGGGGCCTTACTGATCTCCGGGCTTTACTGACCACAGGGCTTTACTAGGGGGCCTTACTGGTCACTGGGCCTTACCGACCCCAGGGCATTACCGACCGCCGACTGAGTTCTAACAGGCCATCGCGCTGGAGGTCTGTGGAGGGCCCACCTCGGCTTTCCCTGGCAGCAACGCGTTGCTGTGACGCTGGTGATTCCTCCACTCCTGCTGGTCCCTCACTAACTAGGCCCAGAGGTGGGCGTGCAGGAAACACACCCGGGGGTGTTTGCGCGGTGCCGGGTGAGGGTTTCCTCTAGCTATGGGACCTGCTAATACTGCACTTGGTCTATATTTTGGAAATTTTCCCACAGAAATTTATTAGTTATGGAGGCTGTACTCTAGTGCTTAAAATGTCAAATTGGAGTGTATTTTTTCACGAAGCCACATATGTAGAGAAAATAGAATACATGAATAAGCATGAAAAGGAGAGTCCAAGGCTCCACCGCCTTTCCCCTGAAGGATGAGCTCCGGGGGCAGCTGGCCCTTCTCTGCATAGGGCAAGGTCAGCTGCGCCTGGCAGCTTCCTGGGCCCCGGCCTTCCCGTGCTAACATCCGCTCCTGGGAAATGGCCAGTTGTTTGCAGGGACGCACAGCACAGGGTGGCGGCTGTGCGCTCCCCGCATTGTCACCGCCACGGTTTCTCTGGAGAATGCCGGGCTGGCGGGGACTCCCCTCGCGGAGGCTGCTCCGCGATGGCCCGTGCCTGTGCTCCTCCCCAGCGCCACTTCTTTCCTATCTCTACGCATGGTTTCTGTATATAGGATCTTTTTACATTTTTATGCTAGTGCTGTCATTTCTCCTCTTATGTGATGTTCAGAAAATCTTTTCCCAAGTGAAGGAAACAGCCCCTTAAAGCTTTCACCTGTGCTCGTAGGCGTCACAGCCACTGGGGACATGCTTCAGTGCGAGGCGTGCGGGGCAGTCTTCCCTCTGCTGAGTGGGCGCAGTGTGGCACACGCATCCTGTCCCCGAGCTGTGGAACCGCGTGTTAGGGCGGGCAGGTGAGCGCAAATGGGCTCACGGGGCTGCTCCTGGCCCCCGCGGCATGGTGGAAGCGCCAGACAGGACGGGCATGCCAAATGACCCTGCTCAGGACGTAGGAAATGGGAGGGACAGATGGATGTCCAGCCACGAGGGGTCCTCCCTGGCCGGAACTGGAAGAGGTGGTGAGGCAGGTCCATGGAGGTGGGTCCCTGGAGGTGGGTCCCTGGAGGCAGTCTGTGGGATGTGACAGAACCTCCCAGCTCTGCGTGCCCTGCCGATCACAGGACCAGGTGGATGTCATGCCCTGCCTGTGGTGCGCCAAGCCCCTGCCCTTCCCCAAGTGTCTCCACTTTCTGGTTAAACAAGGAGGTCTGAAGAAATGGGCACAGCAGTAGCAGAGCTGCCAAAAAGAAACAGTCTCAAACATGAGTAGGTCACAAAAGCTGGAATTTTGTCCCTGTCACGGTGTGGCTTGAGGCAGTGTTCCAAGCTGTCCTTTATCTTTGATATTAACAGAAATTAAAAGTAAAAATGGAGGTATCAGTGGAACTGCTCTATTGCAGTGGTAAATGTTTTTTATTGTTTAACTGGAAGTGGCTAAAAAAATCCTTAAATTGTTTATATCTGTGCAGTAAATGTAATTTGAAGCTATTTCAGAAGCAGCACCATAAAACTCCTGGAAGAAAATGTAGGGAAACATCTTAAAGACTTAGCGGTATGAGGTAGCTTCTTTAGACCTCACACCCAAATCACAAACAATGACAGAAAAGATAGATAAATGGGAACTCCTCAAGATTTGCTTCAAAGGACTTTGTCAAAAAGGTGAAAAGGCAGCCAACTCAAAGGGAGAAAATATTTGGTAACTGTATGTGCCAGTTTGAAACTTGTATACCCCAGAATGTCATGTTCTTTAATCCTGATTCAATATTGCTGGGTAGGATCTTTTTGATCAATTTGCTTCCATGGAGATGTTTCCCCACCCATTCAAGGTGGGGCCCTTCCTGGGGTCCTTTAAAAGGGAACCATCTTTGGAAAAAGCTGCCGAGCCCACACAGAGAGCAATGCTTGGAGATGCAGAAAGAAAATGGCCTCAGGGTAGCTATTTGAAATGAGAACCCAGGAGAGAAAGCTGGCAGACGTTGCCATGTCCCAGTTGACAGAGAAACTCCAAATTTCATTGGCCCTTTCTTGAGTCAAGGTATCTTTATTTGGATGCCTTAATTTGGACATTTTATGGCCTTAAAATGGTGAACATGTAAGTTAATAAATTCTGTTATTAAAAGCCAACCCATTTCTGGTATATTGCATTTCCAGCAGCTTTAACAAACTAAAACACCATATATCTAATAAGGATTTGATATACACTATATATAAAGAAATCCTACAATTCAACAATAAAGGGACAAAAACCCAATTATAAAATGGGCTTACATTATGAATAGACATTTCTTCAAAGAGGATATACAAATGGCTAAAAAGCACATGAAAAGATGTTCATCTTCATTAGCTATTAGGGAAATGCAAATTAAAACCACAATATCTCACATCTATAAGAATGCTGCTATTAAACTAACAAGAAACTGTAAGTGTTGGAGAGGATGTGGAGAAATTGAAATACGTATTTACTGCTGGTGGGAATGTAAAATGGTACAGCTACTGTGGAGGACAGTTTGGTAGCTTCTCAGAAAACTTAATATTGATTTGCCCTATGATCTAGTGTATTAATTTGCTAAAGCTGCCAGAATGCAATATACCAGAAATGGAATGGCTTTTTAAAAAGGGAATTATTAAGCTACAAGTGTACAGTTCTAAGGCCTTAAAAATGACCAAACTAAGACATCCAGGGAGATACCTTGACTCAAGAAAGGCTGATGGCATCCAAACCACTGCTGTCAACTGGGAAGGCATGGGGCTGGCACCTGGTGGTACTTTGGTTTCTGGTTTCAAACAGCTTCCCCAGGGGCTTTTTTTTTCTGCATCTCCAAGTGAGTCTGTCTGTCGGCTCTGAAGCAACCATTCTCCATGTATCTGCACCTGAGGTTTCTCTAAAATGTTTCCTCTTTTAAAGGACTCTAATTAACTAATCAAGACCCACCTATAATGGGTGGAGTCATATTTCTAATCTAATCAAAAAGTCACACCCATAATTGTGTCACATCTCCACAGAAGTAACCCAATCAAAAGTAATCCAATCCTACAATATTGAATCAGGATTGAAAGAAACATGGCTGCCCCCATAAGATTGAAATAGGAAAAAGACATGGTTTTCCTGAGGTACATAACAGCTTCAGACCATGTGCTGGTCTGAATCTGTGGTGGACCCCAGAAAAGCCATGCCCTTTGATCCTCATTCAATATTGCTGGATGGGAGCATTTTGATTGTTTCTATGAAGATGTGGCCCATCCAATTGTGGGTGGTAACTTTTGATTAGATGATTTCCATGGAGGTGTGTCTCCACCCACTGAAGGTGGAGTTGCTTGCTGGAAAATCCTATAAAAGAGGAAACGTTTTGGAGAAAGTGCCTTTTCTTTTGGTAGACCCACGTGAAAGCCAGCAGACGCTGCCATGTTCGCCATGTGCCCTTCCAACTGAGAGAGAAATGTTGAACGTCATCGGCTGTCTTGAACCAAGGTATCTTTCCCCGGATGCCTTAAATTGGACATTTATATAGACTTCTTTTGATTGGGACATTATCTCAGCCTTAGAACTGTAAACTAGCAACTTATTAAATTCCCCTTTTTAAAAGCCATTCAGTTTCTGGTATATTGCATTCCGGCAGCCAGTAAACTAGAAAAGACCTTCAATCTGGCAATCCTGCAACTTGGGATACACCCAGAAGATCTGAAAGCAGGAACACAAAGAAGACATTTGCACATCGATGTTCACAGTGGCATTGTTCACAATTGCCAAAAGATCGGAACAATCTAAATGCACATCAACAGATGAGTGGATAAACGAAAGGTGGTATATACATAGGATGGAATGTTACAGCAATAGGAAGGAATGACGTCCTGAAGCATGTGTCAACATGGATGAATTTTGAGGACATAATGCTGAGTGAAATAAGTCAGACACAAAAGGACGGATATTGTATGATTTCACTAATGTGGACTAAATAGAATATGTAAACTCAGAGTCTTAGAATGTAGAATATAGGAGGCGGGCTACGGTGGCTCAGTGGCAGAGTTGTTGCCTGCCATGCCAGAGACCCAGGTTTGATTCCCGGTGCCTGCTCACGCAAACAAACAAAACAATATAGAATATAGGGTACCTAGAGATAGACAGAAGCTAGAGAAGGGGAGCAGTCACCTAATACACTCAGAATGTTGAACTTACTTTGTACCAGGGTCACATGTTTGTACTGGTTCATGCAAGAACTTATTTTCATTTGTAATGTTAATCAGTGACATATACATGTGTTCTAGTTAGCACGCTGCTGGAATGCAATATACCAGAAATGGAATGGCTTTTAAAAAGGGGAGTTTAATAGGTTGCTAGTTTATAGTTCCAAGGCTGAGAAAATGTCCCAGTTAAAACAAGTTTATAGAAATGTCCAATCTAAGGCATCCAGGGAAAGATACCTTGATTCAAGAAGGCCGATGATGTTCAGGGTTTCTCTCTCAAGTGGAAAGGCACATGGTGAACATGGCATCATCTGCTAGCTTCTTCTTCATCTCCAAAAGTCACTGGCTGGTGGACTCTCTGTTTAGTGGTTCTGTGATGTTCTCTGCTCTCTCAGGATCTTTCTCTCTTGTTCTCTAGCTTTTTCCAAATGCTTCTTTTTTTAAAAGATTACAGTAGAACCAATCAAGACCCACCTGGAATGGGTGGAGACACTCCTCTATCTAATCAAGTTTAATACCCACACTGATTGAGTCACATCTCCATGGAGATAAGCTAATTAAAGTTTCCAACATACAGTACTGAATAGGGATTAGAAGAAACGGCTGCCTTTACAAAATGGGATTAGTATTAAAAGATGGCTTTTCTAGGGTATATACATCCTTTCAAACTGGCACCTGTTTCAGCCAGATTCACCTACAATATAGCAATATGGTCAACCAGAAGGACCAATGAGAGGATTCTTTTAGGTCCCTTGTTTAGGCAGCGAGCCCACTGCAGAAGGTCATGGAATAGTGCACGCGGCCCAGCTGCTGAAGGCCATGGACTCAGCCTGGCGGCCTCAGCTGCCCCCAGGGAAGCGGCTGCCTCTCAAGGCTGCATCTGACCTTGGGCCATGGCTGCCCCTCTGGGCTCATGCCGTCCCGTATTAAGGGACATGCCCTGGGTCTCCCAGACACCCAGCCCCTGCCTGCTGTTTGCAAGTCCCCTGACCCCATGCTCTTCACAAGGGTCTGGCCCTGGGTCCTAAAGGCCTCTGTCCCGCCCATTCTCGTTGGGATACCTTCCCTTGCAAAGCGCTGGAGCTGGGTGGTTGCCTTGGGCCTCCTCACCTACTTCCACAGGCTCCCCTGAGACACCTGGGCTGACCTCAGCCCCTCAGGGAAAACCCTCCATACCCAGAATGCACGAACGCTGCTGGTGGACTTCAAAGCAGGCACGTCACAAAATGAGGTGAAAAACCTCTGCAGATGAGAGTGCTGGAGGGGAGACGACTCCATCAAGCCATCTTCCCTAGCCAAGCCTCCAGGTATGTGAAGCTTGAAGTGCACCAGTCACGGCTCACCTGGAACCCCAGCGTTCTTGCGTTCTGGGTGTGGAGGCTCACTTATCCTCATAGTCACCTCTTGGCCAGGCACTGCCCTATGTTACATTTACTGAGGAGGAGTTTTCTGGCAAACTCTTATAAACCCAGCAGTTTAAGAGAATATCAGTTCATGAAACTTCCTTACTCAAGTAGCTGAAGAGTGAAGGAATTTCAAACAGGTATTATATTAAATAACAATTCAACACACCATTACTGAGTTACACTTTTGTTCTGTGAACTGAGTTACCAGAACTACAGCTGCAGAACTCAGAGCTTATTAACTTATAAATAATGTGAGATCACAGGCCCATTTTTGGGAATTTGCTGAAAACTGTTGCCTGGTTTTCTAAAAAGCTGGATTGTTTAGAAGCTTGAATATCTTCAGTATAGTTGTTTTTCTCTGCCAAGTGCCCAATGTACTGATTTGGGTGGAGTCATACCAAAAAGTCACACCCACAATTGTGTCACTTCTCCACGGAAGTAACCCAATCAAAAGTAATCCAATCCTACAATATCGAATCAGGATTAAAAGAAACATGATTGCCCCCACAAGATTGAAACAGGAAAAAGACATGGTTTTTCTGGGGTACATAACAGCTTCAGACTGTCAATCTGGCAATCCTGCATCTTGGGATACACCCAGAAGATCTGAAAGCAGATCTTTCTTTTTTTTCTACCTTTAGATGTAGTGCTTTGGACTAAAACACTGAGGACTTGGCTAGTGAGTGAGGATGCTCATAATCGATAATTACAATAACCATCACTTATTGAGTAGTCACCATAAAATTTCTGCACAACATTTGGAATTTTCAACTCAACCAATTTTGAAGGTATGGAAACCAAGGCACTCTCCCAGCACTTGTAGCTGGTGACGATGAGCCTGTGGCAGGCCTGGGTGCCGGGGCCTGTGGGCCGCCCCCTGCACTGCAAAACAGCCACCTTGATCACTGCCAGTTCACGCCTGCAAAGAAACATTCAGCAAAGAAGTGCTTTGTATTTCAGTAGGATTCTGGGGAAAGAATTGGGAAAATGAGTAGATAAAAGTGTGACAGTTACTAAAAAAAACCAATAGGAAACACAGTGTTTTGGTTAGCTAAAGCTGACAAAATGCAACATACCAGAAATGGGTTGCCTTTTATAATGGGGATTCATTAACTTACAATTTACAGTAATTAGCCACTGCAAATGTCCAAATCAAGGCATCAACAGGACAATACCCGGTCATGCCTCTGTTACCGGGGAAGGCTCATGTGGCATCTGCTGTCCCACTTTGCCAGGTTTCTTTGCTTTCAGCTTCTGGCTTCAGTGGCTTCCTCTTTTCTGGGACTTTTTTTTCCCTGTCTTTTATCCTCTCATAAAGGACTCCAATAACAGGATTAAGACCCACCTTGAATGAGGCAGGCCATATCTTAACTGAAATAACCTAATCAAAAGGTCCCCCACACAATAGGTCTAACACTCACAGGAATGGATTAAAAGAATATGATCTTTTCTGGGGTACCTAACAGCTTCAAACTACCACACAGTAAATAAAAAGAAACCCCATTTTGTTTTTCCAGAGGAGTGTGTTTTTGACATGGCATATTTCCCCTGTTTAATTTTAACAAGATTATATCTGCATTTAGGGACAAAAGGTTTTAATTCCACAAGACAGCTGGAAATTGCTCACATTTGCTTTTTCACTTAAAATATTTGTTTAAAATTGGTCAGTTGATTTAATATGTAACATCAGTTAATGTGCATAAGAAAAGAAGTGCAAATGACAGGGAAGCAAATATTATTGAGTAATGTAACCACTGTGTTGGTAGAATCTCCTCTAGACATGTTTATAATTAACTGATTCTGAACATCAGTGAAAAAAAAAAGTGTACCATCAGTCTTATATACAGATTAAAATACCTTCATGGCATAAAGCCTTATTCATGTGGAGAAAATTGTCGTATGCTATGCACCTGTTCCAGTTTGCTAAAGCTGTTGGAATGCAATATACCAGAAATGGACTGGCTTTTATAAAGGCCAACTTATTAAGTGGCAAGTTACAACTCTAAAGCCATGAAAATGTCCAAATTAAGGTGTTAACAAGAGCATACCTTCACTCAAGAAAGGCTGATCGCGTCTGGGCTCTCCATCACACGGGAAGGCACTTGGTGATGTCTGCTGGCCTCTCCCAGCTTCTGGTTTCAAATGGATCTCTCAGCTTCTCTAAGCGTCTGAGTCTTGGTTTCCTCTCTCTGCTCTCTGAGTTGGCTCTGAACTCTCTGCTTTCTGCTTTTTAATCTCTTCATACAGGGTTCCAGTAAAAGGATTAAGGCCCGGCTTGAATGGGCAGGGTCACATCTCCATGGAATCCAAAGGGCCCATCCACAATTTGGTGGATCACATCTCCATGGAAACAACCTAAACAAAAGGTCCCACCCAACAATAATTCTGCCCCCACAAGATTGGGTCAGAACATGACTTTTCAGGGGCACGTAACAGTTTCAAACCAGCACAGTACCTATAAATACTATATAGTGTATTTTTTCCTCCATTAAATTGACATACCTTGTTTTTTAAAGATGCTGAGCTAGTGTAAATTTGGTGTGCAGTTGAAGTGCATCCAGTATCTGTATGACTTTGGGCAATTTTCTTAAAGAATGAGTCCTTATGCAAAAGATGGGGCTGAAAATAACATTTATCTTCATTCTTGCACGAGAGTTTACTGAGCATTGCTATACATTCTAAATAAGGTGATACATATAAAGCATTTTAGCATATACTAGACAATCAATGGATGTTTGTTCCTTTCTTCCTGCCTCTTCCTGGTGAAGATGGAATATGGGAAATACTCGCTATTTAAGAAAATTGCCAAAATTCATACAGATAGCACGTAGTTAGTGGCCCTCTCCTCATTGGGAAGTGCTGTGCCAAGCTGTCCGATCCTTAAATGCCTGGGAACTGTTGACTGTCCTTAGGATGGAGCCTGGGTCCAGTGTTTGGCACTCTGGTGCTCTGCCCGTGTCCACGCCAAGAGGATAAGGCAGAGCTACTTTTACAGATGCAGCCTGACAACATGGAAAAGTCATGTACAGTAATGTACGCCCTCATTTGATTCTATTCCTACACAACTTTCCCTCCTCTCACAAACCCACATCCAATCTTCCTCACCCTGTTCCATTTTCTTTCTGTCACACTTACCACATAGACTGTACAGTTGGCTGATTTGGCTTGTTATTCGCTATCTCCCAGATGGAAGCTGCGGTCCACAGAGGCAGGGATCTTTGCTCCCTGATGTGTGCAGGCTCCCAGCACCAGGTGAATGCTCACTGAAAAGCGACTGAAGGAAAAAATACACAGAAAATCCCTTTCATATTTGGGGGATAATCTGAACATCTGTGAAGATTTGGACATCTATGCTAGAGTGCAAAACTGGGTGGAAAAGGGACCCACCAACAGATTGGAGCTTAATAATAATCATGAAGACACAGCAGAACTCAACTCAGTTGCAAATTTGTGACCTCTGGATGCTGAGCAGAGGTCACCTTCCCAAGACAAGGTTGCAATCTTTTGCCAGCAGCATTTAACCCTTTTTCAGCAGAGGTATAACCTAGATGCAGAAAAGTCCCTAAGCCTTAAGTGCAGCACTCTATGGTTTGTACACATGGAGAGAGCTAGGTAGCTACCCACCCGAAAAAGGAGAGGGAGCACCTCCATGCCCCCACTGGGCGCCCTCAGGTCCTCCCCCAACACCACCAGCAGAAAGGCGACGATTCCAACTCCCACGCTTTACACACGCGGTAAGCGGGGCCCCCGCACGCATGGCTGCGTGTGTGAGGACACCTCCCGGTGACTCCGTAAGCGGGGCCCCCGCACGCATGGCTGCGTGTGTGAGGACACCTCCCGGTGACTCCGTAAGCGGGGCCCCCGCACGCATGGCTGCGTGTGTGAGGACACCTCCCGGTGACTCCGTAAGCGGGGCCCCCGCACGCATGGCTGCGTGTGTGAAGACACCTCCCGGTGACTCCGTAAGAGGGGCCCCCGCACGCATGGCTGCGTGTGTGAAGACACCTCCCGGTGACTCCGTAAGCGGGGCCCCCGCACGCATGGCTGCGTGTGTGAAGACACCTCCCGATGACTCCAGTGCCCAGACAGAGGCTTCCTGGCTGGGCCCCACAGTGAGACAGGGCAAGCCTTCCCCACTGTAGGCACTGCTCAAACTCCTGAGCCACAGAACTTGAGAGTGTAATTAAACGATGTTTTTTGGTCTTGAAAGTTTGGGGCCATTTGTTATGTAGCAGTAGTATGGGGAACATACTCTTCTGTAGGCTCAAATGTTTATGAGAAATGCTACTCTTTTAATGCTTAGGAATTGGGTTCTAAGCCAGTCTGGGATTGGAGAATTGTTTATAGCATACTGCCTTTTATATACATTTGGAAGTAGTCAAGACTAGGCCAAAAATACTTAGATTTTACAGTTGTAATTTTAGTAGCTAAGTTTCATACTTCAAAAGTTATACATAAAACTTCATACCAGAAGCTATACATAAAATCTTGTGCTGCTTTTTCCCTATGATAAAAAGTACTTAATTATTATGGTGTCATTATGTATGCCTGTAAAAATAAAACATTAAAACCCAAATCAGAGACACAGGAAACACAGATCAACCACAGTGTCCATGTTAAATCTCAGGTTTGAAATTCATAGGAGGACGACAATCATCTGCTTCACAAATGAGGGCAATAAAGTAATGTTAGTTGTTCAAATGCCAAACTGCTCTGCCGAAAAAGCCGATTGTATCAACAGGACGGGGCTTGTGTTTCTGCCCACTCCTCGGAGCCCCAGACCCCGAGCTCCCAGCTGTGAGTGTACCCACAGGGCTCTCAGGTAAGCGTGGAGGTTGGGCTCTCACTTGTAGGTCCCCCGGAGGTCCCTGAGGCATTTTCTGTGCTGTGCTCTCAGAGCTGCTGGGCAAAAACATTCAAAAACATCTGTTTAGTTTTGACCCACTAATGTAAAAAGAATGCTAGGGCACAGTTAAAGAAAAGTGTTTATTTAGGCCATCAACGAGAATCATAATAAATAATGCAATTTACTAGTGTGATAACAGATGTTCTCATGCATTTATTGCATTTATACATATACAAGAAAGCTGGCTTACAGGGCTGTTGGAGCAAATGTGAAAAAGTGTATCTGGAAATAGAGAGAAAGCAAACAGTATCAGGGATACCAGGGAGGTTTTCTTTCCTCTCAGTTTTAAAAAATATTTCCCCTGTGGATCTGTGAATAAATGGTAACTCCCCCTTTAATTCTACTTTTTGTAAAACATGCCAGAAATAAGCCAACTGTCAGAGGATCCATGGTGATAATTTATCAGTATTTCCAATGGAAAGCCAATTTTAGAAAAGAAAACGAAAATTCACTCTTCTCCATTTCAATGCTAAGGCTTCGCTATTGCTGGAATCATTTAAAACAATGAAATGTGCCTGAATGAGATAAAACCTAAGGGTAGACGTCTGTAAATAGTAATTTTGGTATTCAATATACAAAATGCTACAACAGCATCAGGATGTCTGCAATTTGCTAAATAAAATGACCAGTTATCTGACTGCAAAAGCAATGAACTTTGATTAAAGCTTAATTCTGGTAGTGAATTTCACACAAAGTGTCAAAATAGGATAATCTTTAACATAAAACTTTAAAGCAAATAATTTAAGCATATTTTAAACACTAAAAAAGTGTTTTTAATTGATATTTACAGCTCATTAGTGATACCAGTGTACAGAATAATTTAGCCGATTGCCAGTCTTGCATCCTCTTCCAACATCTGCTTCTAATAAAAGGCAAATCAGTTTAATGAAGGAGAGCGGCCTGTGGTCCAGAGGAGTTCGATGTATGGCCATTTGGTTTGGAGACAGCGTTTAATGGGAGTGTCGTCTGTCTGCAGCAGGGGATCTTCAAATCCCGTAACGACTGCAGTCCCTTCCACATACGCTACCTGTCGGGCAAAGGAGTGCATCGTGGTCACAAATCCTCACGAGGGACACAGTTTTAATAGGCTACAAACAAGGTGCTACTTATTGTTTCACAAGGAAATCTGCATCTACTTTTATTTTGGAATAAATTATGAGCAAGAATATATGCTTACAAATTAATGTGAAAAAGAATTTAGAAACAAAATGATGATGCTAATTGTAATTGCTGTCTGACCAGCTGATTTTTAGAAGTTAAAATCATGATTGAAAAAAATATACGTAAAGCACAAAACACATATAGACTGTTTCTGATAAAACAGAAACCAGTCTTTAAATGACACACCATCTGGAAGAAATTCTAAGTGACCGCATTCTAAACCACCTTTATATTCAGTCCCTAAAGCATGAGTGTTGAGGCGGGTGGACACACAGGCTGCTTCAAGGTATGGAGCGCTCCAAGAGAAAGACAGTTCTGTATTCTGAGACATTATTTTCTCCTGTCAGTTTAAGTGTTGAATTTCCAGAGCTGAAAGCAATTTGGATGTTTGTCAATTAAATTTGCTATTATTGCATAAATACTTTTGAAATGCTGTTCATGAGCGTATTGTTGTACTGCATGAAAAACTGTGGAGAAAAAACTTAAAAGGATGTCAAAACAGAAAAAAAAAGCAAATAGCAAAGAATGGCTGATAAATGAAGCTACCAGGTAATCTACATGCAGTGGCAATGACTATAGAAAATAAAAATTAGTTGTGATATGCAGAACCTTTACAAGTATCTCCCCACGAAGTAGCCCACTAACTCATTGCAACCAGCTCACAGTACACACCAGTCATTTGTGTCTTTGTGCCAAGAGAAGTCCGACCATAAGACAACTTACAGGACAGATTGTGACTGCCTTCTTGCAAGATCTATAGTTATTTTTACACATTCAATGGCTGGTACACATGACCGCAGTTACTTTTCTACCAGTACACAAGCCATAGTTATTTTCTAAAAGAACAGCTTTATTAGCCTTAAAAACACATTAAATATAATAAAGTGACACAATAGTTAATTGATTGTAACAAAGGTACCACACTAATGCAAAGAGTTACAAGGGGGAATGGGACTCTGTACTTTTCTGCATGTAAACCTACAACTTCTCTAATTAAAAAAAAATTAAATTTAGAAATAGTATATGTTAAAACACTAGGTCAGATAATTTGGTTTTATAAATCTACTCCCTTTTAAAAGAACCTCTAAAGACATACTTGAACATGAAATGCATTTTTATACTTTGGTCAATATATTTGTTTGCTTCTAATTTTGGTGAAATAAATTTACTATTAAAAGTACAACTACTTTTCAACTCCCCAAAGCAAAACTTCCTTTTCTGAAAAGCTGAACAAAGAACTTTGCTTCAGTTGGTTGACTTAAGTAGGACAGGACCTATTTTCTGCAGAGACCCTGGCTTGGCATCAGAATGTGTGGCCTATCACATTTCTGTCTCCTGAATAACTTCACAACATTATACCTCTGCAACTTACAGGCTGTGCCTTATAACTGTTTGTACACTGTCCTCTGTAGCTGTTTGACTTGTGATCTTTTTGCCAGCAGGGCAGAGGCTCACCTGACCCCACACAGGCAAGGTGGCCAGCAGACCCGCCCAGGTGGGGCAGAGGAGCCCCTGCCAACCCCTCTGCAGCAACTTGTGTGCGACCTGGGCGCGCTGCCTGATTGCCTCAGCTGCCTCCTCTGTGAAATACGATGACACGGACTGAACGCCCTTGCGGGGACTGTTAGGGCAACAGCTACTCCTATTACAAGGCTAAGTCAAACTTCAAAATTCAGAAAAAGGCTCATTAACACCTATTAAGAAATAGCATCCAAGTTTTCTCATTAACAATTTATATATTTTGCTATATATATGAATAAATTATCTTCTCGTGTAAAGATCTTTGAACCTAATTTAATAAAACATCTAATTTACATTTTATTGCAAAAATATAAAATATATTTGTCTCAGACTTGGTCTGACTAAAATTAGTGTATTTAATTTACATTAATTAATATATTTAATGTAGAAGATTCCCTTCTACATTATGGTCTGTTTTCTGTGGCCAATCTCAATTGAGATCCTGGGTATATTAAAATAAAAAAGCATGCTAGGCCTTCTTTAGTTTCTAAAGAAACTGTAAAGAGGTTGGAGAAAGTGTAAAATCCCACTCTGGCCAATACTGGTTACATCTGCTGTGGCTGTAACTTGAATAAATTCAACTAACAGGCATGCTGTATGGTTAGGACAAAGCCAAAAGGGTTAATCAGTGAACCCGAACTTCCGATCTAAACCAGGTGACTGCATCTGGGAGCTGCAAAGCAGCTGGGCTGGGGTGAGACTGCCATTTCCTGGCGGCTGACACTGGTTGCTTCCCTCTCTATGCTTCAGTTTTCTCCTCTATAAAATGGGGACATACAGATAATATCTACCTCACAGGGTGGCTGCAAAACACAGATAAACAAAGTTCTTAACACAATGCCTGGTAAATGCTCAATAAATGCTAGCTATAATGGTTATTAATTTAAAACCTTCAAAATATTTTTCTTAAACATTTCACTGTTACTCCTTTCTCCATTTGAATGGACCTGTCACAGCCCCCTGGACTAGCTATCAGTGTTGGTCCAGAATTTCTAATTCCAAGAGCATATCACAGGCATGAAGTCTGCTGTTCTGTCGCAACGAGGTGATTGCTCCTGTGCAGACCTCACCAGAGGTAACAGGTATCAATCAAACATAAGACAACCGGTTCTAAAATATGTTTTAACAGCAAAGAGACTGCTGGACTCATATCGTTTGGTAGCAATTTTATGGGTATCAAACATTGTTATGTACTCACGTTTGTTTCAACAACCCAGTTCCAGTGGCTGACTGACCCTACCTTTTCGTTATGGTTTGACTGCTTCAACCCGTTGTAGTGGTAGACAGTGAACGACTCTGGACCACTGGAGCCCTAGCAAAGTAAAAACTTTAAATCAGGCAATCTCTCATTACAACTGAAAGTAGAATAAAAGTTTCTTAAATTCTCATTCTTTATATGGGAATCATTTGATAAAGGAAGAAACTTAAGATTTATGGATTTAACTACCAGAAAACCTTAAAGCCAAAAACAGCCATGCGAGTTTGCTTCTGGAAAGGTCTGTGGAGGGGGGACGGATCCATTTTTATATCAGTTTCTTTCATCTGTAACTATGTGTATTATTCTTTAAATTTGTTTTAAAGAAACAGTTTCTACAACGCAAAAATATTTCCCTAAAATGTATCTCCGCATTTTCTCTGGTTGTAAATCATTTGTCTCTTTCAATAAATATGGGAATGCCGTAATTTCACTTTTACTCAACCAACAACAAATATGCAGTAAGACTTCCAATTTGGTCCACAACATTGAATTATAGTTTCCATTCTAGAAAATGCCATTTGAATATTGTCAACTTTTAATTAGCAAGAAATAAAAACAAAGAGTGTTTAAACTACTCTTGGTCATGCCGTTCCAACTGCTTTCATCTGGGCTCTCAGCTGGCAAAGACTACTTGCGGGTCCCTTTACTGGGCACTCAGGGTCCCTGAAACTGCCTGGCCCAGTGACCCGCATCCCCCCTCCACCCCCTGGCCTCTCTGCTGTCAGGCCTGTCTCCCCTCACCCACCGTGGCCATCACCGACTGACACAAAGATGGGGCATGATCCAAGTGGATCCAAACCCTCCTTGGAATCTTTTCCAACTGGAATTGAGGGGAAAAGCTGCTGAAAATCGTCAGGTTTGCTTCCTAGAGAAAGTGGGGCTGGGGGAGTGAAGCTACTTTATAGGCCACCGCACCCACCTGCTGCTCAGCCCTGCAATTCCTGTGTGTGGCTCCTTCCAGTTGTCACCCCCACCCCCCACCTTCCAAGACAATCCAGGCTGAGGGCCTGTGATTTCCCACCGAAAGGACACAATCTTCCTTTTCAATCTCATCTCCAATGGCACACCTTTCCTGATTTCTCTCTTTTAGACAAGCATATTACTCATCTCCCCACGAAAGAGAACCTGGTGTTTTTACTCCTTTGTGCATTTATTATTTTTTAAAATCTTCTCTAAAATGCCCATCTTCCTTCTTTCCTCACTTCTTCAACTCCTTTCTCACTTTTCAACATCTGGTACAAGTCTTGGCTTTGCTGTAAAGTTTTTCCTGATTACACTAGTTGGGTTCTTTATTATTATGACATCCTTATAAATAACAATTGCCTGAATAATTAATCTGAGAATGAATCAAATCTCTTCTACTGGTTATTTTGAAAGACTGTTTAAAGTTTTAACTATTTTTAACATTTCATGCCTTGTATTCACAATTAAATCTAAGCTCTTATAATTTTTTGTCTCCCACTCAAAAAGCTTTACACAAATAGAAAAGTCAATGCATTATTTGTTAATTTCCTTAATTGTATGCGTCACTCTACACTCATTCGTGCAGATAATCTGCTCTTGTTTTTCAGAGTTTAATTTGCTCTAACTTAAAAGGTTAACATTTTACTGTAATTGAGTACAATTTACATTCTCTAGCCCCAGTGCTCAGCAATGGGCATGGAATGCTGATCCACCCGGGGCTCAGCAGCAATCTGGGCACTGCCGGCTGTGTGTCATTGGCCACACGGACACTGGCGGCAGCTACTTTACAGGGCACATGGCACCTGGTACACGCACATGCTTCATAAACAGCCGCCGCTGCTGTTATTCTTACAATAAACCAATTGCCTTGAAATGCTTATGAATATTCCCACGGATCCCCTTTGGATCAGACTCTATCTCATGACAAAGAAATGTGCCTCCACAGCACCGCTTTAAGCTCCTGTAAGGATTCTTGAAGTCAGATAAATATTTTCATGGCCGTCCTTCTGTCCAGGTTTTGCAAGATCATGTCGCTTATTCCTGGCTGGCCCAAGTAAGCAGTACTTGGTGAGTGAAGGCCAGAGTGAGGGGCAGGGTCACTGTGGCTGCAGACAATGGGCAGGCCTTCCTCTGAAGTTGCCAGAATCACCTGGAGAGCTCCTTTAGCCAGGCTGTGGACATAGCAGAGGCTAGGGGTGGGCCTGCAGATGGGTATCTCTAACAGGTCCTGGGGTCCCACTATCAAGCCCCCCTGCACGGAATGGGACTCACAGCAGGACCACGTGCTTTGGTTCTCCGAAGGGCAGGGACAGTCCCAGCAGTGGGCCCACTCAGCCTGGGATGGAGAACAGCAGGGAAAAAGAAAAGAGGAAGAAAAACTCGGAGGGAACCAGGGTGAGACCAAAGGGAAAAGCTGTTACATGTGGAATAGAGGGACCAGTACTCTCTTTAAATCCCTCAGCGCCCACTGCAGTCAACAAATCCTTGAATGAGGAAGTTATTAAAGTGACTGAAAGCAGCATCACGTAACTGAAAAAGCAGGTAACTGTCTAATGTTTTCATTGCTAAGCACTTTTCAAAACCTTTCCAAAATAAAATTTAAAACGAATAGGAATATTATCTTTCTGGATCACTATATTAATAACTATGAAATCAATATTTGTATCAAATGTTCTGATAGCAAACCTTAGAAACATAATCAAAAGTAAAACTAGACCCGGGTTTGAATACTGGAGCCTGCCCATGAGTAAAAAAAAGTAAAGCTAATATTATTACAAAAAGTAAAGTTAATATAAAAAAGTTTAAAATGCTGCAATTTACCAAACATTCATCTAGTTAGCCAAAACACAGTATTAGATTCCAACAATGAACTTCAAAAAAAATTCCTACTAATTAAATTCAGGTCTTAGAATATGAACATATAGGACATTACAATTCAATATAGTATTTCTAATAATCTCATAAAACAAAATTAATCTATTTTTAAATGAATCATTTATCAAAAATTTTAAAAGTCCAATAGCCTAAATAGTGTTATTCTCTGTTACTTTTTGAATTTTTTCTTTCTTACTTTATTTTCTCATAATAACCACAAGATAGGATTAGGTTTAGAAAACATGGGTTCCTCTTTTTTTACATTCCCAAAATTGAATGCATATATACCATCTATTCTGTTAAAGATTATTTAAATCTGAGACATCAAATTAGCAATTAAATCTTGAAATTTAATAATTACGTCTTGAAATTTTCCCTCTACCAATATTTACAATTTTTCTACTTGGCAACAAATCTCTTTTAATACAGGTGGCCTAAGATGGGCATTTCTACTAAAACAATGAATTTCGATGGAACCTGCTGATGTCTGATGGCCATGATAGATGTAGCTGAGCAAATGAGTGGTGAGACCCTTCTCTTAGGTAAGAAACAAGGAAGTAACACCAGGTGCAGCAGGCAGGACTCATCTGCCAGTGGCTCAGACCAAGTTCAGGGGTAGGGGCACAGATTCCTACTGACCAACCCTAAGCCCAGAGGAAGCCACGGGGACAGCACAGCCCCATCAAAGCCTGTTCTTCCACTCAACTGACATCCCCTCGAACTCAGGGTCACAATGCTACTCCCGCTCCCTTACCTTCTTTCCCAGTACTAAGAGAGTTCTGAAAAGCACAGACCAATCAATTAACAAGAATTACCTGGAAAAAGGGAAATCTTTCTCTTTTTACTCCACAAATCATGTGCACACCTTGCTGCAGACACCATCACTCCCTACCACACACCCCGCGCCCACCAAATCCGAGTTCTGAATGAAGGTATCAGAACCCCCACCCCCTTCCGTTTGTTTTCTCTGTACAGAAGGTCTTTACATAACAATAGTGCTTTCCCAGCCTCTTATCTGACACCAGAACATTTTAAAGGGGAAGGAAAAAATGCTGAAGCAATCAAAGATGACCATTTCAAGAGAACAAAACCACAAATAAAGTTCCTCAGCTATGTTACCTGATCAGGAAAAAATTCTTGAAGAAATGGACCCAATAATATGATTCCTAATCCTTCTGGATCTAATTTATTCTTCATGAGGTTTATACTATGGGGAGAAAAAAAGAAAACAGTGGATACCAAAGGAAAAAAAAAGCTTATTTTTCTTCTGTGATTAAATTACTGGTACTCTAACACATTCGACTGCCAAAAATCCTAAGAGCTGTTCTTTTTAGAACCTTAATGACACATACATAGGAATGATGTCTAATTTGCCAAAACCTAGTTATTTTTAAACCAGAGTAATCTGTTACTATTTAAAAGTTAAATTATGGTGATGATTTTGGAATATGGTTCCTTATTAGGTAAAGTAATTTAAAAACAGGCTTACAACCTTTCAAAGGCAAATTCTCTTTGCTTCATAGGTATGACTGTATTTTGCAATCAAATGAAACATTTATTTTAAAAAAGAAAGTTTATTTTAAGCACAAGGAGAATAAGAAACAGCATTACAATACAGTGATGTAACAGATCAAAAACATCTTTTTAAAAAGCTTACTTTCAAGAATCAAATGAAATGGTAGCTTAAAATCCTTAGACAATGTATCTGGAAGGTTAAAGAGTTAAAATGCTTCTCAAAGAGCTGAAATGGATGAAGTTACAGTAAGTAGCCTGTACTCTGCTGGCCCAGTGGCAGCCTGAAGTGAACAGTACTCTGACAACTCTGACCACGCAGATAGGGCACTTGTGGAAGTGCTAATTGTTAGAGGTCAGAGAAGGCAGAGATTAAGCAGACCATAGTTGAAAGAGTTTTAAAAATGAAAATGGTCTTTTTAAAAAATTTTTTATTCTCCATGTTTTCTACCAAACTATAAATGGCAAGTTAAAACTACCTACTATATCACATGCAAAGGAGGGGACATTTTATCAGGTCTAAGTCAGGCTGGAAGGTTATGACACAGCACAACTCAAGCTAAGGTCCTAGTGTATACTGGGTCTAATGTCTCTCACTCTCCACACAGCCCCAGTAGTCTAAGGGCCAAAGTGCAGAGTGAGTAACTCAGTCTGATCCTTCAGACACTGCTGGAAAACTATATGACTAAATCAGCTGTGCTAACTCTATATAATCAGTGTATACTGTGTATCCTGATGAAACAAGGAAAGCTAGGTAGATGAATACAGCTAGCTACATAAGAATCTGAAAGCAAATTGACTTTCCCTTCTCCTTCCTCCCCACATAAATACAACTCAAAACTGACAGAACTGTCAGAATCCAAAAGTATTCAAGGGTTCAAGGGTCTTTTGTAAGCCAGCGCTGTATGGACAAGACGGCCTCCCTGGACATCAGTTTAGAAGAAATACAGTAATCATCATTACACTACTTACAAACTAGTCCAACTCTCTCTGAATTTCTCTTTTTCAAGTTGGAAATAATTATGAGAATGGATAAAATCTCAGCCCTAGGTAGTCTGAAAAATATTAATTCAGATGTGATAAGTGTAGAAATGTTTATATGTACTTCATACTTTCAAAGAAAACACATCTTAATTCATTTAAAAACAGAATAGGACTGAATTCTAAAAACTGTGTTTACGACCACAGTTTATAATGCTTTTGTTGAATCTCTTTGTCAGATGTTTTGCAAACTAAATTTTTTTCCATTGTGAGATGAAAAGCTTGCAGAAGGAAAGTAAAATTGTGCAGAAAAAAGGAAAAGCTACTGTGAATCATTTTTTCGATCTCTATTTTATTTCCAAATTTGATTGATACATGTATCCACATAATGAGTGAGCTGTTTCTCATCAGTAGTCATTAAAGGCCCCAAAGTTATGAAGGAAATTGTAGATGTAAAAATACATAAAATGTAACAGTGAGAATGAAGACACCGACAAGGTATTAACGTCAGAGGAGGCTGAAAACTATATTCTGTAATATACTGGGGTCACACAAAGATTTTAGGCTAGTTAATTTAATCATTTGGCATTATCATCTTCATTTAAGACTGAAAATCAGAGGCCGCTGCTCATTTAAGCAGGACCCTAGCAGTATCTACACTGCAGAGGAGTGTCACCATTTCTACCGAACAATGAAAGACACATGCAAAATTATAAAAAATGAAAAAGCTTTGGCAGAGAGAAAAAACTTTCAAGTTTACAGAAAAAGATCTACTTGTGGTACTTTTTAAAGAGCATGACGATAAGCGCAAGGGGAAAAAAAGCTCATTTAAGTTTAAGTCTCTGCTATAATTGTGATTAGTTGGAGTTCTTTCTAAAGCTTTCTTTAGTGCAATGTTTCATATATGCAGGTACAGATAAAGAAAGGCAAATCTATCTATACATGTTATATATATAATGTTTTAATATATTGTATTATATTTAGTGTATTACATATATATATAATGTTTTAAATTTGGTGTAAACTTTTTGAGTTGACTAAATAATAGTTCCTATTTAGCTTACTATTCAGGATCTGAAACAAGGTCCAATGCTTTCATCACATCTTCTAGAAGTGAATCAGGTATGAACCCGTTATCTGGAAAAAAAAATATCAGAAACAGCTTGTAATAATAATTTACCTGTAGTAATTTTAGTATCACTGATCAGAGTCAAGTGAAAAATCACAGAAAGGGATACAAAAATTGCTAAGTTTATTTCAGGCTTGATGTCTATTATTATTATTAGACATGCTCGTTTTCTTGAGTACAAAGCAAAGATTTATTTTCAAGGTTAATGAGTTTCTAGTAAAAAAACAAAATCAAAAAACCTCTACCTGAGAATACCAATCACTCAGTCTTCCTTAAGCAGGGATATAAATCTAAATAGCTATAAGTTCTTTACCACTTACAGGAATTAGGTGTATCTTTCAATACACAGTTGACCTTTAAACTCCTATTAAGAAATCCAATAGACATAACTCTTTACCAACAAATTCTTATTGTCACTATTGTATTTAAGCTTTTGAAAGAATGTGTAATGACCCACTCTTACTGAGATAGTATACATCAAATAGAGTCAAGAGGCTAGATATGCTAATTACTACAGTTTGCCAAACCCCAACCAAACCATTCCTGCTAACCCTAAAGAACACCTAGAGCTGTACCTGAGATTCTACAAAAGCCTCATGTACTAAGATTACTTTGCAGAGGCCTACAATCTCCAGATGGGTTCCTAGGGCAGATAAATCCTGAAACGCAGAGGGGCCAGCCTCTCTAGCACATCAACTAGTTCCATCCCCCTGTCCCATATTATCAACAACCATTTCCAACATGGAAAAGTTAGAATGGGCACAGTCCAAATACCCCTAAAGATTGGGAGAAGTGTCAAAGGAGAAGGTGAAGTTATAACAGAGAAGTTAGGATTTGACAAATGAGTATGACTGTTAAATCATTATACTGATACTTCTTTTAGTTTCCAGTGTCTTGGAGCAGCCAGAAGGAAAAACCTAAAATGGTGGAACAGTAACTCATACCAAATCCTGAAATCTGTTCTATAACTACTTGTTACAATGTACTTTGAAACGTAATGCTTCTTTGTATATATGCTATATTTTACAATAAAAGTATTTTTTAATAGATAGCAGACAACAAAATGAGCAAGAAAAGAGACCCCTATAACATCTGATGAGTTAAATAAAAGCCACTGATTTAATGAAAATTCAAGACTGAAATGTAGAATAGAAACAAACATTGATGAAGACTTTTAATGGAATTATATATACTTGGCTTTTAGCTTGATGAGGAAACAGAATTGGTAAATGGCCCAAACTGTGATGATGCAATAGAAAATGACACACACACAAATCTTGCAGGCTAGTTTGAAACAAGCAAGTAGTTTATTTTCTTAAATATGAAGTGTCTGACTTCCCCTATCCATTTACTCATTCCTGAAGACTGTCTCAGCTTTAAATCAACTTCCACCACAATATCCTTTTTAAGGCTAGATGGTTCAAAACAGAAAAAAAGAAATCTTGCCATGGAGTATAAGAAGTCCAAATGCCATGCTCCTAAAAAGGAACTAAGAATAAAGAATAGTTTGCTCATTCAGGATTTTGAATGTACACTGCCCCTATTGGAGAGGAAATGAAGATACTATAATTTTAAAAACGCCTTTGCCATTCTTTTTTTTTTTTTGCCTGGGCAGGCACCAGGAATCAAACCCAGGTCTCCGGCATGGCAGATGAGAACTCTGCCTGCTGAGCCACGGTGGCCCACCCTCCTTTGCCATTCTTAAACTTCATAAGCAGATGTTGACTCATTTGAAGACAGATTTTGACTTTAACTAAAAGGCTAAGAATCATTCAGGATAATTAAAAATGAACAATTTTTAAAGTGAAGTTTAGAGTAACTCTAATGTCACATTACTAGTAATTTGAAGTAAAAAGAATAAAGAAGAATTTGTTCAAAGGCACCTGTGAAAATATTCAAGTTCTGTGAGTTTAGCTTTGATGACTTTGAAAGGTAAAAAAAAAAAAAAAAAAAAAAAAATTATTTTGCTTAGTTAGGTCATAGCTAAAAGCTCAGAATCTCCAAATGTAAAACAGGCTTTCTTTGGCCACTGGCAGAGAGGACAATTAATTCCCTGGATGGCTCTGTGTTCACAGGCTCTCGTGTGCATTACAGCCTTGGTGAGCCCCACTGGCACCAGATACCCACTCCCAGGAAGAAGCAACTGACTGCACCGAAAGGCAAAGTACAAAGACAGCCCAGCAAAGTGGTCTCTGCGTACCAGGCTTAATTTAGACACAATTAATCTTAAGTGTAAACGTTCCACAGCATTTTTAAGGTAACGGTGGGTTTACACCTTTAAAACACAAACATACAGGAGTGTAACAACAGCTGTACTAAGTCAATGACTCTCTATTACTACATGGAGTATTTTAAAACTAGAGATGTAATATAATTTTTCCAATACATCAATGATAATATGCCCAAGATTAGAAAAGCAGATTTGGAAATTTCCTTTTTAAAGCTTATTTTCAGATGTTACTTTATTTTTTAATCAATCATATGCGCCAAGATAAATTCTTTAGAAAAAGAAGAGAATCAGTAATTCCGAAAATAGATGAAACCTAGGTCACCTGGCATTTAGTCAAATGATCCATATACCCAGAGAATATAGAAGGTAGGGGAGAGACTTGATGTAAGAAGCCCTCCATAAAGAAAGCAAAGGGAATCTGAGTGAGCACAATTTGATGATTAATCAAGCAGATCTAAAAAGGACTTAAAGGCAAAGTAGAATGTGAATGCAAAAATTAACTACATGAATATAAAACCGAGTTCTACAGGCTTCTACACTTAGAAGAATGGGCAAAACGAGAAGACACAGCAGTTGTGATGGTAAACAGCTACTGCATAAATATTCCAATACAGTTCAATGGTGTTTGAAACATCTGAAAAGGGAAAACAACTTGTTTAAAAACAAAAAAGGTTATACAAGCAAAGTCAGATTGAAAGTGCCCAGGCTGAGGGCAGGAATAACTCAATGCAAAAACAGTACTGAGAAAAACCAATAAGCAAATTTATCTGGAAGGGCAGGTTGCCCCGAATTGCTAAAAACATCTTGAGGAAAAAAAACGAAGCTGGAGGTCTAGCGATGCCGGACTTTAAGGCATATTATGAAGCCACAGTGGTCAAAACAGCATGGTATTGGCATAAAGATAGATATATCGACCAATGGAATCGAATAGAGTGCTCAGATATAGACCCTCTCATCTATGGACATTTGATCTTTGATAAGGCAGTCAAGCCAACTCACCTGGGACAGAACAGTCTCTTCAATAAATGGTGCCTAGGGAACTGGATATCCATAAGTAAAAGAATGAAAGAAGACCCGTATCTCACACCTTATACAAAAATTAACTCAAAATGGATCAAAGATCTAAACATTAGGTCTAAGACCATAAAACAGTTAGAGGAAAACGTAGGGAGATATCTTATGAATCTTACAACTGGAGGCGGTTTTATGGACCTTAAACCTAAAGCAAGAGCACTGAAGAAAGAAATAAATAAATGGGAGCTCCTCAAAATTAAACACTTTTGTGCATCAAAGAACTTCATCAAGAAAGTAGAAAGACAGCCTACACAATGGGAGACAATATTTGGAAACGACATATCAGATAAAGGTCTAGTATCCAGAATTTATAAAGAGATTGTTCAACTCAACAACAAAAAGACAGCCAACCCAATTACAAAATGGGAAAAAGACTTGAACAGACACCTACCAGAAGAAGAAATACGGATGGCCAAGAGGCACATGAAGAGATGCTCAATGTCCCTGGCCATTAGAGAAATGCAAATCAAAACCACAATGAGATATCATCTCACACCCACCAGAACGGCCATTATCAACAAAACAGAAAATGACAAGTGCTGGAGAGGATGCGGAGAAAGAGGCACACTTATCCACTGTTGGTGGGAATGTCAAAGGGTGCAACCACTGTGGAAGGCAGTTTGGCGGTTCCTCAAAAAGCTGAATATAGAATTGCCATACGACCCAGCAATACCATTGCTAGGTATCTACTCAAAGGACTTAAGGGCAAAGACACAAACGGACATTTGCACACCAATGTTTATAGCAGCGTTATTTACAATTGCAAAGAGATGGAAACAGCCAAAATCTCCATCAACAGAAGAGTGGCTAAACAAACTGTGGTATATACATATGATGGAATATTATGCAGCTTTAAGACAAGATAAACTTATGAACCATGTAATAACATGGATGGACCTAGAGAATATTATGCTGAGTGAATCCAGCCAAAAACTAAAGGACAAATACTGTATGGTCCCACTGATGTGAACGGACATTCGAGAATAAACTTGAAATATGTCATTGGTAACAGAGTTCAGCAGCAGTTAGAAACAGGGTAAGACAATGGGTAATTGAAGCTGAAGGGATACAGACTGTACAACAGGACTAGATACAAAAACTCAAAAATGGACAGCACAATAATACCTAATTGTAAAGTAATCATGTTAAAACACTGAATGAAGCTACATCTGAGCTATAGGGGTTTTTTTGTTTTTGTTTGCTTGTTGGTTTGTTTGTTGTTGTTTTTTACTATTATTACTACTTTTATTTCTTTTCTTTATATTAACATTTTATATCTTTTTCTGTTGTGTTGCTAGTTCCTCTAAACCGATGCAAATGTACTAAGAAACAATGATCATGCATCTATGTGATGATGTTAATTAAGAATTACTGAGTGCATATGTAGAACGGTATGATTTCTAAATGTTGTGTTAATTTCTTTTTTCTTTTTTTCTTTCCGTTAATAAAAAAAAAAAAACAGTACTGAGGCAGGAGAAAGTTAGTTACCCAGTGTGTGAGAAAACCATTTCCCAACTGAAGAAATCAGGGTTGGACTTTGAGGAGGAAGATACCCCATCACAAGCTCTGTTCTAAATGATGAAGGAATAGGGGAGAGCCAGGCAGGCCTCCCAAGAGAGGTCCCAACTGAACCGAGTGTTACAGGAAGAAAGCAAGCATCAGAGGCTCAGACTTGGCAGAGAGAGCAGAGAAAGGGGTGCTCATGTCGGAGCTGCAAACAGCTAGAGAGCAGATGGGGTGGGGGCTCGGGGGTACTGCCGCCACGGCATGGCCACACCACCTCAGGTGAGAGAAAGTCAAGTTTCTTGGGAATAGGCAACTAAATTACATTTAGTTAAGCAGAAATTTATGCTATTTATCTTAATGAAAGAATTAAAAGTTAACTTATGTTTATTAAATGTTCTATTACACTGCACCTTACAGCATAGGATTAAAACTTTAATAATGCTTACCTACAACTTAACAAATACTTTTACTGAAGAAGGTGTTTCAGTCTCAGCTTTCCTTGGTCTCTCGGCCTTGACATCTTCATGGTTGGCTGGTCTGCCTTTTGGGGAAAGGAGGAGCTGTTCCCTCACCTGAGGGGTTGGCATAGTGCTTGGTAGCTACTCAATGACATCTGCTGTATTTACTTATTCAGACTAGTCCTAACTTCAAGTTTAAACAAATGCTCTGTCCAGGCAACAGAGTCCAACCCAATCTAGCTTTGAGAATTGTAGGAATGAGCTCAGAAAGAAATGTGTAGTTTATTTATAGGTTGTTCTGCAAATTCACTTCTATTTGTGATGGAAAAATTGCAAAACAAATAAACAAAACATGATGGAAAAACACAGAAAAACAATTTTTGGGCACTATGTGAGAGACAGCGATGGCAAAGCAGCAGCAAGTTGGAGAGGAGCAGGGAGCAAGGGGAGCAGCGAGGGTGTGTGACGGACAAGGAGTAGGAAGACTGCACCCATTCAAAGTCAACTTCCAGAGAAGGACTAAGGACCAGTGTACGTTCATCTCAACCTACTTCTACAATAGTACAATTATTCCTAAAGGTTAAGTACAATTATTACACAGAAATCACTCCACAAAAGAAGTCTATAAATATATTTCAGCAACTTAAAAAATGGAAAAATAGTACCAATCTTTAAAGGGCTCTTAATTTTTAACCAAAAAACTTATCCCTCACACAAATAGGATTGTTTCTTGAGAAATAATTCCACCAGAGGAGGTGGGAAGGAAGGAGAATGAGGAGAGGAGAAACAAAAGGCCCTTTCTGTGCAACGTGCGAACCAGTGCCCATTCCTTCAAAGGCATCGGTAAAGCGCGGTGACCCCAGGGTCTGAACACTCCTCAAGAGGCAGGGCCACAGCACAACAACGCTGTCAGTTATCGAGCACTGGGACAATCTGTTATCTTTGACCGTACTGCTCAGTTGACCCACATCCTTTTTATTTTACTGTTATTTTATAAAAATTCTGACACAATATGTACATGAGTACAAAGCACAAATCAAGACATTTTCTCCCACAAGAGATGCACTTGAAACTCAAATGTGACACCTTATTTAGGCTGACTCCCTTTAGGTCTGAGCACACATACTAGTGTTTATTTTCATTTATGAATTTGGGATAATGCAATAAGCTGAATCAAGTAATTATGGGGGATCTGCGGAGGGCCTGCTGAAATTAAGATGTTGCTAGTATTCTAATTTAGAAACTAAAAATTCAAAAATCTATTTTGACCTTAACTTATATGCTTGGTATCAAAACAATCATTATGCTTCTAAGATACTAAAAAATCTGGTTGTTCAATTAGAGTGTGAGTCAATGTCAAATCCTTATTCTAATAAGAGTAAGTTAAAAGTAAACTTAAATTTAGACAGGGTAAACTATACTTCTCATAATTTCGGCCTTTAAAAAGAGACTTGGGTGGGCCAGAGAGAAGGAAAGTCTGCCTGTGCCTGATGTACACCAAGAGTCAGTCTCACTTCTCAAGCCTGGGCAGTTGCTCTGGAGAAGGCGGTTGTCTCGAATCTTGACCCAGCTCACAGGCTGACTGGAAGAAAGTGATGAGGCCCTGCAGACAAAGTGCTTTATAAACTGGAATGCTGCATGCAAATGCCAGACATTATTACTTTTTCCCAACAGGTCCCCAATTATACGGCAGGCTCATGTTTCAGAAGATCATAAATCTGTAGCCTGAAGACTAGCTTGCACGGCCCACTTAACCAGACACACCTGCTATCCGTCCACCTAGTAGCGGTGGGCGGGCGTAGCCAGGGGCAGGGAGTGAGATGAAGACACAAACGTAAAAAGTCTCTTTTCTTCAGCTTTCCAGTAGGTCAATTATTCTGAGAAGGATGAAAAAGAACAAGTATCTAGACACCATTTCCTGCTAAATGGAAAGTGGAACTACCCAAAAGCTTATTTAATGTGAGAACTGTTCATATATGAAGTGCTCTGAGAAGGACTGAAACAAAAGCATGCTATGTTTGGGGAAAACAATCAAATTAGATCAGTGGATTAGTTTGTAAGTGATAGTGACTGAAAAGACTTGAAGTTGAAAAATGAGTCTACTTTTTATCCTTCAACTTCCTATAGTGAACTATATATAACTAACTATGCTATGAATAGTGATATTCAGGTGAAAAACTAGAGTTTATATTCTCCATGATAAGTCAAATTAGAGAAAATAACCCTTTCTGAGGTGGCTGAACAAGTTCGCTTGTTTGCTTCTTAATAATTCAGTTTCCAGTCTTGTTGACACACATAAAATTCTATAGATAACTATTTTATTTAGTCAGTTAGTTAAAACACACCAAATGCATTTTTATATGCACCTCTTAGGTCTCAACTCTGAAAAATTGCCACATTAATGATTTAAAAAATTTTGCAAAAAGCAAACACTCTTATGATACTACTCTTATGACAACTGTATCCCTACTCTAAAAACTTTTGTTTTAGTATTATTTGCACAAAATAATATGATGACATTGTTTAACCTGCCTTGTATCATTAGCCTTTTCAAGTTCAGGTCTTCCCAGGTCTCTGAATGTTCCCTGTGCTCTGAAGGCACTGCTTTATCCCTTTACCCATGAACAGTTTAACTGGCCACCTAAGGTCTTCCAATCTTCTCCCTGCATGATTCTTTTCTCAAGAATCTCATTCATTACAGTTTCAGTAACAGCTATAAATATTCACTAGAGAACAAACACAGAGGTACCTGAACAGGTAGAGAACATGGTGCATTAGTTTGCTAAAGCTGCTGGAAAGCAATATGCCAGAAATGGAAAACCTTTTAAAAAGGGAATTTAATAAGTTACAAGTTTACAGTTCTAGTGCCAAGAAAATGTCCAAACTAAGGCACCAGCAAAAGGTTAGCTTCACTCAAGAAAGGCTGGTGCTGTCTTTTTCTTTTTCTTGGTTATTCAAAACTTTTATTCTTGGTTATTCAAAACAACTTCTTGCCTCTAGCATCACTTCTCTTTAGTAAATTCTATATAATTGTCATTCTTTCTGCTTGTGCTGGTTTGAAACTGTTATGTACCCCAGAAAAGCCATGTTCTTAAATCCTAATCCAATTTTGTGGGAGCAGACCTATTGTTTAGGGTGGGATCTTTTGATTAGATTGCTTCCATGGAGATGTGACCCACCCAATTGTGGGTGGGACCTTTTGATTGAATTGTTTCCATGAAGATGCGACCCTGACCACTCAAGATGCTTCTTAATCTACTTAGAGGAGTCTTTTAAGAGCTCACTCCTGGCAGAGAAAAGCCAGAGAGAAATATGCCAGGTGCTAAGCATGGACTCACAGAAACAGCCAGAACCTGGAGAGAGCCAAGGGAAGCTAAGAGATGAAATCCTGAGTTTGCCCCAGAAAAGCTAAGTGGGGGCCCACAGACCTTGGAGAGAAGGCACTGTAATCAAGAACCTGGAAGCAATGAACGGGAGCAAAGACCTCAGATGCCAGCCACGTGTCTTCTAGCTGACAGAGAAATTCAGATGCCAGCTGCCTTTTCTCCGAGAAGATATCCTCTTGCTGGTGCCTTACTTTGGACATTTTCATGGCCTTAGAATTGTAACCTGTAACTGAATAAATCCCCTTTTAAAAGCCAATCCATTTCTGTTACATTGCATTCCAAGAGCTTTAGCAGACGGAAACACCGCTCAAGCCAAATACTTTGCTGACTTTTCCTTGCACATGAAGAGCTATCTTCTGCCTGTGTTCATAATAATAGGTCACTTCCTTCAGTCTCTGCTCCCATTTGCCCAAGTGACCCAATCCCTGACTTCATGATATTAATCTTAGTTCCCTTTCATGACATTTCTTTGACTACTGTATTATACTGTGCCAGTTTGAAAGTATTACATACCACAGAAAAGCCATGTTTTAATCCTGATCCAATCTTATAGAGGCAGCCCTTTTTAAAAATCCTAACTCAACACTGTAGGTGGAAACTTTTGATTAGACTATCTCCACGGAGATGTGGCATGCCCAACTGTGGGTATGACCTTTGATTAGATGGAGCTGTGATGCCACCCATTCCAGGTGGGGCTCGATTAGTTTACTGAAATCCTTTAAAAGAGGAAACATTTTAGAGAGAGTCAGAAATGACGGTGCCCACAGAGCCTGCACAGCACACTGAGCCCATACACCCAGAGATGCTTGGAGAACAGTTGCTTCATAGAACAGAGACATGGATGTTTCAAAATACTTAGAGCCCAACAGATGTTGCTATGGGATGTTAAGCAAGTCAGAACCTGGAGAGAGCCAAGGGAAGCCAAGAGATGAAAGCCAGTCCTGGGAAAGCAAAGCGAGGAACCCCCACAGGAACAGAGGCTGAAAGCAACAGAACCCAGGAGAAAGGGACCAGCAAGAGACCAGTGTACCTTCCCAGCTGATGGTATTCCAGATGCAACAGCCTTTCCTGAATTAAGTACCTTTACCTGGGTGCCTTAGTTTGGACATTTTCATAGGCTTAGAACTATAAAGGTGTAACATTAAATTCCCATCATAAAAGCTGTTTCATTTCTGGTATATTGCAGTCTGGCAGCATTTATGAAACTAATACATATACTATTTAAACAATTTTATGTTTACATTTACTTGTTAGATTTTCTAAAAATTGTCCTTGGTTAAATTTGGTAGTTAGTTCAAAATATATAAAAAATATTTAGAGAAAGAAACAATTAATTTCTCATTTTTTCCAACAAAGGATTCAAGGTGATAGAAGAATGCCCAAGTTTGTCACTCACAATGATTCAATGTTTAACCTCTTGATTTAATACGAGGCTAAACTCATTACGTGGTAGGAAAACTTAAAGATATAAATTGCTTTTACTTCCTTACCCAAAGATGAAGAATGAAATCTTTCTGAACATTTAAGAGTATCAGTCCCAAGAGGAAATAGATACAGTGGAAGAAGGCAAGAAGACAACACTGTTCACAGCAACAACTAACACAAGTGTAGAGAAGAGGAGACTGATCTGTAAAGTACGTGCCATGTGTCAAGTGCCTGGCCAGGGTACTTCCCAGGTTATTCATTTAATCTTTACTAACAGATGCAGTTATTCTCATAAATATGAAAACAGATTTATAGACCTCTGCTTAAAGGTGTACTGCTAGTAATTAGTAAGAGAAAAGATACATTGATTAAATTTGTGTGATTCAGATTTTCAGAGAGCAAAAGGGCAGGTTCCCAAGAAGTGTTAAGACAGAAAAAAGTGCATTCACATAGAGAACTGAACCCATTGAAGAGCTCACACGGACTTCACAAATTTCCCAACTTGGGGTTCTACATGGTGACTTAAAATGGAGCTTAAAGCATTACCTGGTTTAGAGTTACATGGGAAAAGTCAGCTATGATAGCTTAGGCACACCCATTTCTGAAGTCACTATACAAATGCAAAGGTGATCAAAACACCCAGGTAACAATGATGCAGTGGACATACGTAAACTTTTCAAAACTACACTTTGTCACTTAGGTAGAATAGCTAAGCAGAGCTTCAAAAGTGGAACATCTAATTATACAGAAATATTCTGGAAGGCTGGCTTATTTAATATTCATTTGGATAAACAAATGAGGAAATAATTTATTTTTCAAAGAAGTTTTTTAGGAGGTGGTATTTCCCCCCTTTGACACTTAATATCTGAGATTAAGATTCAAGTGACAGTAACTCCAGTATTCTAAGAAACATGAACACCTTATACCACAACAGAACTTGACTGGTTCAGAACAGGATCATATGTTTCTGTTTTCACCATTTCCTACTTAAGAAATGCAACCTAAGTGTCAGTAATAATCCATTGTCTTTTGACTAAAACTTAGGTCTAAGAATGTATTTCAAAGACACAAAAACATAAAACACAGAGTTAGTATTAATAAAATAACAGAATCTTTTACCTTCTGGATCATAGCTTTGGAAAACTCTTCTGGCTTGTTCTGAAGGAGCCTCAGGGGCAACTAAAGCCATATCCTGAAAAGATAAAAGGCATGGCATCAAACATCCACAAACCAAGAAGTTAAAACAAATGAGCAAAACTAGGGAGGGTGAAGACATGATGGTTTTTGAAGTCAGAGGACTCCGAGTTATTTCTATATCATGGAGAAGTCATACATTCTGTGAATCTGAATTTCTCCATCTGAAAAATGGGAATACTCCAACCACAGAGAACTGTTGTACGAATTACATGATGCTTTTATAAAAACACCTGAAAATCATAATATATTATAGATAATTAATATAAAAATGCAATCTGCAAAAATTAAGAACTTACATATTTGCTTCACAGTAATGTCCAGGCAAGACTATAACTTGAAATATTCTCTAGTTTTCAAATATTCAAAAATAAAGCCCAGAGTTTTATTATAGCAAAAAATATAGACAATTATATACCAAAGTATTCGAGATCTATTACTTTAGTATGCATGCTATATTACTATCTAGTCAAAGATCAATCAAGTTCTGCAAGCCCAGAATTTCATTTTTCTTAATTCAAAAGAAACACCCTAAATGCAGAATTATTCTATTTCCTACTGAAACAAATTCTCCATTGTTACTAATTCCTCACAGTAACAATGTTACTATTTACTAAAATTCTCAACACAAAGATTCAATGCTGTCTGTGATTCCTTGCAGAACTTTATGCCACCTATCCAGCAGATTCTACCACTTGGTGGACATGAATCCAGAATCCAGACTCCATTTTTTTTCCTTCTAGTCACAGTTTTTGTCTAAGCGTTTGAATATAATTGCGCTCCCACAGACAAGCCTCACCAGAAAACATGTTTCCAAGTCTGCCTTCCTGTCAGCCCAAATCCTTTTTAAGAAGTTATGGGGCATGGCATACATTTTAAATAAAATTTTTTTGTAAGAAATATACTAACCGTCCTAATCATACTATCAGTTCACTCCTGCTCACAGAGGAAGGCATCAACTTAAAGAATTACAACAGTTCTTATACAACCAAGAGGACTCGGTTCCCGAGAACCTCAACAGAATGTTCAGTTCACATGGAAAACAAGAATGACTTATAACAAGGCAATCCAGCAAGCCCTTATACATTTTTAATGAATTATAACTAAAGACAAAATAATGCAAATAATTTAAAGACCAACTGACATGACTCATGATTTCTCCCTTTCCTGCATTTACAATGATACTGTTTTGCAGAAAATGGCATGCTAAGTGCCATGTTTTCCTCTGGTCAAATGTTCAGTGCCTTTCTGACTTTATGATTTAGTCCTTTATTGCTGGAAGCCTAAGTGGTAGGCTGGATTCAGTGCTGGGGAGGGGACCACGTGTTCTTAATCTTACCACTAAAGATGTTATTTTTACTTGGGTGTGGCCCAGCTGAATGAGGTTGGGCCTTAATCCTGCAACCGGAGGCTCTACGAGCAGAAAGCCACAGAGGGGCAAAAGGTGGAGTGAAAGGAACCCGAGGACTGCCAGCAGGCAGAATACACGAGCCCTGGGAGAAAGCAAGCCTTTCAGCCTCCGACACTGAGAGCCAATACATTCCTAATGTTATTCCATCCCCCTGGGGCATATGTCATAGCAGCTGGGAAACTAAGACAGCCTGGATTCTAATCTTTTGCTATCATAAACAATGCTGCAACAAATAAACTTGCACAGGTTATTTCATACCCATGCAGTTGGATCTGCAAGGCAGAGCACCAAAACAGGATTGTTGGGTCAAAGGAATTTTGTAATTTTGGGAATCTTGGGTTATGTTCATTTAACCTATTTGGAACAATATTTCTTAAAACCCTCTTTCCTTTCCCTAACACCTCACCAGTGTAGCCCTAGCTCTGAGGTGAACTTGGCTAAAGTCAGGATTGCAGTGCCAGTCTGCTCCCTTCTGTCAGATTTAGGGAGCAGCAACTGACACCCAGCCTTATCATCATTACTTAGCTTCCTTTATCCTCCTCAAACTTTCAGTGTAAAAATTTCTATTCTGCTATAGGCTTTAGCTGCTATAAGCTTTAGCTCCTTTACCCATTTCCAACCCTGTTTCTTTCTTCCTTTTCTGTCTTTCCCTTTCCAATGGCTCCTGGAGTCTGGATGGGCATCAAAACTGGTTCTGGTGGTGGAGGATGTGTGCAGCTGTACATCACATTTCATAGCCATTCCTTCTAGTCACCACCTGCTCCATTTGAGCCTCTCTTGGTTACTATTAAGTGAGTGGGAAACGCATGCAATGTTTTGAAATAGTACTTAAAATTTGTAAATACTATTTAAAACTATGATCTAAAGACGGTCAAGGGATTATTAGAGTGTTTTTCTTGGTTAAAAACAAAAGAATCTTTTTGGGGAATAGGGAGGTAGAGGAAATAAAGCATTACTTTTTAATTATTGCAAAGTTAAGTTTTGGAAATTACCACTATTATAAAGTTGGGGGAGGCAAAAAAGTTCCACCGTTTGTAGCCATGGAATAAGAGTGACACCAAATTCTCTGGCATTAAGGACCTTCGAAAATGCAGCTGTCCCAAGAGAATTTAAAACGATTACCTGATGCTCTTGTCACTAAATTCCAAGTATTACAAATGGAAAATATTCTATACTAATGCAGAGAAGAACGAAAGTAGACTTAAATTCACTGCCTACGTCTTGCTCTGCGTACAATTATATTGGAAAAAAAAACCTGGGCTGTAGGAAATGTGTACCTTTTTATTTGAATAGGCTGTACTTGTTAGTACGAACAGAAATTTCAGCTGATGCTTGGACTGAAGTCCTAGTGTACTCTAGATTATCAAACACTCATTTAAAGCAGAGACCAGCCAATTTTTCTGTAATAGGCCAAGACAGTAAACAGTTTAGGCTTGTAAGCCATACGATCTCATGGATCACACATAAACAAATGAGCATAGCTGTCTACTCACGAAACGTTCGTGCTGGTTTGAAAGGATGTATTTACCCTAGAAAAGCCATATTTTAATCCTAATCCCATTTTGTAAAGGCAGCCGCTTCTTCTAATCCCTATTCAGCACTGCATGCTTGAAACTGTAATTAGATCATCTCTCTGGAGATGAGATTTAATCAACAGGGGTTGTTAAACTGGATTAGCTGCAGGCTTGTCTCCACCCATTTGGGTGGGTCTTGATTAGTTCCTGGAGTCCTATAAAACAGGAAACATTTTGGAGAATGAGATTCTGAGAGAGCAGACAATGACATAGCCACAAGAAGCAGAGAGTCCACAAACCAGCGACCTTTGGAGATGGAAAGAAGGAAAACGCCTCCCAGGGAGCTTCATGAAACAGGAAGCCAGGAGAAGAAGCTAGCAGATGACACTGCATTTGCCATGTGCCCTTCCAGATGAGAAAGGAACCCTGACCATGTCCACCACGTGCCTTTCCAGATGAGAGAGAAACTCTGACCATATTTGCCAAGTGTCCTTCCACTTGAGAGAGAAACCCTGAACTTCATCGGCCTTCTTGACCCAAGGTATCTTTCCCTGGATGCCTTACATTGGACATTTCTATAGACTTGTTATAATTGGGACATTTTCTCGGCCTTAGAACTGCAAACTAGCAACTTATTGAACTCCCCTTTTTAAAAGCCATTCTGTTTCTGGTATATTACATTCTGGCAGTTAGCAAACTAGAACAATGTTCATCTTGCTAAAACAGGCAGTGGGCTGAATGTGGCCCGTGGCACAGTTTGCCAATCCCTAATTAGAGAGTATATTTCTCTCCAAATCTCTAACACTTATTCAACCCATCATCTTTTCAACACATATCTGCAGGTGTAAAGATGTCATAATCACCTTCCTAGATTTTACAAAGAAGATATTTTGGCTGTCTTCTATGTCAGACAGAAGGAACAGAGTCAGGAAAGGAAGGGATGGGAGGCAGCAGAGCTGAAGAGAACTGAGAAGAGCTGTCATGGCATACGACAACACTCAGTGTTCGCCAGCTGCTGGCTCCACCCAGGCTATGAGGAATAGGGTGTGGGCACCAGTAGGTTAGGGCTGGAGAGGCTGCAGTAAGATACTGAACCAGAGGAAAGAGAAGAGTTCAAAGGAATAAGAAGGCAGGATTTTCAAAAAGGAACTTAGGAATCTTATTGCTTGAAGTTAAGAACTGTGAAACAAAATCTCAAAACATCCTGTGTGAGAAAAAGAACAGAAACTCCCTGTGTGAACTACTCAAACTGATATGCCCTTCTCCACTGCCCCCCACCCCTCCACCAGTGGCACTGGTCAGGTTCCACCTAACAAAACCACCAACTCTGTCGTTACTAATAATGCAAATTGTGCCTCATTAAAATATCATGTTAGCTCCTTTGGGCTCAGTGATACACTGATAGCTAATTTACTAAACTTCTAAGGAATGAACTCTCGTTAATCATACCAGTTGTAAGATGTGTGTATTAAAGTGGAAAAAAAGAAAAGAAAATTAAGTAAAAAATCTAAAAAATTACTGTAAATTCTCATGAAAACATTCCAGAAGTTCTTATCCCCAAATTAAAACCAGTATATAGTCTTCTAAACTGATTGTCAGCTTGTTTATTTTGAGTGTTTACAATGCTTTTAGACTGTTATAGAAAAATGATCTCTTGGTTAAAGCTTGCTTAAGTTTACATGTTTAAATGCTCATACATGAACCCAGGAAAAGTTATAAAACCACCTTCTATTCCCTTTAAAGTAGTTCATGTTGAAGTTTTAACTTTCTAACTTGATTTAAAATGACAAATTCTGGCACTAATTTTTACCAATTTATTTAAGCTAAACATTTTTAAACAAGGTCCCTAATATATAGATCTGTAGCAGGAATGACCCACACATTAAATTTGGCAATATGCTAATATTGAATGTATTTTATATTTACACAGTAATTTTAAACAACAAATTCAGAATTTCACTCAATTGACAAAGAGTAATTTACACTATTAAGACAACATACGTTAGTGATAGAGACATTATAATAGCTCTCTTTTTCTCTCTGCATGTAAAGGATCTGATCCAGTTATAAAGGATGAAATCAGTAGCACTATCATGGAACAAATATGGAATGTGAAGAGGGTCCCAGCCCTCAGATTTCCAAGGTTTACCATGCCAATAGCATTTAGATGACAGGTTTAGTATATTTTTCCATCTTAACTATTTACATACCCATACTTTTTTGAGCACTACCAAGCCTAACAGATGGTAGAGACAATCTCATCTGTGTCCTTAAGTTCATGGAGAGTGGAAAAGAAAGAAAAATATGCTACTTTGTGCCTATTTTCTTGCATATTATTAAAATTATCTTAAGAAAATTACTTTCTAAAATAAAGTTAAAACATTTACTAGCCCCCTCCCCTCAAGAAAAGGCTCCCTGAATAAGTAACGAGATTCCAATTAAGTAATTCTATGTTATCCAAGTCAGCAGAGATATTTGAAAGCGTTTTCTATCCTTCATCCCTGGCTGTATCTCTTAGGAGTACATTTCCATGTGAACTGCAGCTGAAACACTTGTAGGGACTCAGTTGAAAAAGACTCTAAGCATTAGTCAAGTATTTACACACTGCTTTAGGTAGCTATATTTAAGCTCTGATTTACCACCAAATTTACATTTATTCTAAATACAGTAGTTTATAGTTGTCTGATCTACTCAGATACTTTTATCAGAAGAATGTTAGAGGAAAGAAATTTCTATTCAACCAATTTACTGGTCAACAGGGATTGCTAAACAATAATCTAGCTTCACCAAACTTCACTTAATCAGCAAAGTACTATAGAAAGGAATAAAAAAAAAGCTGTAATGGGACTATCCAATATCCTACAGTCATGAAAATAAATATCCCTTTTCCAAGTAGTTTGTCTGTATCATCAGCATAACTGTACCTGCTGTTCACCATAAACCTTTTATAATGTTGTAACACTAGCTATCTTAAACATCTACTGAAATAGCACTGCTGGTTTTGGTTGGAGGGGTAGGCATAAGTAGTGTATTACTGAAGGGTCTTTAGAGTTTACTTATCATACCTTCATCATTATCAAAGCACTTTGCTGCCAGGAGCAAAGAACCATTGAGACACTTAACTAATTTAAGGTTAAGATTACATTTACATGAATTAATTAGGAGAGGTCAGGCTCACGTGAAATGACTCAGGAGTGAACACGCTCATGTGAATTAACTCAGGAGTGAAATAACTCGAGAGGTCACACTCATGTGAAATAATTCAGGAGAGGTCATGTTCATGTGAATTAACTCAGGAGAGGTCAAGCTCACGGGAATTAACTCAGGGGAGCTCGCACGCCCATTATAGACATTGTAGCCTGTAGGCAATAATCCGTAATGCTCGAGTCCTTCCTAATTACTAAAAAAGTAAATTCAGAATCAATAAAATGAACTGGTATATAATTTACCTTTAGGAGTTAAGTTTCATTTTAAAAACAATTTACAATGTTTCAAAAGACTCTTCACTCATTATACGTGCCAGTTTGAAGCTATTACGTACCCCCAAAAAGCCATGTCCTTTAATCCTCATTCAATATTGCTGGGTGGGATGTTTTTGATTGTTTCCATGGAGATATGACCCACCCAATTGTGTGTGGTAACTTTTGATTAGATAGTTTCCATGGAGATGTGTCTCCACCCATTCAAGGTGGGACTGTTTACTGGAGCTCTTTAAGAGGCAACCATTTTGGAAAAAGCTTTAGAGATACCAGAATTGACAACGTTCACACAGCCAGAGACCTTTGGAGATGAAAGAAAACACCGGCAGGGGAGCTTCATGAAATAAGAAGCTGGGAGAGAAAGCTAGCAGATGTTACCATGTGCCCTTCCAACTGACAGAGGTGTTCTGACCTTCTTGAACCAAGGTATCTCTCCTCGGATGTCTTAATTTGGACACTTATATAGCCTTGCCTTAATCTGGACATTTTCACAGCCTTAGAACTATAAACTTGCAACTTAATAAATTCCCCTTGTGAAAAGCCATTCTAGGTTCTGGTATATTGCATTCTGGTAGCTTGCAAACTAGAACACTATAGTTATGAAAATGATCTGGGAACTACTATGAAACAGATTTTAAGTCAATTATCAAATGTTCCCAAGGCTTCAGTTCCAGCGTCGCAAGCCATCAACTGATGCCATCATTTGAAAGTAGGCAAAGCAGTGGTCTTTTCCCCTTACTTTTCCATCACCTTCCAAATTGTTTGCAAGCTCCCAGGCACTTTCTCCAGCAGCCCTCTGCTGTGAGGCACAATTTGGGACAGGGAAAGAAAAAGAAAGCAGAGCCCTTTGAAATTCTTCTTCCAGAAAAAGTGAACTCCAAATGCACAAGTGGAAATGTGGCAATAGGAGTAAGTATCTCCAAGAGATGTGATCTCATTACACCACACTCATTGCTCATTGTTAAAATCAATGAATTGTGTATACTTTCATTGCTCCAGTACACACAAAAAAGGTGCATACTGTTTGTTGAAAGCTTCAATCTACCAGATCCTTTCAGCCCATCACCTGGAAGCGATCCTAAAAATGTCCTCCTGTGTCTCTCACCACTCTCATTATCGCTTTTTGAATTCTAGGGGGGCTGTTACTGCAGCAAACTGGCTAAAGGAATTAAACACCAATATTCCTGCTGGGGTTTTACTTCCCTGTGCCACATGCAATATACTCCTCTTCTTCCTCATGCTATTAGGGGTAATGACTTCAACAAGATAAGCTGCACGTGACTGATTAAAGATTACACTGAATACTTTTATATTTCATATGAAAATGAATGCCTAAAAAAAAACACTGAAACATCCTGTAGCCTGGACAGTATTAGGAATTTAACCTAGGAAGGGACAGAGTAATAAGAATGAAAAACAGGGGATGTCCCTGACCTACAAAATCCTACCTCATTTTCTACTATTTTAAACAATGTCCGACTGATTGCAAAATGGTCATAGTACACAACTTATAATATTCTTAAATTTTATCACAGTTTTACAGAGAAGCTTTTACTGTTTATGGAGAGGCTGCTTTTTCATTCGTGGATATACCTTACATATTCATTCATGCCTTGGTGATTCACACTGAGTCTTTCATATTAGCAAAAGCATGGAAATATGGTAAAGGGAAGTGGGATTTCAGAATAAATCTGATTTTTAAAGCTGATTCTATATCCAATCTCTTGGCACAACTAATATGGTTCAGCTGTACTAAAAGCATTCACTATTCTCCAAATACACTGGGAATTTTCACATTTCACATCGCTTGTTTTTTTGCTTAATCTTTTCTTCAAGCCTCATTTCCTGTAACTTTAAAGTGTCAACTCTTCTGTTCCTCCTCTCCCCTCTTCCAGTCACTACTCCACTGTAGTCTGATATTTCTTTTTCTAAAGGAGGGAAGAATTTAAAAATGGTACGTACCTCACAGGGTTGCTTTGAGGATTAAATGAGGAATGCTTGTAAAATTCTTAGCACAGTGTCTGACCCACGGCACTCAAATAGCACCAACCATTACAAGGCAGTTTTAATATTTGCATTGCATCAAAAGCATGAGCAATGCCGAATTTTTGCTGTAATTATTGTGAGAGAACAGAAGTGAATCTGGTAGTCTCTCTGGTCACAAGAAGACAGTGGATGGAGTAAGAATAGGGCAAGAAGGGAATGAGAGAGTGGGCAGTCACAGTCCCCAACAGTCCAGGCTGGACCACATGTGCCGAGCAGGATTTGGATGAGCACATTCTGGATAGAGGATGGCAGAAACAAAAGCACAGAAAATAAACAAGCAAAAAATAAAAAAACTGTTAACACTTAAGGACTATTCATATGCGACCTTTTGCCCTAATATGCTATCAGTTCCCACTGGCTACAATTACTTTCATCAATTATGGACAGAGGGCTATGAGTGTGGACTTTCTGGTACAGATTCTCATTAAAACTCATGGATTTTCACTCATGACAAAATACTTTCAGGCCCTTCTGCAGATGGTACTGTTACCTTGTTTAGACAATTATCTGAATTCCACAATCACACAAAATTAGGAGCAACAAACTCAAAGGGAGAATGGGACTATTACCAGCAACTGACAATGAGAAATGATAATGAAGAAAAAGAACATTTAGAAAAATTATGAAGACCAGATATAGAATCGCACTGGAGGAAGGCATTCAGAGTAGCAGCAAAGAGCACATAAGGGCAATTACTGTTCACTTTATTTAAGGAGGCAGGAAAATGTTCAATACATTTTAGAAGGATTCCAGTCAAAATTATTAAAAATAAAACGTTTTAGTGTTACAGTGGTACAATTAGCATAACCCTAGATAGCTGATAAAGGTTAGTCCTAAAATGTGCCAGGCAAATAGGAAACCGCTTGTGCTTAAAATTCACAAAGAAAAAAATAATACCCATTCAAATGATTGGAAATTGTAAGTATGTGTAGACTTTGACCCAAGCTTCCCAAATAGTTCAAATAACAGATTAACTTTAGTGTCTTCTGCTGTTGCTGTTATTTGAAAAGAGACTTGCAGGACATGTTGTATTTAAACTATAAAAATAATTAACTACAAATTCCCTTTCTGTAGTAGGTAAGGTATAAAATCGAACATGAGCACAAAATAAAACATACAGCTAAAGGTAATGGATGGGATGACTAACTTCATTAAAGTACAGAAAAACTCTATTACAAAATGCCTGGCTATGAATTTAATTTTATTCCTAGTCCCATGAATTTTACCCAATAATTAAAGATATATACAGGTGACATTTCTTTATAAGAAAGTCTTTAAAGAATTATTTTACTTCTCTTTCTTAAAGCTGTGTTATTACATGTAGAGAAATGAATTAATGGTAAATCAGATGCCCTACATTTAGGCACATAAAAACAAGGGCTCAAGGACTTAAATTTCAGTGTACTTCCTAATGTTACACCAAAGAACAGAGCAGAAAAGAAGCTTGTTCCCACAGAAATAATTCTATCTAGACTCCCAGTAACAGATACCACTGTGAGTGCATGATTAGCTCACATAGGAACAGTTAAATGCTCTGTTTTCCTTTGCATTTTGTTCAGGCTTTCTGTGTATTTTATGTTGAAACCTTCATGTGTTTTTGTGTGCTCTGACCTGAAAGGAAAACTGCAATAGTACAGCAAAGTCAAAGATGATACTCTGTATACTCAGAGTACTTTTCTAACCATAAGAACATTAAATTAGCCACGGAGGCAGGTTCCAACTATATTTACATGGAATCTATCTACATTTTATACATATAATTCTAATAATATATTATTATCTATATTATATATAGATATAATAGATAATATTAATAGATAATAATATTGAAGGCATCCAATCTTGTGGGGCCAGATCTATTGTTTAGGTCGGGAAACTTTGACTGATTGTTCCCATGGAGATATGACCTTTTGGGTAGATTATTTTCATGGAGATGTGGAATGCCCAATTATGGGTGTGGCCTTTTGATTAAATGGAGATGTGACTCCACCATTCAAGGTAGGTCTTGATTAGTTTACTAGAGCCCTTCAAGGGGGAAATAGTTTGGAGAAACCTCAGATGCAGACACTTGGAGAATAGTTGCTTCAGAGCTGACAAGAGACATGGATGTTTGGAGATGCCTAGATGCAGGCAGAACCCAGCAGATGTCACCATGTGCATTCCCATGAGATGCTGACAAGCCAGAACCCGGAGTTGTGTCCTGGAGGAGCTAAGTGAAGGCCCACAGACACTTAAGAGAGGAAACCACTGGCATCGGAAGCTGGAAACAACAGAACCAGGAACAAGGACCAGCAGATACCAGCCACATATCTTCTCATGTGACAGACATAGGCCATTGAGTCAAGATACCTTTTCGAGGATGCCTTAGTTTGGATATTTTTCTGGCCTTAGATATACTTGTAACTTATTAAATTCTCTTTTTAAAAGCCATTCCAGTTCTGGTATACTGCATTCTGGCAGCCTTTAGAAAACTAAAACATCAGCTATTTTTTGATTCATAAGTTAGGGAATCTACTGAATTCTTATGTTCAAAGATAAATGAACTGGATATATACAAAGTAAGTTAGTACAAAGGGTTGAGGGAGGGGCTGAATGTAGAGGGTGAGGAGTGGCCAGAGGAGACCTCACTGAGGAGATTACACTGATAAATGACCTAAAGGAGGGTCAGTGGCCTTCATGCTGGTACCCGAGGCAAGACTCCTCCAAGCAGAGGGAGCAGCGGGTGCAGAGAGGAAGGGAGCTGGGAGACTGAGCAAGACCTGGAGAGAGATGGGCAGGAAAAAGGGAAAGACCTTCTGGTGGCAGGGTCAGTCAGGTGCAGTCTGCCATGTTCTGAGGGCTTCGGCTTTGCACTGAGGGCAAGGGGAACCCTTGCAGGGTTTTAGCCGCAGAGGGACAAGATGTGAGTCACATTTTAATGGGATTGTTTGGCTGCTGAATTGGCAAGGGCAAAAGAGAGGTGATCAGAAGAGGCTATTGCAATTATCTAGGCAAAAGATTCTCCAATTTTATTTTTCAGTTCTTTCAGGTTTTTGGTTTCTCTTTTGTCCTCTAAGTGTTCTTTTCTTGCAGCCTTTATAGTTTCAAGGCTGGAATACCTTCTCTGAGGGTATTAGGTTTCTCAAGTTTTCTTTGATTCCCACACTGTTTCTGTTTTCCCCATCTATTCTGATTTGTTTTTCATGTAAGCATTCCACAAATGCCTGGTGACCCCTGGTCCGCTCACACTTAAAGGTGAGAAACTTAAGCCCCTTCTATTGCCCATGAATGACAGCTTCCGGGTTACCTGTCATGCTGCCCCCAGCCCCACCAGAGCCCAGACAGCCAGTGGCCAGGCCTTTCTTCGTGGGAGCCGTGAGGACATTCTGACGGGGGAGACAGTACAACTTAGTTTTTAAGTTTTACCTAAGGTCTGCCATGTCTCACTCTTCCTTCTATTATGTAAAAGGGCACAAACAAAAATCAGACATCGACAGTATTACAATGAAGACTATTACAAGTGGAAGGCTCTTAAGTTTGATGACAGAGGATTAAAAATGGTTTGAAATTCTTGAAGATTTTTAAATGGATGCAACCTTATTTGCTAGATTAGTTAAAAACAGAACAATTTATTGAAGTAAGTAATTTAAAGAGGAATGCACCCAGTAAGAAAATGGGGAACTGTTACTTTCACAGAGAATATGATTTAGACTCTGGCTTGCATGCCAAGGAGGGTAAAAAGAGCAAATGACACTGTATTGAGGTACCAAAAGAAGGATGGTATTTAAATCATTCTTTCTCATGTTACATCTAAGAGGAAATTTTAGTTTTTGTGAACTTTTAAAATGGTGACAGATTAAATGGTGGTTATCGACTACAATCTTCATTTAAAAGGTAACCCATTGTTCTAGTTTGCTAGCTGCTGGAATGCAATATACCAGAAAAGGAATGGCTTTTAAAATGGGGAATTTAATAAGTTGCTAGTTTACAGTTCTAAGGCTGAGAAAATGTCCCAATTAAAACAAGTCTATAGAAATTTCCAATTTAAGGCATCTAGGGAAAGATACATTGGTTCAAGAAGGCCGATGACCTTCAACATTTCTCTCTCAGCTAGAAGGGCACATGGTGAACATGGTGGCGTCTGCTGGCTTTCTCGTTGCTTTACAAAAGGGACTCACTCCAAAATGTTTCCTCTTTTAAAGGATTCCAGTAAGCAACTCCACTTTCAATGGGTGGAGACACACCTCCATGGAAATCATCTAATCAAAAGTTATCAAACCCACAATTGGGTGGGTCACATCTCCATGGGAACAATCAAAATGCTCCCACCCAGCAATACTGAATGAAGATTTAAAGGACATGGCTTTTCTGGGGTCCACCACAGACTCAAACCAGCACACCCACTCATAAAAGAAAAGGTGTCACAATAAATTTAAGGACACCTTGAAGCATTTACCACACAGCACTTAAACTGGAAAAGTGCCTAAGGTTTAAAAACAGATGACTACAGGGTATATTACTGCCAGATAGTTTCTGTTAAAAATGTTTCACTCCACCTCTAATACTTATTTGGCTCATATACCTAAAACTGAAACAGATGGATAATAATCTAGCTTAGGTAACAACGTTCTCAGTAAGATGACTACAAAAATTGCTTAAAATTTACAAGATTTTATCACTACTTACAAACTCTACCTCCTCATCTGTTACTTAAAATCTTATTTTTTCTTGCCACATTCATAACAAAGCATTACATTAAACCAAAAACATATTTTAGAAGGAAAGTTTAAACATTTGATAAATACCTTTCAAAAATGAACATGATAATTACAGTTCAAATACTAGTTCAAATATAAAATAAACCCAATTAAAGTACCAATAGTTCTGTATACACCCAAAAGAATTGAAAGCAGGACTTGAACAAATATTTGCATGTCAATGTTCACAGCAGCATTATTCACAATTGTCAAAAGATGGAAGCAACCAAAGTGTCCATCAGCCAACAAATGGATCAATAAAATGTGATATATACACTCATGGAATATTATCCAACTGTAAAAAGGAATGAAGCCTTGATGCTTGCAACAATTACGGTTAAAACTTGAAGACATCATGTTGAATGAAATAAGCCAGACACAAAAGAACAGCTATTGTATGATCTCACTGATGTGAAATAATTAAAATAAGCAAATTCATTGAGTCAGAAACTAGAATACAGGTTACCAGGGGCCAGGACGGTGTTAGGGAAGGGGGAGTTAATGCTTAAATTATACAGTGTTTCTATTCGGGATGATGGGAGTTTGGAATGGATGATGGTAATGGTAGCATGGCACTGTGAACGTAATTAACAGCACTGAACTATACATTTGAATGTTGTTAAAAAGGGGGAAGTTTTAGGTTGTATATTTGTTACTAAAATAAAAATTAAATAAAATCATAGGACTGACTGTAAAACAATGAGCCCTAAAATAAACCATGGACTATAATTAATATTACAATTATTAAAATGTTCTTTTATCAGTTGCAATGAATGTACCATACTAATGCAAAATGTATTAATAGGGTAGTATATGAGAACTCTGCACTTTATGCATGATTTTTCTGTAAACCTCCATGTTCTCTAATAAAAAACAAACCTGAGTCCAAGTTTTAGATTAAAAGAGGGAGATATAAAAAAATAAAGAGATTGGGGAAAAAAACTGTAAAAAGCATTTTGGGATCATTTGGAGAGTTAATTATTACTTAGATGGTAGACTGTGTTTGATTCTTATGTTTTTCTCACATCTTTGGTATTTTAAAATTTAGGAATTGCAATTGGAAAATCATAAACACTCAAATTCAATGCTAGATAAACTAGTTAAATTTCAAACTAAACCCATTATTTCAAGGATACAAACGGACATAGGCCAATAGCTTAAAGTTCTAAAAATGAGGTAAGAATGAAGGAGGAGGGTGGTGAAGAAAAAAACTCAGTAATAGAAGTTAAATAAATTTATAAAAATTCAATTCACGATAAAACTAAAGTTGACATGTCAAAGACATTTTTTTCTGGGAAAGAATTTAGAAATTTGGTCAATCTACCACTACTCTATCACATGCAAGAACTCAGATGTTTGTCCATCTTGATATAAACATACCAGTCCCACAATCTGGAAAAAGAAGCCTGAGTATTTTCAATTTCAGCCATGAAACTAACTGTGGGTAACATTTGTGAAAGTTTATAAGTGATATTTTTGGTACTACATAAATACAAATTATTCTAAAAATTCAATGTACATATATTTAAATGCCGTTGATTTATAAATAATACTTTTAAATCATTAAAATTAATAAAAATCAGAACTACTGCTATTTGATGAACATAAATCTGGCTTCTTCATCTTATTTGTAACATGTAGTTACTAGTACATATAGTTTTGTCCAAAGTAATTTAATTTTCAGGAAGAAAGGCAATGCCTACCCTTTATTCTTATTGTATGAGTCTAATAAGTAAAACTTTCATTCCTACAAAAATGTAATTACAAGCATATAGAATATATAAAACCAGTTACTGTAACCTAAAACTTGAAAATAAATCTCTGATTAGATGATCAATTCAGCTTTCCATTGGTATCTGCAATGATGCTCAATTTTTTATTTGTAGTCCTACAAATTTCAATGTTTGGTAATTTCAGGGAAATTATTCCTTCACAATTATTTTTGTGCTTTAAATTTTGCTGGCCATGTTTTCTAAATTATTAATTTGCTTAACACATATCCTTCCTTGCTATAAAAAAGGTTATATTCAATATAATTTCTGATAGTTGATATTTTACTCTGAGTTATAAGATTTCTACATTTCTAAGCACACACTATTAGAAAACATATATTTTTAATCACTTTATAGATTTGTTTCCTTTGGTACAAAGAATGAAATTTGCTAACACTGAGTTTCCATTTTAAGCTCGGGACTGTTTGCCCAGTGCATTGGCCATCACTGCCCTCTGCAGGAGCCATAGGTAGGAGGTGATGTCAGCCCCGTGCCCCACCTGCAAGGTCCAACCCCTCCCGAGCTCACCTCACATGAAGTGCTGGCAGTGAGCACAGCGCTTTGAGCAGGAGTGGCCATGCTCCACACTAGCAAAGCAGTTACACTCACTTTCTGAGGCTCCAAGATGCAGTCATTAAGAACGATCTCTCAGTAGCCCCCTAACACTGAGTCCAACCTACTGCCAAGTTTCATCACTTCACCTCAGGAGCAGATGCTCCAGTTCAGGTACGAGTATCCATCTCTAACTCCACTACTGGACCCCACAGTCTTCTTCACTTACCTGGAGTACTGCCAACTCCTCAGTTTACCCATTCCATTTGGCAAGCCTTTAAGCCATCTGTTTGCCACAATTAGCCAAAATAATCTCTGCAAAATTGCAAATTTAGCCCTATTTCTTCTTTCCTGTCTCTCTACATGAACATTTTAAAGTCCAGGGGCTGTCAGCACTCAGGAGGAGCCACTCTAGGCCCAGCCCTTCCTGGCAGCTTGCTCTTACCAGGGCCCTGCCTGACAGTGGTGGGCTTGCTCTAGCTACTGCCTCTGCAGGGCATGCTCCTTTTCCTCCCTCGCCATCTGAATCTTACTGATGCCTTCGTCCTCACTGTGAGTATCAACTCTTCAAGAAAACACTCACAATTTCTCAAAGTAGGGTAAATTCTTACAGCATGAAAGACCTGGGCTTTGTCAGCATTTAAAACAGTTGCTAGTTCATTTCTGTTCGTGTGGTAATTCGATCGGTGCCTCCACATAAGAATGTGCACCTCTGCTAGAGCCTGAGCCACATCTCTGTTAGCACACTACAACAGCACAATGCCAGGCACATGCCACTATCTGATTACTACTGTGTACGTAAACAAAGCCAGCTGCAACCACCAGCACCTCCAGTACATAAAGCTCATGGATCTCATGGCTTTCAAAGGCGTTTTACTGCCTTGAAAACTATGAACTAAAAATATGCTTTTTAATCTAACTGTGACCAAAGCAAAGCATTTGGCACATGAAATATATAAAAAGGCAAACATATATAGCAATTTGATAAAAAAAAATATATCAACACAAACTGCTGGGGAGAAAAAAAGCATTGTTTGTTTCATGCCATGGAAGACACTAAAATGAACAGACTTACAAAAAAGAAAACAAACCAAATAATAAAGACAAAACTAGAGTCCAAATTACTCAAATATAGAAATCTTAAAGGCAGAATGACCAAATAAAAGTTCTTGTCGTAATTTCAGTAACAAGCAAAATTTCAACTAGTTTCTATACAACAAACACAGGGAGGACTGTCAGAAGACAGCAGAGTAGGAAGCCCCAAGCCCATCAGTCCCTCCACCAGAATACGCATTGAACTTGGACTGAGAACAACCTGAATCAGCTATTTTGAAACAACGGAGTCTAGTAGAATACTGTATAGCATCTAGGAAAGAGTTGGAGGAAAAAGTTGGCTCAATTCAGCAGGAAGATATAACAATTATAAACATATATGCACTTCACAACAGAAATCCAAAATAAAAAACTGCCAGAACTGAGGGGAGAAACAGAGTTCTACAATAACAGTTGGAGACTTCAAGGCATCACTTTCAATAACTGAAAGAACACTTTAACAGAAGATCAATAAGGAAACAGAGGACTTGAACAGCAGCATTAACTAATTAGGCCTAATGGACATATATAAAACACTCTACCTAAAAAAGCAGAATGTACATTCTTCTCAAGTAAACATGAAACATTTTCCAGGATACACCATGTTAGGCCACAAATTAAATCTTAATAAATTTAAAAACATTGAAATCATACAAAGTATCTTCTCAGACCACAATGGAATAAAGTTAGAAATAAATAACAGAAGGAAAACTGGAAATTTTACAAATATGTGGAAATTAAACAACACACCATTAAGCAACCAATGGGTTAAGGAAGAAATCTCAAGGGAAATTAGTAAATATCTTGAGTGAAATTAAAATGAAAACACAGAAAACCAAAGCTTACAGGATGCAGCAAAGGCAGTACTCATCGGGAAATATATAGCTCTAAATGCCTACATGAAAATGAATAAAGATCACAAATCAATCACCTAACTTCACACCTAGAGAAACTGGAACAAGAGGAGCAAACCCAAAGTTAGTAGAAGGAAGGAAACAGTAAAGATTAGAGCAGAGATAAATGAAATAAGAGAAATACAACAGAGAAAATCAATAAAGCCAAGTTGTTTCTTGCAAAGATCAATAAAACTTTTAGCCAGAGAGAGTCAGGATACAAATAACTAAAATCAGGAATGAAATTACCACTTAAGTCATCTTCCAGCTTTATATTACTTTCTTTCCAAAGGAAAATATTCCCTCCTTACCTGAATTTCTTTTTAAAGTTATCTTTTTAAAAAATTTTATTGATAAAACGTATAAGCACATACGTTCTTAACATATAAACATTCTATACAATAGAATGTATAGAATCAATAGCTCACAATATCATCACATAGTTGTATATTCATCACCATGACTGTTTCTTAGAACATTTACATCACTGGAGAAAAATAAATGAAAAGAAAAAAGAAAAAACTCATACATACCATACCCCCTTACCCCACCCTCTTATTGACCACTAGTATTTCCATCTACCCAATACAGATTTTTTTAGTTTTAACATTTATTCCCCCTATTATTTATTTATTTTTAATTCATATGTTTTACTCATCTGTCCATACCACAGATAAAAGGAGCATCAGATACAAGGTTTTCACAATCACACAGTCACATTACGAAAGTTATATCATTATACAATCACCTTCAAGAAACATGGCTACTAGAACACAGCTCTACAGTTTCAGGCACTTCCCTCTAGCCTAATACACCTTAAACTAAAAAAGGGGATATCTATATAATGCATAAGAATAACCTCCAGGTAACCTTTAGACTCTGTTTGGAATCTCTCAGCCACTGACACTTTATTTTGTCTCATTTCTCTCTTTCCCCTTTCGGTCAAGAAGGTTTTCTCAATCCCACGGTGCTGAGTACCAGCTCACTCTAGGATTTCTGGCCCACGTTGCCAGGGAGGTTTACACCCCTGGGAGTCAGGTCCCACGTAGAGAGGGGAAGGGCGGTGAGTTTGCTTGCCCTGTTGGCTAAGAGAGAGACAGGCCACATCTGAGCAACAAAAGAGGTTCCCTGGGGGTGACTCTTAGGCCTAATTTTAAGTAGGCTTAGTATATCCTTTGCCGGTTAAGTATGAACAACCCCCAAAATTGAGGGCTCAGCCTATTGATTTGGTTGTCCCTACTGCTTGCGAGAATATCAGTAATTCTCCAAATGGGGAAGTCGAATTTTGCCCCCTTCTCACCGTTCCCCTAAGGGGACTTTGCAAATTCTTTTTTATTCACTGTTAAATCACTCTGGGACTTATTGGGGCATCACTCTGGACAAACCTACAAAATCTCGTGCCCTATTCAAGGTTCCATGTACTTATGCTGATCTGTCCATATAAGTTATATTAGGAAATGCAAAAATATTAATTTTGTACTGAATAAACATTTTCGCTTTAATTTCACATATAAGTTAAAGTTTTAAAATATGAATTACCATCTATTTTCAACACCCTGCAATACTGACATTCCTCTGTTCTTCCTCATACAAAAACACTTTTTAATTTGTACATTTAGTCACTATCATGTACACTCTATGCATTCCTAGATTATACCATCTCAGTCTTTATTGTCTGTCTTTCCTTCTGGTTTCATTTGTGTCCTCAGCCCTCCTCCCTCTATCATTCTCACATTCAGCTTCATTCAGTATACTAATGTTATTGTGCTACAATTAGGTAGTATTGTGCTATCCATTTTTGAATTTTTACAATCAGTCCTGTTGCACAATCTGTATACCTTCAGCTCCAATTATTCAATATCTACCCTATTTCTGTCTCCTGATGGCTTCTGTTCTTAACTGAAATTCTCCCAGTTCATTCATTAACGTTCGTTCATATCAGTGAGACCATACAAATCAGTCTTTGTCCTTTTGTTTCTGGCTAACCTCACTCAGCATAATGTCCTCCATAAGGTCCATCCATGCTGTTACATGCTTCATGACTTTATTCTGTTTCTTATAGCTGTGTAATATTCCATTGTACGTATATTCCACAGCTTGTTCAGCCACTCATCAGTTGACGGACATTTTGGGTGTTTCCATCTCTTGGCAATTGTAAATAATGCTGCTATAAACATGGGTGTGCAAATGTCCATTTGTGTCCTTGCCCTCACGTCCTCTGAATAGATACCTAGCAAGGGTACTGCCAGATCATATGGCAGTTCTATACTTAGCTTCCTGAGGAACTGCCAAACTGCCTTCCACAGCAGTCGTACCATTTGACATTCCCACCAACAGTGGATAAGTGTGCCTCTTTCTCCACATCGTCTCCACTTATTTCTGTTTTACTGATAATGGCCATTCTGATGGGTATGAAGTGATATCTCACTGTGGTTTTGATTTGCATTTTCCTAACAGCCAAGGAAGCTGAGCATCTTTTCATGTACATTTTAGCCATTTGTATTTCCTCTTTTGAGAAGTGTCTGTTCATGTCTTGCCCATTTTGTAATTGGGTTGTCTTTTTGTTGTTGGGTTGAACAATCTGTTTATATATTATGGACACTAGATGCTTATCTGATATATTGTTTCCAAATATTGTCTTCCTTTGTGTAGGTTGTCTTTTTACTTTCTTGACAAAGTTCTTTGATGCACAAAAGTGTTTAATTTTGAGCAGTTCCCATTTTTCTATTTCTTTCTTCAATGATCGTGCTTTGGGTGTAACATGTAGGAAACTGCCTCCTATAAGTTTAATAAGGTATTTCCCTATATTTTCTTCTAAAAGATACTCTTTCACTCTTTTGCATGTAGATAACCAGTCCATTTATTGAAGAGACTGTTCTGTCCCAAATGAGTTGGCTTGACGGCCTTATCAAATATAAATTGTCCATAGATGAGAGGGTCTATATCTGAACACTCTATTTTATTCCATTGGTCAGTATTATCTATTTTTATGCCAGTACCACGCTGTTTTACCACTGTGGCTTCATAATACGGCCTTAAAGTCAGGTAGTGTGAGACCTCCGACTTCATTTTCTTTCTCAAGATATTTTTAGCTATTTGGGGCATTCTGTCCTTCCAGGGTGGCTACTGGTTTTTCTATTTCTGAAAACTAAGTTTTTGGGATTTTAACTGGTATTGCATTGATTCTATAAATCAATTTAGGTAGAACTGACATATTAACTATATCTAGTCTTCCAATCCATGAACACAGTAAATCCTTCCATTTATTTAGGTCTTCTGTGATTTCTTTTAGCAATTTCTTATAGTTTTTTTGTATCCTTAGTTAAATTTATTCCTAAATATTTTATTCTTTTGGTTGCAGTTGTAAATGGGATTTTTTTTCTTGATTTCCCCCTCAGATTGCTCATTACTACCATATAGAAACACTACAGATTTTTGAGTGTTGATCTTGTATTCTGCCACTTTGCTGTACTCATTTATTAGCTCTAGTAGGTTTGCTGTGGATTTTTCAGTTTTCGACATATAGTATTGTTTCATCTGCAAACAGTGAGCATTTCATTTCTTCCTTTCCCTTTGATGCTGTGCATGTCTTTTTCTTGTCTAACTGCTCTGGCTAGAACTTACAGCACAATGTTGAATAACAGTGGTGATAGTGGATATCTTCGTCTTGTTCCTGATCTTAGGGGGAAAGTTTGCAGTTTTTCCCCATTGAGGATCATGTTAGCTGTGGGTTTTTCATATATTCCCTTTTATCATGTTGAGGAAGTTCCCTTCTATTCCTATCCTTTGAAGTGTTTTCAACAAGAAAAGATGCTGAATTTTGTCAAATGCCTTTTCTGCATCAATTGAGATGATCGTGTGGTTTTTCTGCTTTGATTTGTTAATATGGTGTATTACATTAATTGATATTCTTATGTTGAGCCATCCTTGCATACCTGGGATGAATCCTACTTGGTCATGGTGTACAATTCTCTTAATGTGCTGCTGGATTCAATTTTTTTTTCTCTCTTCTATTGTGCCTTTCATTCCTATAAGTTCTGTGATTTGTTTTTTCAGACTTCCGATTTCTTCTTTTTGTTCATCCCTTGGCTTCTTTATATCCTCTGTCAATTCACTGATTTGACTTTTGATGAGATTTTCCATGTCTGTTTGAACATCCTGAATTAGCTGGTTCAACTCCTGTATCTCATTTGAATTGTTGATTTGTTCCTTTGAATGGACCATATCTTCAATTTTCCTAGTATGATTCGTTATTTTTTGCTGGTGTCTAAACATTTAATTTCCTTAATAAGTTTATTCTGGAGATTGTTTTTACTTTTTTGTCTAGGATTTTCTTGCTGGATGACTTTGTTGTCTATCTGTTCTTCAACATTCAGTTCAATTCTAGACATCTAGCATAGGTTTTGTTTAAAAGATGAGAATTTTTCAGTTCTTGTTTCTTGTCCTGCCTGTATGGTGCGTTTTTTTTTTCTTAGGAGGATCTACTTAGGTATTACAGATCTGGCCATATTTTCCCAGACCAGATTGACCTCCTCTCAGGAGGAAAAATTCATCTGCATCAGTTTTCCCTGAGGGTGAGACCCAGCAAGTTGACAGACTTTCCTATGAAGCTTCAAAATTCTGTGTTTTTTATGTCCTGCCCATAAGTGGCACTTGTTGGCCTGTGGGCCCCACCAGCATAAAGCAATGCAATACCTTTATCTTCAACAGACTCTCAGGACTAGGAGTGTGTCGAGACAGAGGAGAGGTTGCAGGCTGACTTTAATCACTTCAGTTTTCCAGACCCTGGCGGCTGAATTTCTTGAGGGAGGGATTCCATCTGAGCTGGGCCCCACCCCTTTCCTGGGGAAGGCACAGCCTCCAAGGAATTACCTCCTTTCACCTGACCAACCTCTTTGTCTCTCAGACAAGCTTAATTTCACGTGTGCCTGGGGCAGCTGGAGTCTGAGAAGCCTTGCGGTTGTATCCAAAGAAAGTCAAGCCGTAGAAACACAGCCAGAAAAAAAAAAATCCTTTTCAGAGCAGGTCCCTGTTCCTCAGATTTGCCAATCAAGAGCTTAAGTTGGTATGTTGCTCTGTGTATCTCCAGATCCTATGTGCCCCCTCCTTCCCTTCAGGGCCCAGACTCTTTCAAGTATTTTGTGCTGTCCGATCCAAAAAACCTCTATTTTTTCCCCCCATCAGCCCTACCCCCTCTGTGCCGGGGCAAAAATGAGTAACTTTAGCTTTTATTTGAGGTTCAGCTGACTGGGGGCCTATTTTTAGTAGTTAGATTTTGTTAATTAATTCCACAACTGGAGCTTGGTTGTACTCAGCCCCTGCTGCTAGTAAATTCTCTTTTTTTTCCCCTTTGGGAACCAGCCTGTGGAAGAAGCCTCCATGGCTTGGGGGACTCACAGCTCTGGTGGGGGGGCTCACAGCTGTCCAGCTTGTCCAGACTGGTGTATGCTGTGTGACTGGTCACTGATGTGGCCCCAGCGGTTATTCTGTACTGTTCCTGGCTATTTACTAGCTGCTCTGGAGGACTAACTAAATTCCACACCTCACTAAGCCGCCATCTTGAACCCTCCTAAAGATATTATCTTAAAACAATTTACTGCCAATTGTTCTAAAAACCATTAAAAAGAAAATACCTACATTTTTAAGAAGACTAAAAATGAGTCAAGAAAAAAACATTTTTAGAAGATACAAATGTCACTGGAATTGTGTGAAAAATCAGTGTAAAACCTTTCTTTAATCAACTGATGAATCCCTTACACTAAGTGCCAGCCACCATATAGAACCTGAGACTACAAAGTTAAGTATCAAAAAAAAAAAATCAGGAATGATTTCTAAATGTTGAGTTAGTTAATTTTTTTAATTAATTAAAAAAAATTAAAAAAAAATCAGTTAATATAAAATGCAAGGGTTCTAAAACAGAAACAAGGTGCTTGATGTACATGACTTTTAACACTTGTAATTGTTAAGGGACCTAACATCTTTCTAGGAACGTGTGGTCACCTCATCATGTATGTGTTTCACACTATGACTACCATCAACCTCAAGAACATAAATCCATGAAGACACACTGAGAAATCCTGTCTGACTTATGTATACACATTGAGTTCACGTTTCATCAGGCTGGTGCCTGGCGTGCCAGGGTTTCTGAGTTTCTTTATAAGGAGCTCGCATCTGTAACTCAACAGTCCCTGCCCATGGCTGGGTCTGTGGACAGGAAGACGAATGAGATAGTGCCCACCCGTGACCTGTGGAAGCTGTGTGGGAAGTGGAATTGATACATGTGATAAATGCACTCTGGGAACAATGACACTCCCAGGACAGGCTGGTGAAGAGCGTATTTTTCATAGGAAGGCAGGTATAACTCACTGCCATGACTCTGTCCATACACCTAATTTATTCAGAGGCTTGAAGAAAAAAGTCTGGCAATTTACATGGCTCAATTGGCACTATTCTTGCATTCACTCCTGTGAAATATCTCCTGTTGTTTTGGATAAATCACTTCTGAAACATTTATCATACAATTTAAGATTTAAAATATTTTCATTTTATTATCTTCTACATATTTAAATAATATAGTTTCATATACTTTATTAATTTTCTTAACACTAAAAAGTAAAGCTTTGGGCAGGCAACGGTAGCTCAGTGGCAGAGTTCTTGCTTGCCATGCCAGAGACCTGGGTTCGATTCATGGAGCCTGCCCATGTCAAAAAAAAGTAGAGCTTGAAATGTTAAAAATAATAAATTGAAACCATTTTTCTTTTTTGGAAATTTATAACACATGAAATAAATTACTCAAACCATGAAATCCTCACTTAGGAATTAGAAGTTGCTTAGTTTCTATGGTTAAAACTTGGCTTTTAACTCAAGATGTTAGGAAATGACAAGGGTGGTTGGGCTGGTTTGAAAGGAAGTATGCCCCCTAAGAAAAGCCATGTTTTAATATAAATCCCATGTCATAAAGGTAGAATAATCTCTATTCAATACTGTATGTTTGAAACTGTAATGAGATCATCTCCCTGAATGATGTGATTCAGTCAAGAATGGTTGTTAAACTGGATTAGGGGACGACATGTCTTGATTGGTTTATTGGAGTCCTATAAAAGAGAAAATATTTTGGAGAATGGGAGATTCAGAGAAAGCAGAGAATGCTGCAGCACTACGAAGCATAGTCCACAAGCCAGCGACCTTTGGAGATGAAGTAGGGAAATGCCTCCCGGGGAGCTTCATAAAACAGGAAGCCAGGAGAAGCTAGCAGATGATGCCACGGTTGCCATATGCCCTTCCAGATGAGAGAGGAACCCTGAGCCTGTTTGCCATGTGCCTTCTCATCTGAGAGAGAAACCCTGAACTGCATCGGCCTTCTTGAACCAAGGTATCTTTTCCTGGATGTCTTTGATTGGACATTTGTATAGACTTGCTTTAATTGGGACATTTTCTCGGCCTTAGAACTGTAAACTAGCAACTTATTAAATTCCCCTTTTAAAAAGCCATTCCTGGTATATTGCATTCCGGTATATTGTATATAGTTTCTGGTATATTGCATTCCGGCAGCTAGCAAACTAGAACAGTGGTATTCAAACTAATGTTAACTCCAAAGCTACTAATCTCTCCACCGTAGGAAAAAATATTAAATGTAAGGGTTGGACTTAAGAAGTAGCTTTGCTATAAGAATTTTAAAATAAACAAATTCAAATGCAGTACATCTATTCCATTATTTTCACCATATATATATTAAAACTATTGAAAATATTCTGCCTTAAAAGAGACATTAGGGTGGGCATCAGTGACTTGTTGGCAGAGTTCTCATCTGCCATGCCAGAGACCGGGTCTGATTCCTGGTGCCTGCCCATGTAAAAAATAAAAGATAAATAAATAAAGAGACATTAACTTCCCTATCATTGAAATTATTGATAGATGTAAAAAATTTGCACAAGAGACGTGTAATTAAAATGTTATATCATGTAAATTTTATACTTTCTTGTAAAAAGCAATCTAAAACTATTTAAAGCAATTATTTTCACCATAATACAAGTCATTTAAAAAAAATGTAAAAACCAAATAACCAAAGTCAGAAAAGGCAAAGAAACAATTATAAAAGTGTAACACATTGTACTGAAATGATTCCAAAGTTACAGCAGTATAATTATGTCCTTTAACAGTAATTTTTAAGAATTTTGATTTGTTAGAGGGAACAAACTAAAGTTTGCACAAAGATCAAACTAAATTGGACTTATAATTAATTGTTCTCCTGAAGTTATACTAAATAAATAAATAAATATAAAAGTCCTGCTCTAAGCATACCTTGGCAAAAAATACGGTGAGGTGAGTTTCACTGCCAACAATCCAAATAGGGAATTTTGGAGATTTCAAGTAAGAACCAACCTAGAACAAATGAAGCAAAACAACACACATGAAAAAGCACATATGTAACCACAAACATTTGAATCATAACTAAAGTGTTCAACACATCCAATGGAAGAATATATTGTGGGCAAGCATGATCACTTATATATTTCATTTTCTCTCTTTCTCCTCCAGTGCTTGACCCACAGAGGTCATTCTGCTGAATGTAAAAGCAAATCATTCCCAGGTTTTGTAGAATTCCTAGCTAGGATGACCATTTCAAGAATTTCAACTTGGTACCTCAAACCCTGAAAATATAAACTTGATGATAATTACTTTCTGAGGAAAATAATTATATATTTAAACAAACGAGTGAATTTATAGGTAAGGTAAAGAACTTAAAGCAATATAATTTCTCTTAAGAAAAATATATAATCCAAAACATTCAAAGAGTACAAAAGGATACTGTCATCTAGAATTTATGGTAGGGGTAAATTCAAGGTACCACAATATGAAGAGTCTTTTTTAAAATAGGGAAACAAGCATATTTGTAAACTGAAATTCAATCAGGTTCTTATCAATTTCGCATCTTATTGGTACAGAAACTTTAACTTCAAAAACAACTAACCTTACCAATCAAATTTGCTCAATATTCTTTTCTTATACAGACTGCTTATTACTGGGAAATTTCAAGTTGTTACTTGCAGCAGAGCCAATTATTCTTTCGCAATCAAACAGCAATAAAAATGTACATCCATAAAACTGAATACTATGCAACAATAAAAATAAGTAAGTATTGACACATGCTATAAAATGAATGAAACTTGAAAACATCATGATAAGTGAAAGAAGCCACACACAAAACGGCACACATATTGTATGATTCCATTTATATGGAATATCCAGAATGGGCAAACCCATGGAGAAAAGGAGTAGATTAGTGGTTGCAAGGAGTTGAGAGATGGGAGAAGTGACTGCTAAGGGTTCAAAGTTTCTTTTAGGGGTTCTGGAATTAGGGGTAACTGTTGCATAACTTTATCAATATACTAAAACCCCAGAATTGTATACTTTAAAAGGGTGATTTTTATGGTACATGAAATATATATCAAATTTAAAAAGTAATGCACAATCAAAAGTAACAAAGGGCAATTCAAATTAAAGCAAAAAGAATGGGGAAGTGTTCAGATTTACAAATTACTCAAACACAATTATTTCCTTAATCCCCTTTCTCTGAGCAACTAGTTAAAAAGTAAAAGTATGCTGGCTCTGAGGCGGACATCTGCTGGGCATGCAGATGAAAGCCCCAGGTGCTGCTAGGCCACTACTGCAATATGTAAGCAGGAGAAGACACAGCAGTTATTGGATTCACACTAGGATCTAGTGTGAAGAATGACAATCTTCTTTTCTACCTAACAATTGAAGAAAAGCAAAGACACATATTTAGAAATTTTACAACTCTGGTGACACTGTCCATTCATTCATGCATTCGACAAATATTTATTGAGCACCTATTATATGCCCAGCAAAACAATATCCCTGCCTTCAAAGGTTAAAAGAGATAAATAAGTAAACAAAAATGACAATTATAGGAGAAAGTGTTGACCTGCGCAGCTGGGTCAACATCTGCCCCCTTCCCATGAAGGCATAATGCCAACCCACTGCCATAGTTCTGCCCATGTGCACAAAGGGCCCCAGGCCCTAGATCAGCACATACCAGGGTTACACCCTTCAGACCTGTGCACACACACAGAGACATCCTCCCTGACTGTTGGGCACCCACATAAACAAGCACCAGGGTAACATCCCCAATCGGCGCCTATGCATCACCACACTGTTGTGTCCTGTCACGTGCCCTGCAACCTGCTGCACATCCATCCCACAACACAAGTCCTTAGACTACTGAAGGAAATCAACTCCCAAAGTAAATCAATCAAGATATTTATGTGCGACAAAACAACACAAGATCACTAAGCATATCACAATACAGACAGATATAGTCCAGCCTAATGACCAAATTAAAACACCAGAGGAGATACAGACGTTGGAACAATTAATCAAAGATGTTCACATAACTCTACTTAATAAAATAAGTGGGATGGCGAATGACATAAAGGAGATAAAGAAGACAGTAGAAGAGCATAAAGAGGAATTTAAAAGAATAAAAAGAAAAACAGCAGATATCAGAGATTAACTACTCTGTTGACCACATAAAAAACATACTAGAGGCACACAACAGCAGATTTGAAGAGAAAGAAGAAAGAATAAGCAATAGAGGACAGGATAACTGATTTCGAACACTGAAAACAGCAAATGGCAAAACACAAGGAAAAAATTCAATTGGAGCTTAGGGAAATGATAGACAAAACAAAGCATACAAATATAAGAATCGCTGGTGTCCCAGAAGGAGAAGAGAAGAATCAAGGGCTAGGAAGAGTAGTTGAGGATATAATAGGGAAAACTTCCCAACCCTTATAAAAGACATAAAAATAGAAGTCAAAGAAGCCCAACAAACTCCAAACAAATCCAAATAGGCCTTCCTCAAGACACATACTAATCAGTCTTTCAAACGTTGAAGAGAAGCAGAAAAATTCTGAAAGCGGCAAGAGAAAAACAATCTACTACATATAAGGGAAACCATGTAAGACTGAGTTCAGACTACTCAACTGGCACCACAGAGGCAAGAATGCAGTGGTACGATATATTCAAGATCCTAAAAGAGAAAGACTTCCAGCCAAGAATTCTGTACACAGCCAAAGTGTCCTTCAAAACTGAGGGAGAGATTAAAATTTCCACAGACAAACAGATCCTGAAATAATTTGTCAACAAGAGACTGACAAAGAAAAAAAGAGAGAGGATGCAAATAAACAAAATCAGAAATGAGAAGGGGTATGTTATTACAAACCCTGAAGAAATAAAAGGAATCATAAGAGGATTCTATGCACAACTATATGCCAAAAAACTAGACAACTTAAATGAAGTGGACAAATTCCTGGAAACACACAAAAAGGCTACACTGACTCTGGAAGAAACTGAAGATCTCAACACACCAATCACAAGTAAAGAGATTTAATCAGTCATCAAAAACCTTCCTACAAAAAAAACCCAGGGCCAAATGGCTTCACAGGGGAATTTTATCACACATTCCAAAAAAAAAATAACAACAATCCTGCTCAAACTTCCCCAAAAAATTGAGGAAAAAGGAACTCTACCTAATTCATTTTATGAAGCTAATGTCATTTTAATACCAAGACTGGATAAAGATGTTGTAAGAAAGGAAAACTACAGGCCAATCTTCCTCATGAACATAGAGGCAAAAATTCTCAACAAAATATTAGCAAATCGAATCCAACAACATATTAAAAGAACTACATACCATGACCAAGTGGGGTTTATACCCAGAATGCAAGGATGGTTCAACAGAAGAAAATTAATTAATGTCATAAAGCACATTAACAAATCAAAAGTGAAAAATCACATGATTCTCTCAATTGATGCTGAAAGAGCATTCTACAAAATTCATCATCCTTTTCTGATAAAAACACTCCAAAAGATAGGAATCAAAGTTAACTGCCTCAATATGATAAACGGAAGATATGAAAACCCATAGCCAGCATCATACTCAATGGAGAGAGACTGAAAGCCTTCCCCCTAAGATCAGGAATGAGACAAGGAAGCATACTGTCAGCATTATTATTCAACATTGTGCTAGAAGTTCTAGCTAGAGCAGTCAGGCAAGACAAAGAAATATAAGGCACCCAAATTGGAAAAGAAGAAGAAAAACTTTCATTATTTGCAGATGACATGATACTACACTTGGAAGACCCTGAGAAATCTACAACAAAGTTACTTGAGCTAATAAACAAATTCAGCAAGGTGGTGGGATATAAAATTAATGTGCAAAAATCAGTAACATTTCTATACACAAGCAATGACCTAACTGCAGAGTCAGTTAAAGAAAAAATTCCATTCAAAATAGGAACTAAAAGAATCAATTACTTAGGAATGAACTTAATTAGGAACATAAAGGACTTGAACACAGAAAACTGCATAACATTGCTAAAAGAAATCAAAGATCTAGATAGGTGGAAAGACATTCCCTGCTCATGGATAGGAAAGCTTAACATAGTTAAAATGTCAATTCCACCCAAATTAATCTACAGATTGAATGCAGTGCCAATCAAAATTTCAACAACCTAGTTTTGAAGACTTGGAAAAGCTAGTTACCAAATTCATTTGGATGGGAAACAGACCCCAAATAGCTAAAAGCATCCTAAAAAAGAAAAACAAAGTGGGAGGATTAACTCTCTGACTTTAAAAACTATTATAAAGCCACAGTGGTCAAAGCATCATGGTACTGGAACAAAGACAGAAGCATTGACCAACGGAATCAAATTGAGAGTGCAGAAACAGACCACCAAAACAGCGCCAAAATTGTGAGAGCATCATTTTGTATGTATAGCTCAGAAAAAGAAATATAAGACAACCGAGATTATCTTACAACAAATGAAATAAGAGCTGTGAAACCCAATCAGGTTCATACCAATCAACTTCATACTCTTATCAGGACAGAAACCTTAACCTAAAAATAAACTTTATGGATCAGATTTGCTGAATTTTCTTTTCACATACAGAAGGTATCTATAAGCAAGTCTAGAAGTCAAACATTTGAAAGTCATGTCAAGGAGGAAGAAAAAGTAAAAGATAATGAAGTAACAGAAGATGAGGAAAATCAGGAGAGCACAGCATCACTCAAGTGAAGGCGCATGCTTGGGAAGGAGGTGTAGCACACTGTGGTGCATGGCACGAGAAAGGGAGAGAGTGACAACATCCCCTGGATGTGGTGACATGAGGTTACTGGTGATGCCGATAACAGCACTTTGGTGGAGCAGTGGCTATGGAAGTCAGTGTGGAGTGCACCAAAAGCTGAATGGGATACCAGCAAGTGCAGACAGATTGCACAGGCAAGCAGTTCGAGAAACAGGCTCTGCAGCAGAGCAGCAAACACAATGTGCAACGCTGTGATGACAGATCCAGTAACAAATTCAAAGCTTCTGTTTAATGTTACAACTCTATCACTTATTTAACTTTTATATAATGTAGAGATTTTAATAGTGGCATGTGATATCTTTAAGGATTAAGTAATAGTTTTACAGATATTTTTCATTATGTTGTAATGTCCCCAAAATCAGGACTTCATCTAATCTTCACAAAACCTGAAATAAAAGAAGTCATACCATTATTGGATATTGCGGTATAATATTTATAAGTACTTTAATAAGAGTGAAGAGAATAGAAAAAAAAAAAGAGTGAAGAGAATAATGAATTAAATGGAAAAAAAATGTTTGCCCCAAATAAATTTAACTCCAATATATGTACAAGCAGCATCCAGCAAATTAATATCCTATGAACACTACACCTAAACTTTGCTCAGCAAATAGTACACAAAATTTTACTTAATTTGAAGAAAAAAAGAGGTAATTCTTTACTGATGAGCACATATTACTGACATAAGCAGCTGTGTGAAAAAAACCTACCCCACTAGCTACCCAATGTGTCATGCTGGTACAGATTGTATTAGAAAACAGGCGTGAAGTGAGTAGCATCTGTTGAAAAACAGTTCATGGGTCAACTGGGCCCTTTTTGTGCGACATTCTGGGAAACAGGTAAAATGAGTTTCATGTACTCAATAGTTCAGATCAATATAAACTAACTTTTGAATGTAATCCACCTTCATATGACAGCCTGCATTTAGGGTCAAGGCTAACAATATTCATAACCTATGTATGAAACTAAAAGGAAAACAATTGTTCCTCATTCTTTTGTTAGCCATTAATCAGTGATGTAAGAAAATATTCTAGAAGTCCAATGCGTATTAGGTATCACTGAGCATCTCAACAAATGTATGGGGACATAAGCGAATATATACTTCTGAAAATATATGACAACTAGTAGGTTGTAAGTTACACATGCTCCTAAAAGTTTTTGAAAAATTAAGTCATGTAGATTTTATAAAACCACAAGTTGATTTATTCAAGAAAATAGGAAAAGCAAACCTTTTAACACAATTCCTAACCAGCAACTTAATACTGCATTATTTTTCAACTGAGGAATATCATCCTTTGGTAGTGATGACCCATGGCACAGTAGGAATTACCATAAGGAAGGCTGATCATGAAGAGCAAGCGAACGTTGAGGCTCCTGGTGTGTGGTATGTGCTGGTGAAGTAGTAGAGCTTGGACAAAGAAAAACTGAAAAAGCTTCAGGTGAGGAATGATACAACACTAACCCAAATCCTAGCCCTTACGTACCTACCGTCTAAAGTATATTTGTCCTCAAAATAAATATACTCTCCACATTGTTTCCACCTGCAGCACATGCTTCTAGGATATGAGAATTTGCGTGTGCACTGGGGGGATTCGCTGTTTGCCACACTGCCTCAGAAAAGCCTTAACTTACACAAAGTCACTGAAAATAAAAGGGTCACCCCTATTTAAACACATGCTCACTACTAACAAGTAAGGGCAGCATGAATATTATGGATTATCAAACAGCTATTATTCCTTTCCAAGTGACTTCATGAAAGAGGAATGATGTCTGGCACGAAAAAAAGAAGGAAAGACTGCTACTGCTATTAAAACTAATCACGACCTCCAGAAGCACTGTAATGGAGCCATCATTCTAAAATGGAAAAGAATATTACACCTATTTCTTTCTCAAAAATAATTATGACATCTTATTAAGTGAAAATTGTTAATGATTTAAACTCCATTTAAAACTATTTAGAATATTTATTATTTCAGATTTTCATGTACTCAATAGCTCAGATCAATATAAACTAACTTTTGTTAAAGATATAAGATTGTATAGGAAAGATAATGAAATATAGCACAATAACTGAATTTCATTGCAATTCCTAACTAGCACATATGTTGAAGAGTTCAATACTGTGAAATGCTTGGCATTTTTTTGTGTGAAACTGCTTCTCATATGAACAGATAAAAGTTAGAACTTCGAACTTCTGGGCCAAGATGGCAGCTTTAACAATGTGCACACCTTAGTTCGTCCTCCAGAAAAACTACTAAATAACCAGAAACAGTACAGAACAACTCCTGGGCCACGTCAGTGACCGGACAGATAGCGTACCCCAGTCTGGACCAGCTGGACCGGCTGTAAGCCCCCCCAGAACCGTGAGTTCCCCAAGCCGTGGTGGCCGGTGCCCCTCCCCAACAGGATGCTTCCCAGAGGGGACAGGAAGGGGAATTTACCAGCAGCAGGGACTGAGCCCAACTAAACCCCAATTGTGGAATTAATTAACAAGTTCTGACTACTAAAAATAGGCCCCCAGCTCAGGTGACTCTGGTCAAAGCGGAGGTTGTTGTTTTTTGCCCCAGAGCCGAGGGGCAGGGCTGACGGAAAAAGAAAAAAAAGGAAACAGATTTTTGTGGCTGTGTTACTACAAAGGCGTGACTGCCTCTGGATTCAGCATCAGGACTTCTCAGGCTGCAACTGCCTCAGACATAGGCAGAAACAGGGTTGTTTGAGAGCTTGTCTGGAGCCTTTGCCTTCCCCAGGGGAGGGGTGAAGGCCAACTCAGGTGGAATCCCTCCCTCAAGGAATTCAGACACCAGGGCTTGGTAATTTGAAGCCATTAAAACCAGCCTGCAACCTCTCCTCTGTCTCCACCACGTTCCCAGCAGGGAGAGTCTGCCAAAGTTAAAGGTACCGCATCATCTTATGCTGGTGGGACCCGCAGGCAGACAAGCATCACATACTGGGCAGGATACAAAAAACAGAGTCCAGAGACTTTGCAGGAGTGTCTTTTAATCTGCTGGGTCTCACCCTCAGGGAAAACCGACGCAGGTGACTCTTTCCTCCTGACAGGAGGCCAGTTTGGTCTGGGAAAATCGGGCTGGGGTCTATAATATCTAAGTAGACCCTCCTAAGTGTGTGTGAGGGGAAGGCACCATACAAGCAGGGCAAGAAACAAGAAAACAAGAACTGGAAAATTCTCCTCTGTTAAACAAAACCTAAGCTAGAGGTTCAGATAAAGCTGAACTGAAGGTCAAAGAACAGATAGACAACAAATTCATCCACCAAGAAAATCCCAGGTAAAAGAAGTGCAAGCAATCTCCAGAATAAACTAAGTAAGGTAATTAAATGCCTAGATGCCAGCAAAAAATAACAAATCACACTAGGAAAATTGAAAATATGGCCCAGTCAAAGGAACAAACCAACAATTCAATTGAGATACAGGAGCTGAAACAATTCAGAATATAGGAACAGATATGGAGAACCTCATCAAAAACCAAATCAATGAACTGAGGGAGGATATAAAGAAGGCAAGGAATGAACAAAAAGAAGAAATCGAAAGTCTGAAAAAACAAATCACAGAACTTATGGGAATGAAAGGCACAGTAGAGGAGACGAAAAAAACAATGGAAACCTACAATGGTAGATTTCGAGAGACAGACCATAGGATTAGTGAACTGGAGGACAGAACATCTGAAATCCGACAAGAAACAGAAACTACAGGGAAAAAAATGGAAAAATATAAGCAGGGACTCAGGGAATTGAAGGACAATATGAAGCGCATGAATATACGTGTTGTGGGTGTCCCAGAAGGAGAAGAGAAGGGAAAAGGAGGAGAAAAACTAATGGAGGAAATTATCACTGAAAATTTCCGAACTCTTATGAAAGACTTAAAATTACAGCTCCAAGAAGTACACTGTATTCCAAAGAGAATAGATCCAAATAGAAGTACTCCAAGACATTTACTAATCAGAATGCCAGAGGTCAAAGAGAAGGAGAGAATCTTGGAAGCAGCAAGACAAAAGCAATCCATCACATACAAGAGAAGCCCAATAAGACTATGCATAGATTTCTCAGCAGAAACCATGGAGGCAAGAAGACAATGGGATGACATATTTAAATTATTAAAAGAGAAAAACTGCCAACCAAGAATTCTATATCCAGCAAAATTGTACTTCAAAAATGAGGGGGATATTAAAACATTTTCAGGCAAAAAATCACAGAGAATTCGTGACCAAGAGACCAGCTCTGAGAGAAACACTAAAGGGAGCACTAGAGACAGATCGAAGGCAGAAGAGAGAGGTGTGGAGAAGAGTGTAGAAAGGAAGACCATAAGTAAAGGTAAAAAGAAGGAAAATTAGAAGGACATATAAGGCCAAAAGGCAAAATGGTAGAGGAGGGTACTGCCTGGGCAGTAAGAACACTGATGTTGATGGATTAAGCTTCCCAATTGGGGGACATGGACTGGTAGAATGGATTAGGGAATGGGACCCATCTATATGCTGTCTCTACTCAAAGGACATGAGGGCAAGGACACAAACGGACATTTGCACACCAATGTTTATAGCAGCATTATTTACAATTACCAAGAGATGGAAACACCCAAAATGTCCATCAACAGATGGGTGGCTAAACAAACTATGGTATATACATACAATGGAATATTATGCAGCTGTAAGACAGAATACAGTTATGAAGTATGTAACAACATGGATGGACATTAAGGACATTATGCTGAGTGAGATTAGCCAGAAACAAAAGGACAAATACTGTATGGTCTCACTGATATGAACTAACATTAGTGAATAAACTTGGAGAATTTCATTGGTAACAGAGACCATCAGGAGATAGAAATAGGGTAAGATATTGGTTAATTGGAGCTGAAGGGATACAGATTGTGCAACAGGACTGAATGAATGTAAAAACTCAGAAATGGGCAGCACAATACTACCTAACAGTAATACAATTATGTTATAACACTGAATGAAGCTGAATGTGAGAATGATAGAAGGAGAAGGGCTGGGGATACAAGTGAAATCAGAAAAAAAGATAGACGACAAAGATTGAGATGGTATAATCTAGGCTTGCCTAGAGTGTATAATGACAGTGACTAAATGTACAAATTTAAAAAACGTTTTTGCATGAGGAAGAACAAAGGGATGTCATTACTGCAGGGTGCTGAAATTGATGGTAATTAATATTTTAAAATTTCAACTTATGTGTGAGACTAAAGCAAAAAATCTTTATTTGGGACAAAATTTATATTTTGACTAGTGCATTTCCTAATATAACTTATGTAGATAGCTTGGTTGAACAACATAAGTACATGGAACCTTAGGTAAGACGTGAGATTTTGTTGGTTTGCCCAGAGTGATCCCAGAGTGATTTGATCAGTAAGCGGAAAAGTATTTGCAAAGTCCCCTTTGGGGAATGGTGAGAACGGGAAAAATTAACCTCCCCAAGTTGAATTCTTGATATTATCACAAGCAGTGTGGACAACCAAAGCTATAGGCTGAGCCCCCAGTCTTGGGGTCTGTTCATATGAAACTTAACCCCACAAAGGATAGGTCAAGCCTACTTAAAATCAGGCCTAAGAGTCACCCCCAAGAGAACCTCTTTTGTTGCTCAGATGTGGCCTCTCTCTCCAGCCAACACAACAAGCAAACTCACCACCCTCCCCCTGTCTACGTGGGACATGACTTCCAGGGGTGTGGACATTCCTGGCAACGTGGGACAGAAATCCGAGAATGAACTCAAGACTCAGCATCAAGGGATTGAGAAAAACCCTAGAATGAGCTGAGACCCAGTATCAAGGGATTGAGAAAACCCTCTCGGAGAAAACCCTCTCGACCAAAAGGGGGAAGAGTGAAATGAAACAAAGTGTCAATGGCTGAGAGATTCCAGAGTCGAGAGGTTATCCTGGAGGTTATTCTTATGCATTAAGTAGATATCACCTTGTTATCTAAGAGGAAATGGAGAGGCTGGAGGGAACTGCCTGAAAATGTAGAGCTGTGTTTCAGTAGCCATGTTTTTGATGATGATTGTATAATAGTGTAGCTTTCACAGTGTGACTGTGTGATTGTGAAAACCTTGTGTCTTATGCTCCTTTTATCTACCTTGTCAACAGATGAGTGGAACATATGGAATAAAAATAAATAATAGGGGGAACAAATGTGAAAATAAATTTAGTTTGAAATGCTAGTGATCAATGAAAGGGAGGAGTAAGGGGTATGGTGTGTATGGTTTTTTTTCCTGTTTTTGTTTTATTTTTCTGTTGTCTTTTTGTTTCTTTTTCTGAATTGATGCAAATTTTCTAGGAAATGATCATGATGATGAATCTGCAGCTATGCGATGATACTGTGAATTACTGATTATGTATGTAGAATGGAATGATCACATACTGGGAATGTTTGTGTTTCTTTCCTGTAATTTTTTTTCTTAAAATTAATAAAAAAATTTTTAAAAAGTTAGAATTTCAGGCATTTAGCAAATTCTTTTTCTTTGCCTGATGCAGCACCAACAGTTGTTTCGATTAAGAGCATTCTTTGTTTAGAGCATTCTTTTCACCTCAGTTTACCAAACAATACCTTTATAGTCAATAGTGGATTTCTCTGTTTTAACATATTATTTTATACAGGGTTTGTACCCTCCCCCAAAAAGAACAGACTGGAACACAAAACTCAGCACAACTAGCTGGCTTAGTTCTTTCTTCACTAACCCTGTCACCCTGGGGTGGGGGGTGAGGAAGGAATTGAAGAAAATAGTATATAATTATTAATAAGCTGAAATATGCTGTCATAGGAACAAAAATACTATCCACAGCAGGGGATATGTAAATAAGCATGCAAAGTACCTTAAAAACCAACTTACTTTACAATATCTCAAAGCTTCCATTAGTGTTAGGAAGCCTACAGCTGCTTGTTCACGTACACCAAGAAGTTCTGTTAAAAATAAAAGGTCATATTGATTAGTATCTATAAATCCAAAAAGGACTTACATGTAAACATATATACGTGTCTGAGTACATATATAATCACCTATATTTCACACCAATAACTTTTACATTTACCCAAAACTATCCTTTGTAACCTAGTACATATTTTTGTTAAGAGTTCAAATCAAATCATCATTATAGTAATCTTCATTATAAAACAGTATTAGACCAGGTTTGTGTTGGGAAATATGATACTTCAGATATACATTAAATGTACTTATATAAAAATTTCTATTCAATGTTAACTTTTAAATACCTTTTTCCTTATAATCTAGGGAATTGTTAGCAAAAAGAAAGATAAAAGCCATGTAAAATAAATTAACTTTGAGTTAGAAAAACAAATGGATATGCTAATCACAATTTCTAAAATGTATCATTGGGGAGCAGTGAATCTACTTGCACACACATTTTGTGGGCATTTGATACTCTCTCCCCCCTGTAAATAAAGGCAATTTTGCTTAAGACTGGGGAAACAAAAGAGGAGTGGAAAATGCACAGAGGTTAAGAGCTGTGCGTGCGCGCGCGCACACACACACACACACACACACACACACACAGAGTGATACAAGAGTACCTGCTTAATGTGTTAAGGAAGGGTTAAAGAAGCCGTATATATATATATATATTTTTTTAAAGGGGAATTTAATAAACTGCTTGTGTACAGTTCTAAGGCCGAGAAAAAGTCCCAATTAACAAAGTCTACAGAAATTTCTAATCAAATGCATCCAGGGAAAGATACCTTGGTTCAAGAAGGCTGATGAAGTTCAGGGTTAAAGAAGCAATATTTGACTGGCAACTTGACACAAATGCTGGAGTTTTCCAAGACAAAAGAGGATAAGAAGAAAATTCAAGGTGTAGGAAACAGCCTAATAAAACAAAGAGGTATGAAAAATCAATGGGTTTCTGGGATGAAGAAACAGTCAAAGATTCCTTAGAACCTGATAAATGGTGATTAACTGAAAGAAAGAATTAAGAAGTAGGTTCTGAAGAGGTGTGGAGACAGAAAATGAGTCTGGTCTCAGCCATGCTGTGATCAGGGTACCTTTAGGACTCTAGCTAGAGATGGGTAAACTACTGGAAAGCCACTAGGTGAGGGACACAGGAGAGAGGGATCAAGGTTAGAAACAGAGATCTGGGGACCACCAGCACTCAGGGAGAGTCAAGTTCCAGACAGGTATAAGACAGAACAGACACAATACAAAGAATGAAGAGATAATTTCACAACAGAGACAACTGCAATGACAGTAAAATCTTTTCATTGACTATAGTCCTCAATTGATGCACATTTAACGGAACTATAATAATGCATTTGGGCCCACACATACCTCTAAAAAGCATTTTCCCAGTTAAAATTATATCTGTTGAAAACATACAGTATATACAATTTTGCGTCTTTCCACTATCTAGTCATGTTTTATTCATTTTTTCCACTGGGATAATGTGTTTTCTTATCAATTAATAAGAGTTTCCGCTCATCTTTGTTGTAAATGTTTTACTATGTATCCTTAAGTACAACATCCAGATCATGTAAATCAAGTACTGCACATTTAACTTTTTGAGTTATTCAATTCACAGTTAACAGAAGGCAAGTATGTATAAGCTTTAAGAGCAATGATTCTCAAAGTATGGTCTGGGACTCCTAGGGGTCCTTGAGAACCTTTCAAGGATTAAAAGAGATCAAGATAATTTTCACAAGATGTTCAATTATTTTACTCTTACTCGCTCATGAGTGCTGAGTGGTGTTTTCCAGAAGCTAAATGACATCCTATTATCACAAAAGACTGAATACAAAAGCAGATATGAGAATCTAGCTGTTTACTAATAACCCAGATTTAAAGAGATCTGTGAAAATTTAAAACAATGTAACTCTTCTTAATAATTTTTATTGTTTTTGGAAAATAGTTATTTTTTGTTCAAAGTGTTATTTATGTTAATAAGTGATGGGTATATTATTTCTTTAAAATGAATAAATAATTTTAAATGTCTAAGACTTAATTTCTTACATGAAAAGCCATTATTTGCTTATCTTTGCTCATAATCCACATGAGCAAAACTCTTTGGGATCTTCAATATTTTTTAAGAGAATAAAAAATGAGACCCCCAAAATAGAGAATTTTTGGATCAGACCATTCAAAAGAGAGAAAAGAATGGAGGATATAGTCCATAAAGGTAGAAATAATACTCTAGAGCCTTGCATGCAGATTTTTCTTCTTTTCTTTTGAAACCTTTAGCGGTACCAAATGTTTTCATATTCAAAGAGTAATACTTAGGTTGGAAAACATTTTTATAATTTAATTTCCAAAATCAATTACCACCACCTAGTGTTACACTTAGATACTACATCAATTTCCTTGGAGTTTTAAACTGATGCCTTGGGAATAATATCATGTTACAATTATATTACTATAGCTATTTGTAATTTGAGGGCAATTAATCATGCAGATTAATCACAGATCTAGACATCTACTCTGGATGGTAATATTTAAAGATGTATTATACTCTTAAACAGAATATATATTTAAAATTTTCTCCTTTTGATAGTTAAAGTGCATCATTAAGAATATTATTTATTGTACCAAGTTTTTTAATACAGTGAGAATATACTATTCTCATATGAGACTTTCAGGATCCTCAAAGAGGTCTATTTACTGTATGTTTGCAGAAAATACCAGTATGTGATTAATTTTAAAATTCTCTTTGTTTTCTTAAGCAAGCTTTGAGGATTCATCACGATCAGTCCCCATCGACTTTAACTGCTTAATCACCAAGACTAACACACAATTCTGTAGGCATACCTCATTTTATTGCACTTTGCAGATACTGCGCTTTTCACAAACTGAAGATTTTGGCAATCCTGTGTTGAGCAAATGCACTGGCACCATCTTTCCAACACCACATGCTCACTTTGGGGCTCAGTGTCAGTTTGGAAGTTCTCACAATATTTCAAACTTTTACGTTATTATTGCATCTGTTAAGGAAATCTGTGATCTTTGATGTCACTATTATGATTGTTTTGGGCACTATGAGCCATGCCCATATGACTGCAAACTTCATCAACAAATCTTGTTTGTGTACTGAGCTCTCCAGACTGGTCCTTTCCCCACCTCTCTCCCTCTCCTGGGGTCTCCCTATTCCCTGAGACACAAAACCACTGAAATCAGGTCAATTCATGACCCTACAATGGCCTCTAAGTGTTCAAGTTGAAAGGAAGAATTGCAAAGCTCTCTAAATAAAAAGGTAGAAATGATTAAGCTTAGTGAAGAAGGCACGTCAAAAGCCAAGACAGCTAGGACTCTTGCACCCAACAGTTAGCCACATTGCGAATGCAAACAAAAAGCCCTTGAAGGACATTAAAAGGACGACTCCAGTGAGCATATGAATGACTAGCGAGCCTATGGAAAGAGTTTTAGTGGTCTGGATAGAGGATCAAACCAGCTGCAACATTCCCTTAAGCCAAATCTAGAGCAAGACCCTAAGTCTCTTCAATTCTATGAAGGCTGAGGGAGGTGAGGAAGCTGCAGAAGAAAAGTTTGAACCAACAAAGGTTGATTGGTTCATGAGGTTTAAGGAAAGAAGCTGAGAGTCTCCATAACATAAAAGTGCAAGGTCAAACAGCAAGTGCTGATGCAGAAGCTGCAGCAAGTTACCAAAAAAATCTAGCTAAGATCATTGATGAAGGTGGCTACACTAAACAACAGGCGTTCCAAGTAGATGAAACAGCCTTCTACTGAAAGAAGAGGGCATCCAGGACTTTCACAGCTAGACAGAAGGCACTGCCTGGCTTCAGAGCTTCGGAGGACAGGGTGGCCCTCTCGTTAAGGGCTAATGCAGCTGGTGACTTTAAGCTGAAGCCAATGTGCATTTACCATTCTGAAAATCCTAGGGCTCTTAAGAATGAAGTTTAATCAAGTTGGCCTGAACACTATAAACAGAACAACAAAACCTGGGTAAGAGCACATCAGCTTATAATATGGTTTACTGACTTATTTTAAGCCCACTGTTGAGCCCTGCTGCTCAGAAAAATAGATTCTTTTCAAAATACTACTGCTCATTGACAATGCATCTACTCACTCAAGAGCTCTGAAGTAGATGTAGAAGATTAATGTTGTTTTCATGCTTGCTCATACAACATCCATTTGGCAGCACATGGGTCAGGAGGAACTCCGACTTTCCAGTCTTGTTATTTAAGAAATACATTTCATAAGGATACAGCTGCCACAGATGACTGATTCACCTGATGAATCTGGCTAAAGTAAACTGAAAACCTTCTGGAAAGGATTCACCACTAAAAAATTCATGATTCATGGGAGGAGATCAAAACATCAACATTAACAGGAGTTTGGAAGACACTTATTCCAACTCTTACAGATAACTTCAGTGGAAGAAGTAAATGTAGATATGGTAGGAACAGGAAGAAAACTAGAATTAGAAGTGGTGACTGAAGCTGTGACTGAACTGCTGCAATCTCAGGATAAAACTCGAACAGATGAGGAGTTGCTTCCTATGGATGAGCAATGAAAGTGGGTTCCTGAGATGAAATCTAGTTGTGGTGTAGATGCTGAACACCACTGAAATGATAACAAAGGATTACACTAACTTAGTTGATAAAGCCATGGCAGGGTTTGAGAGGACTGACTCCAATTTTGAAAGACATTCTTCTGTGGTGCTATCAAATGGCATCACATGCCACAGAGAAATTGTCTTCTTTCTGTGAAAGGAAGAGTCAATGCAGCAAACCCTCCACCAGCTAAAAGATGATAACTCACTGAAGGCTCAAATGATGGGTAGCATGTTTTAGCAATAAAGTATTTTTTCATAAAGGCATGTACAGTTTTCTCTTTTCACAAGAGACTACAGTATGGTATAAACAACTTTCATATGCACTGGGAAACCAAAAACTTTGTGACTCACTTTATTGCAATGCTCATTTTATTGCAGTTGTTGGGAACTGAACCCACAATATCAGCAAGGTATGCCCGTACTTCTGAGTCTGAGTTTTCAGTGTTTTCCCCCACTGCCAACTATCACTGCTCTACAGAAGTCCCTTTGGACCTCTCATATTTGATGCTGACTTGGAAACTGTATCAGTGTACACATTTATTTAAAAAGCACACCCTGAGCATTAAGCATGGGAAGCACAGTGCTCAGAAGAATGCAAGGATACATCACAGGGTGCATGAAGAGGAAGGTGCCCAGATCCTCTCTGGGGCAGTTCACAATGAGACAGCAGGCCACAGAGGGTGCAGAAAGTGCCAGGGAACACGGTGCACAGAGGCAGGACAGGCCACTCCCCACGGAGGGAACTGGGAGCCTCTCCAGGGGAGGGGATGTGAATGGGCAGAGAAGGATGGACAGGAACCAATGGGAGGGACACAGCTCCTCAGGCACAGGGCCTTGCAGGAGCAAAGGAATGAGATTAAGGAACATAATTTCGCTCAAGTACAGGTTCATGATGGCTGAAAAAGTAACCTGGGATGAGATTATGTGCAGTTCTTCAACAAATAATAAATAAGAGAATCTGTAGTTAAAAGAAGTAATCATAATGAGTTTTTTATATAAGAATGTTAGAATAGCTAAAACAGAGAACAAAAAGATGCTGAGAAAGACTTGGGTATCTCACAGGTAAAGGTACATGCAATTTGCACAATGAACTTTGTGACATCTACTTCTGAGAGTGAAGAGCTTTTTAAAACAACTTCCTAGTTGTCTGCTGAATTCCTAAGAAGTCAGGCTGCTAGAGAATTGGGTTCGAGCTAAGGTTGTCAGATTTAGCAAATAAAATCACAGGACACCCACATGTAAATTTCCTATTACAAAAACAGATAATTTTTTAGTGTAAGTATATTGCATAGATTTTATGGGCCATACTTAAGTTAAAAAATGATTCATTCTTGTGGTTCAGCAGTCATCTTCTCTGCTCAACTCCTCTTCCTACTTTGATCTTACTCCCAATTTATAGGGGTCTTTGGGCTGTTTTGGAGCAGCTAGAAGGAAAAGCCTGAAAATGTGGAATGGTAACCCATGCTAAACTTTGGAAATTGTTTTGTAACCATTTGCTAAATGCACTTTGAAAAGTATTACTTTTTTTGTATATATGTTACATTTCACAATTAAAAAATGTTTTTAAAAAGTTAAAAAAAGGATTCATTGTTTAGTTGAAATTCAAATTTAACCAAGAGTCCTGTATTTTAACTGGCAACTCAGTTTCAGTTAATTAAATCAATTTTTCAAGTAATAAAATTTGGAGAACATAAGCATTTCTGATTTTTTGCATATAAATTCTAATAAAGAGGACTTCCAGGAAGATGGCAGAGTAGAGCACAGTGAGTTCACTACTGCTCTGTGAAACAAGATAGGAGACAGGGATAAAATGCCCAGGACTGCAGGTCCCAGGGTATGAATAGTCTAGGAAGGTTTACACAAGCTTCAGTTAGACATTGCTACCTATTATAACTTGCCAACCCCCAAGCAAAACCATTCCAGTCAATCCTAAAGAACACCTAGGGCAATATATAAGACTCTACAAAGGTTCCATGTACTAGGGTAACTTTCCAGAAACCTAAAACCTCCAGATGGGTCCCTGGACCAGATAATTCTGAAACCTAGAGGGCCCAGCCTCTCCAGAGAGACAGCAAGTTCCATCTCGCTACCCCATGTTACTGATCGCCCCTTCCAAAATGAAAAATAAATGGGCATAGCCCAAATACCCCTAAAGAGTAAAACAGAAAGATCAAAGGTGATAGTGGAGTTATACAGAGAAGGAAGGTGTGCTGGTTTGAAAGGATTTATGTACCCTAGAAAAGTCATGATTTAATCCTAAGCAATCTCATGGAAGCAATTGTTTCACTTAATCCCTATTCAGCACTCTAGGTCGAAAACTTGATTGGGTTATCTCCTTGAAGATGTGACACAATCAGTGTGGGTATTAAACTTGATTAGACAGAGATGTGCCTCCACTCATTCTATACGGGTCTTGATTAGTTTACTGGAATCCTATAAAAGAGGAAACATTTTGGAGAATGTTAGAGATTCAGAGAGAGCAGAGAAGATGACATAGCCATGGGAAGCAGCGAGTCCAACAGCCAATGCTTTGGAGATGAAGAAGGAAAACGCCTCCCAGGGAGCTTTATGAAACAGGAAGCCAAGAGAGAAAGCTAGCAGATGACCCCATTTTTGCCACGTGGCTTTCCACATGAGAGAGAAACCCTGAACTCCATCGGCCTTCTTGAATCAAGGTATCTGTCCCTGGATGCCTCAGATCAGACATTTCTATAGACTTGTTTTAATTGGGACATTTTCTCAACCTTAGAACTGTGAACTTTTTAAATTTTCCTTTTTAAAAGCCATTGAGTTTCTGGTATATTGCATTCCAGCAGCTAGCAAACTAGAAAAATAGGGTTGAACAAACAAATATGATTGCTGAATCATTAAACTGATATTTCTTTTAGTCTCCAGTATCTTAGAACGGCTAGAAGTAAAAACCTAACATTGTGGAATTGTAACCCATACTAAACTCTGAAATCTGTTCTTCAAGTAATTGTTGTGTTGTGCTTTGAAAGTTATTGCTTTATTGTATAAATGTTATTTTTCATGAAAAATAAAAAAAAAGTTGATTGTGAAGATAAAAAATATTTATTCTTTCTAACCTCCTATGTTCTAGAGCAGCTAGAAGGAAAAGTCTGAGATGATGGTACGGTAGACCATGACAAACTCCAGAATCTCTCCTGCAACCACTTGTTGAAGAGTGCTTTGAAAACTATTACTTTTTTCTTTCTTCACTTTGTATACATGTTATATTATACAATAAAAAAAATAAAATAAATTGATGGTTCCATGGCTAGACTAACAAAGAAAAGAGAATACGCAAAATAAGAAATGAGAGGGGGGGTTGCTATTACAGATCATGAAGAAATTTAAAAAATCCTAAGAGAATACAATGAACAATTATATGCCAACAAACTAGACAATTTAGATGAAATGGATGAATTCCAAGAAACACACAAATTACTTATACTGACCCAAGAAGAAATAGAAGATCACAACAACTAATTACAAGTAAAGAGATCCAATCAGTCATCAAAAATCTCCCCACACAAAAAAAGCTCAGGACCAGATGGCTTCACAGGAGAATTTGATCAAACAGTTCAAAAAGAACTAATGCCAATCTTGCTCAAACTCTTCCAAAAATGAAAGAAAAAGAAATGTTACCTAACTCATTTTATGACACTAACAACACTCTAATACCAAAATTGGATAAAGACACAAAAAAAGAAAACTACAAACCGATCTCCCTAATGAACACAGATGTGAAAATTCTTAACAAAATACCAGCAAATCGTATCCAACGCCACATTAAAAGAATTACACATAATGATCAAGTGGGATGCATACCAGGAATGCAAGGGCGGTTCAACAGAAGAAAATCAATTAATGTAATACAGCACATTAAGAAATCAAAAGGGAAAAATCACATGATCATATCGATTGATGCTGGAAAAGCATTCAACAAAATCCAGCATCCTTTCCTGACAAAAGCACTTCAAAAGTTAAGTATTGAAGGAAACTTTCTCAATATCATAAAGGGCATATATGAAAACCCCATTGTGGTAGTTTGCTTCAGTTGTCAACTTGGCCATGTGAAGGTGCCCAGTGATGTTGCTGTGGACATGAGCCAATGATACAGGAACTTCATTTGTTGCTCATTACACCTGCACTCAGCTAGAAGGTGTAACTGCTGCAATGAATGATGTTTGATTTAATTGGCTGGTGCTTAAATGAGAGAGCTCAATGGAGCACAGCCCAAGCAGCTCAGCATACCAGGCCTTTGGAGATGCAGAAAGAAATCACCCCAGGGAAAGCTGTTGGAACCCAGAGGCCTGTAGAGAAGGCCAGCAGAGACCACTCTGTGCTTTCCCACGTAAGAAAGAATCTCAGTTGAAAGTTAGCTGCCTTTCCGCTGAAGAACTAACAAAATAAATCCCCTTTTATTAAAAGCCAATCCATCTCTGGTGTGTTGCATTCTGGCAGCTAGTACCCATCATAGATAATGGTGAGAAACTGAAAGCATTCCCTTGAGATCAGGGATGTGGTAAGGATGCCCACTGTCACCACCATTATTCAACACTGTATCAGAAGTCCTAGCTGGAACAATTAGAAGAAAGAAATAAAAGGCATCCAATTATGAAAGGAAAAAGTAAAACTTTTATTATGTGCAGATGACATGATTCTATACTTAGAAAACCCTGAGAAATATACATCAAAACTATCTGAGCTAATAAACAAATTCAGCAAAGTGGCAGGATACAAGATAAATGTACAAAAACAGGTAACGTTTCTATACACAAGCAATGACCTATCTGAAGTGACAACTGAGGAAAAAATTCCATTCAAAATGGTGACCAGAAAAAGAATTAGATATCTAGGAATAAGCCTAACCACGGATGTCAAGGACTTGTACACAGATAACTACAAAAAATTGCTAAAAGAAATATAAATAACCTAAGTGGATGGAAAGATATTCCATATTCGTGGATAGGAAGGTTGAATATAGTCAAGATATAAATTCTACCAAAACTGATCTACATATTCAATGCAATACCAATAAAAACCCCAACAACCTACTTTGAAGACTTGGAAAAACTGGTTATCAACTTTATATGGAAGGGAAAGAGACCACAAATAGCTAAAGATATCCTAAAAAGGAAAAGCGAACTGGGAGGTCTATCACTTTCTGACTTTAAAGCTTAATATAAAGCCACAGTGGTCAAAACAGCATGGTACTGGCATAAAGACAGAAGGACTGACTGGTGAAATAGAAACAAGACTGCAGAAATTGACAACCAAACTTATGGACATCTGATCTTCATTAAGACGCACAAATCCACTGAATTGGGACAGAATAGTCTTTTCAATAAATGGGCTTGGGAGAACTAGATTTCAATAGCCAAAAGAATGAAACAGGACCCCTACCATACACCCTATACAAAATTAATTCAAAATGGACCAAAGACCTAAATGTAAAACTCAGTACCATAAAACTTCTAGAAGGAAATGCAGGGAAACATTTTCAAGATCTAGTAATAAGAGGTAGCTTCTTAAACTTTACAACTAAAGCACAAGCTATGAAAGAAAAAATAGACAAATAGGAACTCCTTAAGATCAAGAGTTTCTGTGCCACGAAGGACTTTGTTTAAAAGGTGAAGAGGCAGCCAACTCAATGGGAGAAAACATTTGGAAACCACATATTGGATAAAGGCTTGATATCTTGTGTACATAAACTATACAGTTCAATAACAAATGAACAAACAACCTAATTATAAAATGGGCAAAGGAAATAGATAGGCACCATTCTGAAGAGCAAATACAGATAGCTAAAAAGCACATGAAGAGCTGCTCATCTTCACTGGCTGTTAAGGAACTGCAAAGTAAGACAAAAATGAGATATCACCTCACACCTATAGAACGGCTGCTATCAAACAAAAGGAAACCATAACTGTTGGAGAGAATACAGAGGAATTGGGACACTTATTTGCTGTTGGTGGGAATGTAAAATGGTTCAGCCGCTGTGGAAGTCAGTACGGCGATTCCTCAGAAAACTAAATATTGAGTTGCCCTATGGTCTGGCAATACCAATACTTGGTATATACCCAGAAGAGTTGAGGGCAGTGACACAAACAGACATTTGTACACCAATGTTCACAGCAGCACTATTTACAATTGCCAAGAGATGGAAACAATCCAGGTGCCCATCAACAGACGACTGGATAAACAAAATGTGGTATACACATATGATGGAATATTATACAACATTTAGACAAAATGATGTCCCAAAACATATGACAACGTGGATGAACCTTAAAGACATAATGCCAAATGAAATAAGTCAGACACAAAAGGACAGATACTGTATGACTCTGTTATTGTGACTCTGATAAAGCTGCCACTGTTCTAGAGCAGCTAGAATGAAAATCTCAGTTGAGGGCATAGTAGCCCATGACAAACTCTGGGAACTGTTCTGCAGATGCTTTGAAAAGTATTGTTTTTTTCTTCGTTTCTTTCTTTATATATATACATGTTACATTTTACACTAAAAAAATGATTTAAAAAAACTATAGGCAGCTATAGTAATAGTAGATAAAATAAATTCCTGAAATAAAAAATTTGAAAATAATTAGTAACATAGCTCACTACTATAGCAAAGTTGATATTTATAATAACTTTTTGATATTTTTGAGAACACATACAGTTTTGATAATTAATCAAATGGTATTAAGATAGTGTTTAACATTTAGAATTTAAGAAACTCTGATATCTTTATCCATAGATTTTTTTCTTCCTTGCTTTAAGTTTAAATTGGTTTATGAAACATATTGTACAAACAGGCTTTACAATGACTACTGAGATATGATTTTTTTACTATGCCTATGGATAAGCTAACTAAGATATTCATTTTAGGTGGTTAAGATTTCCATATGTTAACTGTAAAATTATTTGTATCTTCATATTTTCCTGGAATCAGAAAAATATTTAGTAACAGAGATCATTACTCTAGCAATGCAGATGTTTGAAGAACTTTCTACTTGATACTTTGAGAACATTCATTTTGACAGCTGATCAAATGGTATCTAAGTTAGTATGTAATGCTTAGAACTATCTGAATTTGTAGATTTTTTCCTTGTTGCCTTAATTTTAAATTGGTTTATGAAACTTACTGTGCAATGATTATATAGATACTTTACTTAAATATGCCCATGGTTAAGCTAACTAAGATATCCATTTTTGGTGGTTCTAAGTGTATTGTTTGTTTTCTTAAATTAAAAAAAAAAAGTAAATAAATAAATTCTAATAAACAAAATGCTTTTCAATTTGTACAGCACCTACCTACTTAATTATAATTCATATTAATTACTTAACAAGTATTAAAATTTCAAAATTTTAGTCTTACAATTTTAGATTCTCTTACCATCTATGTTTCATTAGTTCATCAACTCTGAGTTAATTGCACATAGATGGAGTTAACAAATTTATGTATTTTTTTTAAAAAGGTAAGAAAGAAGGAAAACATCTCTTGCTTTCTGTTTTATGAGGGTTGACACTCTATTCCAATCCCATAAAATGAAGAAAACATTAAAATACAAATAATCACCAAATAAACATTCAAAAACAGTAAGAGTGAAAAGAATAGGAAAAAAAGAGTGCGCAAAGACTGGAGGAATCTTTTAAGACAGAAAGAGAGACCAAGGGAAAAGTGATCTGCTGGAAAACAAAATCAGAAAAAACATGCAGCTGCACAGGATGGAGACAGATGACAGGTGGACAGGACCAGCCCAGAGAGGATGGGAGGTAGGCAGGGCCAGCCTAGAGAGGACGACAGTGGACAGGGCAAGCCCAGAGAGGATGACAGTGGACAGGGCCAGCCCAGAGAGGACGACAGTGGACAGGGCCAGCTCACAGAGGCTGTGAGTGCTGTGGTAATGGAGTCTGGATTTTACTTAAGTGTATGGGAAGCTAGCCACTGAACAGTTCCAGCAAGGGAGTACATCAAATTTACATTTAAAAAATATTATTCCAGCCACTGTGAAGGACTAAGGCGGGGGCAAGAATTGGTTTAGGGTGATTAGTTCTACTGTTATTTTATTACTTTTGAACTGCAGAAGCAAAACATAGTTTTAACAACTGAAATAGATGAGACACACGGATTCAGGACTTAAGTGATTTATTTGACGAACCCTATAGAGGTTTACTAAAGGACGTATAAAACAATCTAGTCTACAGGACTTAATTTTATAAACATGTCAATTCTCTAAAGTAATTTATAAAATTTAGCATGATCCTAATCAAAATCTTCACAGATTTTTACAAACTGAATCTTGAAAAATTGGGAAAAAAAGAGTTCAATTGGAATAGATTATATAGAAAGGACTAAGAAAAGTCTGAAAAAGTACATTGGGAACATGTGCTAATATCAAAGTATATTACAAAGCTATAAAAAAGAGTAGATTTTACATAAAAACTCACAAATAGATCAGAGGAACAGAAGACTCCAAAGAAATGACTCTGGCACACACGAGAAAATTGCTTTTCTTTGATAAAAGTGGTGTTTCATATCTGTGGAGAACTGATTGGAGTTACAACATTTGGTAATCCTTTGGGAAAAAGTAAAAAAGTAGAGCCCTGCTTCATATCACTCATAAGTAAGTACTTTAGGTGGATTAAAGAGCTACACATTAAAAAAATAAAACCCACAACAGCATTCAAAGAAAATACTAGAGAATTTTAGTTTAATCTTGGGGTGTGAGAAGCATAAAACTAATACAAGGGGAAAAAAAAAAACCCAACAAATAAAAACAGAATCCATAAAAGAAAAGACTGAGTGATTTAACTTCACAAAGATGAAAAACTTCTAGGTATAATAAAAGATATCATTATCAAAGTTAACAGGGATATATTGCTAAAGCTAGGGGAAAATATGTGCAACACAGAATTAACACACAAAGAATTAATAGAGAACATAAGAACAGCGCCTAGAAATTGTGAAAATAAAATAACCCCTCTCCCCAAAATGCTAAAAGGATGAGAAGCAATTTCCAGAACTAGAAATATTAAAAGCTTATAGACACACAAAAAACATGATCACGCACACTAGTAAACAGAGAAATGTGAGTTAAAACAGGCCAAGACTTGTCAGTGAACTGGCTGAGAAATGTTAAAGCTGGCTAATTCTGAGTGATGGCCAGGATGCTGAGAAATGGCCTGCACGACTGGAAGCCCAAATTTACACTTCATCAGTCAGTAAAGCACATTTTTGTAGGTAATTTGGCATTACCTATCAAATTTTTTAACAGATGGTCCTCAAAAGGTTAAACACTGAGTTACTAATGTGACCCAGCAATTCCACTCCCAGGTATATTCTCAAGAAAAAGGAAAAGTTATGTCCACAAAAAATGTGCACACAATTGTTCATAGCAGCATTACTCATAACAGCTAAAAAGTAATAAAACCCAAATCTCCATTAGCTAATGAATAGATAAACAAAGCGTGGTATATGCATATAATGGAAAATCAGTCATAAAAAAGACTGACATGCTGTTACATGCTATAATGTGTGTATGTGCTGAAAACATGTTAAACGGAAGAAACCAGTCACAAAAGACCACATATTCTATGATTCCATTTACATGAAATGTCCAAAACAGTCCAAGCAAAGAGACAGAAAGTAGATTAATGGTTGCCAGGGCTGTAGGGAAAGAAAACGGGTAGGGCTGCTTAATGGGTACTAGGTATCTTTTTTTTCTGGAGTCACGAAAATGTTCTAAAATAGACTGTGATGATGGCTGCACAATGCTGAGAATATACTAAAATCCATTATTTGAACATTAAATGGGTGAATTGTGAATTACATCTCAATAAAACTATTATTAAAATTTAACAAATACCTAAAATTTTCAGATATCCTACAGAAATATCTGAATAGGTACAGAAAGACTTGTATAAAAAATGTTTACTGCAGGATTATAAGCACTGAAAAATGGAAAAACCTAAATGTTTACCATAAGTTAACTGAAAGCAAATGATATTCTAGAAAAAATATGTTTACTATATGTGACAGATAAAACACTGATCTCCTTAGGAAATAATGTCAGAAAATTTATCATTTATCTTTCATTGAATCTTCTTGGCCTTTCCTGTGTGACTTATATAATATCCATTTTCTCTCCCACTGTCCAACTGATGAGTATCGGCAAGAAAAAAGCAAAACTATTAACTTTACTGGTTGAATCCTCCTAAAATAATGCTACTAACTTCATCTCAACTGTATCTGCTGAGTGCACCTTTTTAAATTTCTCATCAGCCCTTGTGCTGGTTTGAAAGGAAGCATGCCCCCTAAGAAAAGCCATGTTTTAATATAAATCCCAGTTCATAAAGGTAGAATAATCTCTATTCAATACTGTATGTTTGAAACTGTGATTGGATCATCTCCCTGGTTGATGTGATTTAGTTAAGAATGGTTGTTAAACTGGATTAGGGGATGACATGTCTCCACCCATTTGAGTGGGTCTTGATTAGTTTCTGAAGTTCTATAAAAGAGGAAACATTTTGGAGAATGAGAGATTCAGAGAGATTCAGAGAGAGCAACACTACAAAGCAGAGAGTCCACCAGCCAGCGACCTTTGGAGATGAAGAAGGAAGACACCTCCCGGGGAGCTTCATGAAATAGGAAGCCAGGAGAGAAAGCTAGCAGATGACGCCATGTTCGCCATGTGCCCTTCCAGCTGAGAGAGAAGCCCTGACTGTGTTTGCCATGTGCCTTCTCACTTGAGAGAGAAACCCTGAACTTCATCGGCCTTCTTGAACCAAGGTATCTTTCCCTAGATGTCTTTGATTGGACATTTCTTTAGACTTGATTCCCCTTTTTAAAAGCCATTCCATTTCTGGTATATTGCATTCCAGCAGCTAGCAAACTAGAACAGCCCTCTATAGACATACCTCATTTTATTGTAATTTGCTTTATTGTTCATCGCTTTTTACTATTCCTTTCCTTTCCTTTTCCTCTTTCCCTCTCTCTTCCCAACTCCCCTTCTCTGTCCCTCCTCTCTCTCTCTTTCCCTCCCTCCCTCTCTCTGTCCTTTTTTTCCTCTTTCTCTCTTCATTTTTTCTTTTTCTTTCTTTCCTTCTCTTCCCTTCTTTCTTTTTAAATGTGTTAATATATTCATTGTTCCTGAACAGTGACTTAATTAAGCAGGCATCACAAAGATGTGTAAAGAAATAAATAAAGGGCGGGCCATGGTGGCTCAGCAGGCAAGAATGCTTGCCTGCCATGCCAGAGGTCCCGGGTTCAATTCCTGATGCCTGCCCATGTAAAAATAAAAATAAAATAAAAAAAAAGAAAAAAGAAAAAAGAAGATGTGTAGCATTATATAAGATAAATTAAGCAGAGTAAATGAACGGAAACACTTTACTACAAGCAGAGCTCTACACTGTTGAAAGAAACTTTCAGAAGCATTTTATTTTATTTCAGCTTGCTTTTAACCATTTGAAAATGGGAACGTGATACCTTCTCTTGGTCTCACAATTTCATCTCCCAAAGTGACAACCTCCTTGGTAGTTTTCCCCAATTCAGATTAATGGCCTCTGTGCCATTCCTGCTGCTCTGGAGAAACCCCTGGAGACATTCTAGATACTCCCCTTCCCTTAATCTAACAATCAACCCACCAGCAAATCCTCTCAGCCCTACCTTCAGAATCTATCCAGAACTTGACCTCTTGTCATCATGACAAATTCTCACCCAAGTCTACTCTAAAACTAGTAACTGTTTTATTACAATTTTCCTTTGTATATTACGTACCACCTAGCATGCTGTCAGAGCAGGAAAACATTCAATAAATGCTGAAGGAATATATGGGGTTTTACTTTAACTTTGGTGACTGAAAACAGATTCAACTTCAAGTTAACACTTTTAATGACTGTGGGGAAATACAAGAAATATACCCAGCTTATTTTTACTTTCTTTAGCAAGATAACTATTGCAAAGTCAATGTTATTTTGATTTGAAACTATACTTGTAAAAAAAAGACCAGGTAGGAAGATTCATGGACCACAGCCTACTGCAGGTGTAGAAAGGGCAGGGACAGATGGGACCGGACACGGTGACCCAGGTCTAGCGGGCCCAGACCTCTTCTCCTCCTTCTCTGTGATGCCAGCAGATATCCCCAGGACCAGAAATTAGCATGGGAAGGAAACAGGGGAGAGGGCAGAGTGCTGAGAAGCCAATATGGGAAAGAAGGGCAGAAACCCAGAAAACCTGAATGTTACTCAAGAGGGATGGAGAGATCTTTAACGGACAGGATTCAGTGCTTTCATTGATTAGTGAAAATGGGACTCAAAAGGACAGGATGAGTGCCACTATAGAAAACAGAACAAAGAGAAAACAGATAACTGTGTGGTCTTTTGTCCATGAAATCACTGTGTAAATGTTGATCCTCACCAGAAGTCAGCAAAAGCAGGTTCTACTCTAACCTCATCACTAAGGGGTGGAGGCAGTTCTAAATCTCTTAAACAGTAAAATGAAGGGCTGGGTTCTGCTCTCTAAAAGGCTTTAATTCTGGAGCTCCTTCATTTTTTAGATGATTTTTTTCTTGATATTGTCGTTTTTTCATGTTTATGGGGATTAACATATTTCTAAAATCAGAGAAAATTTCAAATTTAAGAATTACTCATTTAAATGGAAGCAGAATGCTGTAACTGTTATTCTCTCAATCACAGTATTTGCTTCTGTCATTTGGTAGCTATCTTTTCTCATTAGAAAATAAAGAAACTTCCTTCCCAGACTATGTACCTTGCTAGAAGGTATATTATATGTGACAGATCAAACACTGATCTCCCTAGTAAATAAGGTCAGAAAAATACCCATTTATACAGGGTAGTGCAGAGGAGTTAATCAGTATATGCTGAATAAGTAGATAAATGAATTTGGACTGATCCAGTAATGACAAACTGAAGGGAATTTTACCCAATGCTGTATTTCAGCTCTCCTTAACTGGATGGAAAGGCCAAACTATTTTTCGCTTCAATGTGCCTGGCACCACAAGGACAGAGAGCTACAGGGAAAAGATAATTAAGATCAGAGGGGAGAGGGTAGTAGAATCGGTGGTGGTTTAAAAGTCTCAGATAACATTAAATCTTTTGTCCACCATTTTAAAAGAAATTCTGCATATTAGAAGTAGCATAGGAAAAACCACTAGACTAGGAAAGCAAATATTTCAAATCATAGTAGTTTGCAATTGTCCTCAACATTAAGTTGGCAATGATGCCTCAGGTGAATGTGCACTGTGTTCACATGTACTAAGAGGTCTGTTACTTCTGCCAGAGAGGTCAGCTACAGCCCCAATGTTATAACAGAGAAAGCTAAACCAAGGGATTTGAACCCAAGTTTGTTTGGCTCCAAAGTCGACTGTTCAGAATGCTATGGTGTCTTGAAAACTGCAAAGATTATTCTATTAGAAGGAGCTCTCTTAACGTCAAAATAATGTAGGGCCATTAAATAGCTAGCAACCACAGCATTTCAGTCAAATATTAATACATACAACAAAGAATATACTTACGCATTCCTGAGCATTCTCTGTCACCATCCCATACATTAGACACAGCATGTCCCGTCAGTAGAAGGTTAATTAAACTTTGGCTATTAATAAAAATTTAAAAATGAATGAAACTCCTTTTGAAATTAAATTACTTCTAAGGCAAGGCACAAAGTAATGACTCATCACATTAACTAAAGTTGCTTAAGAAAAAAAGGGAAAATCTTACATTTTTCATTCAATTTAACAAAGGAAAAGAGCTTTGCTAAATGTTATCACTAATCGTATATGCAATAATGTAGCTATTGTTCTACATATTCATATAAATTGAACAACTTCATCCAAGATATCATATTCACATAAATGAAAAAGATAAGTAATACTTAGACTGAAAATTTATTTAATATTTATAGTCAATTTTATTTGAAAATACATATTTAATTAATATTTTGTGTTTTATAGAAGATACATGAAATTTAATTCTGAGGCAGAAAGGTCTAAAGAAAAGGACTCATGTTATCATAGGTTAAAACCTATCACAGGTTTATAGATTTTGGTAGAAATATCTATTAAAAAATTGAGAGGGAGGGCACAATGAGGGGAAAACGGGAGAAATTTTTTTTTCTACTAAATAGGAAAGCATTTAAAAACAGGTAAGGATACATATATTTCTAAGTCAAAATGAGTACATTTCATCAATTTTAAAAACTCATAAATGGAACATAAAAGCAGAATTTGTTAAAATACTTTCCCAATACAATCTTAAAAGAAAATATTTGCCACCGTATACGCAGCACATACATAAACGTGAAGTGGAAAACATTTAATGTTTCCTGCATGAAGCTAGCGATGTACTGAGCACTAGTCTGTGCAAACCCACAAACTCTGCCATCAGCACCACTGACGAACACAATGGCCTCAGTTGTGCTCTGAGCTCCTCAAAACTACAGTTCAGGAGGAGACAACAGATTTTAGGGAATTACCTGCCATGTCCATACACAGGATCTATCAAAGGTTCACTTGTATCTTCAATTTCATTTTTTATATTTTCAATACCCTAAAGAAACCAACAAATCATTGGCTTATTTTACAAACTAAAAATGAAAATTGGAATAGTTAAAAATTGACCAACTTATATTATAAATTAATAAAATACTATTACTTAAGTAAATTTCCTCCCAGAGAATTAGCCTGGATTTGAAGTACAGTCCATTTAAGATGGTAGTAGTAAGAAATAGTTCCTCAAAGAATATTTTTATTCCCTTTTGTGGGTTCTATAAAAAGAACAATGACTGACTCACAGGTCAATCCTAATATTAATTAAAGGGGTAGGGAGAGATAATATTTAAGTTATATGAGGAATGAAATTAAATTATTTAATCTAAAAGTTAATATTCATTTAACTTTATTCTAAATTAAATTCAACCTAATATACTTGTTAAGGCAGCTGATGTATTTTCTTAGGTCATTTAAAAACTTACTGGTAATAAATACATACAAACCTGAATACTGCTAGAGATACAAATTTAAATACACAAAAGGTATAATTAATAGATAAGAAAGTGGAGACTTGCTTCCTAAAATTGCTTTCTCAGTAATATTGGTAATTCAAATATATATAGTGAGAAATTATATCAGCAAGGCAGGAAGTCTTATTTTCCTGCAAATCAATTTCCTGATACTTTTTAATCTCCAAAAAGGCTATCACTCAAATCCCCAAAGGTCTAGATACTGGACCAGTACAGGCAGACCTAAGCATTTAACCTCATCCACTGCAAAGTGACAAAGAAGATAAAGCACCATGGTGCTATTCGCTGGGATTGAACTATTTGGTTCTACTGGATTATAGGCCATTCCTAAGACTCAAGAAGATGATTACTCAATAACCAAAATATTTAATGACTGCCTAAATATGACCTGGGAGTTTCAAGTATAAAATCTAGCACTCGCCTTCTTCATAAACAACAATACAAAGCAGGCTCGGATAAAGTTAAAGTGAATTATAATGAACATACAACACAACTGCAAAGGAAGGAGGCACTGAGGAAGAACAACGAGGCATGATGACTTACTGACTGTTTAAGGGCAAGAGATGGAAAGAGGTACCAAAGTATTTCACCATGAAAACCAGGAGAATAACCAGTCCAGACCTTTTAAGGGTGACTTCATCAGGATGGTAGCGTAAGACACCCATGGGAATGTGTCCCCTTAGACACGGCTAAATAAAAGGACAGGTTCAACTCAGAGCTCTGAAAGACAATAAAGATGGCTAAAAGGCTCCACAAACGCTCAATCGAAGGGAAAAAAACCAATTTGCCTAGACCTGTGCAGCTAAGAGGTTATCACACACGGGTAATGTTTCAGGTCCAGGCAGTTCTTTCCATGGTGCTGACCACAGAACCACCCAGCAGCAATTTAGAGCCCTGTGCCCACCAAGGCAGGGGACCCAACGGCCACATAGACCCAGAGGGGGCTCTAAAGGTCAATGTGCATGAGCATACAAAATTTCCTCTGAAAATAAGAGTGATGCGAGGGAACTATGGGCAGGCTGTGCACACCCCTAGCCTAGACCCTAATTGCTGGTACATCTAAGTGAAAAAATAGTGTTTTTTTTAAACACTAACCACATCTAGCTCCATGGGTCAGGATTCTTTAATGTGGAAGTTGCTGGAGGCAGAAAAACCATATGAAAAGGGAAAACTGAATACTTAAGGCATGACAGACAATTGTGTCTTGCTGAACCAGTTGGAGAACTCCACCTGAAAGAAGAAATACGGGAAGACCTAGACAGAACTGCCCCAAACCACCTTACCTTAGGGCCAGTTGAGACAGTAAAGAAAGAGGCACTAAATACCAGGGTGATCAATCCAAAGGCATTTATTAGAAGTACTTATTTGCAGAGTTGCAGCTACCTCATGACAGACAGCAAGATGGACAGCAAAAAGTTCACTTGAATATTTCCGCCAACCACTCTACAAATTATATGTGTTTGAGGAACAAAGGTGGCCACATGGCAGAGGCTTGAATACAAGTATTAGGAAAACATCTTGGTATGTGCACTTTTCTCAAAACATGATGTGCTCAGGAGGGCTGCATTCAAGGTTACAGCAGTCAAAACTCAGCATGCTTCCAGGAATGTCTCAGGAGGAGGGCAGGAGCAAGGTTAGGTAGAAGATGCTACATGTAGGGCACAGAGTATAAGGGCTGAAAGTTGGAATGAAAAGGTTGCCCAGAGAATGGGAGACAAAGTGAGCAAATCCTACCCAATGGGAAAGAAAAACTGGGTAAAAACAAAGAGAACATCCCTGGACTCCAAGAGAAGGAAGAGAAGAAAGGAAATCCTCACATGGAGGGAAAATAGGAAGAATAGGGAAATCTTAACAGTTACTTACTAAAGACAGGGCAACTGGCAGAATGATGGAGAAAATCCTAAAGGTTCAGTGTAAACTGGACCAAATGTTAAAGAACAGTCCTCACACAGAACCAATCCACACAAATACCCTATGCAAGCTGAAGAAACTGACTTTCAGAGTTAGAACATCAAAACAATCCATACAAAGAAAAGGAAAGAGAGCTCAGTCAAGGGAACAAATGAAAAATTCATAGGAAACAGACAGGCAAGTAACCAAGGTACTCAGTCAAATCTCCTAATCAATCCAATTCAAGGAGCTAAAGGAAAATATGGATAGAAATAAACTGAATTTGGATACAAACAAAAGGATTTTTGTGAACAAAAAAATTAGAAAGTTTAAAAAAGAACATAACAGAACGCATGGAGATAAAAACATAATTAAGGACATTAAAAATATGCTAGAGGCATTCAACAGCAGATTTGAAGAGGCAGAAGAAAGCAGCAGCAAACCAGAAGACAGGACAATTGGAATCATGTAGTCAAAAGAACAGACAGAGAAAAGAATGAAAAAAGTGGGCAGAGCCTGAGGGGCCTGTGGGGCAACATGAAGCATACGAACACACGCATTACGGGAATCCCTGAAGGAAAGAAGAAAAAGGGGCAGAAAGAATACCTGAGAAAATAGTGTCCAAAAATTTCCCAAATCTTTCAACCAACATAAATGTGTATGTCCAACCTAATATCCTAATCCAAGACACATACTAATCAAAGTGCTAGATGCAAAGGTGAAAAGAGAATTCTGAAAGCAGCGAGAGAAAAGCAATTCATCACATACAAGGGATCCTCAATGACACTAATCAGAAGCCATGGAGGCAAGAAGGCAGTACTATGTCATATTTGAGGTCCTGAAAGAGAAAAATCGCCAGCCCAAAATTCATTACCTGGCAAAATTGTCCTCTGTGGGAGCGTTTAAGGTATCCACAAATAAAATCTACAAGAGTTCACCACCAACAGACCTGTCCTACAAGAGAAGCTAAAGGGAGCCCTTCAGGTTGAAAGGAGAGGACAGGAGAGAGTACGCGGAGCAGTACGGAGAAAAGTAATTACATGGATAAATGCAAAACCCCAAAAGTATGGTATCCTAAATACGTAACTACCCTTTATTTCCTATAAGACTTAGATATTATATACAACCAAATAAGAAATATCATATTTCTATGTTATGAATGCACAAAAATAAAGAGATAACATATAACAAAAACAACACAAAGGGGAAATGAGGGATATGGGAGCAGAGAAGGTGTATGTTATTGAATTTGATATCTTTTCAAACTAGTACTTTATAGTCTTAGATTGTTTAATAAAAAACCCAGACTAATCTTTTACAAAGAAAATATTTAAAATATATATAGAGTGTGCACAGGTGGCTTAGTGGTAGAATCTGCCTTTCCTGAGGGAGAGCCAGGTTCGATTTCTGGACCATGCACCCCCAAAAATAAAGAAAGAAAATGTATATAGAAATGGAAATGAGAAAAGATCAATGAGTTACATCACAAAAAACCAACTATACACAAAAGAAGGCTGCACTTAAAGGAAAAGAGAGATAAAAAAGATATGACATATAAGGAAAAGAGAGATAAAAAAGATATGACATATAAGGAAAAGAGAGATAAAAAAGATATGACATATAAGAAACAAAGTCCTGCCTCTGTTTTCACAATAATTACAGTGAATGTAAATGGATTAAGTACCCAATCAACAGAAAAAGATTGGTAGAATGAATTTAAAAAGGATGAACCAACTATATATAGTATACAAGAGACTCACCTATACCTCAAAATACAAATAGGTTGAAAGTGAAAGAATGGAAAAAGATAATTCATGCAAAGAGCAACATAAAGACAGCTGTGATAACCATACTAATATCAGACAGACTATAAGTCAAAAAAATGTTACAAAAGACAAAGAAGGATATAATATATTAATAAAAGGATAAATACACCAATTAGAAAAAACAATCATAAATGCTTATGACCTAACCACAGTGCCCCTAATTAAACGAGGCAAACACCTATAAAACTGAAGAGAGAAACAGACACCCCTACCATAACAGTTGGAGACTTCAATATCATCAATGGATAGAGCATCTAGACAGAAGATCAGTAAGGAAATGGAAAACTTGAACAATACAACAAATGAACTAGACTTAACAGACATATATGAAACACTGCACCCCAAAACAGCAGAATATATATTCTTCTCAAGTGTACATGGATCATTATCAAGGACAGACTACAAGTTATATCACAGAACATGTCTCAATAAGTTTTTAAAAACTGAAATTATACAAAACATCTTCTCTGACCACAATGGAATTAAGACAGTAATCAATGACAGAAGAAAAACTGGAAAATCTAAAAATACACGGAAGTTAAACAACACACTCTGAAACAATCAATGGGTCAAAGAAAAACACAAGGAAATCAGAAAATATCTTGAGACAAATGAAAATAAAACATATCAAAACTTAAAACTTATGGGACATAGCAAAGGCAGTGCTCAGAGGGAAATTTATAGCTCTGGATGCTTATATAAAAAAAGAAGAAAGAGCCCAAACCACAAATGTAACCTTACACCTGGAAGAACTAGGAAAAGAACAAATAAATCCAAAGTGAGCAGAAGGAAGTATTAGATTATAGCAGTGATATATGAAATAAATGAAAAATAGAGTAAATCAACAAAAGTTGATTATTTCAAAAGATCAATAAAATTGAAAAACCTTTAGCTAAACTGTCAAAGAAAAAGAAGATATAAATAACTAAAATCAGGAATAAAAACAGAGATACATGTACCATCCCACAGAAACAAAAATATAAGAGGATATTACGAACAATTGTACCATCCCACAGAAAAAAAAAGAGGATATTACGAACAATTGTATGCCAACAAATTAGATAACCCAGAAGAAATGAACAAACTTCTAGAAGTACACAAACTATCTACATTGAATTCAGAAGAAACAGAAGATCTCAAAAGATCAATATTAAGTGATGGGATTGAATCCATAATCAAAAACCTAGCAAAAACGAAAACCCTAGAACTAGATGGCTTCACTGGCGAATTTTAGCAAACATTCCAAGAATTAATACTAATCCTGCTCAAAGTTTCGAAGAAAATGAAGAAGAGGGAACAATTCCCAACTGATTTTATGAGGTGAACATCACCTTATTAATACCAAAACTGGATAAAGGCACCACAAGAAAAGAAAATTGCAGACCAGTGTCCCTGTGAATATAGATGCAAAAATCAACAACAAAATACTAGGAAACCAAATCTAACAGTACATTAAAAAAATACAGACCTCAATCAAGTGGGATTTATCCCAGGTACGTGAGGGTGGCTGAACATAAGAAAATCAATTAATGCGACAAGAATACCCACTGTCACCACTACTATTCAAAACTCTACTGGAAGTTCTAGCCAGAACAATTAAAAAGAAAAAAAAAAAAAGGGGGCATCCAAACAGGAAATGGAGAAGTAAAACTCCCTCTATTTGCAGATACCATGATCCTTATATATACAGAATTCTGAAAAATCCATACCTGAACTCCTAGAGTTAATAAACAAATTCAGTAAAGTAGAAGGGTACAAAACCAATATGTAAAAATCAGCTGTATAACTATACACTAGTAATTAACAATCTGAAGAAAAAAATCACTTATAACAATAAGTTAAAATGGTTAGGAATAAACTCAACCAAAGATATAAAGGACTAATATGTGGAAAACAACAAAATATTACTACAAAAATTTTAAAAGACCTAAATATATGAAAGGATATTCCCGGTTTATGGATTGGAAGACTGAATATTATTAAGACGTCAATTCTACCCAAAGTGATTTAAAAATCCAGCACAATTCTAATCAAACTTCCACCAGACTTCTTCACAGAAATGGAAAAGTCAATCATCAATCCATAAGAAAGGGTAAGTAGCCCTGAATAGCCAAAAACCATCTTCTAAAAGAAGATCAAAATTGGAGGGCCCACACTTCCATATTTTAAAACTCAGCACAAAGCAACAGTAATCGAAACAGTGTGGCAGCGGTAAGGAAGATAGTGTCTATATTTTAGAACCACACATATTCTTTGAGACCAATGAAGAAAGGTATATTTGATCTGGAACTGAAATTTTCTGTAGTGCATAATCTAATTCAACCGATCTATATGGCTCATCTGAAAAACTGAAACACGGAACACAGAAGGAGAAAGAGGTCCTTTAATCTGGTATAGATTATTGTAATTCCTGGAAACATTCTAGAGTATATTAAGCAGATAATCAAAAAGTATTGGCAAAGTCCCCTGAAGGATGGCAGAAAGTATACAGAACTATTAAGCCTTACCATCAGGGAATACCCTGATACTGTGTCAAACTTTAGAGACACCAAAATCAATAAGCCATGCCCTCAATCATGAGACTTACCCTTGTGAAGCTTATGTAGGTAGCAGAGAAGCTTACCCTATAGGTATAGGCATGCCTAAGAATTACTTCTGGAGGACCTCTCTTGTTGCTCAGATGTGGCTTCAGTCTCTGTAAGCCCAACTCTGCAAGTGAAATCATCGCCCTCCCCCCTACATGGGACATGACATCCAGGGGTGAAAATCTCCCTGGAGACATGGTAGATGGCTCCCAGAGATGAATGCACCATGGGATCAACAATTCATCCTGACCAAAAGGGGGAAAATAAGTGTAATTAATAAAGTATCAGTGGCAGAGAGAGTTCAAATAGAGTCGAGAGGTTACTCCGGGGGTTGCTCTTACGCAAGCCTCAGTTAGACCCTGCTACCTGTCATAACCTGCCAACCCCCAACTAGGACCATTTCAGTCAACCCTAAAGAACACCTAGGGCAATATATAAGATTACACAAGGGTTCCATGCACTAGAGTAACTTTCTAGAAACCTATAACCCCCAGATGGGTCCCTGGTCCAGATAAATCCTAAAACCTATCCCAGCCTCTCTAGAACATCAGATAGTTTCATCTGCTGACCCCATATTAGTGACAGACCTTTCTAATAGGAAAAATTTAGAATTGCCATAGCCCAGACACCCCTAAAGAGAGGTATGGAAAGACCAAAGGTTATAGTGGAGTTATACAGAGAAAATAGGATTTAACAAATGAATATGAATGCTGAATCATTAAACTGATATCTCTTTTAGCCTGCAGTATTTTAGAGCAGCTAGAAGTAAAACCTAAAATTGTGAAACTGAAACCCATGTCAAAGTCTGAAATATGTTGTACAACTAATTGTGGTGCTGTGCTTTGAAATGTATAGCATTTTCAAAAAAAGAAGGAAAAAAAGTCAATTCCGATGATAAAAAAATATTTAAGGCCTCTAGCCTCCTATATTCTGGAGTAGCTAGAAGGAAAAATATGAGATGACCGTATGGCAGTCCACGACAAACTCTGGGATCTGCCCTTGTAACCACTTGTTGAACAGTGCTTTGAAAACTATTGCTTTTTTATTTCTTTGTTTTGTATATGTGTTATACTATACAATAAAAAAATAGTTAGGAAAAAAAAATAGTGTGGTACTGGCACAAGGACAGACAGACCAATGGAATCAAAGTGAGAATTCAGAATAACTCCTCACACTTTTCTGGGAAACTTATCTTTGACAAGGTTGCCAAGTCCACTCAGTGGGGAAAGAATAGTCTCTTCAACAAATGGTGCTAGAAGAATCGGATATCCATCGGTAAAAGAATGAAAGGGGACCCTACCTCACACCATATACAAAAACTAATTCAAAATGGATCAAAGACTTAATTATAAGGACTAAAACCATAACACTAAAACAACATAGGAAATCACCTTCAGGTTAGGCAGTAATTTCTTAGACTTGACAAAAAAAGCCCATGCAAGAAAAGAAAAAACAGATAAATGAGACTACATCAAAAGTTCAAAACTTTTATACATCAAATGACTTTACCAAGAAAGTGAAAAGGCAACCTACAGAATGGAGGAAAATATTTGGAAATCACATATCTAATAAGGGTTTAATGTTAAGACATATAATGAACTCCTACAAATAAACAATAAAAAAACAACCCAATTGTACTGGTTTGAAAGGATTTATGTACCCTAGAAAAGTCATGTTTTAATCCTAATCAGTCTTGTGGGAACAACGGTTTCTTCTAATCCCTATTCAGCACTATAGGCTGGAAACTCGAATTAGGTTATCTCCATGGAGATACGACTCGATCAATTACAGGTATTAAACTGGATTAGACGGAGACGTGTCTCCACCCATTCTACGTGGGTCTTGATTACTTTACTGGAATCCTATAAAACAAGAGACATTTTGGAGAGAGTTGCTTTTGAGAATGAAGACAGAGTGGCAGAACCACGACAGAATGATGAGAGAACCACAGAACCCACCAGCCAGCGACTGCTGGAGATGAAGAACACCACTACCAGGGAGCTTCATGAAACAAGAAGCCAGAAGAGAAAGCTAGCAGACTTTGGCATGTGCCCTTCCAGCTAAAAGAGAAAACCTGAACTTCACTGGCCTTCTTGAACCAAGGTATCTTTCCCTGGATGCCTTAGATTGGACATTTCTATAGCCTTTCTTTAACTGGCCTCAGAGCTGTCAACTTGCAACTTATTAAATTTCCCTTTTTAAAAGCCATTCCATTGCTGGTATCTTGCATTCTGGCAGCTAGTAAACTAGAACACCAATTTTTAAAATGAGAACAAGATTTGAACATATATTTTTCCATAGAAAATACACAAATAGCCAAAGATATATGAAAAGATGGCTGATGTCATGAGCCATCAAGGAAAAGCAAATCAAAACCACAGTGAGAAAACATCTCACACCCAGCAGAATGACTACTATAAAAAAGTAGAAAATAAGTGTTGGAGAGGATATGAAGAAATAAGGACACACATACATCGTTTGCTCCTGGAATGTAAAATGATGCTGCTGCTGTGGAAAAGAGTTGGAAAATTTCCCAGAAAGTTAAATATAGAATTACCATATGACCTGGAAATCCTACCTCTTGGTATATACCCCAAACAACTGAGAGCAGGGACTTGAATAGATATTTGCACACGAATGTTCATAGCAGCACTCTTCACAAGGTGGAAGCAACCCAGGTGTCCATTACTCGATGAACAGATAAACAAAATATTGTATATGTACACAGTGGAGTATTATTCAATTGAAAAGGAATGAAGCTTTGATGAATGCCATAGCATGGATTAACCTTGAACATTATGTTGAGTGAAATAAGTCAAACACAAAAGGACAAATATTCTATTATCACACTTCAGTGAAATAAGCAAAATATGTAAATTCATAGAAATAGAAAGTAGATTAGAAGCTACCAGGGGCTGCATGGAAGAGGGAAAGGGATGTTAATGCTTAATCTGTACAGAGTTTCTGTACAAGGAGATAGCAAAATTTTAGCAATGGATGATGGTGATGGGCACAACTTTGTGAATTGGGTATCAATGAACTGCATATTTAACAAGGGATAAAAATGGAAATTTTAGGTTACATATAATTTACCACACAAAAAATCCACATAGAACTATAAAACAGAAAAAGTGAATCCTAATATAAATAGTAGGCTAAAGTTAATTGCATAATTATAATAATTTCAATTGTAACAAAATTGTAAAACACTAATGCAAATTGCTAATCATAGGGAAAACTGTGAGAGTGGGGTATGTGGGAACTCTGTACTTTTTGCATGATTTTTTCTGCAAATCTACAACTGCTCTACTAAAAAAAAATAATAAAAGAAGATCTCTTAAGACACCAGACATCTTAGATACTACCATCACTGCTACTCACCACATCAAACCAACGACCAAGAAAAAATTTCAGTTTTTCTCTTAAACATATGTTTAAGTATGCATCCACTCTTTTCCATATCCATGACCACTGTCCTAGCTTACACTTCACCCTGGATGAAAAGCAATTTTCTAGTTTCTGTCTCTCTAGGCTTATCCTCTTACACACCAACTCTCTCTAGCACAGCACTTGTCCCAACTTAAGGAATCTGCTACCAAAAAAAGAGATCTTGTCATTCCCTTGTTAAACATTTTTATTGGGTTCTGATGTCTACCAGATGAAATCTAAATGATTTTTTTGCATGTCACACAAGGGCCTTTGTGTTCTGAACCTTCTTTACATATGTGACATATGTGTCCAGTCTTACCTGACACAAGTACCCTCTGGGGTAACAGGCTGCAGTGATGCTGAATTAGCGGTAGTTCCCCACACGTGTGTTATTGCCCTAGTCATTATGCCTTTATCTTTGCTGTTCTCCCCACTGTTTGGAAAATCTTTCCACAGCTTGTCCATCAAGTCAATGTTTACTAGTCCAAGTCTCAGTTCAAATGGTCCTTATACACAGAGTTTTCCCTCGACTCCACCCAACAGACTTCACCATATCTTCCGCCATGTCCCCACCAACAAAAAGGGAGGAGGGAGCAGAAGGAGGGAGGGAGAAGGGAGAAGGTGGAAGAGAAACAAAGGAAAGGAAGGAAAGAAGTGACACACAACCCAAAAGAAAAAGCATGAAACACTTCCATAAGGGAAGCAATTATTAATATGCCAATTTTTCTACAACACTGAGTAGGAACCACGACATAAAACTGCACCCTGTGTTATAAGCAGAATCCACAGCATAGAGTTGATGCTCAATAAACAGTCGTCAAATGAAAGAGCTTTTATTTCAGACATGGCTAATCTCGTAAGATATTCAACTGAGACTAACAGGCTACTGGAGATATGAGATTGGCACTTACGGGAAAGGGAAGAACTGGAGGTATACATATTGTAATTAGCCACACACAGGGAACCTAAGCCATAGAAGAAAAAGCATTCAGGACCCAAGGGCTAAAATTTCTGGACTATAAAAATTTAGAGAAGTAGAGAAAGGAGCAGGAGATACCAGCTAAAGAGGGAAATGAAACTATCAAAGGAAACAAAACAGAAATCGTGAGATACTACAGAAAACCACCTAGCATAGAGATGTCTAGGAAAGGGTCAGGAACAGAAAGAACTTCCAGAAGGGTTAAAGCTATCAAGTGCCAGATACAGCTAAGATAAAAGGAAATAAAATTCAAAAGAATTGACTGCATTTTCATAGCAAGAGCCTTACTGAGGAGCCTCAGCCAACCAAAACAGCAGGGGTGAAAGTAAATTTAAAAGTGGTTAAATAACAAGTAAGCAGTGAGGAAATAGGAGTCAATTCCTGTTTATCAGTGTAAAAGAATTTTATTCTGAGATTTAGATGAAGCTTCAAGAATAAAATCACTCATCTCAGCAGGAAAAATAATAGTAAACTCAAACTAATAAAAGCCAGAAGAAACATCTTCTTAAACAAACCTTTGTCAGTAACACAGAATATAGAAAGAGCAATACTCCAAATTTGTTTCCCCACATTGAATACTGGTCCAAGACAGCACCTTTTAATTCTGATAAACTTCCAAATGATCTTTTCCTGGGAAGAAAGAGAATTAAGTATTATTATTATTAGGATCATAAGATTGTCTACATCATAATTTGGGAAAATATTTCAATTGTCTTATTAAAACATATACATAGAAACATGAGGTTTTTGTAGTAACTCAAATTTTCTAATGATACAAGGTAGCCATTAAAAGCTCTTGCTGACTACTGCTATTAGGTAATGAACATATACCATTCAGACAGAACGCCTACTTGGCAGGGAATGTTTTCGTCGCATATGAATTCTGGGACGTTGACAAATTCTTCAATAATATACAGTTATTTAGAGAATGCAGTGCTCCTTTGCTAAGCAGTATTTAAGAACACAGAAAATGTGATTTTTAAAATAAAGTCTAAAAATCATTTAGCAAATATCTGAATGCCAAAGATGAGGCATACATTTGCAACTTCTTTTAGAAGAAATTAATGTTAAATTATAATCAGAATTGACATCCTTACCTTTTATTTTGTAATAAAAAGTTTAAAAGCTCTAATGACAATATGGGCACAATGAAATTAAAGAAAGCATATTTTGGCAAATAAAAAATAATTATCGCTCTGATCTTCATCCTGCTAGAAATCTTTATATTCACCCAGAACAGAGAAATATTAAGCTACAAAGATTTTTTTTACATTGTAATTATGAAAAAGTGTTTAACTTTTTAAAAATGTGTATTTGGATAGCTAATTTTAGGAAGCAGAATAATTTAAGTGCACATTTACAAATTATGTTTTAAAAACTTGATAACAAATTAATCCTCAAAGCAATGGAATTAAAATTCACAGTTAAGCAACCAGTATTATACAAATCGAAGTGCTTTTCCACAGACTTAAAGTGGCAATGTGTTCACAAGGTAAGTATTTTAAATGTTCTAATGTTACTTACTGAATTAATGCATGAAATCGCTCAAAGCCAAGCTCTTCGACAGCCAAGGCAGCTATACATAAAAGACACTTTTCAGCACTACACATGGCAAATAAATGACACAAGATACACATAACAGCAGGCTGTAAATAATTTCAAGCAATCAAAGTTTTCCCTATTTTCTTATTCCCTTAAAATTCTCAGTTTTTACTTTCAACTTTATTATAACAAGAATTTACATTTCAACATCTTAGTTACCATGATTATAACTAAAATGGATATAACACTGAGAATGCAGAAGGGCTATTAAATAAAAACAGTTCTTATCAGCTCAGTTTGCTAGGATAGCTTATACAATATAAGAAATTATTGGCAGAGTGCTTCACACATGATTCCAATGTGTCCTGCACTTCAAAATAATCTTTCAATTTATAGATGAAAGTAAAATCATCATAGATAATCTTTATCCACTTGCATATTAAATCTTTAGGTTTAATGCTTAGTTATTAAACAAATATATATAAAAAGGCATAGCATTTTGTAACTACACAGGTTCAAGGACTGCTTTAAGTTTGTTTCCTTATTTATTCATATAGCTTTTGAGAAGTTTTCAGTAATTCATTTAGACTATTCACATGAACCCAGTACAATAATACATAAAAGAATCAAAGGAAATCAAAGAAAGCATTTTAATCAAAGGTGATGTTTACTGAGTCCTTCACTCAGTACCAGGCCCTTCTTTACCTGCTCTACAGGTCTTGCCTCATTTCATCCTTAAAACAAACCAGTCAACCCCATTTCACAGAGGAGGAAGTGGAGATTCAGAGAAGCATCACACAGTGATAATCAGCAGTGGATATTTGAGCCCAGACACTCTTATAAATCAAAATGCTTTTCTCTAAATTATCAAAATAAACAAGTTCACATAAATTTTATATAAAAAGACAATTTTAGTACTCTTAAAAATAGATTCTCACAAGATATTAAAGAAATGAATACATCGTAAATTCAAAATTACAACTTTTTATTTATAATTTAAAATGTCACATGATGTTAGCTCTTCAAAGCCTCATTTTAATTTAATGTTTTAAATTTCTTTTTAAAATCGTTATAAGTCTAAATGAACTAATTTAAGTAATCATTTGAATTATATGGGAAACAAACTGAAATTGAACCTGAGTATTCATTCCTGCAAACAAGTGTGCATTACCAACAAGCGAAAACCATACACACCACAAAAGCCATGAAAGTAATATCTGAACAGAATGTAATATTACTGAGAGGAGAAAACACTTCACAGCTAAAAATTCAGGATAAAATTAAAGTTCTACCTAACCTTTTCCAAATTACTCTAACTGCTCTGCAGTGCTTGATTATTCCAATAATTTTACTGGGCATACACTATGAAAACTGGCATAAAGATAGTAAGTAATTTAGAGAAAAAAGGCAGGCAAAATATAAAGCTTAGCAGGCATGGATGGCAGAAAACACAAGAAAAGTAATGTAGCTGGGAATAAAAGAAAGAACAGGTAGAACAGATTGTTTTAGGAAAATAAATTTTAGCAGTCAGTTCATTGTCAGATCTAATGTAAATTCTCAAATTTTCAGTTATTAAAATTTCTCAAATATATACAGTATTAAAATACATTTAAAATAGTTTTATTTCATGTCAATTTTTAAAACTAGACATGAAATAAACTGGAAAATTACTGAAATGTTTTTCGGAGGGAAATGCAACATAATAAGTCCATCTGAACTAGTTACTAAAATCCAAAGTTAAGGAAGGCATTGCGAGGCTCCCTGAATGAGAACAATTTAACCATACCAGTACAGAAACGTACATTAAATTCTATAGTAAGTACTATACTAAACAAAATATACTGCTGAGATATTAAACAAAACTGTTACAAAAAAAAATCTTCTTTTCTCACATATTTATATACAGACTGGTTTTAAGCACATATTCTTTAATATACCTTTTAAGAGAGTTCAACTATTCCTCTCTCAGAATTTTTATATCCTAAATGAAATTATGGATATAGTTCATTTACATCAACCCAGTAAAACCTGGAAAATATTTAAAAGCCAATCTTAGGGACACTTATGACTATCGTCCTTTCTACTCATTTTCTTCAAGTGTTATTATCAACTCAAAAGATATGTATTTTTTTTCTTTCTGAAAGATATGTTGTTCTTTCAGAAAGGTTATGTTTGAAAGACCTGAAAAGGAAATGCTATTCAACTGCTTAAGTTTTAAATGTTCTACTCTGAGCATCTGCCAAGTGCAGAGCAGCTGAGCTCCCTTAGTAAAGGGAGCGCAGAGAAGTCAGGGACATCACAGAAATTCCACCGGGGGAGGCAAGAGAGCCCCATAGGCAATCCTACATGGAAGGCAACAGGCAGCCAAATTCACTTCCCAGAAACCAGCTATCTAATTTCCGTAAAAACAGTTCCCTTGAGATGATAACTGACTAAATCAAACATAGGTGGAGTAAGTCACTTATTCAATACAAACACTTGGGACTATCAACCATCAAAAATAATTTACAGCAAGATAATTCCTTACAAAGAAAAATAAAAAGCAACTATTTTAACTAGATTTATACCACCATAAGTCTCTATTTTACTAGTCCATAAAGAAGTAAATTAATGTAGTAAAAATTAACTAGTCAATTACATAAGAATTATCAAAGACAAAAAAAAACAGAACATAAGATTTTTAAGAATAGCTGTTTATTTTAAACAGAAAATCCTCTATCAAGGTATAAAAATCTTAAATGAAGGCATAATTAAAACTCATAATTACAAATACCTTAATATAATTTATATACAGTAACGATGTCTAAAAGTTTGGGTGACAAAAAACATAATCCTAAGAATGTAAAATGAAGAAAAATGTCCCCATCTTTGCTCTTGGAAGGAACTAAAAGAATAAGAAATGTTCTGATGCCAAATAAAAAAATTCTTTTCTTCCAACACCAAAGAAAGCCATTAAAGCATCTAAAAGTAAATTATATAGAAATGTGCTGTTTAAACTTTCCAAATGAGAGTTTTAAAGCTCAAAAGAGACTGTTATCAAGCAGAAATTAACTAGGACATTAATTTTTCAACTGGAAGCAAAAATAAACAAATGTGATATCCTCTAGTAATCAAACACAAGATAAGGGAATTAAAAAATACTAAGCTATGTGAATTAAATTTAAAAAACATGTTATGAAAATTAAGAACCTGTTTTCCTTCAAAACTTTCAATAGTTTTATTAAGACAAACATAGAAGCCCTTACTTCAGGAGAAAAAAATTTATCTTACAAGAATGTTCCACTTGGCAACTGGACTCTGCAGGATCTTCCAAATTACGAGCCGTTTCCTTGGTAGTCTTTTCTCTTATCCAAGACACCAAGCAGTAGGACCCAGAGTTGTCACAACAAGCATTCTCTAAAATATCACACAAGGTATGACAAAGGAGTTCCTTCTGCTCTTCCTCTAAAAATAACCAAAGTATAAGTTACAGTAGTTTTCTTTGGAACAAAAAACCCTGTATTAATGATGAAATAAAGCATTTTTAGTGGAGGAAAAAAATCCATAAATAACAGAGTCTAAATTATAGTTTAGAGAAACAACGTGCTCAAGAGTTAAAAAGCACCACTATTACAACATTCCCATCAACTAGAAAAAGAATCCTGAAAAATGCCAAATTAAACATTATGAGAACAAATATGCCACTGGAATGACCTGAGGCTGATAAACACAGCATTTGTTCCATGATGTTTACTTGACCGCAAAACTAAGCCCAATGCAGGTTCTCCATGTTTTTTCCCATTTGGGAATGAGCCTAAGGTCTCTGATCTGGGAGACCTTAGGCTCTGATCTGTCCCACAGGGTGAAGATGATGAGATAAAATGCCACCAGCACACACATCACCACAATCCATTCCATTAGCAGAGACTAGAGTGGTTTACATAGCATAATACAGAAGCCAGGGACGCCGTTTTACAGTGACTTGTGCACTAGAATTTTATAGAAAATAGCACAAACACCCAGATCACCTCTTCCTGAATCTCGCCCACCCTTCCCATTACAAGCAGTACAGTTAAGGTTAAAATAAAGTGAATAAGATCTGTACACATCCTATAGAAAATTTTATGCTACAAGGAGGTTTTTGTCTTTGCTAACAGATTAAAAGTTCTTTAAAGGCCATAAAACTGTGCCTTTCACTTTATAATCTCCACAGTATCTATAACAATCCTTTACAAATTTACTTTGAAAGTGAACATATAGCTATACAAGAACTATTACAATTTTAAAAGTTCATGTTAATAATACCTCCTGAATAGTTTCTTCTCCACTAAAACTAATTTTGCATTTTCAGCTATTTATTAATAAAGGTTCATGACAGTGAGTGATATCTTAACCCTTAAATTCAAAATCATTAACAGATTCTATGGACATGGTTTGGAATGGAAATTGTTATGTGCTTATATATAAAACTGGGATGGTAACAAAATCCTACCTGCTTCCAGAAGTTATTGTGAAGTTCACATGAAATTGTGTAAGTGAAGGAAAGATCTTTGTAAACTGTCGAGCGGAATGCAAACGTTCATTATTACCACGCAGCACCAAATAGCTCCCTAATCTAATCATATTGCAGAGGCTGGGACAGCTCCATTTGCAATTTAATTCAGAATTATTTGCAGTATAGTTTGCATTGTGTAAGACATTATACTAAAAGATACAAGAATACAAAGATAATGCTAGGTTCTTGATCAGAAATAAATAAGACAAAAAAGAACTGTATATAAAATGATTATTTTTTATGGTAGGCAAACTTCTAACTGTTCAGGGAAATGCACCATATTTTGACAAAAAGTCAAAGGCTTTTCCCTTAGTTATATTATCTTGTCAAGTGTCTCTCAGTTAAGAAAACCACATTTGAAAATATTTACTTTAAAATTTGGAGTCACTGTTCACAAACTTAATGAAACATTTTTTATATGAACCTCAGAAAAAATATACCACTGATAGTTTAACATTTTTATTGTGAAATATAACACATATACACACAGAAAACAACAATATTCAAAGTACATTTTAACAAAGAGCTACCGAACAGATAATTTACTTTTTAAGATGGATAACTTCAATTAAACTATTGCTTATGAATGTCGCATACATAATCTTTAAAATACATCACAGAATAAAACTTTTTAAGGGTGGGCCATGGTGGCTCAGCAGGCAGGTTCGATTCCCGGTACCTGCCCATGTAAAAAAAAAATAATAGTAATAATAAAAAAGTTTTTAACAGATAGCTACTATACCTGAGCAATCCCTCCAAGAAGACTTCTCAGAAGAAAACAGGAGCTTCTTCAAAAGAAATGCCTTTATACAATGATGAAAACAATAATTATTAGAACATATTATAAACACTCCACTTCATATCATTCTTTTATTTTAAAATGGGAGAAAGCTAATTTGTATATTCCTTCCAATAAACTGTTTCCCTTTGCAATATACAATACCTATGCACAGCTTTTATACATTACTATAAACTTACTCAGAATTGATTACTGCAAACTTGTTTCTAGATTCATAAAAGCTGCATCTTTCACAATACATATTTTCTGACAAACAGAAGAACTGATTAGAGAAACTTATTGCTCCATTCAGAGTGTAGGCCTACAGAACAGGAAAAAGTCTACATTTCTCTCAGATTCCTTGAGGGAAAAGAAACCCAAATACTAAAGTGCTCTATGAGCTCCAATCTGTAACGCAAGAATACCAACTTAGGAGCCATCACTTTATTATAACTTCCTGGCTTATCTTAAAAGGCTGTAAGATTTTAAAGAATTAAAAAATATGAATTTTAACCTTTTCTTAACCACATGAACTGCTACGTTGGGGATTTGACCGAGGGCAGTTGAGTGCAGTACAGTGCTTCCTCCTCAGAATGAAGTTCAAGTGGGATTGCATCCCAAGCACATAACAGGTCAGTTTAAAATGCACGTTCTTCAGCTCCATCTATTGAATCTGAAGTGCTAAGGGACAACTCCAAGAAAAAGAGGTTACCCTTGTGATTCTTACATATGTTTGAAAAGTATCTGTGCACAGATTAATGGGACTGCTTCTGGTCAGACAGACCTAGGTTTGAACCCTGGTTCTACTATTTCACTAATTAGAAATAATAGACACACTTTAAAAGGCTGCAGCGAGGATTATATGAAATTACCTATGTATGCACTTAGCATAGTAACTAACAACTTAGAAGCAATCCACTCAAAGTATTGTTATAAGAAATTAACCGTCTATAGTACTCAAATAGAAATTAAGTTTACAAATAAAATCAAGTGCTTCTGATTTTTCCCAAAAATGACAATAAACGTAAAATGAGTACTATAAATACATTACAAAATTTTTGAAAACTGAGGTAAGGACACCTATTATTTCCACTAATGCAACCAGTGTCAGCACTGATATATTTCCTTCCAGGCTTTATTTCATACGTGTCTATAATTTCTTTATTATTAAATCATAATGGTTATTTGATTGTTTTTTCCTATTTTCCCACAGAATTCATAACGGTCTCCTTAATCACTAATTGTCTAAAAGCTATTTATCAAAATTGACTTAAACTTTATTATTGTACATTCAGGTTCCACGCATTTGTTTTACTTCTATAAATATATGAGCTTCTTCTTGCATGTAACCTTTTCCATATTCAGGATTATTTACTTAGGAAAGATTCACAGAAGTACAATTATTGCATTAAAGCATCTGCATTACTATGATTCCAATATAATGAATAATTTCCCCCCTCCAAATTAAAATACAGATTTGTGCTACACAGCAGTGGGAGTGGGCCAGCGTCAGCCCACCCTTGTGTGTACTAACCATTCTAATTTGATGTTTAAAGATTAGCAAAAGTAAGAAACAGAATCTGTTTATGGTTTGCTTTTACTTTCTTGGGTACCCACTGAGGATGAACAATCAACGCCATGCTGTCCAGCATCATTCTGCAGCTAGGATTACATGCTCATGCCCACTTCCCATTTAAAACCTGGCTTCCGGTGCTTTTCTAACCCGTTTGTACAAGTTATTTGTATTAAGAAAGACAACATCCCTTTATCACTAATATTCATGGCAAATATTTTTCTGAGCTAGGCAGTCATCTCTTCTCTTCAGAGCATTGAAAGATCTTTTACTTTTTGTATGGCTAAATACACTATCAAGAATGTATTTGAGGGTGCCCGGGTGGTTCAGTGGTTGAATGCTCACCTTTTATGTGGGAGAACTGGGGTTGATTCCTGGACCATGCACCTCCCCCCAAAAAAGAATGCATTTGGTATACTGTATGAGATGATCTAAAGTCATTTCTTCCCCTTCAAACTGCTAGTCATACCAATGGCATTTATTAAACTTCATTTAATCTCACCATTGATTTGTAATTCTTCCTTTAGCATGATATGATAAATTACTGGTAAATTCTAATATATAATAAGGCCTACTTCTGCATTATCTTTTCACTTTCATTATTATCTATTCTTCCAGCAATACCATCACATTCTAATTTTCTAGTTTTAAAAAATTTTTAAATCTGAACTTACTCATTTCTCATTACTCTTAATGATGTAGATTGATTGAAATATTAATATAAACAAAAGTCTTCCATTGATTTAAAATTTATGTGCCTATTAAACTAAATTACTACCTCAAAGATACCTAACGATAGGATTTTGAACATTACAACGATCCCTTGTTACATAAGGGCCCCACATGCAAAAGTAAGTACCATTTTTGAAATACACTGAATTTATAAGACAGCAAAATTTTGTGGTATACTTTAAACTACCCTTACAGACTTTCAGTGAAAATCTAGGGCATTGTTACTGAACAAAGAGGCAGTGTTTAAATAACCTATCTTCGGATTCAGATAATAAGGCTCATGTTAGCAACTAATATCTGCCTCAGCTACTTAGTATAACTAGATCTAATTACCAATTTTGGTTCAAAATCATTCTTTATATTTCAATAACTCAGAGGCAAGGTTCAAATTTATTCAAATTTTCTTAATTTTTTAATAATTTTACTAATGCAAAAAAAACTTTACTTTTTAAAGAAATAAAATGAGCTATAAAGAACGTATTTTGAACTCTACTAGAGGATTTTTTTTTCCTTCAGAGAAATACACATTTTCAATTTAATAATATAAAATTTATGCTACGTAAGGTTTGAGACAAATTTCTTTTGCAGTCAGCAGTTCAGAAATGCATTTTAAATTTCCAATAAATAACAAATATCATATTAAATATATTTATTCAAAACATGCTGATTATAACATAAACAATAAATTCCAACTGCTTTTATAACAGTACTGAAGATACACTGATGTTCACATTGTAAGTAAGTATTACAGTAAACTGAAAATTCGTTTGTTGGTTTTAAAGCAAATCAGACTTTGAAATTCAAACAATGTAGCATAAGATTTAAAAAATTAAACACATTCAAAAAAGCCTATATTTTGTGCAAAGAAAAAAACTTTTTATGTTTGAAATTTCTTTTAGGTTTGACTACCTACTAATTTTATTTAGAAAGGCCAGAGCTATAGCCTAAAAGAGTACGCTGCCAAATTTAAAATTTAAGAAGTAAGCTATGATTATAATTATAAGTAATTCATCTTCAACTTTTAAGGAAAATCATTTCACAGAAAAATGAAAACAGTGCAATTACTATAGTGTACCTATCTATTATAAAAATGTTATTACTCATTAGGATTTCTGTATTACAGAAAAGGTGTCATGATCAGCAAATCCTAATTTTCTGAAAGCCTGGCTATTGTTTTTCCTTTAAAACAGAGATACATTCTTATTTTGGCTATTTATAGCCATTTACATGAGAAAAAGTTAAACATTAACTGATCATGTTTCATGATTATGTTATATACAGTACAGACATTAGGAAACAAAATGGAAGGTATGAAAGTTTAAACTTCTCCCTCTAAGGAGCTGGTAAAGTAGTCTATGTTACCTGTACAGGTGCAATAACAGCACAGGGGCCACCTTCAAACTGTTCTAATGCAGATCCCTCGGATTCACTAAACACAAACCCTAAAAATGAAAGCAAATAGCAAAAATTAAAAAGTATAATCCACGTAACAGCTAAAGAAATGTTAATGTACTTTAAGAAAGTTCACTTATCACAATAGCAAAATATCTGAGGTCAGTAAGGTACAGTGGTTCTTAACTTTCAGGAGGGGACTGAGGACCCTTGGAAAAAAACTAAGGAACCTAAACTGCCCTGCTCAAACACATCACAATTTTGCACCTAGGGACCTCTCTAAGAGGATGAAGTGTGAACTCGACTGTAGTAAAAGGGCACAGATGGTTAAGTAATTTAACTTGCTATAAGAATTTAGCTTGCTGTAAGAATTCTATTGAATTCACGCAGAAGTTTAGGAGCCTTTCCATACAGTATCTTTTCATCACTTCAATCTTTGAGTCACATTCTATAAGCTAAAAGTAAAATGGCATTCTTGACAGTGAATGTGCTTATATGGTTTTATCTTAGTCTAAGCTCCTGGTAAAGGAGGCCTGCTGCAAACAGTGCTGAGCCAGAAGGCAGAAGAAGGAACCTTGGGTAAATCATTTCACCCAACTAAGCCTCAGTGTTATTCCTTTTTAAAATGACCGCTTCTAATCCCAACATGCTAGGAATCTATAATGTTCCATTAATGGTTACAATTTAGTCATTCATTCCACAAGCATTCAAGGAACCCAGAAACCATACCAAGCATTTAGGATGCATGTGCAAGGACCACAGTCCCCGGGATGAAAGAGCTAACAGTTCTGGTGAAAAAAAGACAGAAACAAAAAATCACTAAAACAAAAGAATGAACAAACATTGTTGCAGAAGTCAAAGAGAAGGTTGTGGATACTGAAATAAATGACTCAGCCTGAGTTAAGTCAACAGGTGACTTTGAGGTTGTTCTTGAATAGGAACTTGTGAGGGAGTCACGGAAGGGAGAATGACATTCAAGTAAAGAAAATACCTAAGGAGAAAAGTTTTATAAGAACAGGCCAAATTTAGGGATCAGAGGGAAACAGAAACTGAATGTAGCTGAAGTGATGTATATATTGAGTCAGGATGGGGAAGGAGAAAAATGGGAGGACAGGACGCTGACATGAAGTTAATAATGTCAGCTGGAAAAGGTCTTTTAGGAAAGTAGAAACATGACTCTTTCAAAGACCAGAATGGGGAAGAGATTGTTTTAACAGTTCTACAGAAACTACTGTAGATTCAAATGATATTTCTGAGGTAAAATTAAAATTTGATTTGCTTACTGCTATATTCCAGATGCATTTGCATCACTTAAAAATAGCAAATGCTTAATAAATATCTACAAATGGAATATATGGGAAAGTGAGTGAAGAAAGACAGGATATCTGTGTGTGTGCGCACATGTGCACACCTGTGTGTATCCCATGTTTTCAGGAAAGGGAGAATGAAATATACTTAATCTCATTATTTGCATATTCTTTATTTGTAAAATCAATACTCACAGTGCTTTCATGGTAATTTGAGGACATGTGCAGAGCGACGAAAAATCTGATTTACCCAACAGGCACATTCCTAACAATGGTCTAACAATACCATGCTCCACCTTTTTGTTTCAGTTTTCAAACTGTAAACCAGTACCCTTGTTGTGGTATATTTAGTGCCATGTTTTTAATATTTTTGTGCTTTTTCTTGGTCATTTTGCTTTTTAAAATGATCCCAAGTATATTGCTGAAGTAATATCTAGTGTTTCTAAGTGCAAGAAGGCTATGATGTGCTTATGGAGAAAGTATGTGTGTTAGATAAACTTTGTTTAGGCATGAATTACAGTGCTGTTGACTTGAGTTCAATGGTGATGAATCAACAATATACATTAAATAAGTTATCTTTAAACAAAAGCATACACAAAATAAAGTTATGTATCAATTACTTGAAAAAAATTTGATGAGTAGGTGTATAGGGTAAAGCCTGTTGCTAAGAAAGTAGAGCTATCGTTGAAGTTTCTAGCTTGAGACACTAGGTGATAGCAATGGAGATAAACACTAAAGAGACCTTTTCTCTTCTCTCCCTTCCAAAGAGCATTTAAACATGTATCTCACATTTAAAACAAACACAAAAACAAAAAACTCCTAAGATTCTACCAAACACTCCAAACATCACGCTCTCATTCCTTTCCTCTCAAAACCCAACTGTTTTAATAGTTGTCTATGTACACGTTTCAATTTTATTATCTCTCAACTCCCTCAACCCACAATAGTCCGGTCTTCAACCTATGACAGCCTCCAATTTATTCTCAGCAAGATCACAGACCATTCCTCAGGTCTCAGAGAATACTGAAATACTGACAACTACTTCTGAAAACTTTTGTCACTTGGGTTCACTGGTCCCTAGTTTTTCTTGTCCATTTATTCTCAGTGTACTTGATCAACTTCTTTTAAATGCTAATGTTTCCCAGAGGTCTTGGGCTTTAGGATCTACATTCTTTTCACACCAGAAATTTTCTGTGGGTAACTGTATCAGATAATTCCCAAACACAACCCAGATCAGACCTCCAGACAGGAACAAAGCCTAACATCCTTGGTGTGCTCCCCTATGTTATGGCATCTCCCTGCATCTCTGCTCTCAAGTACTCAAATATCCCATTTATTTTCTCTTATCCTTTGTGTATGTTGTTCCCTCTTCTGGAAATACTTAATAGCTCTTTCTCTGAAAAACTATCACTTGCTTTTTAGGCATCCCCCTAAGTCAAGGTCCTCTTGGTTCAAGCTCCAAATATTTCTCTTCCATGTTGTCTACCTCTAGTTCAAACCGTCACCATCTCTCCCCTAAGACACTGCTCAGAGTTTCTGACCAGATCTCTCTTTTACTCCCTGATACGCCGCCAATCCCCCACCTCCATCCACCATATTCAACATAGGGGTGCCAGAGGAATATTTTGTAAATGGAAATCAAATGTTGTCACAGCCTGCTTACAACATTTTCATGGCTTCTCACTGCAATCAGAATAAAACCCAAATTCCTTTCCATGGCCTAAAGCACTAGGTGATCTGGCTCACTCACCCCAATCAATCCAACCTTCCCTCAGGTCACTCTTACCTTCCCTACCTACAGTGACCTTGGGACCGTACAACACCCCAAGGTCTTTCCTGGAAGCTTGATGCTTGCTACCCCTTCTGCATGAAATGCCCTTTCCCCTACTTCACATTTGACTAAATCTTTCCCATTCTTCAAAACTCAAGAGAGTTTCCTGACAGACATATCCAAGTAGGTCTCTCCTAGCATCCCCCAGCACAGCTAGAACTGAGAAGAATTTGTAATTACATTATTAGTTATTTACTTGTTTAATGTATGCATTCCATACAGGTATCTTGCCGAATTCTATTCACCACTGCTTTCTGAGAATGTTGTATAGTAAATGACCAATAAACATTTGTTGAAACTTGGAGGGCGGGGGGGGGCGGCGGAGTAATGAGTTCATTTTAAAAAATGTGAGCTAACCATCTGGCTATGTTTAGAAGTCAGAATTAGGATCTGGATCTCAGGGTGGAGGTACAAATAGAGACAGAAATTTAAGAATTATCATCTAAGCACGACAGTTAAAGTGATTGAGAACATGTAGAAAAAAGATAATGAAGTTAGGGCATATTAAAAAAATGGGCAGAGGCTGAGTCAGCAAAGGAGATTGACAAAGAATAGAAAAGTAGAGAAAAAAACAAAGGAAAAATCAGGAAGAAGAGTCAATAATTACAAATGCTGAGCAAACACAGAAATACTGGACTAAGTGTTTTTACTGAAAATATTAAAAAGAGAAATTTAGAATGCAGAGGAGGGTCGCCAAACTTTTAAAGTGTGCCAAGGTTTGTTTCAGAATAGAAGGAGAAATAGCAAATGCAAACTATTTGTTCAACAAGTTTGGCAGAAGGGAAAAAGGATGATAGCTTGAAAGGTAGTTGGATAAATAATAAATTATTTTTTAGGCAGAAAGACATGATTTAAACAAAGAAAAATGTTATAGGAAGGAGGATATATAAGCACTCCAAGTTCAAAGAGAGCCAAGAAAGGATGGTGTGATAGTGATGGGCCTGGACAAAGACGGACGTTCTCAAAAAAGTGGTCCTCAGGCCCCTGAAGTCCTAGAGACCCTTTTAGTGGGTGCCATAGAGGTTAAAATCATTTCCATAAAAATACAAGACATCATTTTCCCTTCTCACTGTGTTGACATTCACAATGACAATATAAAAGCAATGGTGGTAAAACTGTTTGTGTCTCAGCACAAATCAAAGCAGTGACATCAAACAATACTCATCATCATTTATAGTTGTGACTTCAAACTGTACTGGCTGTTGCTACTATGTTCATACATACACTGTGCCGGCTTGAAAGGATTACGTGCCCTAGAAAAGCCATGTTTTAATTCTGATCCATCTTGTGAGACAGCTATTTCTTCTAATCCCTAGTCAGCACTTGATTACATTATCTCCACGGGGATGTGATATGCCTGGTAGTGGGTATTAACATTTGATTAGAGGGAGATGTGATTCCACCCATTCCAGGTGGGACTTGATTAGTTTATGTAAATCTTTTAAGAGGAAACATTTTGGGAAAAGCTGGAGAGCTCCAAGAGCAATGAGAGCCAATGAAGCAGAGAACTTTTGGGATGAAGCAGGAAAACACCTGTGGGGGAGCTTCATGAAACAAGAAACCTAAAGAGAAAGCTAGCAGACATCACCATCTTCATCAGGTATCTTTCCAGTTGAGAGAGAAACCCGGAACTACATCAGCCTCCTTGAACCAAGGTATCTTCCCCTAGATGCCTTAGATTGGACATTTCTAAAGCCTTGTTTAATTTGGACATTTTAACAGTCTTAGAATTGTAAACGTCCAACTTATTAAATTGCGTTTTGAAAAGCCGTTCCGTTTCTGGTATGTAGCATTCCAGCAGCTTGCAAACAAGAACACACACACACACACCCAGAATTTTAAGTTACAATTGCTCTTACCGTCACAGGAAAAATGACTAACTTTATGAAATCTTGGGCCTCAAATGCATGTCTTTTTAATATCTTGTGTATCTACACAGGAACTACCCACAAAGCATACTGAAGTATGAGGGCAGATAGCTGTCTCAAAAAAAAGTGCATGTATAACTGTTGGAACTGCAAGGTGATCTAGCTGCTTTTTACGGAGCACAGTTTTTACTTTGAGGAACTATAGCCAAATTATGATTATTCACACTTGGGTCCTTGGCAGAGATTTTCTCAGAAAAAAATGGAGTGGGCTTGGCACTTCAAGGAAAATAAGTAACTGTATTTTTGCCCTAAGATTCAAGCAATAATCAGAATTGCGGAAAACTTCTCAATACTTAAACTTTTCTGATATAATCAGTGGTGTTAGTACTAAAATTGACTTTTGATATTACATAATAGAACATGTTAACCTTTGGAAGTTCTGCATAAATCACTGAATTGACATTTTCCAAATGACCAGTGCATGCTGTTACACACTCACTCATGGGTAAAAGATCCTTTCAAAGTACAAGACAAACCAATAAAAGATTTTAATGTAAGAGAGTACAAAAAATTGACCGATGTGGCTTCAGATTCCATTTTGCAACTAATCTTTAATAAACTACCACTCATGAAATTTGGGGTGGCATCAAAGAATATCCACAATTTTCTAAAAAGACTGTTACAATACTCCTAGCCTTTTCCAATTACATTTCTGTGAGGCTGAATTTTCAATACACTTCAACCAAAACAACATATTGATTGTAACAGATTGATAAGTCTTCTAACAAGCCAAACATTAAAGAAATTTTCAAAAATTTGAAAATTTTGTAAAACAATGCCACCAGTATCATTAAATTTTACTATTTTTTATAAATTGAAGTCCTCAAAATCTTTAAGAGTTCAAAATAACTTGAGAACCACTGGCCTAGGAAAAGGGGTAAACCAGACGTCTAAGTTAAATATGGCACAAAGGAAGTGAAGACCAAGGAGACATTACTTATTGAGAGTGAAAGGACAGAGACAGGGCAGAGAAGTGAGGAAATGCTAATCTGAAAAACATAAAAAAAGGTGACCAGGAAAAAAGAACTAAAAGAAGCACTAAAAACCAGCTAAAATTAATTCCTAAATTTATATTGATGAAGGCCACAATTTCTGCAGCAATACACAGCAGCCTGTGAGTGCAAGTAAGGTAATCATGGGATAAATGGAGAATTGGAAACAGGTAAGGTGAGCAGGATAAATCTGTTCAGGACAAGTGGGAACTAAGAGTGCCCTGTTAAGACACAAAAACTGAGGTCCTTCTGAGGAAGAGAGAGAAGCGAAGTCAAGGGGCTAGTTCTTCTTCTGCAAGTAAGGAAAGCACCCCAGCATTGTACCCAGGTAAAGAGGTAAAATTAGGCTCTGCAAAACTTTAAGTATGTATAATAAATGTGAATTAGGAGTGAATTCTTGCCTTCCTTAAAAATTCTACTAATATCTCCCAGGGGTGTAAACCTTCCTGGCAATGTGGGACAGAAATCCTAGAATGAGCTGGGACTCAGCATCAAGGGATTGAGAAAATCTTCTTGCCCAAAAGGGGGAAAAGCGAAATGAGACAAAATAAAGTGTCAGTGGCTGAGAGATTTCAAACAGAGTCGAGAGGGTATCCTGGAGGTTATTCTTACACATTATATAGATATCCCTTTTTAAATTAGAGGTGTATTAGGCTAGAGGGAAATTTTAAAAAAAAATTCTAATAATACGCAATTTCAAGATCCATGGGTGGGGCTTATACTTACAACTTGATTGCAGTAAGTTACTTGAGTACTTTTGATATTAAAACTCCATGGAGAGAATTATAGGCAGATGCGTTTTATGCCAAATTCCATTTAATTCCTGTATACATTTAGAGTGTGTAAATGATAACATACAGAGACTATCAGAGTCTAAAATGAAAGAAAACCAGCTAAATGGTTATTATGTTTTCTATACCAAAACAGGAAAATGTTTTGGTATAGAAATAAAAGGCTTCTCCTTTCATTTCATATGAGTTTGACTTTCTTAGGAAATGGAGTTATTTTCCTTGTCAAATGTTCTCCTACTAAAGTTATCTCCTAGTTTTAAAATAATTAACTAATCTCAAAAACTGCTGTTTTTTCCCTGATATGATCTGAAATTATGGTGAACCTAACTTTGTAGGGCTTTGTATCATGTTCCACAGTAGAACAGAGTACAGAAAAGTCTCTTTCATCATTTTAAACTCATAACTAATTTAAACCTGAGCCAAGAACCTCTTTGCAATTTTCCAGTCTCCTATCTTCTTATGAAAATACACACTGTTCAAACTAGTTCAACAAACTACCATGTCTATAATTTTAGCCTTCTATGCAAACAGAAAGCCACAAAAAAGACTTGTTCTAACCATTAAAGTTAAATGATCTTGGCTGAGACAAGTATCTGAACTGAGCCTTAATTTCCTCATCTACAAAAAATGAGGGTAACTACATTTTTGTGAGGTCGCAGGGTTGTTGAAGGGTTAAAAAGATTTTTCAAAACAGTAAAGCATAATTACAAATGTAAGATATGATGATCCACTGAAGTCTTTGAATAAAAAAACATAATTCAAAGCACCAAGAAAGTAACTTTAAGTCATATATATTTGAAAATTATGAGTTAAAAAAATCGGATGTTAGGTGAATTATGATTGAGAGATGTTGGAAAAAGAAAATGTACATGTAAGAGAAATAAAAGTCTTCTACTGCAAAAAGATCTTTGAAATGATGTGATCCACAGTACTGATTCACATTTTAGAAGAAAAATAAATGATACCAGTGTATCATTTTTAACTTCATGAAAATGTTAAATCATATAATAAACACCCATACTTTCAAACATTAACTCAACTGTATTCTTAATTCCTAATTAGATTTTATACTCACATTTTAACGGATCTCTTGCTTTTCCTAAGTAATTTGTTGAATCTCAATTTTTTTCTTATTATGTAACAAAACCTGTCCTATACCAAAAGTCTGAAATGTGAATTTCAATCAACTACAGGATTTCACCCCCTAATAAAACTTGGCTTTTCCTTTTATGGTCATTCTTTAGGTGAAACAATAAAATAACTCAAGGCCTAGAAGAAGAAAAAAAATGGTAAATAAAAAAAAAATGGTTTGAGAGTTTATAACAAGGATGAGGAGTAGGGAAACTACAGCCCTTGCCTGCTTTTGCACATAGTTTTGGAAACACCCGTATTACCTAAGATGCTTGCGCAGAGATGAGTAGTTGAGACAGGAACCATACTCCTCATCAGCCCTTTACAGAAAAATTGGCCAAACTCTGATCTAGATCATTGATATTGAAAAGAAAATACATTTCCAAATATACTATGATTAATTACTTCTACTAGAGCTAAATGACTTCTATTGTATATGTCTGACTGGGTGACTGGGATATAGTCAATCTGACCACATTTTCCCATCTCCCCTAATGCCCTCGTCCAGGACAACTGCCTATCCTCTGATCTCTCTACCGTCTTCCCTTAATCAACTACCTCTAGCCTCAAACAAATCAGAATGACATTGTTAAAGCTGTCAGATCATGTTTCTCCTTTGCTCCAAGCCTCCCGATGACCGCACAGCCCCCTCCCCCCATCATTTCATTTACCATAAAAGCCAGAGTCCTCACCATGGTCCCTGAAGCCTTAAATGATGTGGACCGCATTATTTCTTATGTCGTCTTTTATGACTCTCCCCTCCTCCCATCCTCCCTCCTTGCTGTGATCATATCCACAACATAACTGTACTCTCTGAGAAGCAATAAAAGAAATAAAGTCTTTATTCTGAAGTGGTATTAATGGAATGGAACTAATCTTAAGGAATTTTAGCATAAAAAGGTGGCTGAGCACTCTGGGATGCCAATAAAAGTTCTATTTAAAATAACGCTAACTCACCAAATAATAGAGAATAACTTCTTGTAATTCTCAGGGCAATGCCTGAGAAGGATCTGAGCTTAGTCCACATTTAAACACTTTTAATTAATAGAAGAATAGTTATTTTTACTGAGTGTTGATTACATATCAGATAGTGTTCTAAGTGCCTAAATATATTTGCACGGCCTTTAATCCTCACGACAACCTTATAAGGTTGGCACTACAACTGTCCACATTTTACAAAGAAGGAAACTGAGGCTCAAATAAGTAACTTGAACCTGGTACCCAGGTCTGCCTATTTCAATGATTAAGTCTGTGTTCTTAATCATTACTAGAACTGCTTCTCTGAATTTTCCTTGAATTTGCACTATCATATAAATACAAAGGAAGGTGAATACTACTTGAGTATTTGTAGTAAAGTGAATAATAAATGCTGGCTGAACAAATTGGAAACAAAATTTTTCCTCACCCTTCACAACTTTGTGTATCTTAGGACTGTTCAGTACCAGTATAAATGTCAAAGTGGGAAATAAACTGTAAAATTTCTGCAAATGCAGGTGTCCAAGATATCAGAATATAGTAGTTAACTGACATAATTAAATATTAAACTATTTACGTATAGGGTTTAGAAACTCAAAATGGTGAAAACAGAGCTGCTTTAGGAAGGCATGTAACTGGCTCCCAGCTCCACCACTCTGCCACTCCAGCCCGATCCCTTAATCTCAAGGACTCACATTTCTCTCTGTAAAACAAGAGCTAACTGTAATACACCACAATTCTAATTTTGTCAGCTCTAGAAGGTGGGAGGGGGAAAAGACTACCTAAACCCTAAATTGTTCTTAAAAAGTACACATTTAAAAATTGAGATTCAGATTTACTACGCCAAAATTTCCAAAATCCACTTTGAGAACAGATATGAAGTAATGTTTTAAGGACAACAATTTTAAATAGCTATTATCTGTTGCTATCTAGTCTCACCTATCCTCACCCTGAGCTTTCCTAGGGCTCCGGGGTCTATCGTTTTAACATCAAAAGTTTAGAATTAGAGATCTTGCCTAGTTTAAAGGCCTAGCACAGGAACTTGATAAATGGTCACTTCTCACTTCATTATTATTTGCATTATTAATAAGACGTCTTAAATGACTCGGAGTCCAGTCTGGGTACCATGGGCCAGCAGAAGCGCTATGGTCACTGTGGCCACACTGGACGACCTCAAAACCCGGGATACTGGGAGTGGAGCACACTCGCAAGCAACGCTGTATTTATAGAGGAGCACCGCGCCTAAGCACAAACTTAAAGGAAGAACAAGGTTGTTTTCTGGAATCAGACACCTTGACTTTCCTCTGAACTTCCATTCCAAATACAGATCGAAAGGATAACAGGCCAACAGGACCAGACTTCCTGGGAGGTGGGAGCCGGGGGCCGGGCCTGAGGGGTGGGCGCCGGGGGCCGGGCGTGGGGGGTGGGCGCGGGGGGCCGTGTGTGGGCGCCGGGGGCCGGGTCTGAGGCGAGGGCGCACCTGGAGTCATTCCGCGGCCGCAGGGCCCCTCCCCCTCCTCGGCCGGCGCAGGGCCCGGGGCTCGGGGACCCTCTACCACCCGTCCGCGCGCAGGCACCTTGCGTCCAGCGGCAGAAGATGGTGTCTGAGAGGCCGGGGCTGCCCCGGGCGCCCCACACCAGCTCCAGTAGCTCGCAGGTCAGCTCGGACATGGCAGGGCGGCGGCAAGCGGGTCTGCGCTTTCAGGACTCCTGCCCCGGACATGGGGGAAGGGGCGGCTCGGGAGGCCGGGGTCGCGGCGGGACAGACGAGCCTGACGGCCAGGCGGGCCGCGGGATCAGGGCGTAGCACCAGGATGCGCGCTGTCAAGCCCGGCGGAGCGGCGGCGACAGCTACCGCCCCGGAAGTGCACGGCTACTTCCGGCACCTCCTCACCCCGCCCCGGAAGCGGAAGTGGGAGGTGGAAGCGGGGAAAGGAGGCGCGGAGTTCCTGTTGAGGGTTTTAGGTGCTATCTCCTCACCGTCGCGTACTCTTCGGGTCTCACCTATCCTTTAAAATCTCCGATGTTCGTCTGCCTAAACCACGGCTGGACGTGAGGGGTGGGTGGTGGTAAAGTAAAGTCCTGTCCGGGTGGACCTGTCTCGGGGTCGGAGACTGCCAGCCTCTGAGCCTGGGTAAACCGTGTGAAGTTGGACCAAGCAGGGCGCCGTGGCCTTCGCAGCCGCTTCCCGGGGTGTCGCGAGGACAGCGCGCGCCGTCTTGGGATTCCTGTGCAGAGCGCGGGCTTTATTCATTCATAGCATGCAGTTAAATTTAGTTTGTGAGAACTTTTCGTTGAATTGAAAAATGAGGGCGGAATCTAATGGGTTCCTTTTTAATTTGTACTTTTATTTTTGGTTCTGGAAAGTAGAGAGGCTTCTGTCTGTTTAAAAGCCATACTACCTTTGGTGCAGAATTGCACAAGTCCCTTTGCACTCACCAGCAAGTTACTCACTCTCCACCTAGGTTTTTTTCTCTCTAAAATGAGAATGATAATATCTGTTTCATGGAATAGGTGAAAAAAATGCACACGAGGGTCTGTTACAGTTCCTGGCGTATAGAAAGCATTTTGGGTGTTTTACCTAAAGAAAACGTTTTGTGAAAATATCTGCCTTTTTTTCTGTTCGTAAGTTCTAGCCAGTTTTTTATTTTTGTATACCTCATTTACATTGTCTAATTTCAAATGTGCGGTTTCATACAGAAGACTGCCCTTCCAAAGGCTCATTAAAATAAATGAACTCTTGGGCGGGCAGCGGTGGCTCAGCGGGCAAAGTGCTTGCCTGCTATGCCGGAGGACCTCGGTTCGATTCCCGGCCCCAGCCCATGTAACAAAAACGGAGAAACAGAATACAATAAAACAAGAAAATGTTTAAAAATGTTTCCCTTCCTTCTATCCTTCCTTCCTTCTCTCTGTCTTTCCTTTAAAAAAAAAAATAAATAAAATAAATGAACTCTTAAAGTCTTACACATTACAAATAAGAGGGGTTTGCTAATTTATATTTTATCTCTGACTTGAAAGGGAATTAATTGCTCAAAGTACTTGGCTCATACCTGTGTCTTTCCCTCTGATTTTCTTTACCCTTTTCCCTATGTGTTTTCCAAAGTATATATTCCACTTTCTAATAAATCTCTAGTCATTTCTATCTAAAGTAGTAATAATAACTTCTGAAATTTCATGGTACCTTATCTGTACTTGTTTGTGACAATTACTGTCTTTCTTGTATCTGCAGAGAATTATTTACTCCTCTGTGATATAAAGCCACAGAAGGGCCTGTGTCTTTCATGGTACCTAGGAGCTTTCCAGCCGCTGGGCCTCAGTAATGTTAGGAGAATGAATGAAACGTTCCCCTTTGTTGCAACTTAAGAAGTCTCTATCTTTCAACAAGTGTCGAAGAATCATTAAAGTGATACTAACTGATACAGTTGGATGTCTAATGTTTGCTTGGTGATTTGCAATTTGCATGATTGTTTCACTTCCTGAAAATTATTTAAATGTCTGTGTTCCTAGGGCTCAAAGAGGGCAGACATTCAGTTCAAAGGTATTTGTGTGGTACCATGTTTGTTTTCCTGCCATTGATAAGTGGGTGATAGCAATAAATTTCATCACCTGGCTGTAGCTGTGGGATAAAAAACATTTCAAAGTGTGATTTCAAAATGGCACATTTCTTGATCTGTGACTTTTCTTAGTTTCTGGCTATGTTGAAGCTGAGAATATCTTGAGTGGACACTGATATGCCTGTCCTTTCTACCTTTCAGGTTACATTCCTTATTTTCAATGTTTTAAATTTTCTGAACAGGGTGTATTTTTAACAAGGAATGTTTAATATTATATATTTAATTTTTCATTAGTTATAACATTGAAATGTGGACTTGTATAAACAATTGAAAAGTTAATACTCATTTTTAAATTTTCTCAGTACTTTAAAAGTAATAATTGAAAGCAGTCAAGTTTGCTGCATCAGTCTGGTACTGCCTTTTTTCTTTTTTTATAGTGACTTGAGAATTATAAATTTTCTTTGAAGTATTTATATTGCTCCATATTTTAGCATATTAATTTGTTTTTGACTTAGGGCCATCTATGGTTTTCATTAAACTGAATCATTAAGGTGTACATAGATTGTATGAATGATTTTTAGCCCTAAAAGAGAGCAATAAAAATGTAGAAACTTTCTGTTTGTATGTAAGGTTTATTAGTGAAACTCTTTCAAATTCAAGTCAGGGCACTTTCATAAATGTGATCCCGGATTTCCATAATGATTAATTCTCTTTAATCATCTTTACTACTTCACAGCCACAGACTATAATTAATTACTCATTGTCAGGCCCTAACTTTGTTTAATTATTTTCCTGTCTTTCCCCAAATCATCCCGCCAGATAAAAGCATAACAGCTTCATTACATGTTTCCTAACAAGTATGGTGAAAAGAACAGTTCTCCAACTGGAGACCCTCAACACCTAATTTAGTGTATTTGCACCACCACTTATCTAGGAGAAATCAAATCTTTAAGAAACCCACCTTACAATAATATTGATAAATGCTAGGCAAGTGTGATAGGTTGAATTACATACTCCAACAAATACATGTTCTTAATTTTAATACAAAGTCCCTGTGGATTCGAACCTTGAAAATAGGACCTTTTGAAGGTGTTATTTGTAATTAAGGTATGGCCCAATTTAAGCAGGGTGGGCCTTAGTTGGAATTATTAGAGTCCTTATTAAAAGAACCGAAAAGTCACAGAAGCGGAAAAGGAGAAGACATTGCCATGTGAAGGGAGGCAGACAAGCCAAGAATGAATGGCTGGTAGTCAGCCCAGAATTCTGCAGCCTTCAGACAGAAAGTAAACCTTACTAATATCTGGATTTTGGACTTTTTCTAGCCTCAAGACCATGAACCTCCCCAAAATTCCAGTTGTTTAAATCAATCGATTAGGTGGCATTTGTCATAATAGCCTGGCAAACAACAGGTCAGTAAAACAACCCCATGCTCATTTACTAATAAAACTATTTCATTTATATTCTCTTTGCTTTCCAATAGCAGGCTAAATCTTTCAAAACAACTCAAATCACTTTGTCAACCTAACTTCATCTTATTAGGAAAATTCTTTAGTGGGCATTCTAAGAACCTTCACATCTATATTTATTCTGAAGTAGGGTGTGCTGGTTTGAAAGGATGTATGTACCCTTGAAAAGCCATGTTTTAATCAAAATCCCATTTCTTAAAATGGCAGAATAATCCCTATTCAATACTGTATGTTTGGATCTGTAATTAGATCATCTCCCTGGAGAGGTCTCCCAATCAAGAGTGGTTGTTAAGATGAATTAGGGAAGATGTGTCTCCACCCATTTGGGTGGGTCTTGATTTTACTGGAGTCCTATAAAAGAGGAAACATTTTGGAGAATGAGAGATTCAGAGAGAGCAGAGCAGATTGACATTGCCACAAGAAGCAGAGTCCACCAGCCAATGACGTTTGGAGATGAAGAAGGGAAATGCCTCCCGGGGAGCTTCAGGAAACCAGAAAACCAGGAGAAGAAGCTAGCAGATGACACTGTGTTCACCATGTGCCCTTCCAGATGAGAGAGGAACCCTAACTGTGTTCACCATGTGCCTTTCCAGATGAGAGAGAAATTGTGACTGTTTGTCATGTTCCTTCTCACTAGAGAGAAACCTTGAATGTCATCAGCCTTCTTGAACCAAGGTATCTTTCCCTGAATGCCTTTGATTGGACATTTTTATAGACTTGTAATTGGGACATTTTCTTGGCCTTAGAACTATAAATTAGAAACTTATTAAATTCCCCTTTTTAAAAGCCATTCTCTTTCCGGTATATTGCATTCTGGCAGCTAGCAAACTAGAACGTAGGGTATGGTGCATTATTTCCCAAAGCGTTTCCTATTGGCTTTAATCCATGGTGGGAAAGGGATTTTGTCAGGCTGGACTGAATAATGTTAAATAAGTTGTTCATTGTAACTCTCCAGGGAGAAGATGCTAAACAGTTTTAACAGACATGGTTGATTTTTTTTAGTTTCTGAGCTCACAAAGTTTATGATCTGCAGAATATTCTTTATGAATGACTGGTATAATAGACTTTTGGAGGGAGTTAGAAAACCTGAATGTTAGTTGCAATTTGGCCAATATTCTCAGTTTCAATAGCATGAAAAAATGGCTTCTTTGAGTCTTGGCTACCATATTCATAAAATGAGTTATCAATCACATATGATGATTGTGAGATTTAACAGAGAACATTGTACATAGATGCTCATGGAAAATATATTAGCTGTCATCATGGTTTGAACAAAGTACCATAGAGGCAAAGATGGATAATGAATTATTTCTGCCTTTGAAGACTGGGGAAAACTTCCAGGATGTTTGAATTAGGCAGAATTTTGACTGGAGAAGAAAGGATGTATTTTAGACATGAACACTATTCCAGGAGCTTGGCGTTTGTATTATGACAGGGAGGTGAGTCAGGAATGTCTCATTAAAGAGAGCCAAGATCCTAGGGCCACTGGATCTAGGTATGAAGGGCCCCTAATATTTATTGGTTGTTTTTTGCACCCAAGCTCTTTATATATTTGGTATGTCGTAACCTAAGAATCTTTAAAGTAAGCACTATTAATAGCTTCTGAAATTGTAAGTTCTTTGGCTTTGGTCACCCAGTAAGTGGAAAAACTCAGTGCAGACCCAGAGCCTGTGAAGCAAAGTTTAGAATTCAGATTTGATTCCAGAGCCCATGCTTAATGTCTACTTACTACTACACTGCTTGTAAGAGAGTTTTATCCAAAGTCATGAAAAGCCAATGAAGATTTTTGAACAGGGAGGGTTTTGGTTTGCTAAAGCTGATGAAATGCAATATACCAGAAATGGACTGTTTTTCAACAATGGAGGTGTATGAGCTTACAGGTTTACAGTTCTAAGGCCATGAAAATATCCCAATTAAGGCATCAACAGGTCTATACCTTCTCTGAAGACCAGCTACTGGCAAACTTGGCTCCTCTGTCAGATAGCAGGGAACATGGCTAGTCCTTCACTCCTGGGTTTTGTTGCTTCCATGTTCTGGATTCAGAAGCTTCCTCTCTCAGCTTCTCGGTGTTTCACTCTTTTAAGTTCTATCTCTCTGTGCTTCTGTGGCTTTTTCTCTCTCTGAGCTTCTCTGGGACTTTCTTTTTTTTCTTATGTTTTATCCTCTTATAAAGGACTCCAGTAAGAACATTAAGACTCACCTTGAATGAGGTGGGTCACATCTTAATTGCAATAACTTAATCAAAGGGTCCCACCCACAATAGGTCTACACCCACGGGAATGGATGAATGAGCAAGATCTTTTCTGGTTACATAACAGCTTCAAACCATTACAGGAAGTGAGAAGATCAGGCTTATATTCTGTAATGATGACTGACAATTAGCAAAGATTTAAGGGATTTAAGATGAGAGAGTCTGGGAGCAACAAATCCTGTTAGGGAGTTACTGCAATAGTTCATGAAGATGTGAACATTAGGAATGATGAAGTCAATAAAAAGCAAATTCCAGGTAAAATGGATAGCATGGTGATCTAAGAAAGGAGGATGATAGTAAAAGGCTAATAAAATGTAAATATGCTTAAAAGAAGATAAATGTGTTGGTCAGAAATGGAATAGAAATACAAAAAGCAGCTATATGAATCAGTCGTTTACTGATGACTCCCAACAAAGAAAACCCCAGGACCAGATGGCTTCACAGGTGAATTTTACCAAACTCTTCCAAAAAAATTGAAGAAGAGGGAACACTACCTAACTCATTCTATGAAGCCAACATCACACTAATACCAAAGCCTAATAAAGACACTACAAGAAAACTACAACTAGTATCTCTAATGAATGAGCATGCAAACATCCTCAACAAAATACTTATAAATTGAATCCAACAGCACATGAACAGAATTATACACCATGACCAAGTGGGTTTTATCTGAGGTGTGCAAGAGTGATTCAACATAAAGAGATCAATTAATGTAAAATACCACATTAACATATGAAAGTGGAAAACCACATGATTGATTGATGCATAAAAGACATCTGACAAAATCCAGCATCCCTTCTTTCTGAAAACAGAGGACGTCTCAAAAGATAGGAATAGAAGAAAAATTCCTCAACGCGATAGAGAGCATATATGAAAAACCCACAGCTAACATTGAACTCAATGATGAGAGGTTGAAAGCCTTCCCTCAGGAAGCAAGACAAGTATAATCATTGTCACCACTGTTATGCAGCATTGTGCTAGAAGTTCTAGCTAGAGCAATTAGGCAAGGAAAAGAAATAAAAGGTATCAGAAAGAAAGAAGTGAAACTTATTTGTGGATAAATGTGATGTATTTAGAGAGCCCTGAGAAACTACAACAAAGCTACTGGAGCTACTGAATTCAGCAAAGTCATGGGATACTAGATCAACATGCGAAAACCAGTAGTGTTTCTCTACACTAGTAATGAACTATCCAAGAAAGTAATCAAGAAAAAATTTCATTTACAATAGCAACTAGAAGGATCAAGTACCTAGGAATAAACTTAATCAAGGAGGTAAAGGAACCATACACAGAAAATTACAAAACATAGATAAAAGAAATTAAAGGAGACCTAAACAAATGGAAAGACATTCAGTGTTCATACATTGAAGGTGAAATGTCACTAAGATGTCAATTCTGCACAAATTAGTCTACAGATTCAATGCAATACCAATCAAAATTCTAATAGCCTATTTTGCAGAAATTGAAAAGCTAATTATCAATTTTATTTGGAAGGATAAGGGGCCTCGACTAGCCAAAAACATCTTGAAAAAGAAGAATGAAGTGGGAAGACCCAGCTTCCTGACTCTAAAGCATATTGTAAAGCTACAGTGGTCAAAGCAGCATGCTACTCTCGCCTGCCATACCAAAGACCTGGGTTTGATTCCTGGTGCCTGCCCATGCAAAAAAAAAAAAAAAAAAAAAAAATCAATTGGCCATATATGAGCATCTATTTCTGAACTCTCAATTCAATACAATTGATCAATATGTGTATCTTTATATTGATCAATTGTATGGAATTGAGAGTTCAGAAATAGATGCTCATGTATGGCCAATTGATTTTTTTTTTTTTTTTGCATGGGCAGGCACCAGGACTCAAACCCAGGTCTTTGGTATGGCAGGCGAGAAGTCTGCTGCTGAGCCACCAAGGCCTGCATGGTCAATTGATTTTTAACAAGGCTCCCAAGTCCACTCAACTGGAACAGAACAGTCTCTTCAATAAATGGTGCTGAGAGAAATGGATATCTGAATCCCAAAGAATGAAAGTTGACCCCTATGTTTACTTAGGTAAAGTTGTTGGAATGCAACATACCAGAAATGGATTGGCTTTTACAAATTAGCTTACAAAATGCAGTTCTAAGGCCGTGAAAATGTCCCAAGTAAGGCATCAATGGGACTGTACCTTCTCTGAAGAAAGGCTGCTCACATCTCAGACACCTCATCACATGGGTAGGCACTTGGCCAGCATCTGCTGGTCCTTCTCTCCCACGTCATTGCTTTTCAGCTTCTGGCTTCATACTCTCTCAGCTTCTCTGGGACTTCTCTGAGCTCTCTAGGCTTTTTCTGTTTGTCCTTTATCCCCTCATAAAGGACCCTAGTAAGGGGATTAAGACCCACCTTGAAGGGGTGGGGAGAGACATATGTCAATAGAAATAAACTAATCAAGAAGTCCCACCCACAATAGGTCAGCACCCACAGGGATAGATGAAAAGAACATGGCCTTTTCTGGGGTACATAACAGCTTCAAAACAACACATCCTTGTTCACTCTCTAAACAAAGATTAATCCAAAATGAATCAAAGATCTAAATATAAAAGATAGTACCATAAAATACCTAAAAGAAAATGTAGGGAGACATCTTCAAGATCTTGTGATAGGAATTAGCTTCCTAGACTTTACATCCAAAGCACAAGCAATGAAAGAAAATACAGATAAATGGAACCTCCTCAAAACTGAACACCTCTGTGCATCAAATGACTTTGTCAAAAGAATGAAAAAGCAACCAATTGAATGGGAGAAAATATTTGGAAAATACGTATCTGATAAAAGGTTTGCTATCCAGAATATACAAAGAAATCCTACAACTTAACAATCAAAAGACAAATAACCAAATTTTAAAATGCTGTTTTCATTTGTTAGGCTGCTGGAATGTAACATATCAGAAACAGAATAGCTTTTAAAAAGAGAATTTATTAAATTGCAAATTTACAGTTCTAAGGTTGTGGAAATTTCCAAATTAAGGCACCAACAAGAGGTTGCCTTCACTCTCTCATCTGGGAAGGCACATGGAGATATCTGCTAGCTTTCTCTCCTCATTTCATGAGGCTTTCCCAGTGGCGTTTACCTTTGGCATCTCCAGAGGTCCCTGGCTGTGTGGGCTCCATCAGCACTGAAGCTTTTTACAAAATGGTTCCTCTTAAAGGGCTCCAATAAGCAACCCCACCTTGAATGGGTGAGGACACATTTCCATGGAAACCGTCTAATCAAAAGTTACCACCCACAATTAGGTGGGTCACATCTCCATGGAAACAATAAAAAAGATCCCACCCCACAATATTGAATGAGGATTAAAAGGCATGGCTTTACTGGGGTACACAACAGTTTCAATCTGGCACATTCCACCCTTTGGACCCCCAAAAGATGTGTTCTTTCCAAATGCAACCTGTCACAGTATCATAAATCCTTAAACTACATCAGTAAAAATACAAATATGATACAAAGTCAGAAACAGTACAAAATCTTATCAAAGTCAGCTACCAGCATGGTTTGTATTCTCCTCTGACTCTGGACCTGTAAAGCTCAGAACAAGTTATCTGCTACCAATATAAAAAGGGGGGATAGTCATAGGATACATATTCCCATTTCCATACAGAGGACTTGGAAGGAACACAGGGGTCACTGGACCCAAACAGTTCTGGAAAACTCAGGGCAAACTCCATTAGATTTCAAAGTCTGAGAGTCATTTATCCTCAGGGATAAAATCATTTATCCTTCTATCCTTTAGAAGGTGGCAGCCCCACCCTTTCCAAGGGCCAATGCAGTGGACAAGCTCTCTCCAAATGAAACCTTGGGGAAACAGGGGAGACCACCTTTTTCTAAGCTTCACCCTCTCCAAGCGATGGGGCAACATCTGGGATTTCTGCCATCTCTGGGACTCATGCTCAATCCCTTCAGAACTATGGAATGGCAGCCAGGCTTTCCCCAATCTAAAAGGAATGTGTTCCACCCTCTCTGAGATCTGGGGCACTGAAACTCTTGCCCTCTGCTTTTGGGGCAAGCTTACCCTTTCCAAGTACATGGGTGGGTCCACTCTCCTGGCCTGAAGTTTCTTGGCTTCAGACCTTAGCTTCCATGGTTCTGCCTTTGAAGTCACTTCTCCTTCAATCTGTCCATTTTCTGTCCCATTTAGTCCAGACTGGAAGTGGTTCCATTTATACAGATCCCACAACACTCTTGTTGGTTTTCTATGCAGTACACTGGGCTCATAACCACCAGACAATAGGACTTTCCAAAAATCCTTCCTGGATAACTCCATCTTCAAACATGGCTTTTTCTGAAATGGCTGACTGGTCCCATGTTTGGCTAAATCCTCACATGGGGCACTATTATCTGGGGTCTCCCTTTCTGGAAACCCAGAATTTTCCAGACCATCAATTTCTGGCTTCTTTGTACCCAGGAGTTCAGTTTTCAACTTAGTTCTTTCCTGTCACATTTTCCTATAAGCTGCAAGGAGAAACCATGCATTTTCCACATTTAATTTTCAAATCTCTTCTACCAAATATCCAAGTTCATGGCTTTTAAAATCTGCCTTTCATCCAAAACCAGTAGCCAATTTTGCTAAATTTTGTGCCACTTTAAAACAAGGATTGCCTTCCCTCCAATAACACATGCATCATTTCTGTCTACGTCCTTATTGGAAGTATCTTTAAAGTCCGCATTTCTACTGACGTCTCTTCAAAGCATTCTAGGCCTTCTCTATCAAGCTCCTGATAACTCTTCCAGAATCTTACCTTTATCCATTTAAAAAGTCATTCCAGGAGTTCAGGGAAGATGGTAAAATAGGATAGATTGATTGCTGAATCATTATATTGACATTTCTTTTTGTCTCCAGTGTCTTAGAGCAGCTAGAAGTAAAAACCTAAAATTGTGGCATTGTAAACCATACCAAACTCTGAAATCTGTTCTACAACTAATTGTGCTGTGCTTTGAAATTTATTGCTTTTTTTGAATGTATGTTATTTTTCACAAAAAAGTAAAAGATTGTGATGATAAAAAATATATTTATTCCTTCTAGCCTCCTATATTCTGGAGCAGCTAGAAGGAAAACTCTGATAAGATGGTATGACAAACTCTGGAATCTGTCCTGTAACTAATTGTTGAAGAGTGCTTTGAAAACTATTGCTTTCTTCTTTCTTTGCTTTGTATATATGCTTGTCCTTTATTTTGGAGGAACACTGGACCCCTATGGGCATCACTGATTTGGCTAGCCTCTGACTCTTTGTAGAGTTCGTCTCCTGCCTCCTGGAGCATGTTTTTTACCGGCCTCCAGCCTCCAAGAAAGCCCCCATTGATTCACTGTTCCTGGTACTCATGCCCTTGTGTCCTCCCCTCCCAAGCTGAATACTATGGACCAGTAACTCTGTGCTCCTCCTGTTTTACCCAGGTTTGAAGGAGGTGTCCTGTAGTTATCCTATCCCTATCCCAACATTATGTTAGCTGTGTGAGACAGTTAACTTGTCTCTTAGTTCCCAAATGAAAAGGAGTTGTAGTTGAGGAGCCCCCTCTCTGTTTTTGCCTGTTTCCCTGATGAGGTCCTGGAATTCAAGGTGATGCTATAATGGGATGAGACTTTTGGGGCCCTGGGCAGGGAGCAGTGGTGTATTTGAATGTAGGGGAACTTGAATCATTCGAGGCCAAAGGGTGGACTGTGATAGACCCACAGATGTCCACTGGCCATAAGTACCTCTGGACACTCGTGCCTGAGGGTGGCTGCCTCCTGCTTTAGTTCCCAAATGTGAATAGGCTTGAGCCGGGTTACCAGTAGGGTCCTGTGGTTACCAAGCAGGAGTGTTGTGCATGGTCTCTAGGGGAAGCCAGCTGACTTGTTGTGAAGACCTGGAGCTGCCTGAGGAGAGCACGAGAGGAGAGGAGCTGAGGCCAGAGACCCCAGGTCTCAGGATGGCCTCACCATCAGGGCTCTGGCCTAGGCAAGGAGATTTCCCTAGGATAAGGATTTGGCCTTCTCTTAAGTTCCTTTTGTCTTATAAGTAAATCCTGTGTTTGGTCTTCAACTTTGCCTGTCCTGTCACTGCAGGAAATAAGTGTCTCTTTAAATGCTGCAAAGGAACATTTTTGACTCTCATGCTTTGTCTTGGATGGTTGATTAATAGGTAAAAGTTGTCATTTTTGTTCTTCCGTGTCTCAATGTCTCAGTGGTACTTGTAGGGCATTGGTCTTTGTAATTCCATGACAGTTTGGGTGAGGATAATCTTTGTAGAAAGGGGCAGCCGTGAACCATTAACAGCTGGCGGGTGAGGGTGGCTACCCTGACCGGGTCAGTGAAAGGAACATGCCTGGGGACTAATAGCACACATTATAGGCACCAGAACAGAATTCCTTTGACAACATCATACTTAATGGGGACACTTTAAAGTTTTCTTTTTCAATCTGGGATCAAGGAAAGGAGGCCTATTATCATTTCTGTACCGTAATAGAGGGGGTCCTACTCCATAAGGCAAGAAATAGAAAGAAAAATCCCAATGATTAATAAGGCAAAAATAAAACTATCATTCTTCAGACTGTCCCATGATTCTTTCTATAGCTAGCACCTTTTCTGGACACTCTGTCTTTAATGCTGAAAACCCTTCTCATGCACTTTACGTGTACTTTCTCTGAACTTTGCCTGGAGTTAGCCAAACTGCAAGGTTTAGAGCCAACTATCAAGTTGAAAGTCACACAGTCCTCCCATGAGCATCCTCACTTTTGACCCCAAGTGCAAGTTCAGGGAATTGCCCATGCCACCCTTATTTTTCATAATTTATTAGATGGATTCATGGAACTCACTAAGAGCTATTATACTCGTGGTTATGGTTTATCACAGGGAAAGTTTACTTTCCTAAAACTAAAATCAGCCACAGAAAGATGCAGTAGAATCCACACATGAAGCTCCCACTGTCCTCTCCCTATGGAGCCAAGTAGCTTACCCACCTGACCTCAGGTGTGACAGCATGCCTACGGCAAGCAGGCAAGCTCTCCAAGGCTTTGGTGTCTAGTTTTTAGAGTTGGAGTTGGGGCTCCATCCGGTAGGCATAACTGACCGACATCCCCAGTGGATCTGGTCTCCAGGAAGACTGCCCACTCTAAATGGTGGCGCTAATCCATCTATGTGACCAGTCCCCCACCCCAGGACCATCAGGAGTGGGTTTTCTCTAAACAATGACACAGATAACCTCTCAAGGACGTCTCAGAAGCCGGCAAAGGCCAGGCACTCCTGTGATCAGGGCCAAGGTCTTTACTACAGAGACTTGCTTACCTAAGCGTTCTTCACAGCATCTATTAAATCCTCTTTGAAAAGGTTGAGGCTTCAATAAATTCATATGAAATTGAACTAATTTATGCCAATATAATATCCAACTCTTTATCATATTTTGGGAGCAGAATAGCAAATTTTGTTAGGTAAAGCTCAGAAACAGAGTGGAATTACACATCCAGAAATAAATATTTGCAGAATATTTGAAGTCAGAAACAGTAAGACTGAACAGGGAAATTGGTACTGTGACTTGAAATTGCTTTTAAATGACAGACTTCACGTTTCTGGTTAGCCTAAGTAGCAGTTGCCCACATTTGCTTGGCTCACAGCTGACACTGGATACAAAGCTAGAGAAGGAAGAAGTGAATGAGCCTGGGCTCCCCGGCCCAATTGTCATGACTGCCAGCACGGCTTCTTTCTAGGCAGAGTCCCAGGCTTGCCTCTGGACCTTTCCATGCCACTTGTTCTGCAGTTTGGGAAGCAGCTTTGACAGGCATCAGTTTCCTGGCCACTAAACAAACACTGTGCAATGGGTGGGCTTAAACAACGGGAATTCACTGGCTTATGGTTTTGAGGCCAGAAGTCCAAAGTTAGGCATCAGCAAGGCAGTGCTTCCTCTTTTCTTTGGGGCCGGCTGCCGGCCATGCTTGGGTCCCTTGCCTTTTCCATCACAGGATAGCCACGGGGTCCTCTCCTTTCTGTCCTGCATGCCACTGGCTTCCAGAGTCTTGTTTCCCGTGGCTTCCTGTCCCCATGTCCAACGTTCCCTCTGCTGTGAAGGACTCAGGAATCGGGAGCCACTTGGCCACACCTTAACCGAAGGCCTTCTTTAGGAGGCCTTGTGTACAGCGGGCCCACAGCCAGCAGGAGGCAGGCCAGGCCGAGCGCGTCCCCACTGCACCCACAGTCCGGGCTCCGCGGCGGGACCAGGGCCTAGCAGACGGCTTACGTTAGCACCTTCTAAAGCTGACAGCAGTGACCCCCCAAGGCTGCTTCTACCTTGGTTTTTCTGTTTTGAAACTTATTATAAAAATCTTCAAATACAGAGAATTGAGGAGAATGATACACTGAACACCTAAGTGTATTCAGAGAGTGACACTGGGATCCAAAGGTTTTCCCCCAAGTGGGAGAAGCATCCTAGGTGCTTGTGCTGGTTGGACGCGTCCTCCCAAGCCACACCCTTTCTGGAAGCTGTGAACATGACCTTGTTTGGAAATAGGGTCTTTGCAGATGCGACCACTTAAACTGACAGGAGGTCATCCTGGATTAAGGTGGGCCCTCCGTCCTATGGCTGGGGTCCGTATAAGAAGGCAGAGACACAGGGAGGGGCAGGTGAGGGTGGGGGCAGAAACAGGAGGGCTGCAGCCACAAGCCAAGGGCTGTCAATGACTGCCAGTGTTTGCGCTTGAGAGAAATGTGTCTGTTTTCTGCTGTTTCGCTGGATGTCTAGGTGTGAATGTATTATTATCTCGCTTGATATTTTGTTGTATATTGTCAGTTTGAGGATTCGTGTCTTTCATCAGTTTGGAAATATTTCTGCCATTTGATTTTTAACGTATCTTCTCAATCACTGTATTTATTGCTCACCTCTGGAAATCTGAAAAGACGTATTTTATACCTAGTCATTCCGTTTTCCATCTCTCAATCTCTCTTTCCTATTTCCCATACGTTTTTCTCCCTCTGAAGCATTCCTGTATCTGCAACTGAGTCTTTCATTGCTTAATCCTGGACTTGATTCCGTCTCACTTGCTTTTAACCACCCTATTGAGTTTTACATCTCAATGATGATATTTTTTTACTTATGCACGTTCCCTTTGATTATTTTCCAAATTTGTCTGAACTTTTATGATAGTGCTTCTGACTCACTTAGGATGAAATAATTCCTTATTTGTTTTCTGATCATGCTTTGGGCTCATTGTCAGCAGAGCTTTATTTGTAGGAACTTTGTGTGGCTGTGTGGACTGGTTTGTGTGTGTGTCCTACTAAGAGGTTTGGGATGCTAGCGGCCGGAGACCAGGGTTATGGTGCTTTCTCAGCTGAGAGATGCCAGGACTGCCTGGGGAGCAGAAAGAAAAACTTAGGGGCGCTGTGAGGAAAGCTCCATACTGCAGGTTCTCAGACGCGACTTGATATGGATCCGTCTGGATCCCAGGTCGAGACAGCTTCACTTCTTGCGTTGGCGAGCATGTAGGTGGGTGTTTTTTCCCTGTTCTGCACTGAAAGGCTCTTTCAGTTGGTGACACCGCCGAGGGCACGCACGCCCCACGCGGATGATGTTCCCTGCTGGACAGCGACACTTTCAGTTCATTCGCTCACTGCTTTCTGCTTTGTGGGCTCTTCTTCAGCCTCGGCCTGCAGCAACGTCTTAGTTGGCGGGACTGCTGGAACAAATTCCGTACCCTCCGTCCTGAGTGTCAGGACTTCACCAGCGGACAGTCCGGAGGCGTGAGGGCCACAGCAAGGCCAGCGGAGCCCGTTCCCACGCCCCCGCTTCCCGCCAACCTGTGGCTCTCCTGCTGTTTGTCCTTCCATATCCAGATTTCCTTTGGTGACAAGGACTCCTGCCATACAGCATGAAGGCTCCTGGCTCTGTTCGTCCGCTCTTAACAGGACCTTTCCAGCCCGTAGCCCGGGCCAGGTCTCTGTGGGACGTGGTCACCCTGCCCAGAGCCGCTTCCTGCAGCCGCGTCTGACAGTGCGTCACCAAGGCGCGTGCAGGACGTCACCAGCCCTGCGGGTTTTCACACAGTCGAGGTTTCCCAAGACACGTTCTGCAGATCCCCAGCGTCCACCCTTAGTGTTCACTCCTCCTTAGCATATTTTCCTTCTAAGATTTACTTCATTTTACAATTTAAAAAATACTGCCATGCATTAGTGAAGAACTCCCCATTTTAATATAGATAAAGTGAGACACGCCTGATGCCTGTTTCTATTTCTTCCCTCATGACTGATAGTCGGTGCGAAATTGGTCACAGCTCTGGGAAGAGGTCTCTTTCTGGTGAGTATGCACATATGTGAACATGTGCTCCATGAAAAAAATCAGTCAGCAATATTTTTCTTCCAAGATTTGCTTTCAAGTACGTGTAAGAAAACTGTATGTCACACATGTTCGTGCAATGATCGGCGCTTAAGAAATGCTGTGGTTCTCCGCAGAACGCCAGGACGTCAAAGGAGCAGTTGACGGAACCAAATCAACGACCATCTAAACATCTCCCTGATGGAAATAATCAGTCAATGGTCAACAATCCATGTTCTGTGTCCTGCTTTGTAATTCCAGTAAATAACTGATGTTCTGTGGTTTGAAATTTTAGGATTTCAATTCTGCCATTCCACCAACAGATGGCAGTGCCGTCTGAGAGTTCAGGCTCGGGCGGAAACCCGTCCTGGAGGAGGTGAGTCCACAGGACCCCTCCTTTTCTTCAGGCTTCAGTCCTTGCTTTCACACCTAAAAAACTTCTAGTTTAGTTTTTCTGAAAAAAAAAATCTTGGTATGGTTAAAAACTATGTTACAGGGCAAAATTGGCTGGATCCTCTAGTGTATTTTATATTTCTAGAAATTGCAGAATATATGTGTGCTGTTGTGTCCACAAAGCAATTAATAACCCCCAAATTAATGATCATTAGAGGACTAATATCTGCTTTAGGATCTTCTATCACTGATTCTTTTGTTTTCATTTTACAACTTAAGAAACACTGTCATGTATTTAGTAAAGAACACCCCATTTTTATATACTGATAAATGTAAGACTATACCTGATGCCTATTCATGCTTGTTCCCTCACAACTGATAAACAGTATGACACTGGTCACAGCTCTGCAGAGACCCTCTCTGGCAACATGTCCCCTGAAATTGCACTGCAGGAGCTCATGCTGCAAGCGAGCTGCAGGGGACAGCTGGGTGGACGTCGCCCAGGCGCTCGTGGGACGAGAGCATGGGAGCAGGGTGCCAACTCCATTCCACCTGGCAGCCCTTTCTCCACGGGTGGTCATCCATCTCCCAGCATCTGGTCAGAAGAGGGTGCCCACCGGTCACTGCCCGAGAGGGGAGTTTGATCACCTCTGTGATTTGGGGAACAGCTCATCCACCTATGGGTGGCCTGAAGAAAAGCAATTGGAAGTAAAGCAGCCCTTTAGCAATCCTCAAACTCTGCATAACACAAACATCATATTTGGAATCATCTGGATCGTTAGATGAGGAGGTCAGCAGATGAGAAATTCAGTTGGAAGTAGATAAACAAAAAAGCAATTTATTTGGGGAAAGAAACCCAAGTTAGGGACTATGATTTAAGTGAATCAATTATCCATACCCTGGACACATTTCATTTAATTTTATTAATAAATTGAGAAAATAGCTTTAACATCATTTCCCTTTGGTGTAACTTTGAACATGTAACTTTCATTTAATAGCATGATATATTTAGAGTTCACTAACAAAGTTTTCACATTTATACTCAGATTTATTCTCATTCATTCTTATTACTCAATTCTATGGCACTCCCCATGCTGCACTTAAGACAAACTTTTCAAAGGCTACCTGGGAAGTAAGTTCAGGAGTCTAGTCGCTCTAAATCACTGGCGGTTTTCTGTTAGATAGTGAGGACTTAAAAGATTAAATTTTTACTACAGTTCTAGTGGCTTTAAAGTAAATGAAGAAGTTTAGAGGACAAATTTAGAACAGTGCAAATGTTTTTTCTTTCCTATTAAACTGTGATGGAAGACGACACACACACTGTCCTTTCAAGAGTTAAGTGCCTTCACTGGGGGAAGCAGGCAGGTCGGATCTTCCCGGCCCTCTCTGGGGCTGGAGTGGTAAACGAGGAGCGAGAAACAGTCACTTTGCCTGGCTCAGGAGGATGAAGACAAATGGAAGAAAATCAGTTCAGCACTGAAGTGGGCAGACGTGCATAATTCTTCCAGGAGGCAGACGAAAGATCAGAGTGGTGCATAAAACAGTGACAGATAAGGTGGAAGAGAAGGGAGAATCCAAACAATGGTACTTTTCTAGAACAAGCTCTCGGACGGAGGGAAGTCTTCTCTGCCTTGTTCACGGCACGTGCCGGCGGTGGAAAGGGCCTGCTGTCCTCACCTTTGCCTCCGAATGACCCAAGGATGGGGCCCCTGCAGGGACTCGGGGCTGGTCTTGGCTGGCCGGGGGTCGTGGCAATGGGGGTGTCAGTCCCGGCGGTGACGGCCGCACAGCCACAGAGGCTCACCCACGCATTTGTCTACCTGGTCACTTCACGGCTCACACACGAGGGGAGCTTTCTGGTGGGCCCTGGCATGAAGCTCTTCACACTCAGTGCCATTTCATGCGGCCGCCCACATGCCTCTGGGCCATGCCTCAACGAGCTGCGTCTTCCTCCTGATTCTGGCCAGCTGGCCATTTACACTGCCCATGAGTCCTTCCACATGGGTTCTCACCTTGGCCCGCTTCTCTTTCCAGCTACTATGGTGGGTTGAAGCACAGGTACCACCTTGCACGAAGCCATCCACTGTGCGAGACATTCAAGCCACCCACCCACGGCTGTCCTCTGTGATCATGTCCCCGGGGCCCCTTGTGTGGGCAGTGGTGGTGCGCGGCTGTCTGGGCTGCCTGCTCACACAGCTTACTCGTGCCTCTGGTCCTGCTCTGGCTGCACCCCAGGTGAGCTGCTCTACCTGCTGACCGGTCAGTGCTGGGCCAGCCCAACCTCGAGGTCTGAGCAGCTGAGATGAGCCGCTGTGTCCACGTGACCCCTTGTGGCCCTGGGGTTCCGTCCCTTTTTCCTGGGGCAACTGCCTTCAGCGCCCATCCTTTGTTTCTTCAGGTGCGCAAAGGGCACGGCGACCACCTGTTTCCCCCGCGCTGCCTGTACTAGCCAGACGTCTTTGTAACTCTCCTTGGGTCAGACCCACCGGGCTGCCGCTATGGCCTTGCCCCGTTATGGCTTTTGCCCACTTGACTTCCTTAGCCTGTGGGGTTCCCAGCATCCCTGCTGCCGTCAGGGAGTCTCGACCCTGAAAGGACCCTCGGGGCTCCAGCTGTTAAGTACATGCACCTGTAAGGAGCTGGTGGCCCCTCACCTGTGAGCTTCTGAGGTCCCCCAGGACTGCCAGTGGAGCATCTTCATTTGACAAGATTTCTGACTCTGGTGGTAAATCCCCTCTAGCATGGCATGCTCGCTCAGGGTGGACTGCTGCTTTTGCCACCCTCCGAGGGACCATTCTAGCGCAGGTGCGCCTGCTTCTGGGTCCCTGCAGGGTATGAAGTCCTGCATCCTGGGAGTGTGCGCCTCACACAACTGTGCACCCCTCCACCGGGCGCCCTGAGAACCCAAACCCCTGCAGAGGCTCCTGGCTCTTTCCAGCTTAGATGGGATTCTTGACCTCCTCTGAAGTTCGTCCCGTTCTTTCCTCGTCAGGTCCAGCATGTTCCCAGCTGGCTACATTGTGACTTGACCTAGTTATAGACCCAGTGGCCAGGAGGGGAGGGGCAGAGTCTGTGTGCTGTCCTCAGCAAAGCGGGACACGCTGGCGCTCAGTAGAGGAGGGGCCGGGCACTTTGTGGGTTCAGAGGGCTCAGGGGAACCTGGCTGGGGATTCGGGAATTCGGGGGCATCGAGCCAATGGCCCTGTCCATGCCTCAGGACCCATTCTTTCCCAGGCAGGACCTTGGCCTTTGCGTGGCACATCCGCCTTGGTTGTGAGTCCAGCTTTCTTCAGAGAGCAGTTACAAGGCCCTTAATTCCATGGTTCCTGCTTGCCCTGCCTTCCTGGGTCTCACTGCGCCTCCAAGGAAGCCTCCGGCCTTCACACGCAGCTCCCAGTTGGTCATTAATCACTCTCAGCTCCTCATCTTTCTCTCGAGTTCAATACAGTTTAATCAGATGCACCCAGTTTCATTGTCCTTGCAGTTGCCATTTCCCCACTTCTTTCACACGCCTGGCACGCCCCGGCTGCTATGTCCTCTTCCACTGCAGTGCGCAGGGACAGTGCTCACAATGGGGCTGTCCCTGCCCCTGGGACTGGCCGTGCTGTGGCGGCCAGCAGTGGCCAGAGGCCCGCCCAGCCCATCTCACCCCCGACCTCACCTCGCGGTCTCGACAGGGGCTGGGGTCTCGTGTCCTTGGGGCCCACCCCTGCGGCAGGGAGGCATGGAGCGGGTGACAGGCACTGACCCGCTGGCTGCAGGCGCCCAGTCCAGAATGGTCCTCTGTGGTCCTGAGCCCCTGGACTGAGGAGGGGTCCCACGGGAAGGCCTGCCATTCCGCAGCTGTGCAAAACCGTGCTCCTCGCCCCTCCCCAAGAGACCCGCGCCCAGCCACTGGGGCAGAGGTGCCTCCGGGGGGTCGTGCACCCAGGCTCCCCACTCCCCCGCAGCCAGGTGGGCGGGGGTCCCTGCCCAGGCATCTCGGTTTCACAAAGGAGCTTTGAACCTCCCGTCTCGCTTTTTGTTTTCTCCTCGTCCTATCTGCTCTCTGTTCCTTGGATCATCTTTTCCTGCCTCTGTCGGACAAGCGTGCGCGTGCTGCACCCCGTCTTCTCTGCACTCCTGCTCTGCCTCTCGGAGGTTGCTGGGGGGTTGCAGCATGGATCTCTCAGTTGCCAGGGTGCAGTTGGGGTTGGGGTTAGATTAGGGTTAGGGTTGAGGTTAGGGGTTCGGGTTAAGTTAGGGGTTAGGGTTAGAGATTAGAGTTAGGGTAGGGAGGGGTTAGGGGTTAGGGGTGGGGTTAGGGATTAGGGTTAGGTTAGGGGTCAGGGTTAGGGTTAGGGGTTAGGGTTATGGTTTGGGGTTAGGGGTTAGGGGCTAGGGTTAGGTTAGGGGTTAGGGTCAGGGTTAGGATAGGGGTTGGGTTATGGTTAGGGTTAGGTTAGGGGTTAGGGTCAGGGTTAGGATAGGGGTTGGGTTATGGTTAGGGTTAGGGTCAGGGTTAGGGTTAGGGGTTAGGGTTATGGTTAGGGTAGGGTTAGGGTTAGGCTCCTGGCACTCAGTGTTCATCTCAGCTTTGCCTCTGTGGTGGATTTCACATGCTTCACCCCTGCATTGTGGGCACACTCCGGTCCCCCGCCCTGGCCACACACATGGCCTCGCTTCCTGTGCCCCCAAAGTCTCATAAAAAATAAGGCCACTAAGCACCATCCTCACTGGCTGCCCTGCTCCCTGCCACATGCTCATTCACCTCTAATTTCCCTCCTGAGTTTCCATTTTCTTGGAAGTTCAGCTATTCATTTAAAGAAGTTTGAATTGGGGGAATTTTCCATGATCTTTGGGTCCATCATGTTTCTGGAAATGCAAGTGGAGTGAAGCTACTGAAATAATATAGTAGTTTGTGATTATACTACAACAAAAATATCGTTTCCTATAACATAAATGTATATAATAAATTCTCTTTAGCTGGGCCTTAGAGCATTTATAAAAATCAAATGAATATTCAGGCAAATATATTTTTCTGTAAATGTACAAACTGTACTGGACCTTTGATCACAAAGCAAATCAAACAGAAATTAACCACAAAAAGTTGATAAAAATTAAGTATTTAGAAACATAAAAATCGTTATATGTATTTAACTTCTGGGCCAATATGAAAGTGTAAAATGCAGAGAATATTAGACATTTACAGTCTTTGTGTTTATTGTTAAACAAAAGACATAAACAGAAACTAAAAGATCTATTTCAAAAAAAAGCTAATAAAAGATCATTCAAATATACTAAAGAAGTGTAGGAGAATGGTATAAGCAGAGAAAAAAAGCAGAAAATAGTAAGCTAGATGTTGCAAATCCAAAAGTTGATTCTTTGAGATGATGCAAAAAGCAGACAGTAGGGATTCCAAATGCCCCAATTACCCTCCTGTGCACAGAGACGCAAGCCCCGAGCTCCATGGTCAGCTTCTGCCTGAGCCCAGCAGCCCAGCTCCTGCACTGTCAGCATTTTCCGTTAAAGTTAAAAAAAAAACACAAAAATGAAAGTGAAACAAACAACCCAAATCACTCAGACAGCAGAGGCACCTTACTGATGATTTCACTGCATTATTTAAAGATCCATGCTAAAGTGTTTTCCAAGAAATCGCATGACATCTGGCACTTGCCTGACAAACAAAAAAACTCCAGAAAAAAAAAAGAGGAGAATAGGAGGAAAAAAAGATTATAAAATGCAGGATCATTTTTGAAGCTGGAAACAAAAGATGGGTTCGTGGCATTGAACTGTACAATTTTTTCTACTGTTCTGTGTGTTTTGAAAATTTCCATAATAAATTGCTTTTTAAAAAAGTGCATTCTTGAGGAAAGTGTGGACGGTGGTTTTAACTGGTTGGAGAATGGTTGACTAATACAGCAGACTCCGCTGCACAGGGGAATGTTATTAAACATAGGGAATTACATTTCCAAGTTCTTTTTACGTCGCTGGTATATTTGCACTGTCCATACTCGAAGAAGACAGTGCACAATATATATTATGTCATGAATATCAATCTTCAGGTTTTTTTAAAGGAATTAAGGCATATATTAAAAATAATAAATCACAACCATTAGATTAATTCTAGGATTTTAAGGATGGTTCAATATCAGGAAATCTATTAAAATAATTTACCACATCAGTAGTAAAAATCATCTTTATAGATGCTGAAAAGGCACTTGAGGAAGATCACCGTCCAGTTCTCACAAACCCTCGCAGGAAGCTACGACTAGAAAGTTACTTCATTTCCATAAAGAGGCTGTTTTAGAATTCACCAGCCGAGCGTCTTCACCGAGAGACACTGACGCTTTCCCTCGGAAGTCTCGGTTAAGATACAGGATGCTTCCCTCTCTGCCATTTTTACTATCGTTAAGGCAATTCTCGTCAAGGCAGTGAGACAAAGAAAGACAAGAGAAGAGGGCAGGGAATGGGGCAGAGGGAGAGGAGAGAAGTGGGGAGAGACCAGGAAGAAGGAGGGAGGGAGGAAGAAAGAAAAAGCAGTTTTAAATACGAGAAGAGAGATGACGGCATGGTTCTCTCCCAGGAGAAACGGAAAGAACCAGCGCACTGGCCGCTCAGTGCCGGGGGCAGGTCTGGGGGCGGGTGCCCGGGTGGGTCCTCCGGGTGGGTCCTGGGGGCTCCTCGGGGGGGTCCCCTGACTGGTCCCGGGCTGGTCCTCGGGGGGGTCCCCTGACTGGTCCCGGGCTGGTCCTCGGGCAGGTCCTGGGGCGGGTGCCCGGGTGGGTCCTGGGGGGCTCCTCAGGGGGGTCCCCTGGCTGGTCCTCGGGGGGGGGAACCTGGGCTGGTCCCGGGGCTGGTCCTCGGGCAGGTCCTGGGGCGGGTGCCCGGGTGGGTCCTCCGGGTGGGTCCTGGGGGGCTCCTCGGGGGGGTCCCCTGGCTGGTTCCCGGGCTGGTCCCCAGGGGTGGGTCCTTGGGCGGGTCCCCGGGCAGGTCCCCAGGCTGGTCCCCAGGCTGGTCCCCGGGAGGGCCCTCGGGCGGGTCCTCAGCCAGGCCCCCGGGCGGAGCTGCACACGGCAGCGCTGCTCTGTGCTGCATCCCCACGCGCGCTGAAACAGAAGACAGCGGAAGGGTCCTGTGTCTGCACACGTGCTACAGCAAAGGGTTAACATTTTATATTTAAAAGATCTTGTACAACTCAATCAGGAAAAATGCATCCTGATGAAAATGAATTAAGAATAGAAACATGCAGTTCACAAAAAGTAAATAAAATGAAGATGTACTCTGCTGAGGTGATCACAGGTCCGCAGTAAGCCAGCCTGACCTCCTCCTGGAGGGGATTTTCCAGCATTTACGCCTGTTGTGGGCGGACTGTCACACATTTTCTAGACAACCATTTGTCAACATGCCTCAGAGGTCTCAGCAGCACCGACTCTGTGGCCCAGCATGGGTGTGTCTTTAAAAGTATCCTAAAGAAACTATCACCTGAGTTGCAAAGATATTTGTATAAAATCCAGAAATTAGACACATTCTAAATGTACAAAAATTAGAGACTGATTAAACAAGTGACGGGTCATTTATCAGTGAAAACCGTGCAGCCATTAGCGTGGGTGTGGGCGGTGCGGGGACGGGGCAGGGGGGTGCTCCCCGGCCCAGGAGCAGCGGGCCTGGACCCCTTCCTGCCTTCTCAGGTCGGTAGCCCGCGCCCACCCGACACCTGCCCACGTCCTGGGCGGTTCAGCCGGACCCGCGGCTGTGTCTCAAGCCCGGAAGCGCGTCCCGCGGGCTTCACTGCAGGAGCCGCTGGACTGGTCCTGGCAGACCCCGGCGGACCCCCGAGCGCCACAGGAACACGCGCGAATGAGCGGAAGGCCCTCTGTGGTCTCCGTGGAAGCCGAGGCGGCCGTGGAAAGCCTGTAAGGTGTGGGGTTGGGTCTGTGGAAGGGCCGAGGGGTCCACGCTGCCCACACTTGTCCTGGCCTCTGGCCTGGCCCCCCCCCCCACCCACCCGCCCACTCCCACATAGCACACACCTACGCCCACTCAGGCCCCCACATCCTCCAGTGTCCAGGCTGCACCCCACTCTCCGGACACCCTCAGTCTCCGGGGCTGGTCTTCTCCTCACCCCGCACCGCTTCACTCTCTGCCCGGCCTCCTCCCGTCCTGTCCCCGCCTCGCCCCGCGGCGCCCTCGGAGCCCGCGTGCAGCTGCCAGCTCCTGTGTTTTACTTACATGTATGGGAAAAAGGTCAAAGGATATTCATAGCTTATCACTGAAAGATGAGATTATGGGTGACTTTTAATGTATTTTATCTGTTTCTCTAGATTTTTATGATAAAATACATGGTTTGTGAAATAAATAAATTCAAGTACATGATATGGAAAATAAATATATACATGCTTATTTTGAGCTAAAATTCCTATCAGTACTGCTGAAAAAACGCTATTTTATTCCAAGCAGGTCAAAGCCTCCAAATCAAATCAAATACTTCATTTTCAACATCATTCTAGCAAAACACCTTACATATGGTAGTGGTTTAACAAATATTATTTTTAAAAGAGCAAATAAATACCAAATAGATGAAATAGAAGTTAATTCTGTAATTTATGACAACCAAGACAATAAAACCTAGAAAAATCATAGAACCAAGTTTAATATTTTTTTCAAATCACAGAAAGCTAGTGTAATCAATACATGAAATTCATTTCACTTTGCAAAATGTTGACAAAAATTGATATCCTTTACACAGCAGGATAGGGAAAGAGTTTAACAAAATCCATGATTACAAACAATGTGTGTTTAGAAGCTCTGCGCTTACTGTGGAACTTTGTTTCCTTGTTATATTTTAGGCTCTACTTTCGACATTCTAATTGATATTGCAAGAAACCCTGAAGGACCCAAGACTTGAGGGCTTTCCCTGTGATGTCCACTGCCTTCCAAGGACAAAGGCTGTGGATTCTCTGCCCATTGTACTCAAATGGCCAATTCCTGAGACCCTGGGGCTTCAAAGGGAGAGAGTTTATTGCTGGGTGCAGCGCAGGAGAGAAGACGGCCTATCGGCCCAAAATCTGTCTCCCCGAACTGCAGTGATTCTGATAGTTTTAAAGCATTAAAAGGATAAGGAGAACAGTGGCTCCACACAGTGTAGCTGGAGGTGATGTGAGTATCGAGCATGAGTTTCAGGAATATATAAGAAAATGACGGCCTTAGCATGGTGATGTGTGTGATTTTTAGTATTACAATGAGGCAAAGGTGACTTGTAGGTTAAAATCTAAGCTACCTGGGCAGCGTGGCGGTGGCTCAGCGGCAGAGTTCCTACCTGCCATGCCAGAGATCTGGGTTTGATTCCCGGTGCCTGCCCATGTGAAAAAGAAAAAAATCTAAGGACTACACATGTCAGACAAGCCCATTTTAGTTAGGTCCAGTTTCCATTACCAAGATAACTTTGGACTTGGGGTGGGTTAGTTCTGGGCTGACCCAAGACCCACCATTAGGAAACATTTGGGGCTGTCTTTAGTGACCACAAGACTCTAAAGTTGAAAAGCTGGATAACTGGGTACAAATGAAGTCAGTCACAGGGTTTTCTCAATCACAGGGCAGGAGATAAGGGCCACACAATCCTTATCAGAGACCGAGGTGGCTGGATTACGATTTAGAGATTTCAGGTATTTCCCTCTGTCTACTCCAATATTCCAGAAAGCAAAAAGAAATATCTATGTAATGATTCAGTAATCAAAATATCTTAAATCCTAATTTCTCAGTTACAATTCCTCCCTCTCACTTGATAATTATCCCTCAATCTTGAGAGATATCTGCGTGACGAGTCTCTAACTGCTTCCAGGCTGAAAAGGGGTGTTGTCACTAAGGAGCAGAGGATGATGTGATGAAACCGGTTGCTGCCCCTGGAGACTCCGGTCTCTGGGTTTCAGAGCTTCTCTGGCATTGGAACAATCTGGAGGTTTTAAGTTTCTGAAACACAAACTTAATAATTAAAATTTTATTGCGCCAGAATATCTTTAGGGTTTCCAGGAGCACTGTTGGCTGGGGCTTGCCATACTGTGGCAGTTTGCAGTATCTGGCTGAAACTCGCATAAGAGTAACCTCCAGAATGACCTCTTGACTCGATCTGAAATCTCTTAACCCTTGAAACCTAATTCTCTTTCCCCATTTTGGTCATTAATTCACAATGTCAGGGCCAGGCTTACACTCCTGGAAATCATGTCCTATGTAGGGGGAGGTCAGAGTCTGGCTTCAAGGGGATACCATATTTGAGTAAAAGCAGAGGTTCTCTGGGAATGACTCTTAGGCATTTATTATAAGGAAGCTCAGTTTGCTATTACAGAAATAAGTTTCATAAGGGCAAGCCCTGAGATTGAGGGCATTGGCCTAGTAAATTAGGAGCCCCTATTACTTAAGAAAATATTGGGAATTCCCTGTGTGGGGAATTTTAATATTTTGACTTTTCTCCAGTCCCTGAAAAAAGTATTTGCAAATACTTTTTCATTTTCTGCCCAAAATACTCTGAAATGCATCGGGATATAACGTTAATTTATACAGAATATTAAATACTTGCAGTAAGGAGCAATGCTGACTTTCCAAGCTAGAGAACTACCTCTGAGTCTTGGGTGTCACACAGACACTTAAAGTTCCAGGGAACTATTGGGTTATACAAAGAGCAAAGCATTTCAGAATTTAAAGATAACAGTTAAAACTTACAATCTAAGCTCTAATTTTTATAAGCATTTTAAATGAAGCCACTTTCAGAAATAAAAACATTAGACATTGTTTTATATTAACAAGCCATAGCAGAGGTTTTGTTCTGTGTTACTTTTACACATTTACCAGTTATGTTAATTATCAGGTAAAATATCATTTATATATTTGTCCTGCCTGTTTTTAAAAGTTTCTTTTTGTTGCAGATGAAGCTCTAACTTATAGCTGACCACACATGCCTTTAGAGAAGAATTAGAGCAAAGCAATGTGACTGACAAGTAATTTTGGCTATTTCTATGATCTGTGGCCTTTTTCTAAGAATAACTAAAACCAAAAATGACAACATCATACCACTGGTCTGCATCGTCTGTGTTAGCGTCGGGACGGAGCATGGGCACCGAGAGCAGCGTCAAGTCTTAGGGAATTCTTAGACAATTTCTAAAAATAGGAATAACATTTTACTCACACGAATTTAGCTAACAACAGGATAGAAAATCTCTTTTAACCACCATGACACTTCCCAAACACCTTTTATTTAATATGTTAAGCCATTTGAGCACCGTACTTTTACAAGGTGAAAGGACAAATTCTTTGAAATGTTCTTTTCCTTAACAGTGAGAAGACTTGTCTTCTGAAATAAAGGCTGATAAGGCCAATGTAAACACAACGAGGATATTATTCTGATATAAAATCTTTGTTTTCCTAACAGAGTGCACAGATAATTAAGAAAAACTTTTTAAAACTTTACATTAACAGCAGCCTATCTACATTATTTTAATAGGGAGAAATCTAAACTTTAGCTTTTGTATGAATACCCAGTTTGACACAAAAGCTTTTTTCAAAAAATTATTTCATAAACAGACATTAAATTTTGGGCCGGCATTGACTATGACAGACAGACTTTACTTTTATGAACTTCTCACAACTCTCCATATTCACTCAGGGCTTATGGCCAGCATACAAACAAAATTCACTTTCAATCAGAGAATACAATTATTTTAGTATTGGGAAATAATAAAGATCTATTTATCCCACCTATAGTTTTTATTTATTCAGACAGCACATAATCAGAAATAAATTTGATATGAAATTCATAAAGCTCTTTGAACATGTCTACTTCCTTCTCATAACAGTATTCATGAAGGGAGAAGAGACAGAGAAACCACAAAATAATGGAAGAAAGAAGAAGTTAATGCTTGGGTTTGGAACACGGCCATGCATCTACATTCTTTATACTCACAGCCCACAAATGGTTACTTTACAATATGCTTAAAATGTCTCAGTCCAATCTGTTTTCACAATATCTTAAAATTACAAACAATTTTAAAAGTACCCTGACTACCAAGTTCTGGAAAATGTACTGCAGTTGTTTAATCTGTCCCAGGCATAAATCCAGGAAAACTTTCCCATATCTCTCAAAGTCCTTTCATTTTACTTACTGAAATGTGGTTCTTCTAGTTTGCTAGCTGCAGGAATGCAATATACCAGAAACGGAATGGCTTTTAAAAGGGGGAATTTAATGAGTTGCTAGTTTACAGTTCTAAGGCCGAGAAAATGTCCCAACTAAAACAAGTCTATAGAAATATCCAATCCGAGGCATCCAGGGCAAGATACCTTGGTTCAAGTAGGCCGATGAAGTTCAGGGTTTCTCTCTCAAGGGGAAAGGCACATGGTGAACACAGTCAGGGTTCCCCTCTCATCTGGAAGGGCACACGGTGAGCACAGCGTCATCTGCTAGCTTCCTCTCCTGGCTTCCTGTTCATGAAGCGCCCCGGGAGACATTTTCCTTCTTCATCTCCAAAGGTCGCTGGCTTGTGGGCTCTCGTGGCTGTGTCGTTCTTCTCTGCCCTTCTCTGAATCTCTCATTCTCCAAAATGTTTCCTCTTTTATAGGACTCCAATAAACCAATCAAGACCCACCCAAATGGGTGGAGACACATCGTCACCTAATCCAGCTTAACAACCACTTCTGACTAAATCACATCTTCCAGGGAGATGATCTGATTACAGTTTCAAACATACAGTATTGAATAGGGATTCTACCTTTATTAAATGGGATTTTGATAAAAACATGGCTTTTCTAGGGGGCATACTTCCTTTCAAACCAGCACAGTGGTAATTAGATTTTATTCAGTTCCTCGTTTCCCAAGGCTATTTCAATTTTAATAATGATCTAATCACCATGGTTACCATTGCAAAGGTATTACTGGAAAAAATAATTAAAAAAAAAAAAAAAGCCTGTTCTGTAGCGTTTTCTCTGCTTACCACTCTAATCTCCATGCCTAGTAAACAGAATTCTAACCCACACCCCTGTATCTTTCTGTGCCCAGCCCTTCCCTCATATCTGCCTCAGGTGCTCAGGCTCTGGGGGCAGGGACAGGTGAGCCGGGGAGAGCAAAGGCCTGGCTTCTTGAAAGCTGTAGCTGAGGGCCATGGAATTTCAGAGCTCCAAGGCCCTATTTTTTTTAATCACATTTTTAAAATTGTGAAATATAGCATATATAAAAAAATAAATTTCAAGGTACATTGTAACAAGTAGTTATAGAACAGATTTCAGAGTTTGGTATGAATTGCAGTTCCACAATTTTAGGTTTTTCCTACCAGCTACTCCAAGACACTGGAGACTAAAATAAATACCAATATAATGATTCAGCAATCATGATCATTTGTTAAATCCTACCTTCTCCTTTGATCTTTCTCCCAGTGTTTAGGGGCATTTGGACTAAACCCATTCTAATGTTTTCATGTTAAAAAGCGTATCAATAATATGGGACAGGGGGATGGAACTAGTTGATGTCCTGGAGAGGCTGGGCCCTCTGGGTTTCAGGACTTATCTTGTGCAGGGACCCATCTGGAGGTGGTAAGGTTCCAGACAGTAATCATAGTGTACGGGACCTTCGTAGAATCTCAGATAGAGCCCTAGGTGTTCCAGGGTTGACAGGAATGGTTTTGCTTGGGGTTTGGCTAACCATGTAGCAATATATCTGGCTGAAGCTTGCAAAAAAGTAACCTCTTGACACTATTTGAACTCACTCTCTCAGCCACTGATACTTTATTAGTTACACTTCTCTTCCCCCTTTGTTCAGGATGAAATTGTTAATCCCCCAGTGCCAGGGCTGGATTCATCCCTGGGAGTCATCTTCCATGTCACCAGGGAGACTTTCACCCCTGGGTGTCATGTCCCACGTGGGGGGGAGGGCAATGGTTTCACATGCAGAGTTGGGCTTAGAGAGACTGAGGCCACATCTGAGCAACAAGAGGGGTCCTCCAGAAGCAACTCTTAGGCATGCCTGTAGGTAGGCGAACGCTCTCCGCTACTGCGTAAGCTGACAAGAGCAAGACTCAAGGCTAACCCAATGCCCTTCTTTCAACTATGTCCAAGTATTAGGTCTATCTTACTAAAAGCTGTGGCCAGGACAATTGGAAAAATTGCTTTTTCCAGAGGTAGCCCTTTGGTAACTAACTGCTGCCTTAGGGAAATTCCAAGGGCAGTCTCTTTCTAATGTCCAGGTTTCTTTACAGTAATTACAAAACTAAGGTTTTGAATCTTTCTGCTCAGTGAGCTTTTTTCTTTTTACTGCAAAAGTACCAATTTATATACATACATACATTCATATATGTGTTTGTATAAGGCACCTAATTATTTCTAAGCAGTTCAGGTAGAGATCGCTAAGATTTATTTTGTTAATTTGTTGGTACCATCCGGAAGTATGAGAGTATACATTGACCAGGCAGGCAGACACAGATGGAGAGCTATTTACACAAGAAACAGAAACAGATAAACACTTTTGAGAGGGACAGATAAAGGATTGAATATACATTATCTCATCCCATTTTTACCTTACTGCAGAACAATTTTAACTGAAATATCTTTCATCTTAACTGTAATGGCAATATTTTCATTTTAATTCACATTGAGGCCAGATTATGTTACAGACTTAAACCTTTTATTCATAGACTCATAACTAAACTCTTTCCAATTTTCAATACAGTTCAATGGTTCCATTTTAAAGGAATTTCAATAATCAGTAGCTAATTTAGAACTTTTGACCAACACAAATGCAGATGACACCAACTAACATATGTAAACAGACACTTACTACTTATTATATTTAAGTAACACACCAATTAATAGGTAGACTGAACACACCAGTTCACAATTGCACAGGCATTAAATGCTTAACACACCGATAAACAATTAAATAAGCACTGAACACTACACCTAGGTAACACACCAACCAGCCCCTGAACAGGCCTGCTTAATGTCATTCATACCAGTTAACTGTTGGATACTCGTTCTTCAGGCCCATATTCAACAGACCCCCGAAACTTGGTATCCAGACAGTAGAAGGTGTAGAGGTGGGAGGAAGGGGACACCTCTGAAGCAGGACAGGCCTCACAGCCAGGACCAGGGTGGCTCAAGCCACCGTGTTTACTCCCCGATCCACTTTGGCCCCAGTGACCCACTCACTCTTCAGATGTCTGGACACGGACCTGGAAACGGTTTCTCTCTTTGCAGCTTTTTAAGGTGCCAAGATTCTCCGGTGTGCCAGCAGGACAGGGAAGCCCGGCCTCCCAGCCACTCGAGCCAGTCCAGCGGCTTGGTCACCTGGCTCACCTGCTCTGCCGGCCTCCAGCACCTTGGCCACTGTCCCTTCCTGGTCGCCAGATTGTTGCTGGACTAGGTGGCAGATTCTTTTGCTCAGTGAGCTCAAAGGACCAACTCCAGAGACACCGGGTTTCAAAGAGAGAAAAGTGTTATTACTAGGCGCCTAGTAGGAAAGCAGTGGGCCCATCAGCCCCAAAGTCTGTCCGTCTCCCTTAACTGCAGCAATGCTGGTAGTTGTATGCCCTTACAAGACGAGCAGGGTTTGGGAGGACGAGCACAGCAGCCCTGGATGATGTGACTGGAGGTGGTGTGAGTATTGGGCGAGCACTGATGGATCACACGCTGAGTCACTGGGCGTATGTGAGAAAACGACCTTCACATGACCTTGGTGTGGTTTTGGGTCTATAATGGGGCAAAGGTGACTGGCAGGTTCGAGTCTGAGCTACTGCGCATCTCAGACAAGCCCACTGTGGTTGGATCCAGTCTCGGTTCTCAAGGTCAGCTTGGACTCGGGGTGGGTTAGTTCCAGACTGGCCCGAGGCCCTTTGGTAACAAACACTCAGGGCTGTCTCTGGTGATCACAGACTCTAAAGCTGAAAAACTGGATAACTGGTACCAATGAAGGTCAGCCACAGGTTTTCACAATCACAGACTCACACTGTAAAGGCTATCCACTCATTATCAGAGGCAGGGCAGATGGACTACAATTTAGAGGTTTCAGACATTTCCCTCTGTCTACCCCAACAGACCGGAAAGCAAAAAGGAATATCAATATAGCGATTCAGCAATCAAAATCATCCCTTAAATCCTGATTTCTCAGTTCATGCTGGTGGATTTTCTTCCACAGCACTAATAATGGTTAATATTAGGTATAAAGTTAGAATTGGGCATTGCTACGAAGTTTGCTGATGTGACAAGGCCTCTCCGTGGCTTTAGGGGAGTGGGCATGGAGCCGTGGGGGGTGGGCAGCCTGCCTGTGTCCCACGCGACGTGGACAATTAGGAATCGGGGAGCAGGACACTGGATCCCGGGCCCCTCCCGAGCTCCTGGCGCGGCACGGAAGCCGCTTCAGGCAGCTCCAGCCTGGAGACAGCTGTTCTAGTTTCCCCAAACATTTGAGAATTTGGACCTGTCGGTGGAGTAAATGAAACAGATTTTGTTTGTGAAGGATAGTATTAGTTAATTCCCCAAAGTTCCAGTTTAGAGGCTGTTAGGAAGAATATCTTCCCTGACATTGAAGCCAAGATGTCAGTACCTTATGTGCACATTGAGAAAGTTATCTAAACTTTTTACTTTCTAAAGCAAGGAGAGGTGACTTTTCAACCCGGGAAGTCGGCCAGGGGCCTCATCTCATGGAAATCTGCCTGCGTGAATTGGGGAGGTTTGCTGATTCAAGACATCCCTTCCGTGGCAGGAAATCCATGTTCTGACACGGTATTAGAAACTAATACATCATTCCCTACAACTGTTCAATGGGCTCTGTGTTTTTAGGTAATTTTTCTAAACCTGGGACAAGCAAAGTAGATTCTTCAGTAACCAGGAGACTGCAGCAAAGGTCGTCATAGTAGATTAAATGCAATTCTGTAATTAACCAAAATGTTTCAGTTCACCAAATTCTTCCTTACCTCTTGCATTGGGAGCCTCAGAAGAAACAGAAGCTGAGTCCTTTCACTCTGGGGATTGCAGCTCTTATACGGGTGTAGGGTGCAGTGAATTGTGTTGGTAAAACAACAACTATTAAAGTACAATTACATCATTAATCCGATGCGAAGAAGACAGGGCTCTGAAGCAGGTGAGGGGAGAACCGTGTCCCGAGGAAGGAGCTGGCATCTGGGGAGCGCTTTGTCCGCCTCAGTGTTCCCCAGGCACCATGTGATGCCAGCATGTAGTGGGAGCTCAGAAAATGTGTTTTCTTATATAAAATAAAATTCTTTTTGAGAAACTTAGATATTTTAGAAATTGATTTTTAGAAGGCCTAAGACTCCCCATTAGAGGGTTAGGTGACATTGTGTTCCTCCAAGTTTTTGCCAATATTTAGATTTTTGACCCTTCCTACCAGATAATCTGGAAACACTGACCCACCTTCTGCCAGCAGGGTGTTGACAGCTGCAGGATCCCACTTTCTCCAAGTCACTGACTTGGATAGAAATCACCCTTCTGAGAGGAGGGTAGCGGAGGAGCTGGAATTCCTGTGTCCACACCCATGGGCTGCGTGAGGGTTCCCGCCCCAACGTGCAAATGGAGAAACCATGGAAGGGGGTTTCTTATTTTTTTTCTTCTCACCTTATTCAGGAAATGGTCTTCCACCCGGAGGGCTGGGTGTGCGAGTGTGCACACCCACATGTGCCCACACACCCATGGGTGCCGCCGCTTCTCTGACGCAGAGAACCCAACTCATTGGTGTTCACTTGAGATTCCTGAAAGCTCTTCTCAGGAAGCAACAGCAGGTATAAGATGTGAGCTCTCAAAAAACGTCTGCTAAATGTAATTCTTGTCAGGAAAGGAAAGCCCTTTGTGGGCAGCGGGGAGGCCTGCAGGTGGCCGGTCAGTGAGAAGCCGGCCACTGATTGCCGAGCATGCAGCTGGGACCAGCTACCAGTCAGGCTGCTTTGAAAACTGTAGGGACATAGTGCCATGGGGAGCCACGAGGGGCCACGAGGGGCCACGAGGGGCCACGAGGTGCCACGAGGGGCCACGAGGGGCCACGAGGTGCCATGGGGCCACGAGGTGCCACGAGGTGCCATGGGGGGCCACAAGATGCTATGGGGAGCCACGAGGTACTGCGGGGGCCCACGAGGTGCTGTAGGGCCCACGAGGTGCTGTAGGGGCCACGAGGTTCCATGGGGGCCACGAGGTGCCACAGGGGCCACAAGGTGCGGTGGGAGCCACAAGATGCCATGGGGAACCACGAGGTGCCCTGGAGAGCCACGCAGTGCTGGCCTTCAGTCTCCCAGGTACAGCAGGGCACGTGGGTCAGCAGAGGTGCCCAGGACCAGGCTGCAGGTCCCGCCTCTGCTTGAGGGCTTTGCGGCCCTCTGAGTCCACGTCAGAAGCTCTGGCCAGCCCCCGGTGGCACCTCGCCTCCCACCTGCCTCAGTGCCCTGCTTCAGGGCCATGCCTCCTCCTCACCCGCTGTGGTCGGGGCCTAGGTCGGTCCTCAGGGTGGGGCCCAGCACACCAGGCACTGCCCGAGCGGGTCCGGGCCGGAGCAGGAGGCCGCCAGGCTGCCGCGCAGATGACATGCCCATCGCCTGTGTGACACGCAGCTGCAGCCTGCATGGGCCCAGCACCCTGGGCCCCTGGGCAGCCCGTCCATCCCCTAGGAGAAGGGACACGTGGCGGGCGCAGGGCGGCCTCCCCTCCCGGGTGGCGTTGTTATGCGGCAGGGGTGGTTGCCTGGACCCGCAGAGCGTTTCCCCGGCTGGCAGGAAAGAGGGAGTCAGGGGCGTAAAGTGACAAATTTTCTAAAAAAAATTTTTATTGACAAATCTCCACACACATACATTCCATAATGGTGTACAGTCAATGGCTCACAATATAATCACATAGTTATGTATTCAGCACCATGATCGTTTTCACATTTGCATCACTCCAGACAAAGAAATAAAAAGAAAAAACTCATACATCCCATACCGCTTACCCCTCCTTCTCACTGACCACTAGCATTTCAATCTACTTAATTTATTTTCCCTTAGCCCCCCCTATTATTTATTTATTTTTATTCATGTTTTTTATTCATCTGTCCATACTCTGGATAACAGGAGCATCAGAGACAAGGTTTTCACAATTGCACAGTCACATTGTAAAAGCTGTATATTATACACTCGTCTTCAAGAATCCAGGCTACTGGAACACAGCTCTATAGTTTCAGGTACTTCCCTCCAGCCTCTCCAATATACCATAAACTATAAAGGGATATGTATATAATGCATACAAATAACCTCCAGGATAACCTCTCTACTGTATTTGAAATATCTCAGCCACTGAAACTTTATTTTGTCTTATTTCTTGATGCTGGGTCCCAACTCATCCTGGGAGTTTCGTTCCATGTTGTCAGGGAGACTTACACCCCTGGGAGTCAAGGAGGGAGGGCAGTGAGTTCACCTGCTGAGTTGGCTTAGAGAGAGAGGCCACATCTGAGCAACAAAAGAGGCTCTCTGAGGGTGACTCTTAGGCATAATTATAAGTAGGCTCAGCCTGTCCTTAGCAGGAATAAGTTTCATAGGGGTGAACCCCAAGATTGAAGGCTCAGCCTATTGATTTGGTTGTCTCCACTGCTTGGGAGACTATCAGAAATTCTCCAAATGGGGAAGTAGAATATTTCCTCCTTTCCCCATTCCCCCAAGGGGACTTTGCAAATACTTCTTTATTCACTGCCTGGGTCACTCTGGGATTTATTGGGGCATCACACTAACCTGGACAAACCAACAAAATCATGTGATACATTTTTGCTTGCTTTGGAGATGGGGGGGGGGCCACATGCCAAGGAATGTGGGGTTCCCCTCTGTTAGACCTGGAGGATAGGATCCCTTCCCCCAGGATGTAACCTACCCCTGGCCAATATTTCAGAAAGCCTTTCTCATCCTAAATCGCACCAGCCTGGAGTTTCCTCCACCCTGCATCAGCTGCCCTCTTGTGAGAACCCCCATTACTCTGCTCCCATGCTCCAGCAAATGCACCCTTGTGTAAACTCCCCTTACACGCTGTCTGCCCTCCAGCATTTACAGCGCATGCCTAAGGCAGCGTCTGAACTTTAAACTTAACCAGTGGACAGCCGACAACTCCTAACTTAGCCCCTGTGTCTGAAAAACAGCCAATAGAGACCTGCCTTACCCTTGCTCTCCAACTCCCTAACCCTAACCCTAAGCCTTGAAAACCCTGTCCCCTGCCACCTGGGCAGCTGTTTCTCTCTCCCTCTTGAAATGCTGCACGGGTGGGTCCATTTCTCCCTGAAATAACGCCTTTGCCTGAACTCCTTTGTTTCTGTCGCATTCCTGGTGAGTTTTCTGAGTCTCCCTTTCACCCCAGCAAGGAAATGGGGACCTCGGTCTGAGAACCCCAAAAAGCTTGAACACGGATTCTGCCAGCACCCTGAGGAGTGTGGTAGTGGAGTCTTCCAGAACCTGGCGCAACAGAGCGGCCTGGCAGCCCGTTGGCTTCGGCCTTGTGACACTGAGACCATGGGTGGCCACGGTTTTAAGACACTAGGTGCGTTGTGACTTGCTAAGAAGCAGCGGAAAGCAAATGCATTGGGGTGCAGCCTGGGCAGGGCCCCGGCCCAGTGTTTCCCTCTGGTCTGTTACTCGCTGCTGCACTAGAGAAGAGAACCTAGGACAAGGCAGGCAGCCACTTCCAGGAGCCGCTGCGAGGGTGCTTTCCACGCGGGGGTCACACTGCCATGTCGCCCTGGCTGGGCTGTGGGCGCTGGGTGAGCGCCCTCGGCTTGTCTGTGGCCGTTGGGGCAACTTGCGGGCGACTCCCCGGCGGTCGGCGGCACTGGCCAAGGAGTGTGCCCTCAGCAGGGGTCTGGCGCCACGTCCGCAGGGCCTCACCATGAGAACTGAGCCATTTCCAAGTCAGCAGAAGATGTCCATCCGCGCCACCCTCCGTGGACTTTCCACCTGGCGGCCTTCTGGAAAGCAACTCGCCGCTCCCCATGGCCGTGGGAGCCGATTCCTGTAAGTGGCTCCGTGTTCTCACAGGCGAGCGCCCCTGACCCTGCCGCGGGCTGCCGCTCCTGCCCAGACCAGCCCCTAATGCGGTTTGCGCGCGACAGGCTGGCGCGCGCCGGCCCCGCTGCAGGGACGAGCCGCAGGCCAGGGCGTCCACGCGGGCCTGGGCGCCGCGGTGTGTGGGTGCCCAGGTGCCGCCGCGCCCTCACTTCCTGACTCCTGAGTGCTGTCTGGCCCTTTGTCAAGTATGTCCGGCATTTTTAACTTTTAAAATTTATGGGTAATTCCCTAGTTCTTTTATGGTGTTTGATTCCTTGATGCATTTAAAGGTGTTTCCCGATTTTCCTCTGGCATTCCTGGGTGCTGCAGGGTAGTGTCTTCTGGTCGACTTGTCAGTCATATCCTCTAACTTTGGAATTAATACTTTTTTCTTAAAGAACTGTGCTCCAGCAGCCTAAAAGTACTAGGAGCCTCTCACCTGGCTGTTGCCTCCACAGTCTCCTTCCTGTCTTTGGACTGGAATTTGGGCCTGTGGGACGCCGGAGGGAAAACTGAGGACTGGCCAGCTGGGGCCCCACCCGAGTCCTGGGACCAGGGTGGTCCCGATGCCGAGCGGAGGGCACGCCGACCCCGGAGCAGGCGGGCCGGCAGGGACAACAGCTTTCCTGGCCCAGGCAGGAGGGAGAGACCCGCCGGGGCCTCTGCCAGGCGTGGGGAGGGGGCAACGCCCCTTTCCTGCAGGGTAAGGGCAGAGCAGGAGAGGGTGAGCCGCGGCCCAGGGCAGGTGGCAGGGGCGCCCAGGCCTGGTGAGCTGAGCCCAGCGCACAGGGCGGCGGGGGTCCGGCCTGCGCCCACCCCAAGTGGGGCCACCCTCTGGTAAACAGGAGGCGCTCATGGGAGACTGGGCGGTGAGGCAGGAGACGGAGGGCTTGGCTCATGAGGACGGCCACCGGGGGCTCATGAGGACGGCCACCGGGGGCGTGGGGCCGCATGGGGCTCTGCAGCCACCTTCCCGTTGGAGAAAACGGCCCAGGGCAGGTGGTTTGGCACAGTCCCTCTAGCGCTTTCAGCGGGTCCCCAGCTCTTTGGGCCTTTTCTGTCCCTGATCAGCCCTGAACTGTGGGAGTACAAGGGGGCACTTCTTCAGCTTCTGGGAGACTCTGGGGCGCCCCAGCCTCGGGAGCATGCAGGGAAGCGCCCCCCTGCCGCCTGTCCTTTGCTCCTTGTCCGCAGAGGGGAAGGGCGGGGGCCTTGCCGGCCGCAGCAGTCACTTTCTGGCCAGACGGAACTGGAGGATGCCCTGGATTTATGCTCAAAATCCTGGAAACGCCACACTGACCGCTGACGATGCGGCACATTGCGGCTAGCACGTGGCCCCCTCCCTCCTCTCCACCTTGGCCCAGGTTCTGCCTTTTCCAAAAAGTGCCCAAATCTGACTTTCCTATTGGGGTCCCGTTCAGAAACAGCTCTTTAAGGAGTCCTTCTCTGACCACCGAGCACCTCCCATTAGATGTATAGCATGGTTGAGTTTCCATTTACAGCACTTAACCTATCTGTTTTATATTTATTAGAAGAAATAATTGCCTTTATTCTTCTATTAGATACAATTGGGTGGCCAGATAAAATACAGGACACCAGTTAAATCTGAATTTCAGATAAACAATGAACACATTTTTTCAATATAAGAATGTCTCATGACATACTCAGGAAATATTAAGAAATATTAGTTAATATTCTTATATTAGCTAGATAGCCAATCTGGAATTTGTATTTAATTGAACATTCTGTATTTTATATTTGGAAGTCTGGCAGCCCTACTCATAAATGCTTTGCAGAGCTTTGCTTGCTCCTGTTGGTTCTGCAGAGCTGGGCCTCAGCTCACGGCCGTTGCATGAAATGGAGAGCCCAAATGTGACTGTAGCTAAGCCATCCTACAGGGAAGGACCAAGGAGTTTAATGTAATAACTGCTTTTAAGTCATCTATGTTAGTATGGCATTAATGTGTTGACAGTAAATTTTTATCCAATCTAAAAAAGAAAATAGTTGCAAGCAAGAACTTTAATTAGAAATTTAAATATTTAAAAATAAACATTGGAGGGAACATTTGAAAGATATTTAAGTATACCTGAAAATATCTTTTTGAGTTGTCAAGAAATATTATGTGGTTAAGAAAATCCTCTTGCTAAATATTAATGGATCACTCACAAGAAAAAATATATGCTGTTTAAAGATGTATTATGAGTTGAATCAAGACAAAGTTATAAAAAAGATAGTACAAGTACTACTAATTTTTAGAATAATGAGCTGATTTCCATATTAGGCTTTGAAAAGGAAAGAAAAAGGGTTGTACATGCACTAGCCCTTTTGAATGAACTTTGTATTTTAATACAAAATATCTGTAAGATTGGTTTCCTTAAACCAAACTTCCCCTGTCTACATGTTGGTCCCTAAAACCTACTCCGACAGTGTAAGTCAGGAGTTGGGCAAGTTCCATTATCACATTAAGTTCCCTATAATTAGTGCGATGACATTGGGATGGTAGAGCAATGAAATGATACTGACACAGCCAAGTTAAAAGAATGGTTGTATAAGCAGGTGGTTTGTGCACCCACAAAACAAGGCGCAAGTGATTGAAAATGGAAAACATTTTGAATCTCATTAGCAACAAAGAAACACACTTTCTAATAATGAGATATATTTCTTTACCAGTTAACTGAGCTACAAATTTTAAAATGATACAATTTATTGTTGCCAGCACTTCCTATACTGTGGGTGGGAGGGAAAAACCGCCTTCCTAGAAAGGATCTTGGTTATGGCTATATATATATATCACCAACCTTAAAAAGTTCATACTCTTGGCCTAGTAATGGCCCTTCCTGAAAAAGTAGAGACCCATCCTAAGATCTGCGTGGATGCCCACTGCACTTTGAAGAGGGGAGGACCTCTCAGCCTGGCCTCGCCCACCTCTGCTTCCTGCTGCTTCCACCCTGGGGGGGCCTGGCAGGTGCCAGGAACCAGGTGCGCCTTTTCACCTGGGACCGTGACCTGTAGGCCTGCTGTCATCTCTGGCCGAGCTCTGCCCCTCCCACTCCAGGCCCTGTGAGGCCCATAGGACCTAAGGGGGGCCGTCCCTGCCTGGCCTCACCAGGCAGACCCCTGCCCACGTCCCTCTTCCAGGTGGCAACTAAGTCAGACTGGGAAATGTGCATCCACCTGCTCAGAACCTTCAGGGCCTGCGGGAAAGTGCCTTCACCTGGGCGGGTGCTCAGGGGCTGGGCTGGGCAGCCAACCCGCCGCCTTTGTCCTGGCGGGGGAGGCTGTGAGGAAAGATGTTCTGGGATTGCATTTTCCCCGTGGGTATGAGATCCAGTCTACCTGGTCCCCAGTCGTCCCCATTCAGATTGTAAGTGCATTATCAAGGAAACTTTTTAAAAATTACTACCTTTCAATTTAAACAAAAACTGAGTCTAGCTACAAGTCCTAAATTGAACTTTTTTTTTTTTAACAGCTGACTGTCTTACAAATAAACTTAAAAGGTTTCCAGTTTTGGAAACCTTTTGGTAGTCAAGCCACTTTCAATATTCTTGCAATTTATTTAATTAATGCTTCTGCTTTGTTACAATAGAAACATATATTTCTACATTATTCCTTATGGCCATTAAAAATTTAAAATAGGTATCTGGTTCTCACCTGTTAAAAATGAATCCAGATGTTCACCCACTGAAAGGTTGCCAGTTTTTTCTATCGTAGATTTAACTGGAGAATAAATTTGAACCAATTCTGGAGGGACTGTTATCACAGATGGCCAAGGGATAATAAACCTTCAGGTTGGGTTGGGGTCCTTGAGAACTGGGACACTTGAACTGGTTTTAATTATTTGAAACACTGCACCCTGCATCATCCGAGGAGATTAAAGGTGTCTCTTAGTTAAGCATTGCTGTAACAACGATACCTAATGAGCTTTTAACACCAGACCTTTGATCTTGTCTTAACTTACTGGCTTCTCTTCCTGTAATTTGCTGCTTGTCTCCAGGCTATCACAGGGCCAGTGCCTTCCATCCTCCTTCCTGCAGAAGCCCTGCGTCCCCAGGCTGCCCCTTCCTCCCTCAGGCATGGGGTGACCGGTTAGGCAGGGCCTTCGGACCCGTGTTTGCCTGGTATACAGCAGGTGCTCAGTGCAGAAGAGGGGTGGTGTGTGAAGCCACAGGCTTACGTGGCATCATTTATGCAGTCCCGGCGGGCGCAAGGAGAGTGGACATTCCTGGTTCCCGGAGGCGCGTGGACGTGGCTCCCGAAGCTGCTGCCTTAGGTCATCAATTCCATCAGCTGGGACCCACTGCACCTGACGACCCTCAAATGAGGAAAATGGGGGGTGGGGGGCGGAGGCGGGGCCCGCTGGGGGTGGGGGCAGGGGTCCTGAGGCAGGGGTCAGCTCCGGCTGCCCTGCTGTCTGTGGACATCCCTGGTGCCCGAAGGAGCCGCAGAGCTGGCGGCGCGCGTGGAGCCCCCGCTGTCCCACAGGTGGGCGGCCTCTGGCCAGGCCCGCAGCTGGCTCTCGGCCCCGGCAGGACACGGCGTTGTGCCCCGCATCGGATGGTGTGTCCAGGCCCAAGTGCACTGGTCTTCCATGAGCCTTTGAGGTGCAAAGCTCACTGTCCCTCGGAGCTCCCTGAGGATTACCTGGAATAGGCGTTTTCTCAAATGCTTTATCTTAGTCGACCACCTTCACTTTACATTTGAGCATTTTTAGCTCTGTAAAAATTCTCTTTATGTTAAATATTGGGCTTATGTGGACAATTTTTATATATCTGGCTAAAAAGAATATCGATGTCCAAATAAATGTGAGAATGGAAGATTTTATAGATGTGGATTTTATCCCTGCACAGATGTGATGTGTGTGTTTGACGCCTGCCTGGAATTGGCGGACGCAGCTGACAAATGTCTTTAAAGGTGAGTGTGCACACGAGAGAAGGCCCGGGGTCCTGCTCGCCAGCCGGGCCGGGGCAGAGCCGGCAGAGTGGGCAGCCCCAGACACAGGGTCCGGGGCAGGATGCACGTGTGAAACGCGAAAATCCAAAGTCCTCTGGGAAGGGATCAAGTTAGCAGCAAGTTTGTCAACATGTTTTAAATAAAACTTTATGCAACGAGGAAATAGTGGAAGTTTAGTAAGTTTTGCCACAGAATTGACTAGTTTTCACTACATGGCAACTCATTTAGTTGCTTTAATCTGTCAACACTTCAATATACTTTTAAAAATAAATAGAAAGCTTAACCTTTTAATAAAATAGTTAAGGAAAACAGACAAACATTTCAGATGCATCTTCTGCAAAGAGAACGGGACTCGGGGCCGAGTGGCCACAGCCTGGCCGAGGGCTGCTCTTGAGGAGGGCAGGGGGGCCGTGGACCCACGGCGAGGGCCTGGGCCTGGCCGCAGGATCCCAGCACTGGACGCGAGGCCCTGTCAGCGCCCCTGCAAGCCCGGCCAGGTGGCGCTCATCAGGAGTGACTGAAGGCCTTCCTCACCCAGCAAACTCACGGGCAAAACTGCAGAACGGTTCTCCAGCCTGCCCCGAGTTCATCCGTGATTCCTTCTGCACACGGTGTAAACAAGGGGAGGTGAGCTGGACAGACGGACTGGACAGAGGGGCTGGACGGACGGGCTGGATGGACGGGCTGGACGGGCTGGACGGAGGGACTGGACGGATGGGCTGGATGGATGGGCTGGACAGAGGGGCTGGACGGGCTGGACGGAGGGGCTGGACGGAGGAGCTGGACGGAGGGGCTGGACAGGCTGGATGAATGGGATGGATGGAGCGGCTGGACGGACAGGCTGGACGGGCTGGACGGAGGGGCTGGACAGATGGGCTGGACGGAGGAGCCGGATGGAGGGGCTGGATGGACGGGCTGGACAGAGTGGCTGGACGGACGGGCTGGACGGAGGGGCTGGACGGGCTGGATGGATGGGCCGGACGGAGGGGCTGGATGGACTGGCTGGATGGAGGAGCCGAGGAGGAAGGAGGAGGAGGGTAGGGTGGGAGATGGCGAAGTATGTTTAGCTCAGCTTCAGGCTGCTTTATTGTTCGAAGAACCCACAAAAGGGAGTTGGAAAGGTGAGGAGCTCGCGGCACCATAATTCACTCTTACTGCCCAGCTGTGGTTTTCTTTCTGTGAGAAAGTCAGATGTTGGCCGTCAGCGGTGAACTTTTCCGGGTGAGGGGCACTCACTTTGCCCTCCTCACTCTGAATTACTTTCCACTGGTGACCACTGGAGGCAGAGGGGCAATTTCAAGATCATTTGCTATATAGCATATTTACGTATATGGTTTTCATTTTATATTTATATTTATCGCTTTATGAACTGTAAAATTCACTCCTCTTAAGGGTTTAGTTCAATGACTTTCCACAACATTACGTAGTGTAACCCCCAAACCAGCCCTCTGGACATTTCCACATGCTGCTGCAGCCACTGCCCTGATTCCTCTCCCCTGACGTCAGCTGTGACTGTTCTAGAACTTCACATACGAGAAATCACAAGGCATCTATTGTTTTGTATCCGCCTTCTTTCGCTGATGTTTTTCCCGGAGATTGATCCGTACTGCTGCATATTCCAGTTCTTTTCCTGTCATTCCTAGCAGTATCCCATGATACTAAGACATCCCAATGTCTCTGCATTCTCCTGTTGATGGGCGTTTTCCAGATTTGGGCTATTTTGAAAAAGGCTGCTTTGATGATGATGAGCCTTGTGGGTAAATATTTCGGGGTAAAGCTGTAGGGATCCAGGATAGCTCAGTGTTCGAAAGCAATTATCAAATACCACTCCAAAGTCGTTCTTCTGCTTACACTTCCGCCAGCAATGCATGAAAGTTGCAATGGTCCCTGTCCTCAAAAAACCCAGTATGGCCATTGTTTACATTTTAGCCAGTCTTTTGAGTGTGTAATGATACTTTATTGTACTTTAATTTGATTTTCCCTGATTACTAATGGTTTAAAGCGTCTTTGCATGTGCTTGCTGGCCATTAGTATATCTTTTTAGTGAAACGTCTGTTAACATCTTGTACGCTTTCAAAAAAATTGGATTATTTACTTTCAATATTGTAAACATATTGGTAATATGTATTGACCAAGATACTGATTAACAAGACCATAAAGAAATACTGAAAGTTTTCTTTAGTATAATTGTTTCACAGCGACGCTCCTTTTCCTGCTGTATAAGGAATATAGGAGACAACATACCTGTAGGCATACTTTGTATATTATGGATACGAGTTCCTTCACAGATGTATGATCTGAGAATATATATTCCAGTCAGGGCTTCTTTTTTCATTTTCTTAACAATGTTTTCTTTTATGAACAGGTATTTTTAATTTTGATGTCCAAATTATCTTATTTTTTGTAGTTTGTTGTGAACATATCCCCTTATGAATTGTTCTGGAAGTTTTTTAAATTTGGGGGATTTTTGTCTATGATTTCTTTCATATTAAGTTTTGTGTATGGAGTGCCAAAGGGGCCAAGGTTCTTTTTCTTCCTTCCATATCCAATTTTCCCAGCACAAATTTTTGAAAAGTCTTTACTTTCCTGATTGAAGTGACCTGGTGTCTTTGTAGAAAGCCGGTTTTCATACATGTAGAAAGTCTCTACATGTATGAAGCGACTTCTGGATTCTCCATTCTGTCCTGTCAATCCCACTTTGTTTTACTCCTTCAGGAGCTCCTTGACAGTGCCGCCGCCTTCATATTTCCATATAAATCATAGAACCAACTCGCTAGTTTCTTCAAAGAGGCTGTTGGAATTTTTATTGGAGTTGTGTTGGATCCAAAGGTAAGTTAGGGGAGAATGGAAATCTTAATCAGCTATCACTCTCCATTACTTAACTCTTTTTTTAGTTTCTATCAGCAATGTTTTAAATGGTTTTCAGTTTAAAGATCTGGCATATCTTGTTAGCTTTGTTTTTAGGTATTTGATTTTTTTTTGCTATTGTAAATAATATTGCACTTTTACATTTCATTTCCAATTATTTGTGGCTATAATTTAGACATATAATTGAATTTTACATATATTCACCCCGCATGTTTCCTTTTTTTTTTTTTCCTTAATCAGTCTTGCTGGAGGTTTATCAATATAATCTTTTTGGATAACATTTTTTTACTTTGTTGTTTTCTCTATTGTTTGTCCATTTCTTGTTTTATTGATTTTCACACTTCCATTTTTTTCTTTTTCTTGGGTTTAATTTGTTCTTCTTTTTAATTAAAATTTGGGCAAGAACAGTTGCTTCTCTTTGCCTCTTGGTCTGCATAGCATAAAATATTTACGATCTGGCTGAAACCTTGCTAAATCCTTTTGTGATGCACATTATCATATTGTCTGGTAATATCAACAGTTTCGCTCTTTACAATATTTATTAATTTTTAAATCTTTTTCTTACCTTATTGCACTGACTAGGGCCTTTTCTATAATGTGTAATAGTGATGGCAGTGGGCATTCTTGTCTTTCTCGTGATTTTAGGAGAAAAGGGTTTAGTATGTCACCATTAAGCATGATGATGGTGATGGCATTTTTAAGTCAATAAAGCATATTAATTTGTCAAATACTTCACCATCTCTATTGAGATTATCATGTGATTTTTCCTCTTTATTTCTATGATGTGTCGAAATACATTGATTTTTTTATCATGCATTAGCTAGTTGAAAATTAGTAATACATGCATTGATGAAAACATTTGATTAACAAGATCATAAAGGATAACTGAGAGTTTTCTTTAACTTTTCACAACAATACTTCTTTTCCTGCTGTATAGGGGATAAAGAAGACAACATACTATAGAAATTGGAACAATAATATATATGCGGAACAAAATTGTTTAGCACTTTAAGAATTTTTTGACACATGGACACGTCCTACCATCACACAATCCTGTTTATTGTCTTTTTAAATATCAGTATGATCTATAGGAATTTCTCCTTTTTTATTCCTGATGCTGGTAACTTGTTTCCTTTTTTTTTTTCCTTAATCAGTCTTGCTGGAGGTTTATCAATATAATCTTTTTGGATAACATTCTTTTTTACTTTGTTGTTTTTCTCTATTGTTTGTCCATTTCTTGTTTTATTGATTTTCACTCTTACATTTTTGTTCTTTTTCTTGGGTTTAATTTCTTCTTCTTTTTAATTAAAATTTGGGCAAGAACAGTTACTCCTTTTTGCCTCTTGGTCTGCATAGCCTAAAATATTTACAATCTGGCATGTCACTGAAAAACTTTGCAGATCCCTACTTTAGGTTGAAAACATCTTATTTTTCTTTTAACCTTTTAATTATGCAAGTCCTTTGTCTTCTGGCTTCCATACTTTCTTACAAAAAGTCATCCATCCATTGTTTTTTATTTTTTTTCTCCATTTCCTAGCTTCTTATGGTGGACATGGAGATCATTGATTTCAAAGCTTTATTCTTTTCTAATTATATATATATTTCCCTTAAAAACACTACTTTAGCTGTGTCCCACAAATTTTATTGTTTTGTTTTCTTCATCATTTAGTTTGAAATATTTTCTAATTTTCTTACAATTTCTTCTCTGATTCATGAGTTATTTAGAGTGTTATTTTTAATCCCCCCAAATGTTTTGTGGCTTTTAAACTATCTTATTTGAATTGATTTTTATGTTACTATTATTGCTTTCAGAACAATGTTCTGTATGATTTCAATCTTTTGGCTATTATTGAGACTTGCTAGTTTAAAAATGTCCCTTTGTGCCTTAATTTTTTCTGATTACAGAGAAAACTATGCAGGCCAAATCCGATCCAGGCTTGTTTGGGTATGCCCCATGCACTAAGAATAGATCGTATAGCTGTGAATGTAAAATGTAAAAAGACAACTAGCCACGCATCAGGCACTGTTATATGTGCTTTATATGTGCTAACTTTCCTCTCAATAAGGCTAGGAGATCAATGCTTCTGATACTCTTTCTATGAAGTTCTTTCTGTTCTAAATGGATGACGAATGCTCTCTGAAAGTCTTTTTGCACCCATGTAGATGATTATGTTAATACGGTGAATCATGTTGAGCTGTCCTTGCATTCCTAGAACAAACCTTATTTGATTTTGATATGTTAGTTGCTTAACTTTACCTTTAAGCATTTGCATATGTTAGATAGGTATATATTCTTATTGTATCCAATTTTTATCAAATTATACTGAAATCAGTGAATAAATTGGGTTGTGATTCTATTAAATATACTGTGTTACCTTCGTGTGGTGCCTTAAAGTTGGTGCATGTTTTTCTTTATGCTGCTTCATCAATTTCCTAATGAGATGTGGAATTTCACGTGTTAACAGGTTATTTAACAGATGCCACTGTACCTCTTAGGGGGAACCCTAATATACGACCTTGGCATCCCCATCCGCTTCTGTGTGGCTTTAGGAGGTATTTTTACCATACCCGGTAGCCTCTGTTTCCACCACAGCAGATGTCCTTGGAAGGCATGGGCCATGTCATTTATTCTTTATTTTCTCAGCTCCTAGCAGAGTGTGCAGTGAGTAGAAAAGCTCACTAAATATTTGGTGAGTAGATGTGGTTATTATGGCTTGAGGGACACGGAAAAGATAGATTTTCATTGTCATTAGTCACCAGAGCCCACCCTCAGTGTGTGTGTACACCTCTTCACATCATTTTCCGTTTCAACGACAATGAAACACAGATAGGAGGCAGAATTCTGGTTGTAAGAAATGGGGACCAGGTGTGAACATGAGTGTGTGGCCACTGCCCCCTCGCTGTGCTGTCAGTGCCGGGGCGCTCCCGGCCCCCCGAAGTGGGCTGCAGGGAGCCGTGGAGTCAGCTGGTGGACCCGCTGCCATTTCTCCGTCGCCAGAGCCTACGTTATTTAAGGCAGGTTTTGCAATGTCAGATTGTGAAATGAGAAGCACATGGTCTTATTATTAGTTTTCTCTGGAGCCCAGTCTTCTTGTATATTTCAGAATCTGTCACTAGGAGATTTTAAGCCAAGAGTCTCTGCAGTGTATAAATTTGAATCTGGTCGTGAAAGCGATGTGCCCTCCTGGGGTAGAAAAGTGACTCCGAGCCACATTGGCACAGTCACTTCAGATTACGATTTTCAGTGCCACATTTTTTTAGAAATAAAATGTTTAAATTTCCTTCATCTGAGCACTGCAAGCAAGCCTTATTTTTAGAACTGAAGATTTCATTCCAACAGGGTATGTTTAGAACTCTCATGGACTGGCTTTCTGAAAACACTGAGCTTCATCTTATTATGAAAAGTGTAAACAGGTTATAGCTCAGAAACAGGTGCTGGGAACACAGCTCTTCGACCTTCATGGAGATGTGCTCCAGCAGTGCACAGCACTCTGTGCCCATGTGATTCCAGGAACGCTGAACTAAAATCTCACGTCTTTTCATCTTATTTTACCCTTATGTTTGTTAACTGGCAATGTAAGATCTGCTCATGTTAAAAAAAGCATCCTCTCCCCAATTTGTCAACACACATTTCCACAGAGAACCACATATTTAACTGAGCAAAGGAAATCTTCAAAACAAAATTCACCATTAAAATGTTATTGGGATTTAGTACGTGCACCTTTCTAAAAACCTGATCCAGACCGAGCACCTACTATGCGGCATGTGCGTCCTTCAGGGTCGCGGGACACAACTGTGATGGTGACCGGCAAAGCTGACTCCCACGGAGCTCGCCTTTTAGGGGGTGGCTAATACACGTAGCATCTTTCCCGGGAGGGACAACTACCACGGGAGCACGGGACAGCATGCACACAAGGGTGAGAAGGGCTGGGTGTGCGGGAGGGCGCTAATTTTATTTTTTATTAGAGCAGTTGTAGGTTTACAAAAAAACCATGCAGTAAGTACAGGGTGCTAAAATATACCCCAAACACAGTTCTCCCCATTATTAACATTTTAGATTCGTGTGAACCTTTGATATGTTAGTGAAAATTATTATAATTATAGTATTATCTCTCATCCATACTTTATGTTAGGGTCTAATCTCTGCACAGCTCTGTGGATTTAATCTTTTCCTGGTAACATGTATAGAACCTGGCATTTCCTGTTACATCCACCGCTTTCGACCCCACAACCCAGTGGTGTTCGTTCCCTCCACATGCCACCGGCACTGTCATCCAGTGCCAAACTCTTCTGTCCCCTGAACAGAAGTCTTTCCCAGTTAAACCTTAAATCCCAGTGACCGCCTGGCCCCGGGTAACCTGTATTCTAGTTTCTAACTTCATGAATTGAAAAATTCTAATCATTTTATAGAATTGTGATCATATAATATTTGTCCTTTCATGTCTGGCTTATTTCGCTCAATGTGATGTCTTCAGGGCTCACCCATGTTCTAGCATGTATCAGAACTTCGCTCTGTTTTATAACCAGGTACAATTCCATTGCACCTATATATCACATTATGCTTAGCCATTCATCTATTGATGGATCTTTGGGTGGCTTTCATCTCTTGGCAATTGTGAGTAATGCCACCATGAACACCAGTGTGTAAGTATCTGTTGAAGTCCCTGCTCTCAGTTCTTTGTGGTTTATGCTTAGAAGGCGATTGTTGGGTCATGAGCTTTCTGAGGAACTGCCGTACAGTTTTCCACAGCAGCTCCACCATTTCCCATCGCACCAGTAGTGAAGAAGTGGTCCTATTTCTCCACTTTTATTATTTTCCACTTTTAAAATAGTAGTCATCATATTGGGTGTGAAGTAGTCTCATTGTGATTTTGGTTTGCATTTCCCTAATGGCTAATGATGTTGAAGTTTTCATGTGCTTATTAGCTATTTATGTATTTTCTTTGGAGAAATGACTATTTAAGACTTTTTCCCACTTTTAAAATTGGGTTGTTTGTGTTTTTGTTGTTGAGTTGTAGGATTTCTTTATATATTCTGGATATTAAGCCCTTAACAGATACATGGTTTCCAGTATTGTTTTCCCATTGGGTAGGTTGCCTTTTTTACATTCTTGGTAAAGTCCTTTGATGTCTAAGTTTTAAATTTTGATGAAATCCTATTCATTTTTTTTTCTTTTGTTGCTTGTGCATTTGGTATAAAGTCTAAGAAACCATTGCCTGACATAGAGTCCTGAGGACACCTACCTATATTTTCTTCTGGGTTTTTATACTTTGGGTTCTTATTTTATGCCTTTGATCTATTTTTAGTTACTTTTTGTTTGTGGTGTGAGATATGAGTCCACTTTCATTCTTTTGCATCTGGCTATCCATTTTGTCAGCACCATTTGTTGAAGAGACTCTTCTTTCTCCATTGAGTAGACTTGGAACCCTTACTGAAAATCAGTTGTATAGATGTGAGGGTTTATTTTTGAACTCTCAACTTAATTCCATTGATCTGTCCTTATGCAAGCATCGTGTTATTTTGATTATTGTACTTTGTAATCAGTGTTAAAATCTGTAAGTGAGAGTCCTCCAACTGTTATTTCTTTTTCAAGACCGTTTTTTTGTGTGTATCTGTAAATTGCTTTTAATGGCACTGACATCTTAATATTTAGTCTTCCAATCCATGAGCACAAAATATCCTTATATTATTTAGATATCTTTAAAATTTTTCAAAATGTTTTATAGTTTTCTGTGTACAAGTGCTTTGCATACTTGGTTAAATTTATTCCTAGGAATTTTATTCTTTTAAACACTATCGTAAATGGCATTTTTCTCGATTTTGCTTCAGATTGTTCATTTCCAGTTATAGAAACACCACTGCTTTTTGAGTGCTAATCATTTATTAACTTTAATAGCTCTGTGGATTTTTCATGGTTTTCTATACATAAGATGATGTCGTCTACAATAAGGAAATGTTTATTTTTTCTTTTCCAATCTGGATGCCTTTTATTTATTTTTCTTGCCTAACTGCTCTGGCTAGAACTTCCAGTACAACATTGAATAACAGTGGCAACAGTGGACATCCTTGTCTTGTTCCTGATATCAGAGGGAGAGTTTTCAGTCTTTCCCCATTGAGGATGATGTTTCTGTGGGGTTTTCTATATGCCCTTTATTATGTTGAAGAAGTTTCCTTCTATTCCTAATTTTCTAAGTGTTTTTATCAAGAAGCAGTGCTGGATTTTGCAAATGCCTTTTCTGCATCAATTGAGATGATCATGTGGATTTTCCCCTTCAATCTAGTAATGCAATTTTGTACATTAATTGTTTTTCTTGCATTGAATCAACCTTTCATTCCTGGGATAAATTCCATTTGAGCATGGTTTCTAATTGTTTTAATGTGCTGTTGGATTCGGGTGCTGTGATGGTTAAGTTCATGTGCCAGCTTGGACAGATTATGGTGTGCAGTTGTTTGGGAAATTCTGAGCCTACCACACAGTGTGCTCTGAGATGAGGGTGAGAAGCAGCTCCATTGGACCTCCCTGAGTTTCCACAGAGTGAATCCCTGGAGGGCAGGGCTCCAAGTGAGCATTTAACCAGACAAGGATCCAACAATTTCAGTGGAAGTCAGGACTGGAAATGCAGTTATTTAGGAAATATCAGTAGAAAGTTCTATCGTCTGATGGTTTGAACCCCTGTGAACTGCACACAAAGCTGACAAGATTCTTGTGAAATTTGTATGAGCATTTCCACTACCAGTCTGGACAGAAAGAGACAGAAAAGGGATGAATTGAAGGATGAATTAGTTCAAGGGCACTATCATGGAAGCCAGCTTCCAGACCGAAGAGCTCTGCTTGGGCCAAAAGAGTCGGCCACCCATGTATGTGGAAAGGACAGATGTGTCCATTTGGTTGGAGAGGACAGATCATCTGCCAAAGAGTTTACAGAGGGTGGGCCTTGTGCCCCATTTTTTCAGGGAGAGTGCGGTACCCCAGTGCTTACAGGCCTGTTCCTGGCATTTGCAGAGAGCCTGGCTGGCATGCCAATATTTGGGGGAGATGGGACCTGCGTTCTTGGGTTTTGGAGAGCCTGGCTGCCATCCCAATGCTTGGAGAGGGCAGGGTACATACCCCAGTGTTTGAAAGGGTGGGGCTGCTACTCCATCAGGCCTGGAGGACAAAACATTGACCCATGGATGACTCAAACTTTTACAGTGTAAGCACTGAGAGCTGTAAATTGCCCTTTGAGCACTGTCTTCTCTGCATTCCATAGCTTTGGAATGTTATGTTTTCATTTTCATTCACAAGATATTTTCTAATTTACCTTGTGATATTTTTGACCTATGATTGATTGAGTGTGTTGCTTAATTTCACATATATGTGAGTTTTCCAGTTCTCCCTCTGTTACTGATTTCTAGTCTCATTCCCTTGTGGTGAGAGAACATACTTTATATGATTTCAATATCTTTGAATTTATTTTGCCTTTTGTTTTGATCTAGCGTATAGTGTATCCAAGGAGAATGATTCATGTGCGTGAGAGAAGAAGGTCTGTTCTGTTGCTGTTGGGTGAAATGTCATCATCTTGGAATGTCTTAATCTCATACTATTTTTGAAAGAGTCTCACTGGATATAAGATTGTTGGTTGGCAATTGTTTTCTTTCAGCACTTTTAATATTCACCCCACTGCCTTTTTGCCTTGGTGTTTGTTTATGAGAAATTGGCACTTACTTTCATTGGGGCTGTGTCTCAGATGACACGTTGCTTTTCTCTTGTAGCTTCAGAACTCTCTCCTTGTCCTTGTCCATCACCAGTTTGACTCGCACGTGTCTAGACATGGCTCTCTGAGTTTACACTATTTGAGTTTTTTTCAACTTCTTGAATGTGTATACTCATGTCTTTCATTAAATTTGGGAAATTTTCTCCCACGATGCCTTTGAATGTTCCTCTACCTTTTTCTTTCTTTTCCTTCTGGGACACATAATGTGTTTATTAGTGTGTTCAGTGATGCCCGCGGGTCTCTCAGACTCTGCTCACTTGTTAAAGATTTTTTCCTTTCTGCTCCTCAGCTTGCATAATTTCACTTTTTCTATCTTTAAATTCACTGATTCTTCTGCCAGCTCCAATATGCTGTTAAAACCCTGTAAGGGGGCGGGCCACGGTGGCTCAGCAGGCAGACTTCTTGCCTGCCGTGCTGGAGACCCAAGTTTGATTCCTGTTTTGCCTGCCCATGCTAAAAAACAAAAACAAAAACCTTCTAAGGATTGTTTTACCTCAGTTATTGTGGTGTTCAACTCTAGTAATTCCGTTTGCTTCTCTTATAAATAATATCCGCACCTCTATTGAGATTCCCATTTTGCTCATTTATTTTTCCCCCTACTATCCTTCAGTTCTTTCTCCATGTTTTCCTGTAGTTCTTTGGGCATACTGAGAATCATTTTCCAATAGTCTTTGCTTTGTATGTCCAAAGTCTGATTTTCTTCATTGATGGTTTCTGAATTTTTATTCTGTTCCTTTGCATGGACCATCAATTCCTGTTTCTTTGTCTTGAAATCTTCTGTTGCACACCATGCATTTTAATATTTTGAAATATGAACTCTGGAATTTAGTACCTGAGCTGTCTGTTACTGACATTTGTATGCAGATACTGACATGACAGAGATTTCCTTGAGGGCCAGGAGCTAATGGAACAAATACTCCAAAGCTAAAAAAAGCCTTTCACTGACATTGTAAATTGGTTCCATGGTGACTGATTCTCTCTTTCAGAATTTTCCCTTTTACCGAGATCAGCTGGCAGAAGCACAGCGTCTTCTGTCTTTTCTGAGCCTGCGTCTTGTTTGGGGCATGTGCTCCTACCCTTGGCAGACCCCCCACCCCCACCCAATTTCTATGCCCCAGATGCTCCATATGCTCCCTTTGAAGTAGCCTTTCCTTCCTCCTGGGGGCTCTTGTACATCTTGAACTGCCCTGGGATCGTTTCTCACAATCGAACAGAGACTGCTGAGCTGTCTACAAGCTGCAAGTTCTGGGAAGGTGAGTGAGAGAGGCGTGTCGTGATTCCTGCCTTCCACAGCCGGCACCTGCACATAGGTTGCACCTGAGGCCATGGGCTCCCTCACACTGGCCGAGGGCCCCAACTGGGTGGGAGTTACCAAGGGTTCCAGGAGCTTCTCCCACCTGTTCCCAGCTGTGTCTTCCTGACTGGGCACTCACCTGGTGCTGCAACCCTCTCACTGTCTCCTGGAGCTCAAAGCAAGGTGGCTTTGCCAGTTTTTGCTGGTTGTACTAAGATTCTGCACGGAGATGGGTCTTGAACTTTCTACACCACCATCTTGGTTCACTGGAAGCCTCACTTTTTTTTTTTACCCTTGTTATTTTGAAGAAAATTACGATGTTATGCTATTCTACCCATTAAAATGCAATGTATTTCTAGGAAGTAATAACAGTTTACTATGTAAAAAAAAAATACAGAAGCAAAACTTTTCACACTTAAAAATTTTTAAAAATTAACAATGATTCCTCAGTGTCATCTGGTCACCAGTCCATATTTAAACTTCCCCAGTTGCTCCAAAATGCCCTATAGAGCTGGTTTTGCCCAAACATTATTGATTCCGAGGTGATGTGTTGGTTGTCCTGCCACTTAAGTCTCTTTTGATGAAAAAAAGTTTCATGACACGGAACTTGGCCAGTCATCTTGCTGAGTTGTCTTCTGGGGCATTGTCTCTTGTCTCCCTCATGGTGTCATTTAGTTTATAGCTCAGTATATTGCATTCTTCTGTAAACTGGAATGAAGTTCCAACTCCTGGTTTGAGTCTAGCTCAATATTTCCAGATGGAATGCGTCGTAAGTGGTGGTGTGTATTTCACGCGGCACTGCTTCAGGGAGCATGTGCCGTCTGGTCGTCCCATCACCCCCGATGCTCGAGACCCACCCCCAGGTCAGGGAGGTGGCGCCCCACCCTCGACTCTGTCACTGTCCCTTTGTAACCAGGAAACAGCCCACGTGGTGCACTTTGGCATTTCACGTGGGAGCTCCTCAGTCAGCCATTCATGAAACGGCCTTAAAGTCATTCTGTAATCCTTGATTTCTTTTCCTATTTTACCCTTTCTGTATTATCCGACATTTCTGTAAGTAGAATATTCACTCATCAACTGGAGTCACTAAGTTCCTCTGAAGTACAGTTCGTATTGGAAAGCAGAGGTGCAGGCATTTAATTTTTCTATTTGATTTCAGATTTTTGAAGAAAATAGATTTAATAACCAGTTCAAATGGAAACAATGAATGTCTTCTGGTGTTTCTCCTCTTTGGAGTATTATTATGGATCCGCAGGGTGTCGTTGATCCAAAGTTTCAGCTCACAATAATCATATCACCATCGTCTTTCAATCCCCAGATTGTTGCGTTTGGGCCCTTAAGGCTGGCTCTCGGGGCCTTTTTACTTGACTCCTTCGTGACTTTTGTTAGGAAAATTTTCTTGGAGAGATCACATTTCTAAGAGAAAAATTTGATAAAATGGACTTCATAAAAGCAAAGCCAAGTTTTAGCTCCTCAAAGGGCCCAGTTAAGATAATGAAAAGGCACTTGTGGGGTAGACCGAGGTGGGTGGGGAAGGTGGTGAGCCAAGCTGGCCACCCGCGGCCTGTCGGGTGTGGGAGAGTCCTGTGATCTCGCATGGAAGGTGAGGGGCGACGCAGTGTCTGTCTCCATGGTCAGTATTTATTCTGCAGGTGAGTTAATTACAATTAATGTTTGGCTCCCTGCACGTCACAGCTATAGTTTTTGAAGTACTGAAATCTGTATGGGAGTGAAGTTCATTGAATATACACAATTTTGGTGCAACAAGCCAATTATTTCTTTTGCTGCCGTCCATAAATAATGAAGCACTGTGAAATGAATACTTAAAGAAATGCGGGCCTATTAAAATAGTGCACCATTTGCCTAAGTTGATTCAGTTAGGAAGATTTACTATAACTCCAAATTATTTCAAAAAGATTGCAGTATTCCATAAATTTTATGTGTGGATAATTTGTCAAGCAGTATTAAGAAAACAAAATAGGAGAAGAAACAGTTTTACCTACTTTTTCTAAGCTAGAATTGTAAACCATTTTAGCTTTGCCATATTGAAGACTTTAGCAAATGTTCTGTTATAGTTGACAAATATTGACATTGCTGTAAAAGTATGCCTGTATTATATACTTCTCTGTGTACACACACACACACACATCATTGAAAAAGTTCTTGTTTACAGAGAGTGCCCCCCCACCCGCTTTTTACTGTTGGTTTATAAGTTTTAAATCTGGGAAACCCTGATTGGATCATGTTTGTCCTGCTCTGTGATGAAATCTGTCATTGATAACAGAGAGTCCAGGCTTCTCCAAACCAATCAAAATGTTTTTGCCTCAGAAGTAAATAACAGCACATGATGGGACAGGCGGAGAGGGGCTGGCAATCAGTGTAGCAGCTCAGGACAGACCAGCATCGAGCACTGTAACAACACCACCTAATAAATCATTCTGAAGGCTACATTGGCTAATATTTTTTTCGAGGACAAATTGAGTATACTCATGAGGATAAAAAAAGATGGCTGTGTTATTTTTATGATCTGTTTTAGAAAGTATTGACAGTTTTTTTCAAAGTAAACTTTAAATTCCTATAATATATGAAGCATTCCTCAAAAATTGAAATCTGTCATATTATGTTCAGATACATTATGAATTGAGATATAAATTGATTTATAGATTTATGTAAATCCATTTGGAACCATACTTAAATAATTTAAAAGCCTTTATGTTTAAAAAATGGTCGCTATTTTTATCACAAAAGACTGTTTTAGAGTTTAATGCATAGCATGGCTATCAATTTTCATTTTTAATATATCTTATTTTTCATTTAGCTTTGGACAATAGGGTTGTTAAAATTATTTATTATATAATAAAATTCACACTAATATTTTGCTTCTGCTTTTTATCACTGTCTGTTTTTGGTAAGAATTCTCCAATTATATAATAACTTTGAGGATTTGAAAACATTGCTTTTTAATTAACATGTTTGGCTCATTCATTCATTTGTCCATGTGTCTGTCCACTCATCCTCTGTCCATCTGTCCGTCTACCCATCAATCTATACATCCACCCAACCATCCATCCTGATCCATCCATCCATTTACCCAACCATTCACCCACCCACCCACCCACACATCCATGCATCCATCCATCCATCCACCCACACATCCAACCCCCCATTCACTCACACATCCACCCACACATCCATGCATCCACCCACCCATCCATCCATCCATTCATTCATCCACCCACACATCCATCCTTCCATCCATCCACCCACCCATCCATCCATCCATTCATTCATCCACCCACACATCCATCCTTCCATCCATTCACCCATCCATCCATCCATCCATCCACCCACACATCCAACCCCCCATTCACTCACACATCCACCCACACATCCACCCACACGTCCAACCACCCATTCACTCACACATCCATGCATCCATCCATCATCCCTCCACCCTCACATCCACCCATCCATCCACACATCCATCCATCCACCCACACATCCATCCATCCATTCATTCATCCACCCACACATCCATCCTTCCATCCATCCACCCACCCATCCACCCACACATCCAACCACCCACTCACCCACACATCCATCCATTCACCCACCCACCCATCCCACACATCCATGCATCCATCCATCCATCCATCCACACATCCAACCCCCCATTCACTCACACATCCACCCACACATCCGTCCATCCATCCATCCACCCACCCATCCATCCATCCATTCATTCATCCACCCACACATCCATCCTTCCATCCATTCACCCATCCATCCATCCATCCATCCACCCACACATCCATCCACCCATTCATTCATTCACCCACCCATCCATCCACCCACCCACCCACCCACACATCCATCCATCCACCCACACATCCATCCATCCACCCACACATCCATTCATCCACCCACACATCCATCCATCCACCCACACATCCATCCTTCCATCCATCCACCCACACATCCATCCATCCACCCACACATCCACCCACACGTCCAACCACCCATTCACTCACACATCCATGCATCCATCCATCATCCCTCCACCCTCACATCCACCCATCCACCCACCCACCCACACATCCATCCATCCACCCACACATCCATCCATCCATCCACCCACCCATCCACCCACACATCCAACCACCCATTCACTCACACATCCATGCATCCATCCATCATCCCTCCACCCTCACATCCACCCATCCACCCACCCACCCACACATCCATCCATCCACCCACACATCCATCCACCCACCCACACATCCATCCATCCATCCACCCACCCACCCACACATCCATCCATCCATCCACCCACACATCCATCCATCCATCCACCCACCCACCCACACATCCATCCATCCATCCATCCATCCACCCACCCATCCACCCACACATCCAACCACCCATTCACTCACACATCCATGCATCCATCCATCATCCCTCCACCCTCACATCCACCCATCCATCCACACATCCATCCATCCATCCACCCACCCACACATCCATGTATCCATGCATGCATGCATCCATCATCCATCCACCCACCCATCCATCCACCCACCCACACATCCATCCATCCATCCACCCACCCACCCACACATCCATCCATCCATCCACCCACACATCCATCCATCCATCCATCCATCCACCCACCCATCCACCCACACATCCAACCACCCATTCACTCACACATCCATGCATCCATCCATCATCCCTCCACCCTCACATCCACCCATCCATCCACACATCCATCCATCCATCCACCCACCCACACATCCATGTATCCATGCATGCATGCATCCATCATCCATCCACCCACCCATCCATCCACCCACCCACACATCCATCCATCCATCCACCCACCCACCCACCCATCCATCCATCCACCCACACATCCATGTATCCATGCATGCATGCATCCATCATCCATCCACCCACACATCCATCCATCCACCCACACATCCATCCATCCATCCACCCACCCACACATCCATCCATCCACCCACACATCCATCCATCCAATATGTTAATTCCCTAGTATGTCAGGTGCCTTTGCATTTCTGACAAATGACTTTGGTAAAAGAAACAGAGAGAAACCCAGAAGACCCCAATAATCCTGGAAGACGGGAAATGCAAGGTACAATGTGTTCTGGTTTGCTAATGCTGCTGGAATGCAATATTCCAGAATGAAACGGCTTTTATAAATGAAATTTATCAAGTTACAAGTTTACAGTTCTAAGGCCATAAAAATGTCCAAACCAAGGCATTCAGAGAAAGATGCCTTGACTCAAGAAAGCTGATGTCTGCACAAGTGAAGGTACGTGGCTGGCATCACCTGGTCCTTGTTCCTGGTTCTGTTGCTTTCAGCTTCTGATGCCAGTGATTTCTCTCTAAGTATCTGCGGCCTTCACTTAGCTTCTCCAGGACACAACTCTGGGTTCTGCTTGCTCAACATCTCATGGAAAGGCACATGGTGACGTCTGCTGGGTTCTGCCCGCGTCTAGGCATCTTCTCTCTCTGTCAGCACTCCAGGCATCTCCAAACATCCATGTCTCTGTCAGCTCTGAAGAAACTGTTCTCTAAGCATCTGCATCTGAAGCGTCTCCAAAATGTTTCCCTTTTTAAAGGACTCTGGTAAACTAATCAAAACCCACCTTGAAAGGTGGAGTCCATTTAATCAAGAGGCCACACCCACAATTGGGTTTGTCTCATCTCAATGGAAACAGGCCAATCAAAAGCTCCCACCATAAAAAAATTAATCAGAGCAGTGCAACAGTGACACAGTGGCAGAATTCTTGCCTGCCACTCCGAGACCCAGTTCTAGTCCCAAAGTCTGCCCATGGCAAAAAAAATAAGTTCCCACCATAAACAATATAGAATCAGGATTAAATGATATGGCTTTTCTGTGTCACAAGATGGTTTAAAACTAGCATAAAATGGTAGACAATTTCTTGCTTGCTGGGCAGGAGGCACTTACCAGACAGGATAATGATAAATACATCCATAGCATAGTGACAAAATGAGCTGGGGAAAAGCAAGGTAGCAGTTTTCTAAAATAGATATTAAACAAATGAGGATATTGTTAAGAATTTGGTAAAGAACTAGTTCTAAACTGTTATATAAGTTATATAACTGGAAGAAATGGGAATAGAGATGATGATGAGTAAAGACAAACAGTTCACTGCGCAGTGACGGTGAAAGCCTCGAGTCTGGCCCACGTCCACAGTGGGCACCGTGTGTCTGCACACCCTTGCTTGGTAGGGCAGGGTAATATTTTACCCTTGCTAACCCTCCTGGGAAATCAAATCTCACTTCTATGCTAATTGAGACATCTTTGATATTTTATGATGCTCTCCTTTGTGTATATTTTTGATGTCTAGTTCAATGTATTAGGTATTTACTTTTTGGTGTTTCCCAATTCTCTATTTTTTTTTGTTATTGCTTCCTTAGAGTTATTGTTCTTTAAAGAAATTAAGCCATTGTGGTAGTTAGGTTCAGTTGTCAACTTGGCCAGGTGAAGGCACCCAGTTCTGTTGCTGTGGACATGAGCCAATGGCATGTGAACCTCATCTGTTGCTGATTACATCTGCAATTGGCTAGGAGGCGTGCCTGCTGCAATGAATGATGTTTGATTTAGTTGGCTGGTGCTTAAATGAGAGACTCAACGTAGCACAGCCCAAGCAGCTCAGCATACCTCATCTCAGCACTCGCAGCTTAGCCCAGGCCTTTGGAGATGCAGGAAGGTATCACCACAGGGAAAGTTGTTGGAACCCAGAGGCCTGGAGAGAGGACCATCCTGTGCCTTCCACATAAGAAAGAACCTCAGTTGCCTTTCCTCTGAAGAACTATATGTCAACTCAATAAATCCCCTTTTATTGAAAGCCAATCCATCTCTGGTGTGTTGCATTCCAGCAGCTAGCAAACTAGAACAGCGATATTCCTCTCTACTGAAAATACCTGAAATTCTCTTTTTGTGATTTCATTTATGTACAAGTTTAATTCTTATATATGGTCAAGTTTATATTAATATTTATAAATTTGTTTTATTGCATTTTGATGTCATGCTTACAAAGTATTTTCTCACAGTATACATTTGTCCAAGTGTTTATTCTTATGATATATTTCACTGTTTCCATTTAATTTTTTAACTATGTGGAAATAATGCCACTTGTGTGAGGTAAGGGAACATTTCTTTTTTATTATTTGGTTATCTATTTCTCTCATAATAAGGGGACACTTTAAAAATGTATTTTAGAATAGTTTTAGATTTACAGAAAAATTTCAAAGGTAGTCTAGAGAGTTCCCACAAAGCCCCACCCAATTCCTTGTGTTATTGACGCCTTACAGTGGAAGCACAAACTTCTCCAAATTGATGACACAATATTGATAGATTATTATTACCTGAAGACCATACTTTGTTACTATCTCCTTGGTTTTTATCTAATGGCCTGTTCCCATGCCCGATCCCTCCAGGGTGCCATGCAGCCTTTAATTGTCATGTCCCTGTCAGTGCCTCTTGGCTGGGGCAGTTTCCCTGACTTTCCTTGTTTTCAGTGGGCAGTGTGTCCACCTGGCCAGGTGATGGTGCCCAGTGGTTTGGTCAGCAAGCTCTGGCCTGACTGTTTTGCAGGTGGATCTAAATCCTTGGTCAGTTGGTTGCCTCTAGGCTGCAGATAGCTGCCGTCCACCTGGGAGCTGGCCTTCGCCCTGCAGAGGCACCTGGCCAGTCTGCAGAGGCCTTGAGGGGATGGATGGTTCCACGGGCAGGAGGCACCTGCCTCTGCTCAGCAGCTGCCCCTGGGAGCCCCTTCCTGGTGTCCCCAGCCCGTCCATCCCACGGTCATTGAGCAGCTCCTAGAATAAACTTCCTAGTATTTACATATGTTTTAATCTATATTTAATATTATATTTACTGTGTCTTCATGTTCTCCAGATGCGCATATGCCCTTTTGGCCTTTTCTCAGGAGAAGCCCAACAAATCCGTGCCCTGGGGCTTCATGGCCTGAGCCCAGCCATCTTGAAGAAGTTTCCTGCCTGGCGCTGGCCTGGAGTTGCTCTCCTGGTCCGCCTGGGCTGGAGGTTTTGGGAGGGTGGACGCACAAGTGGACAGACTTGCCCGTCACCAAGTCCCGGCTGGCTGAGGGTGTTGGCCAGACCCCTCTGCAAGTTTCTTCCTCAGGCCCGGCGTCCGAGTGTGGTGCTCTGCCCAGTCTCCTCCTCTCCTTCCCTGCACCGCAGATTTGCTCACTCTGTGCCTCAGGTCCCTCTCCCGGGGTGGAGCTGGAGGCCGGGCAGCCTTGGCCCCCTCTGGGCCCCTGAGACCAGTTCGTCCTCAGCCTCAGTCCCCAGAGACCACTTGAGGCCATCAGTTTTGATCCAGACATTTTCTTTTTATTTTAAAATATTCTTTAATATAATGAATAATGACAAGTTAGTTGATTGACTCGTTCCCTCCTCAGGATGCCAGCAGCCTTTTCTCGGAGAAGGTACCTTCTTCTGGATGCATTAATTTGGACATTTTCATGGCCTTAGAGCTGTAAATTTGTAAACTAATAAGTCCCCATTGTAAAAGCCAGCCCATTTCTGGTATCTTGCATTTCAGCAATTCAGCAAACCAAAACAAAGCCCCAAACCAACTTTTTCTGTCATGGATTATATGTTTAGTGTTTTATATAAAAAGTCATTACCAAGCCCAAGGCCATCCATGGTTTTTTCTGTATTATCCTCTAGAGGTTGTATAGTTTTATATTTACATTTAGGGTCTATGATCCATTTTAAGTTAAGCTTTTTGAAACATGTAAGATCAGTATCCAGATAATTTTTTGTATGTAAATGTTTGCTCCTACACCGTCTGTTGAAAAGACTATCCTTTGTCCATTGGCTTGCCTTTGCTCCTTTGCCAATGATGAGCTGACTGCACTTGAGGGTTTCTCTGGGTTTTCTCTTCTGTTTTATGGGTATATTTGTTCTTTTGCCTGAATCGCCCTGTCTTTGTAACTGTAGATTCACCGTAAGTCCTGAGTTGCGTAGTATCAGTCCCCTGACTTCATGCTTCTTCTTCAAGATCATGTTGGCTATTTGCAGGTTTCCACCTTTCCACACACACTTGAGAATCGATTCATTGATTGCCACAAGCAGCTTGCTGGGATTTTGATTTTGGGTTGTGTTGACTCTAGAGTTCAATTTGAGGGGAAATGATATCATAACAATATTGGGTCTATAGCTATCCATGAACCAGGAATGTCTTTCCATTTCTTTAGCTCTTCTTTGATTTCTTATATCAGAGTTTCGTAGTTTTACTTATTTAGATCTTGTACATATTTTGTTACATTTATACCTTAGTATTTCAGTTTTTGGTGATAATGTAAATGGTAGTGTGTTTTTAATTTCAAATTCCAATTGTTCATTGCTGGCACACAGGTACGCAGTTGACTTATATCCTGTGCTCTTGCTATAATCACTTCTTAGTTACCAAGCTTTTTGTTGATACGTTGAGATTTTATATATAGACAATCATGTCATCTGCAATCAGAGAGTTTCATTTCTTCTTTCCCAATCTGTATGCCTTTTGTTTCCTTTTCTTATCTTATTACATTGGCTAGGTCTTCCAGTATGACGTTGAGTATGAGTTGTGTGAGGGGACATCCTTTCCTTGTTCTTGATTTTAGGGGGAAAGTACCTAGTTTATTACCATTAAGTATAATGTTAGACGTAGGGTTTTTGTAGATGTTTTTTATCAAGTTGAGCAAGTTCCCCTCTATTCCTAGTTTGCTGAGAATCGTGACCACTACTGGGTATCGATTTTGTCAACTGCTTTTCCTGCATTTTTAAAATATATTCGTATGATTCTTCTTCTTTAGCCTGTAAATGTAATGGATTACATTAATTGATTTTCAAATGTTGAACCAGTTCTGGATACCTGTAATAAATCCCACTCATTTGTGGTACATAATTCTTTTTATGCATGGTTAGAGTTGAGTTGATAACTTTTTTTGATAACTTTTTCATCTATGAGAAATATTATTTACTTATTTTCCTCTCTTGTAACGTGTTTGTCTGGTTTTAGCGTGAGGGTGACATTGGCCTTAGAGAATGAGTTAGGAAGTGTTGCTGCTGCCTTTACATTCTTAAACAGATTATAGAGAATGGTCATTTCCTCCTTAAATGTTTGGTAGAATTCATCATTAAAATCTTGTAGGCCTGGTGCTTTCTTTTTTAGGAGAATTATCAACTATTGATTCAAATTCCTTAATAGCTATAGTCCTATCAGATTATTTATTTCTTCTTGTTTAGGTTTTGGTAGATTGTCTTTCAAGCAATCAGCCCTTTTCATCTAAGTTATCAAATTTAGGGCAGAGTTTTGTTAATGTCCAAGGAACCAATAGTGACACTTTTCTTCCATTTAGAAATTGTGTGTTCTTTTATTTTTCCAGTGAAGAACTTTATATGAAGCTGATTTAAGATTACAAGCTTGATGGAAAATAAGAGTTTCATTTTTCCAAAACCTGCACAAAATAAAGCAAAGGATTAGCTGATGCGGATGTGTTGTGCAGGTGTTAGCAATACTTCCCTCACTAGGCGCTCATTGGACAGTAGTGCAACCCCAAGAAAAGGATGGTTGGAAACTGTGTGTTCTTTCTTGCTTTTTGGTTAGCCTAGCTAGAGGTATATCAGGTTTTTTCTTTGTTTGCTTGTTTTGTTTTGTTTTTGTATGCTGTATGGCAGGGTCACATTTCACTGTTTTTCCACGTGGGTAGCCTGTTATTGCAGCATCATTTGTTGAATTTTTTGTTTGTTTGTTTTCCTTGGTTTCTTTGTTTGGGAAGTGCATGGGCTGGGAATTGAACCCAGGTCTCCCATATGGCAGGTGAGAATTCTGCTACTGAACTATCCTCACACCCTGCAGTTTTGTAGATCCTTTCAAAGAAGAAGCTTTTGGTTTTAATGATTTTCTCTATTGTTTTCCTGTCTCTATATCGTTGATTTCTGCTCTAATTTTTATGATTTCTTGTCTTCTCCTTTGGATTTGCTCTTCTTTTTCTGGTTTCCTAAAGTAGAATCTTAGATGATTGATTTTAGATGCTCCATCTTTCTAATATATGCATTAATGCTATATATTTTCCTCTAAGCATTGCTTTTGCTGAATCCCACAAATTTGGAAAATTTGTATTTTCATTTAGTTAAAAATATTTAAAAATTTTCTATTGAGGCTTAATCTTTGAACCATGTGTTATTTAGAAGTGTGTTATTTAATCTAAAAGTATTTTAGGGTTTTATAGCTATCTTTCTGTTGTTGGGTTCTAGTTTGAAACCGCTGTGCTCTGTGCGCGTTTACTCTTCTGCATTGTTGCGGTGTGCTGACGGCCGCCAGGGCGGCGTGTCTGGGCAAGCGTCTGTGGGAGCTTGAGGAGAACGCATGTCCTGCCGCGGCTGGATGGAGGGTTCTGTTCCATCAGTCAGGCTCAGGTGAGGGGAGCTGCTTAGCCCAAGTATTCCCTTTGTGATTTCCTGCCAGCAGAATCTGTAATCACTGACAGAGGGGTGTTGAAGTCTCTCACTAGAATAGTGGATTTATGTATTTCTCCTTGAAATTCTATCAGCTCTGCCTCATGGATCGTGACTCCTGTTGTTAAGCACTCTTCGATTTGCTAAACCTGCCAGAATGCAGTATCCCAGAAATGGGTTGGCTTTTACAATGGGGATTTATTAGGTAACAGACTGACAGTCCTATGTCCAGGTTAAGGCATCCAGGGAAAGCTATCTGGACTCTGAAGACAGGCTGCTGGTGTCTCGGCTCCTCTATCACGAGAAGGACACGGCGATGTCTGCTGGCCTTCTCTCCAACGTGTCTCCAGGTGTCTGTGCACCCCTGCTTGCTTCTCCTGGGCATTTCTGTCACTAAGCCCTCTCCAAAATGCCTCAGTCTTTTGTTCTCTCATAAAGGACTGCAGTAAAGATGATTCAGACCCACCTTGAATAGGCAGGGTCATGTGTCCATGGATACTACCTAATCAAAAGTTCCTGCCACCACAGCCCTACTGCCACAGGTGGGGCCAAGGGAACTGACCCTTATCATATGCCATGCCCCTGTATTCTTCATAACTCCCCTTGTTCTGCTTGGTTCGAAGCTAATATACCTACTCCAGATTTCTTTTGATTAGTGTTAGCAGGGTATACTCTTTTCCATCCATTTACTTTTAAAAAAAATATTTTTATTGAGACATTTTCACACACATACAGTCCATACATGGTGTACAATCAGTAGCTCACAATATCATCACATAGTTGTATACTCATCACCATGATCATTTTTAGAACATTTACATCACTCCAGAAAAAGAAATAAAAAGAAAAAAGAAAAACTCATACATCCCATCCCCCTTACCCCTCCCTCTCACTGACCACTAGTATTTCAATCTACCCAATTTTTTAGCCTTTATCCTCCCTATTATTTATTTATTTTTATTCCTTATTAATTTCTTTTACTCAGCTGTCCATACCCTGGATAAAAGGAGCATCAGACACAAGGTTTTTACAATCACGCAGTCACACTGTGAAAGCTATGTGGTTATACAGTCATCTTCAAGAATCAAGGCTGCTGGAACACAACTTAACAGTTTCAGGTACTTCCCTCCAGCAACTCCAATACACCATAAACTATAAACTCCAGAAAAACCTCCCAACTTGCTTGAAATCTCTCAGCCACTGAAAGTTTGTCTCATTTCTCTCTCTTCCTTTAGGTCAAGAAGGTTTTCTCTATCCCATGATGCCGGGTCCTGACTCATCCTGGGATTTCTGTCCCATGTTGCCAGGGATATTTACACCCCTGGGAATTGCATCCCACATAGAAGGAGGGCAATGAGTTCACCTGCTGGGTTGGCATAGAGAGAGAAGCCACATTTGAGCAACAAAAGAGGTTCTCTAGGAGTGACTCTTAGGCATAATTGTAAGTAGGCTTAGCTTCTTTGCAGGAATAAGTTGCATAGGGGCGAACCCCAAGACTGATGACTCAGCCTTTTGAATCGGTTGTCCCCACTGCTTGTGAGAATATCAGGAATCCCCCAGATGGGGAAGATGAATATTTCCTCCTTTCTCCTCAGTCCCCTGAGGGGACTTTGCAAATACTTTTTTATTCTCTGACCAGATTACTCTGGGATTTATAGGGGCATCACATGAACCTGGACAAACCAACAAGATCTCATGCCCTATTCAAGATTTGAGGTACTTACGGTGTTCGAATAAACTGACCGTACAAGTTGAATTAGATAATGCAATACCCAAAATATAAATTTTGCACCAAATAAACATACCTTCCTTTTGTCTCACACAGAAGTTGAAGTTTTAAAATATGAGCCATATCATCCTTTACCCTGTATTCTGATTTAACTTAGCCCTATCCACATCAGCTTTATTCATATCTCTAGTCGAAGTCTAATCACTTTATCAACTTTTTAAACAGTTGCTGTATGGGGCACTGCTGACTTTCACAGCTTCAGAGCTCTAACTCTGAGTCTCGGGTCTCACATAAACACCTGAAGCTTTAGGGAACAATCAGGTTATACACAAACAGCTCAGTATCTCAAAATTTAGAAAGAACAGTTACAACTTCTGAATAAATATGACTGCTCTAAGAGCTTACAATCTAGGACTCTTTACAATAGGGTCTAACCTGATATCCCATGCCCTCGACTACGGTTCACCAAGTTTTTATATTATAGTTAGTCCATACAAGTGGGGCATGATAATATGTGTCTTTGTGTTCCTGACATTTCATTCAACATACAACCCTTAAGGTTCATTCACCTAGCTGCAGGCCTCACAACTTCCTTCCTTCTTGAGGCCAGTCAGTTGGAACCACAGTTTCCCTTCCATGCCTCAGTCGTTATACCCTCAGGCCACCTCCATCCATCATGTACCGTGAAAACTGCCTCCATCAACACCAGTGTGCAAATGTGCATTTGTGTCCCCACACTCAGTTCCTCCTGGTACATACTGAGCAATGGGGTTTCAGGATCCTATGGCAACCCCACCCCTACCTCCTGTGAGCCACCCCACTGCCCGCCAAGGGGCTGCCCCCTCAGCTTCCCTACCCACAGTGAACAGGTGTATCTCTCTCTCCACATTTTCTCTAGCACTTGTTTCTCTCTGTTCATTTTTAAAGTTTTATTCACAAATCATACAATCCAACCTATGTAAATAGACATGCCTTTGCTACCATAATCTATATGAAGACATTTCCTTTTCCTCCACTAATAATCCCATACCCTCCTCATGCCTCCCAGGTGCTGACATTCAGTTTTGGCACAGTGCCTTGCTACATTCCATGGAAACACATTGCAACGTTACTGTTGACTATAGACCCTAGCTTGCGTTGATTGTGTTTTTTCCTGTGTACCATCTATTTTCAATACCTCACAATGTTGACATTCACTTGTTTTCCCTCATGTAAAAATGTTTTTATCTTTGCACATTTAAACACCATAATTGTACATGCTAGGCATTCCTAAGTTATGCCATCTCAGTCTTTACCCTCTATCTTTCCTTCTGGTGTCATACCTCCCCCAGCCCTCCTCCCTCTAACATATCACACTCAGCTTCATTCAGCGCTACATTATTGTGCTACCATCAGGTGGTACTGCGCCATCCATTCATGAACTTTTACAGTCAGTCCTGTTGCACAATCTGTATTCCTTTGAAGTAGGAAAAACTCCGAATAACACCCAGGTAAGCACTGGAGCCTCTGAGGTGTGGACACGCGTTTTACTGCCGGCTGTCTCAGAGGACTCCTGTCCCAAGTCTGAGGCCGGAATACCTTTGTTTCCAGATCACACAGGGTAGCAGGAAAGGTGGGAGTTACCATGGGAACGGGCGGTAAACACTGGGAAAGTCCAGAAACAGAACTCACAGGGCGGGAGTTGTTGTCTGGCTCTTAGCTGGTTCCTTTCGTCTGAAATGCAGGCAGCCTGGGGGTGACCAGGAGCAAGCACGGCAGATAACCTGCTTCATTTCCTTTGAGAAAGTGTGATTTTACATATGTTTGAGAGTATATAAATTCATAAAGTGATACACACAAATGCACAAAGTGATATGCATACATTCACAGAGTGATACACATGAATTCATAAAGGTACACAGCAACAATACTGAGATTGAACTTATGAACTACCTCACCTTCAGTACCAAATGCCCAATTGCGGCCCTCTTTCTATCTCCTGATAACCTGTGTTCTTAACTTTAACTCCCAGAGTCCATTCATTAATGTTAGTTCATGTAAGTGAGACCATACAGTATTTGTCCTTTTGTTTCTGGCTAATTTCACTCAGCATAATACCCCAAGGCCCATCCATGTTGTTACATGCTTCACGACTTTATTCTGTCTTACAGCTGTGTAATATTCCATCGTATATATATACCACAGCTTATTTAACCACTTGTCCATTGATGGACATTTGGGCTGTTTCAACTCTTGGCAATTGTAAATAACACTGTTATAAATGTTAGTGTGCAAATGTCTGTTTGTGTCCTTGCCTTCACGTCCTCTGAGTAGATACCTAGCAATGGTATTGCTGGATCATATGGCAATTCTACACTTAGCTTCCTGAGGAACCACCAACTGCCTTCCACAGTGGTTGCACCATTTGACATTCCCACCAACAGTGGATAAGTGTGCCTCTTTCTCCACATCCTCCCCAGCACTTGTTGTTTTCTGTTTTTTTTTTTTTTTTTGATAATGACCATTCTGGTGGGTGTGAGATGATATCTCATTGCACTTTGCAGATTTGTATTTCCCTAATAGCCAGTGAAGTTAAGCATCTTTTCATGTTGCCTTTTAGCCATTTGTATTTCCTCTTCTGAAAACTGTCTATTCATATCTTTTGCCCATTTTTCAATTGGGTTGTATGTCTTTTTGTTGTTGAGTTTTAGGGCCACTTTATATATACTGGGTACTAAACCCTTATCTGATATATGTTTTCCAAATATCGTCTCCCATTGTGTAGGCTGCCTTTATACTTTCTTGACAAAGTTCCTTTTTGATCCACAAAAGTGTTCAATTTTGAGGCATTCCCATTTATCTATTTCTTTGTTCAATGCTCATGCTTTGGAAAAGAAATTGCATCCTATTACTAGATTTATAAGCTATTTCCCTACATTTTCTTCTCCTGTTCTTTTTTTTTCTTTTTTTCACATGGGCAGGCACTGGGAATCAAACCCTGGTCTCTGCCATGGCAGACGAGAACTCTGCCTGCCAAGCCACCGTGGCCTGCCTCCTACATTTTCTTTTGAAAGTTTTATGATCTTAGCTCTAATGTTTAGGGTTTTGAATTAATTTTTGTATAGGGTGTGAGATATGGATCCTCTTTCATTCTTTTGTATGTGGATATCCAGTTCTCCAAGCCCCATTTATTGAAGAGGCTGTTCTGTCCCAGGTGAGTTGGCTTGAGTACCTTATCAAAGATCCATAGATGATCAACTTGATTCCACTGGTCGGTATATCTATCTTTATGCCAGTGCCATGCTGTTTTGACCATTGTAGCTTCATAATATGCCTTAAAGTCAGGTAATGTGATACCTCCAAGTTCATTTTTATTTCTCAAGATATTTTTAGCTATTCAGGGCATCCTGTCTTTCCAAATAAATTTGGTTATTGTTTTTTCTATTTCTGCAAAGTAAGTTTTTGGGATTTTCATTGGATGTGCATTGAATCTGTAAATCAATTTGGGTAGAATTGACATCTTAACTATATTTAGTTTTCCAATCCATGAACGTGGTATGGCCTTCCATTTACTTAGATCTTCCATGATTTCTTTTAGCAATTTCTTGCAGTTTTCTGAGTAAAGGTCTTTTGTATCCTTATTCCTAATATTTGATTCTTTTGGTTGCTGCTGTAAATGGATTTTTTTTCTTGATTTTCTCTTCAGATTGCTCATTACTAGTCTATAGAAACACTACTGATTTTGGGGTGTTGATCTTGTACCCTGTCACTTTGCTGTACTCATTTATTAGCTCTAGCAGCTTTACTGTAGATTTTTTGGGATTTTTGATATATAGTATTATGTCATCTGCAAACACTGAGAGTTTTTATGTCTTCCTTTCCAATCTGGATGCCTTTTATTTTTTTTCTTGTCTAATTGCTCTGGCTAGAACTTCCAGCACAATGTTGAATAACAGTGGTAACAGTGGGCATACTTGTCTTTTTCCTGATCTCAAAGGGAAAGCTTTCAGTCTTTCCCCATTGAGGGTGATGTTAGCTATGGGCTTTTCATATATTCCCTTTATCATGTTGAGGAAGTTCCCTTCTATTCCTAGCCTTTGAAATGTTTTCATCAAGAAAGGATGTTGAATTTTGTCAAAAGCCTTTTCTCTATCAATCAAGATGATCATGTGATTTTTCTGCTTTGACTTATTGTTATGTCATATTACATTAATTGATTTTCTTGTGTTGAATCAGCCTTTCATACCTGGAATAAATCCCACTTGGTCATGGTACATAATTCTTTTAATGTGTTTCTGGACTTGATTTGCAAGTATTTTGTTGAAGATTTTCAAATCTATATTCATTAAAGAGATTGGTCTGCATTTTTCTTTTCTTGTAGTATCTTTGGCTTTGGTATGAGGGTGATGTTGGCTTCATAGAATGAGTTAGGTAACTTCTTCCCTCTTCAATTTTTTGAAGAGTCTGAGCAGAATTGGTACTAATTCTTTCTTGATTGCTTGGTAGAATTCACATGTGAAGCCATCTGGTCCTGGGCTTTTCTTTTTGGGGAGCTTCTTGATGACTGATTCGATCTCTTTACTTGTAATTGGTTTGTTGAGATCATCTATTTCTTCTTAAGTCAATGTTTGGTTGTTCATGCTTTCTAGGAAGTTGTCCATTTCATTTATATTGCCTAGTTTATTAGCATATAGTTGCTCACAGTGTCCTCTCATTACCCCCTTTATTTCTGTGGGGTCAGTGGTTTTGTCCTTTCTTCCATTTCTGATTTAATTCATTTGCATCCTCTCTCTCTCTCTCCTTTTTTCTGTCAGTCTAGCTAAGTGTCCATTGATTTTCTCAAAGAAACAACTTCTGGTTTTGTTGATTTTCTCTATTGTTTTCATATTCTCAATTTCATTTATTTCTGCTATAATCTTCATTATTTCTTTTCTTTTGTTTGCTTTGAGGTTAGTTTGTTGTTCTTTCTCTAGTTCTTACAAGTGAATGGTTAATTCTTCAATTTTTATTCTTTGCTCTTTTTTAATATAGGCATTTAAAGCAATAAATTTCCCTCTCTGTACTGCCTTTGCTGCACCCCATAAATTTTGATATGTTGTGTTTTCATTTCATTTGCCCTAAGATATTTACTGATTTCTCTTGTAATTTCTTCCTTGACCCACTCATTGTTTAAGAGTGTGTTGTTCAGCTTCCATGCATGTGTGAATTTTCTGGCCCTCTGCCAGAAAATTGATTGATTTCCAACTTCATCCTATTATGGTCTGAGAAAGTATTTTGTATAATTTCAATATTCAAAAATTTTAGACTTACTTTGTAACCTAGCATATGGTCTGTCCTTGAGAATGATTCATGAACACTTGAGAAAAATGTTTTCCTGCTGTTGTGGGCTGTAATGTTCTGCAAATATCTGTATAATCTAGTTCATTTATCATATGATTCAAATTCCCCATTTCTTTATTGATCCTCTGTCTAGATGTTCTATCAATTGATGAGAGTGGGAACTGAAGTCTCCAACTGTTATGGTAGTTGTGTCTACTTCTCCCTTCAGTGTTTGCATCATATTTTGGAGCACTCTGGCTTGGTGGATAAATATTTATCATTGTTATGTCTTCTTTTTGTATTGTTCCTTTTATTAATACATAGTGTCCTTCTTTGTCTATTTTAATTGTTTTACATTTGATGTCTAATTTGTTATTAGACAAACTATTAATTTGTTATTAGATAAATTTATCTAACTTCCTTTTTTCTGGTTGTTGTTTGCATAAAATATCTTTTCCCAATCTTTCACTTTCAACCTATTTTTGTCTTTGGGTCTAAATTGAGTCTCCTGTAGACAGCATATAGATGGGTCTTGTTTTTTAATCCACACTGCCAGTCTTTGTCTTTTGATTTGGGAGTTTAATCCATTAACATTTAATGTTATTACTGTAAAGGCAGTAATTTCTTCTACATTTGTCTTTTGGATTTTGTATGTCATATCTATTTTTTTCTCTTTTTACCTTTACTGGTAGTCTTCATTTCTACACTCTTCTTGAGACCTCTCTCTCCTGTCTTTGCCTGTAGTGCTCCCTTCAGTATTTCTTGTAGAACTGTTTTCTCTTATTCATAAATTCTCTCAGTAACTGTTTGTCTGAAAATATTTTAATCTCTCCCTCATTTCTGAAGGGCAATTTTGCTGGGTATAGCATTTTTGACTGGATGTTTTTCTTTTTCAGAATCTTAAATATATCATACCACTGCCTTCTCATCTCCACGGTTTCTTCTGAGAAAGCCACACATAGTCTTGTCAAGCTTCCCTTATATATGATGGATTGATTCTCTCTTGCTGCTTTCAAAAGTCTTTCTTTGTCTTTGACATTTGACAGTCTGATTAGTAAGCATCTTGGAGTAGGTCTATTTGGATTTATTCTGTGTGGGGTATGCTGCACTTCTTGGATCTGTAATTTTATGCCTTTCATAAGAGATGGGAAATTTTCAGTGATTATTTCCTTCATTAGTCTTTCTCCTCCTCTTTTCCTTCTATTCTCCTTCTGGGACACCCACAGCATGTATATTTGCATGCTTCATGTTGTCATTTAATTCCCTGATAGTCTGCTCCTATTTTTCCCTATATTTTCTTTTGTGTTGGATTTCTGATGTTCTGTCCTCTAGTTCACTAATTCTTTGTTCTGTCTCTTCAGATCTATTGTACGTTTCCTTTTTTTCATTTCTTTTATTGTGCTTTTCATTCCCATAAGTTCTGTGATTTGTTTTTTCAAACTTCTGAGTTCTTCTTTATGTTCACCCAATGTCTTCTTTATATCCTTCCTCAACTTGTTGATTTGATTCTTTATGAGATTTTGCATGTCTGTTTAAACATCCTGAATTAGTTGTTTCAACTCCAGTATCTCATTTGAAGTGTTGGTTTATTCCTTTGACTGGGCCATATCTTCAATTTTCCTTGTACAACTCATTATTTTTTTGCTGGCATCTAGGCATTTCATTTCCTTAAAGAGTTTATTCTGGAGGTTGTTTTCAGTCTTTTACCCAGGTTTTTCTTGCTGGATGGCTTTGTTTTCTATCTATTCTTTGACATTCAGTTGAACTTATTCTAGATCTCTAGCATAAGTTCTATTTAACTAATCAGAATTTTCAGTTCTTGTTTTTCTGTTTCTTGCCCTGCCAATACTTAGCCTTTTCTTGAGGAGGGCCTCTTCAGATACTGTCGGCCCCAGTCAGACATGCCTGTGTCTCAGGAGGAGAGAATACATAAACCCAGTTTTCTCTGAGGGTGAGACTCAGCAGCTTATATTTCTTTTTAACTGGGAGAATTCTTCACTTAAGGAGCAACTTGGGAAAGAGTGACAGAGCTGACACATGCTCAAAGGCTTTTCCAGGTATATGTGTTTCAAAGACACAAACTGTCAAAAATGGAAGAGTCCTTGGAAAAGATCCCAGATTTGAGAGACTACATAAAAATAAGATATCAACAGCACCTGATACATAATAAAGGTTTCTTGGGTCATGGGTGGAGGCGAGTGGGAAGGCAAGCAAGCAGGTCTCGGAGATGGGCTCCTGGCCCCTTTCCTTCTCAGGCCAGCTGGTTACCTCTGAAGGAGAAATAAAGTGAAAGAAAATGCTGGTAAGTTTGGGGGCACCCATAAGCACAAAATACTTGTACTTCCTCTTCCTGAGTAGCGACCTGGGAGGCAGAACCTCAGAGGGAAAAGGGCTGCCTGGCTAGGGTAGGGAGGAGAGCTGTGTGGCCCTCCACTTGGTGAGAGCAGCAGGTGCTGGTCCTTTTCCTCCCAGGTGTGCTGCTCCCAAGGCAGGGCTGAGCAAGGCCCCATCCCTGAGGCTCTGGGAGCTGAGAGGGGAAGTTGGCCTGCGGGATTGGAGGGTGGCATGGACAGCAACCCAGGAGCAGCTGCGTGAGCCGCAGTCGAGGGGCTTTGTCATACAGTGCTCTTTTTTACAAGAGGGGCACAATATTCTCACAGCCCCTGAGAATGGTTGAAACTGTCCATTGTTTCTTTAAAAACGGTTTTACTGAACTATAATCCACAGAAATTCCACCTGCTTAAAGTGCATAATTCAGTGTTTATGGCGTACTCCCAAGGCAAAGTGGCCATCAACACCATGTAAGTCTCGAACAACCTCACACCCCGAGAGGAAACCTGCCTCAGTTTCCCCATCAGCCCAGCCCTCAGCAACTGGACATCCATTTCTGCACTCACTGCCAGCATTGCTGCATCTGGAAGCTACTGGAGAGAGGTGTGGCTTAGTGTTGGTGCTGCTTCCTAGTTGTACTGGAATTGGATCTTCTAAAAATGGTTAGTACTTTTTTCAGAAAGGAGGAGAACATAGAAAGGCATTTAATCCACTTTTTAATATTTTGACTCCTTTAAAATTGGCTTATAAGAGACTGATCAGGTTCAAACCAAGCTATCTTAGTAAATGAGGCGACCTAATTTAATGGTCACACTGCACAGCAGGCAGTGCCCTCTCCACTCCAGCTGAGTCAGGGGGATATCCACAGTTCTACAGCTGAGTAAAGTGAGGGCTTCCTGGGGTGGACTGTGCAGAACAGCACCATCTGCATTTAAAAATGCAATGGAGATTTCTGGAGATGGTGGGAAGGGAATAAACAGCCTGAGGGGAAAGAGCGCTTGGGCACACAGAGAGAAGGTGGAAAAGCTTGGGTAGAGAGAGATGGTGAAGAGGGGCTTGGGGGGAGAGAGGGTGAAGAAGTGAAGACAGCCAGAAAGACTCCTAGGATGAGAGAGCTGGGGCAGAAGGCCCAGGAGAGGGAGGAACGCTGTGAGTACATCGTTATCTGGTGTAATTCATGCTTCATCATCTCCTCAATACGTGTTCAATAAAAGTTTACATCACTTTTCATGGTTTTAAAATCCATCTGTTTTGGGTTTGACATTGGGATACTATGTGCTTGACATGGCCAATTTTTTTTTAACTTGGAATGCATTTCATTACTAATGTTTACCTTTTAAAAATAACTAATATTTCCCAGGGATCCTGTGATTTCTTTAGGGTGGGGTATGTCTTTAATATGCCTCCTACAATGCTCAGCCTTGACTATAGACACTCCCTTCCCCTCCCCCGCCACCTCCCCCTCTCCTCCCCCCCATGTATCTTGGACTGTGCTTTACGGTAGCCCGTGGCTGGTCAGCCCTGCCTGCTGCAGACGCCAGGATGGACGAGCTGCGTGGAGTCCTCGCCGGAGGACAGCCCGGAGGAGGCGGCCCCTGCGCCCGAGTCTGCGGCTGCGGACCGCGGACCCTCCCAGAGGCCTTGGCTCGTGTGGCCACGTGACTGCAGGACACCTCCGCCTCACTCGCTCCCTGACACTGCGTATAGCGCCTGCACTGGCCTCACGGGATGCACTCTTCTCTCTTCTCTCATCTTTGTAGCAGGCCTAAGACATTAGCTACGAAACTTTTCCCTCTAAAGAAATTAGCGCGTGTTGACTTTTCATCCCGCTGCAAGTGAGAAACCTCCAGGCGCCGCTGCCTGCTTGACGGTGTAATTCCAGCTCACCTGGCCTCGGCTGGCACTGTGGGGCTTCAGCTGGCACAAAAGGGCCTCGGCTGGCACAAAGGGCTCACGGGGCCTTGGCTCGTACAAAGGGGCCTTGGCTGGCACAAAGGGGCCTCGGCTGGCACAAAGGGCTCACAGGGCCTTGGCTCGTACAAAGGGGCCTTGGCTGGCACAAAGGGGCTTCAGCTGGCACAAAAGGGCCTCGGCTGGCACAAAGGGCTCACAGGGCCTTGGCTCGTACAAAGGGGCCTTGGCTGGCACAAAGGGGCCTCGACTGGCACAAAGGGGCCTCGACTGGCACAAAGGGGCCTCGACTGGCACAAAGGGGCCTCGACTGGCACAAAGGGGCCTCGACTGGCACTAACGGCTCACAGGGCTTCGGCTGGCACAAAGGGCTGTGCTGGTGGGTGCCGTCTCTGCCCAGGGCCTCTCCCCAGAACCAGCTCCTCTGAACTGAGAAATGCCATGCAGCCTGGCCCTCTCTTACCCAAGAGGGGCTGGTGTGTGAGCCCGGGGAAGGCTTGTGTTAATCAGCCCATTTGGCTCTGAATCCATCAGCACTGCTCAGGCAGCTGGTCAGCTCAGCTCGGTGCTGCCACGGTGCCTGGGGACACCCTCTGCCTACAGGGCTTCCTCCATCTCAGCAGCTAGTGGGAAGCCTGAGGAATACTTTTAAAGAGATAAGAAGCAATTTCCACTTTCCTCTCTTTAAAGAGAAGGAAATGCTCTAGGAAAATGTCGCTCATGTTCATCCCGTTTTAGTCGGAGATGATGCTGGAACTGAAGTTGGGTTTCACGTCTCTTGTCTTTATTGTTTTGTGTAACTCTGCCAAGGAGCAGGGGTGGCGGTCGGGAGGGAGGGTGGGCGTGGGGAGGCGTCTCTGCGGTGGTGGCTGCTGAACCATTTTCTGCTCCTGCACTTTCTTCCTTTTCAAGCGGCGGTGGGAGCGAGGCAGCCGACTCCGGGGAAATGCCCGTTCAGCTGTCGGGGGGAAAAGAGCTGCCGCTGGCTTCCTGGTTCCACTCTGCTTCGTTCAGCTGCATGTATTTGGAGGCAGTTTTCATTTGTAGAGTAGGTTGTTTGATGAGGAGAGTGGAGAGTTCCCTGCTCTGTGGTGACCTCATGGAAAAGAGAATAAATAATTCAGGTATATTCCCTCCCCACACTAGAATGCAGTTTTAGTGAAGTTGTATCTCCCTTTTACATTCTTCGAACAGGTGAATTCCAGGACGTTGTGGTCGCAGTGGGCTTCCAGCTGCCCCCCTCTGCCCTCTGCCCACGCTGCCCGTGGGGGGCCCTGCTTTCCTCTTGGCTCTAGAGTGCCCAGTCCCCCCGGGTCCTGTGGGCTGGGCCAGGCCCGCTGGCTGCCTCTGCATGATGGAGCGGCTGGAAGGGGAGCCTTTGCTGGCTCCTCGGTCCCTACCTGCTGAGTGTGTGGAAGTTCAGCATTTAATTTTAATGATGAAGATGCAGAGCCTCTTCACTTTACATACGCAAAAATTAACTTGGTTGCTTTTGCTTTTATTGCAACGTGTGTTTGCAGATGCAAATACTGTTGCCCTTCTCAGCATGTAGCGATTTGAAAAATCATTTATGTATTTATAATACACTTGAATTTTACTTAGCTCCAGGTTGGTAACAGAAAAAGGATTGATACAATTACAGAAACAATTTAAAACTACCCCGAATTGAATAGGGGTTTAAGTTGTTTCATTGTAATTGTAATGCAATATTAACCATGCCCTTGAAGGAAGGGTTAGCTGGTAGATTATAGTACTTGTTTTCAAAGCTAGCTTCCTGAACTTCAAATGTTGCAAGACTAATTCTACAGGTGCAAGCCTCTCCAAGAATGCAAAACTAAAGAATTAATGACTACTATTCTAACATTCAAAATTACACAGTGTGTTAATGTGTTAAAGAATTAGGTACTAGAACATTTCAGGATGTAAAAGGATGGATAGGTACACTGTGAAAGGTTTGTGTATTAGCTGTATTATTTCTAATTAAAAGTGGATATACATTGATATATTACCTATTAGTGCAAAGGTAAAAGTATGTCCCCACTAATAATAATAAATGGTAGTATTTAGCATATAAATGGCACAAGCTCTTAAATTACCTTTACTTTTGCTATGCAAGTGCTGCAGGAGAGAATTTAATGCATTTTTAACACGGTGTAATTTTATCTTGCTCATACAATGTGAGGCGAGTGATAATCATATTCTAATATCAATATAAGTACAAAATATACATACTGATGAATAATAGCCATGCTTTTCAGACCTCCTTGCCAAGTTGTATTAGAATGACAAATAATTGCAATTGCCTCACAGAGAAGTGGTGCAGGATCTGTAGTCAAAAACACATTAGGGACCCCCGTGTCCATTTGTTATCCCCTGTCAGGACGCCGTGCCCCAGGCGCTGATTGAGGACAGACACTGAGCCTTTTGCTCTCAGGGGTCCACGTGAGAATTGCAAAGATGGAAAGGTGGCCACCAAGCTCTGGGCAATAGGGATTTTCTCCTTGTTTTCAACAAAGCCTGATGGTTCTGAGGCCAGAGGGGGTGGGGGTGGGGCGGAGGCGATAGCCAGACCGCGGAGAAATGCTGGAGACCCTGCAGGGCCACTGCTCTGGTCTTAAAATCGGGCCAGCTCACAAGGTGGAATCCGAGGCGCTTAGAGGGAGGCTGTGCTACTTCTTCATTCAGGCTGGTAGACATTCGTTCCCCTCTTAATTGCCTGACTTTTCTTTTCCTAAGACTTTGGTCTCTCTATGCAAAATGTTGTTCTGAGAATTTCTGACCAGGAAAGGAGCAGCTCGCGGAGGGCACGCAGTTTCAGGCAACAGGACGCCTCGTTTTATTTGATGCCCGCAGGTCTTGGCCCGCAGTGCTGGGGGACGAGCAGCTCCTGCCTGGGGTGCTGTGAACGTACGTGTCTCCGCGTACTGTGGCTTCACGCAGGTGTTGGCTGTTTACGTCCAGCCAGTGGCGGGCGGGGCCTGTGCGGGCGCTGGACTCCCCAGAGCAAGGATGCTGCCTGGCCGGGTGCCCCGAGCACTGGGAGGGCGCAGATGGGCAGGGCGCCGGGCACCTCCGGGCTCAGAGCCGGAGCCGCGTCCACCCGGGTCGCGCGGCGCGAAGGTCCCGCCGGGTTCGCAGCTCTGCGTTTGGCAGCTGGAGAGAGCACAGGCAGGAGCATGTTGGGCTGGTCCCCGGGTCGGGCGGCGGGTGCCGGGAGCGGACGAAGGCGAGAAGAGTCGGCCGAGGAAAACCGGCTCCTGAGGGTCAGGCAGAGTGACCGAGAGGCCGGGAACTCGGGCGTCCCGCCCCTTCCGTGGTGACCATCCTAGCCTCTCTCTGTGCTTCCTTATGAAATCCTAATAAGTGGGCACAAGGAAAGTGGTCTGAGGGGCAGGGAGAGTGGAAGATGGCACAGGGAAATAGAAATTCATAGACTTTACCCAAGTTCTTTATAGTTCCCCAACCAGAAAACACTGGCGCACACACTCTCTGTTCCAGCGCGCGTGCACCCTGTGTTCCAGCGCACGCACCCGGTGTTCCAAGGCGCAGGCACCCTGTGTTCCAAGGCGCAGGCATCCTGCGTTCCAGTGCACATACTCTGTGTTCCAGTGCGCACAGCCAGCAGCCTTCGTCTCCACAGACTTGAGCATTCTGGAATGCAGCATGTTATGAAAATAAAGACCAGTTCCAGGGTTCCTCCCGGAAGTCATAGCATACAGGACGGGGCCAGTTATCCATCCGAGGTATTCTCTAGTAAAATTTTAATCAAAGGTCAAAATTGTAAATCATTTTGACATTTAAAGGCATGTAAAGGGGCAAACCATGATTTACTTAAAGGGACACGTCCTTTTGTAACCCTGGCGACGTGAGTGAGACGCTCCCGTGGGCCTCACACCAAGAGAGGCACAAAAGACAGTGGTCCTTGCTCGCCTGTCTTCTGAGCGGGGCCTGGTCTTTTTTAGTCCCACCTCTCAGTCTGTTTGGAGCGCGCCTCTCGCAGGAGCACGTGACTGAGAAGAAGGCGTCAGGGCCTCTTCCAGGATGATGGTCAAAGGGGAGCACAGGTGAGCACAGGTGGCTGAGTACGGGAGCCTTCGGAGCCCTCTATGGCTGTTCTGAGACAAGGTCAGGCCGCTTTCTTGGTGGGGGTCGCGCTGAAAGGAGGCAACTCCAGGCGTGGCTGGCTGTCCCCCGAGATCGGAGAATGGGGTGGAGGCGGAGGAGGGGTAGGGTGGGGTAGGGAGCATACCTATTCCCTTGACTCCCTTGTTGGTTAAGCAGTCGGGTATTTTAAATTAAAAGGAGCTACAACCTTAGTCAGAGGTGGGGAGGGTGGGGTTGCATGAAGAATGGACTTAAATCCACCGAGGTAGAAACACAAAGTAGTTCTGTCTTTTTCACACATCCTTACAATTCAGTCCACTCCTGGGAATTTGTCTCAGAAATAAAAACATACACAAGTCATGTGTTTCTAAAATGTGGAGATGTTTATTTCAACATTTTTCATGGCAGCAAAAGAGCTGGAATGAAAGGACGTCCAGGGTGGGAAACTGAGTGTCACACCCAGCCAGGCGTGGGCACGTGGGCCTGAGGCAGCTGTAGGATGAACTGATGCCAAATCAGAGGCCTCCGGGGAATCGCACACGGGGTTGCCGGGTGAAAAGGAAGGTGGAGAAACGAAGGCTCCAAAGACAGAGATGGTCCCAGACATGCGCCCCTGCACAGCTGAGCGGGGCCTGAGTGCAGGGGAAGCTGCGTGCACTGCTGAGTTCCTAAAAAATTTACACTCGGAACAAGTGTGCTCTGCTCATGCCTGTGCACTTAGGTAACGTGCACAGATGGGTGTGTGCATGTGTATATGTGTGTAAGGAACTGAAGGTGAGGATTTTTAAAGGGTGTTTCAGGTAGTGCCCTCTGCACTGGACGCTCGTGGAAAGTGGGCAGGTCGCCGTGCCCGGCCTCACTGGGCTGCGCAGAGGCCTTCCCGGGAGCTCTGCTATGTCCGTCCCCCAGCGATGGTGAGGGCGAGTGCCCGGGCAGGCGGCAGAGCTGGACGACTATCCGTTCCCCCCACTGGGCTCCCAGCCACTGGCTCTGAGCAGCTGGAGTGGCCTTTCCCTTCCTGTATTTTAAATACCCCTCCAGGGTCATTACACTCACACACGTGTGTGCAGTGCATTACACTGAATACTTATTGTGGGGCAGTGCATAACCATTATTAACATTTTAAATTTCTCACAGTCCGATTTGTTTTAAAGGTGGTGTTTCCATTTGGGTCCTAGGTCTAGGGTGCAATTTCCTATCTTTTTCTTTTTTAATAGCAGCTTTATTGAGCTATGATTCACATGCCATAAAATTAACAATTTAAATGTACAATTCAGTGTTCCTTGGTTTATTCACAGAATTGTACAACCAATACCACTATCTAATTTTTGAACATTTTCACCACCCCTAAAAAGAAACCCTGCACCTGGGGTACACCATCTCCAAACCCCAACACCCCAGGCCCAGGGCATGACTAACTTACTTTCTGTCTCTATAGATTCACCTCTTCTGGATATTTTGTATGCATGGAATCAGACACTATGTGGTCCTTTGTGACTGGTTTCTTTCACCTAGCATAATGTTTTCAAGGCTCATCCTCAATATAGCATGTATCAGCACTATCCCTTTATAATGCCAAGTAATGCTCCACTGTGTGGCTAGACCACATTTTATTTGTTCGTTCATCAGCTGAGGGCCATTTGGGTTGTTTCCACTTTGTGATTATTATGTGTAATGCTGCTAAGATCATTTGTGAACAAGTGTTTGGTGGACATGAGATTTCGGTTCTCTTGAGTGGATTTGCTGTATCACATAGCAACTCTTATGTTTAGCTGTCTGAGAAATTCCCAGACGGTTATCCAAAGAGATGGCACTGTTTTATATTTCTTCCAGCAACGCATGAGGGTTCCACTTTCTCCATATCCTCACCAACACTTGTTATTGTTCTTTTTGATTATAGCAATTCTAGTGAGTGTGATGTGGTTTCTCAGTGTGGTTTTATTTTTCACTTCCCCATAGGTTAATGATATTTAATATCTTTTCATGTGAAAATTTGCTGTTTGTATGTCTTCTTTGGAGAAATGTCTCTTAACATTCTTTGGCCATTTAAAAATTTGGTTATTTGTCTTTTATTATTGAGCTGTAGCATTTAAAATATATATTCTGGACATAGATCCCTTATTAGATATACAATATACAAATATTTTCACCCATTCTGTGGGTTATCTTTTCCTTTCCTTGATGATGTCATTTGAAGCATGAATGTTTCAAATTCTTATGTAGTCCAATTTGTCACTTTTTTTTCTTTTGCCACTTATGCTGTCAATGTCATATCTAAGAAACTCTTTCCTAACTCAAGGTCATGAAGATTTACTTTTATGTTTTCTTAGAATCTTATAGTCTTTTTAGCTTTAACAATTAGGTCTATGATCAGTTTTTAATTAATTTTTGTATAAGGAGTGAAGTAGGATCCAGCTTCATTCTTTTACTGGTGGACAACCAATGTCCAAAGATGAGTCTCTTCTCATTTAATTATCTTGGCACCTGTGTTCAAAATCCGTTGATTAAAATGTAAAGGTTTGTTTTTGGACTCTCATCTATCTTCCATTATCCTTATGCCTATACCACACTGTCTTGATTATTGTGGCTTTGTAGTTAAGTTTGAAATTGGGAGATGTGAGTCCTCTACCTTTGTTCTTTTCGTGAATATTTTGGCTATTCTAGATTCTTTGTGTTTTCAAGTGAGTTTTATGATCATCTTGTCAATTCCTGCAAAAAAAAGACAGCTGGGATTTTGATAGGAAGACTCTGTAGATCAATTGTGGGAGAATTACCATCTTAATATTAAGTGTTTGAATCCAGAAACATTGGATTTATTTCCATTTAAGTTTTCTTTAATCTTTTAGTTTTTATTGTACAAGTCTTACACTTCTTTTGTTAAATATGTTACTAAATATTTTATTCTTTTTGATGTTTTGTAAGTTGGAATTCTTTCCTTAACTTTATTTTCAGATTGTTTTTTGCAAATGTCGAGAAATATAATTGACTTTTGTATTTTGACCTTGTATCCTGCAACATTGCTGACATTATTTATGGGTTCTCATAGTTTTGTATGTGTATGTTTGTGTGTAGGTATTCCTTGAGATTTTCTACATACAAGATGATGTCTTCTTTGAATAAAGATAGTTCTATTTATTCCTGTCCAATTTGTATATGTGTTATTTCTTTTTCTAGCCTAATTGCTATTGCTAGTACTTCTAATAAAACATTGAATAGAAATAGAGAAAATATCCTTATCTTGCTCCTGAGCATTCTTTTTCTTTTTTTGTGTGTGTGTGTGTGTTTGTTTGTTTGTTTTTTTATAGTTTAGCATGAGGTTAGGTGTGAGATTTTTGATAAATTTACTTTATTGAAATGAGAACATTCTCTTCTTTTCCTAGATTATTTAATGGTTGTTTTTATGAAAGGGTATTGCGTTTTGCTTTCTCTGTACCAATTAGGATGATCATGCGCTTTTTGCCTTTATTCTACTAATATGATACATTACACTGCTTGTATTTTAGATATCAAACCAACCTTGCATTCCTGGCATAAGTCTCACTTGGTCACGAGGTATAATCCTTCTTATATGTTGCTGGACATATAAGCAATATATGCTTATATGCGATAGTATTGTGCTGAGGAGTTTTGCATCTTTTTCATAAGGGGTATTGCTCTGTTGATGGCTTTTTTGGGTTTGGTATTAAGGTAGTAATGGGTTTATAGAATAAATAGGGAAGTATTTCCTCCTTTTCTATTTTTGAAGAGTTTATAAAGATTTATATTAATTCTTCTTTAAATGTTTGGTAGAATTCAGCAGTAGAGGCACCTGGATTGAGACTTTACTCTGTGGGAAGTTTTGAAATTATTACTTCAGTCTATTTGTTTATAGATGTATAAAGATTTTCTAATTTCTTCTTCAGTTCAGTAGTTTGGGTCTTATAAGAATTTGTCCATTTCATCTATGTTATCTAATTTTTTAACATACATTTGTTTACCTTTTGTCTAATAATGTATTTCTATTTCTGGAAGTTCAGCCAAAGATTCATCAATTTTATTGATCTTTTCAAAAAGTCAGCTTATGTTTTTCTTGGTATTTTCTCTACTGTTTTTCTCTTTTTCTTTTTTGCCTTACAAAAACAGAAGTATATTCTCTCTCAGTCCTGGAGGCCAGAAGCCTGAAATCAGGGTGTCTGCAGGGCCCTTCCTCCAAAGCCCCTGGCATGTCCTCCTCCTGCTCCTGCTCCCGAAGGACCCAGTGCTCTGGGCTTTGACTGCATTTCTCCAGCCTCTGCCTCCATCTCCTCTTCTCCCCCCGGCTTTTTTAACATTTTTATTGTGAAATATATATACAAAAAAGCAATAAATTTCAAAGTACATTGTAACAATTAGTTATTAAACAGATTTCAGAGTTTGGTGGGGTTTACAGTTCCACAATTTTTTGCTTTTCCTTCTGGCTGCTCCAAACACTGGAGACTGAAAGAAATATCGATATAATGACTCAGCAGTCATACTTATTTCTTAAATTCTATCTACCTGTGTAATAAATTCTATCTACTCTGTGTATCTCCTCCTTCTCCTTTGATCTTTCTTCCAATTTTTAGGGGTATTTGGGCTCTGCCCATTCTAACTTTTTCATGTTGGAAAGGACTGTCAATAATATGGGAGAGGGGGATGGAACTAGCTGATGTCTGGAGAGGCTGGACCCTCTGAGTTTCAGGACTTATCTGGCCTAGGAACTCTCTGGAGGTTGCAGGTTTCTGGAAAGTAGCCATGGTGCATGGAATATTTGTAGAATCACAGATAAAATCTTATGTGTTCTTAAGGGCTGGCAGGAATGGTTTTGGTTGGGGGTTGGCAAACCGCATTAAATAGCAATATCTAGCTGAAACTTGTCTAACAGTGACCTCCAGAGTAGCCTCTCAACTCTATTTGAACTCTGTCAGCCACTGATACCTTATTTGTTATATTTCTTTTCCCCTTTTGGTCAGGATGGAGTTGTTGATCCCACGGTTCCAGGACTGGACTCATCCCTGGGAGTCATCTCCCACACTGCCAGGGAGACTTTCACTCCTGCATGTCATGTCCTGTGTAGGGGGAGGGCAATGGTTTCACTTGCAGAGTTGGACTTAGAGAGACTGAGGCCACATCTGAGCAACAGAAGATGTCCTCCAGAAGTAACTCTTGGGCATAGCAATAGGTGGGCTAAACTTCTCCGTTACATAAATAAACTTCGCAAGAGTAAGCCTTAAGATCGAGGGCTTGGCCTATTGATTTGGGCGTCCCTAATGTTTGACACAATATCAGGGGATTCCCCAGTGATAAGGTTTAATAGTTGCATATTTTTTCTCCTGTCCCTCGGGGGACTTTGCCAATATTTTTTAACTATCTGCTTGAACATACTTTGGGATGAATACAGGCATTACGTTAAATTATACGGAATTACAAGCCTCACTCCCATTCTGGGCTCCATGTGTCTGGAATGTTTAGATGAACTGGCCAGAGAAGTTGAGGTGGATCTTGAACTACAGAAAATTTAGGTTCTGGACCCAGTAAACCTTTCTTCTTTTGTTCTCATAGAATAGGTGAAGTTCTAAGATACAAACAATGTCCTCCTTGCCCCTGTATTCTTTTTTTTATATATAAAATCACATTTTTAATATGCAGGATGTCTATTACATTCTCATGCAGTTTGAATTTTTAAAAAATATTTTATTTATTAAATATACCAATATACAAACACAAACATTCTTACCATATGATCATTCCATTCTACATATATAATCAGTAGCTCACAATATCATCACATAGTTGTATATTCATCATCATGATCATTTCTTAGAACATTTGCATCAATTCAGAAAAAGAAATAAAAATAAAACAGAAAAAAAAATCATATATACCATACCCCTTACCCTTTGATCCCTTTCATTGATCACTAGCATTTCAAACTAAATTTATTTTAACATTTGTTCCCCCTGTTATTTATTTTTATTCCATATGTTCTACTCATCTGTTGACAAGGTAGATAAAAGGAGCATCAGACACAAGGTTTTCACAATCACACAGTCACATTGCAAAAGCTATATCATTATACAATAATCTTCAAGAAACATGGCTACTGGACAGCTCTACATTTTCAGGCAGTTCCCTCCAGCCTCTCTCTCATACCTTAACTAAAAAGGTGATATCTATTTAATGCATAAAAATAACTTCCAGGATAACCTCTTGGCTCTGTTTGGAATCTTTCAGCCATTGACACTTTATTTTGTCTCATTTCTCTCTTCCCCCTTTGGGTCGAGAAGATTTTCTAATCTCTTGGTACTGAGTCCCAGCTCATTCTAGGATCTCTGTCCCATGTTGCCAGGAAGGTCCACACCCCTGGGAGCCATGTCCCACGTAGAGAGGGGAAGGTGGTGAGTTTGCTTGTTGTGTTGGCTGAGAGAGAGATTGCCCCTGTATTCTGATTTACTTAGTCCCCAACCTAGTCAGCTTTGTTCTTATCTTAATTGAAACCTGGTCTCTTTTCTGTTTCTTTAACAGTTGTTGTATGTGGCAGTGCTGACTTTCAGAGCTGCAGAACCCCTACTCTGAGTCTCAGGTGTCACACAGGCACCCAAAGTTCCATGGAGATACCAGGCTGAACATACATACCACAGCCTCTCAAAATCTAGAAATAACAATTACAGCTCTGGACTAAATGTGACTGCTATGAGCGCTTACTATCTAGGCCCCAATTTTCTTATGTCTTTTCTAAATGAGACCATGTAATGTTTGCCCCATTTGTTTCTGGCTTATTTTGCATCATGCACCATCCCCCAGCTCGTCCACTCCCCTGCATGCCTCACGACCATGTTCCTTTCTGCAGCAGCATGGTGATCAGTCATGTGTGTGCACCACAGTTTGTCATTCTACTTCAGCCACCTCTGTCCACGTACAATGGACATCACGTACAATGTCCACTGTCAACAGTCCATCAACGCTCTCAATTTTAGACAATTTTCATAGCTCCTAAGAGAAACATAATCAAACACACCCTCACCAAAAAGAAAATCCAAACCTCCCTTTGGCTCTTGCCCTCCCACTCCCATTATGTATCCCTGGTGTTGCTGTGGAACTGTTGATGTTTTCCTGTTAAACATAATCCATGGCATGCAATAGCAGTTTCCCTCTGTACCCTGATATTATACTATTTTTATAGGATTCATACTCTAAAAGTTGTTCATACTAGAATTTATTTATACTTGCAGTGTTAATCGATTGAACACGTGGGTCTATACAACCCCTTTCAACCATGTTCACCTTCAATATGGTAAGATTACTTCTAGACCCACTAGTGAACTGCTTTCACTTCTATCTATTCCCTTACCTTTAAGTTCAACCTCATTAGCTAACCTTACACCCGTCTCTAGGTTCCCTATATTCTATATTATAAGCCTCTGATTTTACTTTTACCATGGTAAAAGTGGAATCATACAGTACCTCTCCTTTTGTGTCTGGCTTATTTCACTCAGCATTATGTCCTCAAGGCTCATCCATCTCGTCATGTGCTTCAGGATGTCATTTTGTCTTACTGCTGCCTAATTCTCCATCGTGTGCATAAACTACATTTTGTTTCCCGTTCGTCTGTTGATAGGTGAATGGACTTTTTCCACCTTTTGGCAATTGTGAATAGAACTGCTATGAATATCAGTGTGTAAATGTCTCTTTGTGTCACTGCTTTCAGCTTTTCTGGGTATATTCCAAGTAGTGCTATTGCTGGGTCATAGGGCAACTTGATACTTAGCTTTTTAAGGAACCACCAAACTGTCTTCCATAGCGGCTGCACCGCTCTACATTCCCACCAGCAGTGCATAAGTGTTTCAATTTCTCCATCATCCTCTCCAATATTTGTAGTTTCCTGTTTGCTTAATCACAGCCATTCTTATAGGTGTGAGGTGGTATCTCATTGTAGTCTTGATCTGCATATAGCTAAAGAAAATGTGCATCTCTTCATATGCTTTTGAGCCTCTGCATTTGCTCTTTAGAAAAACGTCTATTGATATCATTAGCCCATTTTATAACTGGGTTGTTTGCTCTTTTATTGAGTTGTGTGAATATTTATGCATACAGGATATCAAACCTTTATCTGATACATGATTTTCAAATATTTTCTCCCATTGAGTTGGCTGCTTCTTCACCTTTTTGACAAAGTCTTTTGAAGCACAGAAGCATTTGATTTTGAAGAGTTTCCATTTATCTATTTTTTTTTCTTTCATTCCTTGTGCTTTTGGTGTGAAGTTTAGGAAGCTATCTCCTATCACTATGTCTTGAAGATGTTTCCCTATGTTTTCTTTTAGGAGTTTTATGGTACTGGTTCTTTCGTTTAGGTCTTTGACCCAGTTTGAGTTAATTTTTATATAGGGTGTAAGGTAAGGGTCCTCTTGCCTTCTTGCCTTTTTTAGTTATTGATATCCAGTTCTCCCATATCCTTTTATTGAAAAGACTGTTTTGTCCTGGTTCAGTGGATTTGTGGACCTTGTTGAAGATCAGTTGACTGCAGATTTGGTGGTCTATCTCTGCACTCTCAATTTGATTCCATTGGTCAGTTCTTCTCTCTTTCTGCCATGCCATGCTCTTTTGATCACTGTGGCTTTATAATAAGCTTTAAAATCAGGAAATGTTAATCATCCCACTTCATTCTTCTTTTTTAGGATGCTTTTAGCTATTCAGAGTCTCTTTCCCTTCCAGATGAACTTGGTAACTCACTTTTCCAAGTCTTCAAAGTAGGTTGTTGGAATTCTTATTGGTATTGCATTGACTCTGTAGATCAGTTTGGGGAGAATTGACATCGTAACTATATTTAGCCTTCCTAGCCATAAGCAGGGAATGTCTTTCCACCTATTTAGATCTTCTTTGAGTTCTTTTAACTATGTTGTGTAGTTTTCTGTGTACATGTCCTTTACATCCCTGGTTAAGTTTATTCCTAGATATCTTTTAATTGCCTTTTTGAATGGAATTCTTTCTTAATTGTCTCCTTAGTTAGGTCATTGCTTGTATATAGAAACATTACTGATTTTTGCACATTAATCTTGTATCCCACTGTTTTGCTGAATTTGTTTATTAGCTGAAGAAGCTTTGCCATAGATCTCTCAGGATTTTCCAAGTATTGTATCATCCCATCTGCAAATAATAAAACTTTTACTTCTTCCTTTCCAATTTTGATGCTTTTATTTCTCTTCTCAGCCTGATTCCTCTAGCTAGAACTTCTAGTACAATGTTGAATAAAAGTGGTGACAGAGGGCATCCATGTCTCATTCCCAATCTCAGGAGGAGGCTTTCAGTCTCTCAGCATTGAGTATGATGCTGGCTATGGGTTTCTCACACATGGCTTTTAACATATTGAAGAAGTTTCTTTCTATTCCTACTTTTTGAAGTGTTTTTTTTTAATCAGAAAAAGATGCTGAATTTTGTAGAATGCTTTTTCAGCATTGTGCCAGTTTGAAAGTGTTATGTACCCTAGAAAGCCATGTGATCCAATCTTGTGGGATCAGCTGTTTCTTTTAATTCTGATTCAAAACTGTACGTTGGAATTTCTTGATTAGATCATTTCCATGGAGATGTGACACTTCCAATTGTGGGTGTTAACTTTTGATTAGATGGAGATGTAATTACAGTCATTCTAGGTGGATCTTGATTAGATTACTGGAGTCTTTTAGGGGAAACATTTGCAGCCAATAGAGAGAGCACTGACAGAAACTTCAGAGCAGATCTGACACAGATGTTCACACATGGAGAATAGAGACACAGATGTTTGGAGATGCTTGGAGCCCAGCAGACGTCACCATGAGATGGTAAGGAAGCCTGAACCTGGAGGGAGCCAAGGGAAGCCACGAGATGAAAGCCAGCCCTGGAGAAGGAAACAGAGGCTGAAAGCAACAGAGCCCAGGAGCAAGGGACCAGCAGACGCAGCCACGAGACCACCAGCTAACAGAGGGGTTCCTGACCCATTGGGCCTCCTTGAGGGAAGGTAACCTCTTGTTGGTGCCTTAACTGGACATTCCATAGGCTTAGAACTATGAACTGGCAACTTATTAAATTCCCCTTTTTAAAAGCCGTTCCAGTTCTGGTGTGTCTCGTTCTACCAGCTTGTGCAAACTAACACAAGCATCAATCGAGATGATCATGTGATTTTTTCCTTTCAGTTTATTAATGGGCTGTAATCATTGATTGATTTTCTTGCATTGAACCATTCTTGCTTTCCTGGTATAAACCCCACTTGGTCGTGGTGTATAGTTCTTTTAATGAGTCATTGGATAGGATTTGCTAGCATTTTGTTCAGAATTTTTGCATCTATATTCATTAGGGAAATTGGCCTGTAGTTTTCCTTTCTGGTAGTGTTTTTACCTGGTTTTGGTATTAGTGATGTTAGCTTCATGAAATGATTTAGGTAGTGTCCTGTTTTTCTCTTTTTTTTGGAAAAGTTTGAGCAGGATTGGTGTTAGTTCTTTTTGAAATGTTTCATAAAATTCCTCTGTGGAGCCATCTGGTCCTATGCTTTTCTTTGTAGGAAGAATTTTGATGACTGATTGTGCTGGTTTGAAAGGATGCATGTACCCTAGAAAAGCCATGTTTTAATCCTAATCCCATTTTGTAAAGGTAGCCATTTCTTCTAATCCTTAGTCAGTACTGTATATTTGAAACTGTAATTTCAAATTACTCAACTATAATTGAGTCACCTGGAGATGTGACTCAATCAAGAGTGGTTGTTAAACTGAATTAGGTGGAGATGTGTCTCCACCCATTCAGGTGGGTCTTGATTGGTTTACTGGAGTCCTATAAAAGAGCAAACATTTTGGAGAATGAGAGAGATTCTGAGAGAGCAGAATGACATAGCCACAAGAAGCAGAGAGTCCACGAGCCAGCAACCTTTGGAGATGAAGAAGGGAAACGCCTCCCGGGGAGCTTCATGAAACAGGAAGCCAGGAGAGAAAGCTAGCAGATGACGCTGTGTTCGGCACAGGCCCTTCCAGCTGAGAGAGGAACCCTGACCGTGTTCACCATGTGCCTTCTCACTTGAGAGAGAAACCCTGAACTTCATCTGCCTTCTTGAACCAAGGTATCTTGCTCTGGATGCCTTAGATTGGAAATTTCTATGGACTTGTTTTAATTGGGACATTTTCTCAGCCTTAGAACTGTAAACTAGCAACTTATTAAATCCCCCTTTTTAAAAGCCATTCTGTTCCTGGTATATTGCATTCCAGCAACTAGCAAACTAGAACACTGATTGAATCTCTTTACGTATGATTGGTTTGTTGAGATCTTCTATAGCTTGTTTATATGTTCTAGGAATTGTCCATTTCATCTAAGTTGTCTAGTTTGTTGATGTATAGTTATTCACAGTATCCTCTTATGATTTTTTAAATTGCTTCAGGGTCAGTAGTAACAACCCCTCCCCTCTCATTTATAATTTTATTTATTTACATCCTCTCTCTTTTCTTCTTTTTCAACTTAGCTAGGAGTCCATCGATTTTATTGATTTTCTCAAAGAAACTTGTAGGGCCAGTCTCTTTTGGTTTTGTTGATTCTTTCTATTTTTGTTCTCCAGTTCATTTATTTCTGTTTTAATCTTTGTTATTTCTCTTCTTCTAGTTGCTGTGGGGTTAGTTTGCTTTTCTTTCTCTAGTTCCTCTAAGTAAGCAGTTAAGCCCTCAATTTTTGCTCTTTCTTCTTTTTTAATATAAGCATTTATGGCAATAAAGTTGCCTCTCATCACTGCTTTTGCCACATCCTATAAATTTTTGTTATGTTGTATTCTCATTTTCATTAGGCTCCAGGTGTTTATGAATTTCTCTAGCAATTTCTTCTTTAACCCATTGATTGTTTATGAGTGTATTATTTAACCTCCATGTATTTGTGAAAGCACTGGTTCTTTGGTGGTTATTGATTTCCAACTTCATTCTGTTGTGTTCAGAGAAAGTGCTTGGGATAACTACAATCTTTTTAATTTAGTAAAAACCTGTTTTGTTCCCCAGCATATGATCTATCCTGGAGAATAGTCCCTGAGCACTAGAGTAGAATGTACATCCTGATGTTTTCTGGTGTAACGATCTATATATGTCTGTTTGGTCTAATTCATTTATCAGATTGTTTAAGTCATTTATTTCCTTGTTGACCCTCTGCCTGGTTGTTCTATCTGTAGAGGACAGTGGTGTATTGAAGTCTCCTACTATTATGGTTGTAACACCTATTGCTCCCTTCAGTTTTGTCGATGTCTGCATCATGTGCTTTGGAGCTCCTTGATTGGGAGCATAAACATTTATGATTTTTATTTTATTTTTTTTGGTGAATTGTCCCTTTTACTAATATGTAGTTTCCTTCTTTGTCTCTTATGATGTCTTTACATTTAAAGTCTATTTTGTCTGATATTAATATAGATACTCCTGCTTTCTTTTGATTACAGCTTGCATAGAAGATCTTTTTTCATCCTTTCACTTTCAATCTATTTGTATCCTTGCATCTTAAATGGGTCTCTTGTAAGCAGCATATAGCTCAATCATATTTTTAATCCATTCTGCCAATCTGTATCTTTTAATTGTTGAGTTTAGTCCATTAACATTCAACATTATTACTATAAAGGCATTTCTTGAATCCATCATCTTATCCTTTAGTTTTTATTTGTCAGATCTATATATTATTTTCCTTCTTTCTCTTTTTACCCTTTATGTTACCCTTACTTGTAGTCTTCAATATTGTGCCCTCCCTCCTGACCTCCCTCTTCCATCTTTTTTTTTTTTTTTTACAGCCAACAGAACTCCCTTTAGTGTTTCTTGTAGGGCCAGTCTCTTGTTGACATATTCTCTCAGCCTTTGTCTGTCTGTGAAAATTGTAATGTCTCCCTCATTTTTGAAGGATAATTTGGTTGGATACAGATTTCTTGTCTCCATGTCTTCCTTTTTCAGGATCTTGAATATATCATACCACTGCCTTCTCACCTCTAGTCCAAACTCACTCACAGGTGGTTTTCCTTGTATGCGGTGAGTCACTTTTCTCTTGCGGCTTTCAGGATTTTCTGCGTCTCTTCAATATTTAGATAGACTGGTTAGTAAGTGTCTCAGAGGAGGCTTACTTGGATTTATTCTACCTGAGGGTGATTGGGCTTCTTTGATTCGCATATTTATATTTTTTATAAGGATAGGGAAGTTTCCCCCCTTTTCTCCTCAACTAATCTTCCTAGCGCTTTTCTCTTCTTCTGGGACGCCGATGATTCTCACATTTGTGTGCTTCATGTTGCCCATTTCCCTGAGATCCAGTTCAACTTTTCCCATGTTTTTGCCATTTGTTCTTTTTTGTATTAAAATTCAGTTGCCCTGCCCTCTTCTTCACTTATTCTTTCTTCTGCTTCTTGAAATTTGCTGTTGTATGGCTGTAGTGATATCTGCTATTTTTCTAGAGATCTCTGTGATATATGCTATTTTTCTGCTTATGATTTCAAATTCTTCTTTATGCTCTTCCAATGTCTTTTTGATATACTTTATGTCATTAGTCAACCCACTGAGTTTATTTAGGAGAATTGTATGAACATCTTTCATTAGGTGTTCCAAAGTTTGTATCTCCTCTGATGTTTTAATTTGGTCATTTGTCTGGGCTATGTCTGCCTGCATCTTCATGTGCTTTGTGATTTTCTGTTGGCTTTGAGGCACTTAATTATCTTGAAATTGAGAGTGTCATTTTGAAAGTTGATTTCCCTCAGTTACCTAAGGTTTTCTATTAGCTTGTGTTCTGGTTTGTTGGCTGCTGGAATGCAGTATACCAGAAACGGAATGGCTTTTAAAATGGGGAATTTAATAAGTTGCTAGCTTACAGTTTTAAGGCCGAGAAAATGTCCCAATTAAAACAAGTCTATAGAAATGTCCAATCTGAGGCATCCAGGGAAAGATACCTTGGTTCAAGAAGGCCGTTGAAGTTCAGAGTTTCTCTCTCAGGTGGAAAGGCACATGGTGAACATGGTCAGGGTTCCACTCTTATCTGGAAGGGCACATGGTGAACACGGTGTCATCTGCTAGCTTCCTCTCCTGGCTTCCTGTTTCATGAAGCTCCCTGGGAGGCGTTTTCCTTGTTCATCTCCAAAGGTCGCGCTGGCTGGTGGACTCGGCTTCTCATGGCTATGTTGTTCTGCTCTGCTGTCTCTGAATCTCCTTCATTCTCCAAAATGTTTCCTCTTTTATAGGACTCCAGAAACTTCTCAAGACCCACCCAAATGGGTGGAGACATGTTGTCGGCTACTCCACCTTGACAACCACTCTTGATTAAATCACATCTCCAGGGAGATGATCTGAGTACAGCTTCAAACATACAGTATTGCATAGGGATTATTCTGCCTTTATGAAATGGGATTTTGACTAAATCATGGCTTTTCAAGGGTACAAACATCCCTTCAAACCAGCACAGTGTGTTTCGTGATGTGCCCCCACAGCGCTGGTGGTCACATCTCTCTTCACTTCCTACCTGTGCAGAGCCTGAAGTCCGTCCAGAGATGGGCGATGAGAGCCTCCTCGAGGAAGACACTTTCCACGAATATGGGTAAATGAAAGTCAGAGCTAGAATGGGCAGGAGGAGTCGGGGTGAGGCTAGGGGGGATAGTGGAAAATTTAGACATTTTTTTCCAGAAAAAAATATTTGAAGTTTTGTTTTATGAATGAGAGAATAATAATGTTGGATGTAAGAGAGTATTTTAAGTTCCTCTGTCTCACCCTTTTGCTTCTGGGACAATTTATTGCTGACCCTTCTAGACGGGCACTGCCTGATCTCCTAAAAGATTTCTAGAGATAGAGAGATCATGACTGCTTTTCAGATAGTATATTGAAAACACATGACTGTTGTTTTAGTTTCATTATTACAGTCTGCTACTTAAGTCAGCAAGAAATAAATCTGTATTTAGAATAGTATTTCATAAAATTAAGCTTCTTGCTAATACATATCATGTTTTTATAGATAAGTGAAATGTCAAAAGGTAAGAATCCACAATAAAAAATATTTATTCCCCAATACTGTTTTAAAAATCACAAAACAAATCTCCAAAATGCAAGACAGTGCTAGGGACTTATTAAATAGCCATCTCCTTGAGGATGTGCTAGTCTTCTCCACATTTAGTCCAATTTTCTGCATCTTTTTTCCATATCTACAGAATTTCACAGAAGTAGTTCATAACAGAATGAGCTTCATAAATCTTCACAGAATGAATAAAATATGGAACTCTACAACTTATTTAATAATTACTGAACAAAAGTTCTGTTTTAGACACATTTTAAAAGTTAAGGATTGAAATAAGAAGGTCTTTTTTATAATTATCTAAAAATTAAATTAATTGAAAAATAGAATTTTCTGAGAATTACATGGGCGCATCTTCCCTGCACCTTCTGCGGTGTTGCGCTTGAAGCGGGCACGGCACCTGCTGCTGAAGACGCCTTCGCTGCCTCCTGTCGTTCGTCCCTGCGAGGGCCCGCCCCGCACGACCTCATGCACATGACAAAATGATCGTCACGCAGCTCTGACGGGTCCCCGCGCGGAAAGCCCCAGCAGCGGATGGCTCACCAGTGCTGCCCTCTGATTTCTTCACGCATGGCATTTATTACCCTTTTACTAAGCAATGTCTCCACACAAGTAATTACTGGCCATAAAATGATACATACAAGCTGTTGAGGAATTTGAATAATTAAAATAGCATTTGGTTATAAGTAGATTAAATGCCCAAAGGTGATATGTGAATATTTCCCAAATTTGGAATTACTTTATACTTGAAAGCCTAAAAAGAACTTGTTGAAAGTAATATAAGTAAATGCTATATTTTTTTTTTAGTGGAGTTATTTTGTTTTTGAAAAGTGGAATATTAAAAAAAAAGCCAGTCCTTTAGTCTATCATATATATTGATTTTTATATTATTGTATGACAGTCCCTAAACTTTTACTCAGATTTGTTTAATGTAGATTTTCTATTTTGTTAATTCTCTTCCAGTCTTGCCCCTTCCCTACTTTAACTTAATAGAAAAGCCTGCTCGGATGCAGGGCAGACAAATGGACAGGAGCCCTGTGAGCATTTCGTCGGCTTTTGGATAAATGCAAATGCTGCTGCAGTTGGTGTGTCTTGTTGGATAATCACCAGGGAGCTTGCATCATTCTTCAAGCTCTGTCGCTCGTAATCCGTCACTGAAATTGTGACCTAGAGTACCCGTTCTTGATGAAAACAATGGAATTAAGGTACAGGGCTTTGGAAAATTGTTTCATATTCAAGCAGGGCTGCACACAGCCGACACTTGCTGATGGTTTTACTGCCTGGAAGAAAATGTATTGCTACTGCCACAAACCTGTCTTTTGGCACTTTATCACTTACAAGGGATGATAAAATTGTGACAAAGAGACTTCTTTTTAATCTTAGAAGCCACTGCTTGTAGTCTTGATTGTCCGCCCTTTTGTCCTCTCATTTAGTCTACATAAGGTGGTAAATTCCCTTTAGTTGTCTCTAAATTTCATTTAAACAGTATCAAAGACTTTGCCTTCTGATTTTCAAGTCCCCAAATCATTTAATGTATCAGTTTTATTTCTTCATATTTTAAAATTAATTTTAGAAAGAGTTCTCTATATTTGAAATAATTTTGTTGAAACTAAGTTACAAGGTATGTTTTGAAGAGTTCAAATAAATTTTTTTTTTGCGTGTATGGTCTGGGAATTCAAACAATTTTATGAGTCACAAATACAGAGGACAATCTGACACCTTGAGAGTCCCAAGACTAGAAAATAATTTTGTGACTGAGTTTCTTTTCATTTTTAAAACCATCAGTTTTTTACTAACTACTCATATAAGAATATAAAGTGATTCAATTTGGCGACACATAACCAGATATTCCTGAACAAACTTCTCTCTGATCATTGAGTACTTGTATAAGAGAGTGAAGCAAATGAAGAAGCAAACACCTAGAAAAATAAATTCATCATTTTTGAACTATTTACTTTGTTTCCTTTGTTCTTTGATTTCTCATCCCCCCCCCCCCCAGATTTTCTTCAGAGCATCTTCCTATGAAACCCTGAGTGCCAAGTGCCTTGGTTTATTGCCCTGCCACGGATTTTGTGTGTTAGTTTAGCGACTATCAGCGATAAGGAAAGCCTTTGTGAGTATGCCAACTCTTATAGAAGAATATTTTGTATTATGTTGCTTGGGAAGAAACTTTGCTCCCAAGGCAGCATTTTATTTCTCAGAAATTACGGGGATGTGATTCTGAACGCGTTTCTCTCCAGGGGCTCCCAGCAGCTCAGGGGTGGTTCTGTCTGATCTGAAGGTGCTCTCTGCAGGCCACCATCCTACAGGTGAGTGACCGTCCAAAGGAAAGTCCACTCAGCGCCTGTGAAGTCAGGGCAGGTGCGCGGAGCGAGGCCAGCCGGGGTCTTACTCCGCCTCCGAGGACCCGCCGGGGGTCGCGGGGGAACGCGGGGCCGAGGGCGCAGGGCCAGCAGAGGCCGGGCGGGGTGATCCCCGGGCCCCGCGAGCTCCCGAGGACTCGGACGGAGAAGCAGGACCTGACGCCCGGGGGGCGACGGCGGGACCGTCCCCAGCCCGCGACCCCTGCCCGGCCCCTGCTCGGCCGACCCTTGGGGAAATGACCCGTGGTGGCGGGCAGGCCTGGCGGGCGTGGCTCGGTCCATTTACCAGGAGCCAAGTTTCCTTCCTTCTGACTTGAGCGTCTAGAAACCGGATTTTATTAGCAAAAGTCGAGGTGCTTGGACTTGGAGTGATCGTATGACACAGTGGCACGCCCGAACCCGGACGCCCACGGCTCAGCCTTCCCGCGGGCCCCAGCGCCCGGAGCGTCCCCAGCGCGCAGCCTCCCGCCGGTGCCCGCAGGCGCTGGGCGGGCGCGGGCGTCACTGCGGTGGCTCGGAGGCCCCGAACCTCCAGGAGCGGGAGGCGTGGGAAACGAGGCCGCGCGCCGCTCCCCAGGGAGGGCCGGTCCCAGGCTCACCCGCCTGGCTCCGGGCCTCGCGTCAGAGCTCCGGCCCTGGAAAGCCAGCCTTTGGTCAGACCCGCACCTGCCGCCGGCCAAGCTGAGCGCTTGCCACGTCCACTGGACCGGAGCTTGAATGAGAAAGCCAGCTCTGCTGAGGTGTAACTGACCACTGCAAACTGCGCATCTTCAAAACGCACGTGACGAGTTTCACAGGCTATCCACCCTGACACCCCAGCATCGCCGACACCCCAGCATCTCCGCCACCCCGAAGTGCTTTTCGCCCACCCGCCTTCCCTCCACAGCACCCTCTGAGGAGCCTTCTACCACGGTGGGCAGTTTGCCTTTTCAGATGAGGAGTTTCAGATGAGGAGTCCTAGTGTCTGCTGTTTTTGTCTGGCTTCTTTCACTCAGCATGATGATTTTGAGAGCCACTCATTTTGTTGCCAGAATCATCAATAGCTCATTCTCTCTATTGCTGAGTATTCCACTGAATTAATGTACTATAATTTGTTTATTCACCTACTGAGGGGCATCTGGATTGTTTCTAATTTTGCTCTTACAAATAAAAACATGACCATTCACATACAACTCTTCGCATAATGCTTTCTTTTCTCCAGGGCAGAAATACCTAGGGTGGAATGGCTGGCTGGTGTGGTAGGTGTACATTTAACTTTTCGAGAAATTGCCAGACTACTTTCCAAAGTTGTACAATTTTGCCAGTACTGTGAGTGCTCCAGTTTCTCTACATCATCACCAGCACTTGGTATAGTCAGATTTCTTAGATTTTAGCCATTGTGTGTGTGTGTGTTTTCCTTATTAGACAAGCTGTGGATTTATAGAACAATCATGCATAAAATCGGGATTCCCACACACCACCCTATTATTAACACTTGCATTGCTGTGGAACATTTTTATAATTGTCCTATTAACTATACTAGTCTGTGGTTTAATTTAGGGCTCACTGTTGTAGTGGCGTTCCATGGATTTATTTATTTTTTGGCATGAATAGGAACTGGGAACTGAACCCAGGTCTCCGGCATGGCAGGCGAGAACTCTGCCATTGAGCCACCATGGCCCACCCTTCAAGGATTTTTAAAACAATTTTTATTCTGTCACCATCTGCATTTCCCTATTCACCAGTGATGTTGAGTATTTTTTCATGTGTTGATCTGGCATCCCTATATCTCCTTTGGTGAAGTGTCTATTCAAATTGCTTATGTTTTTATTGGTTCCTTGTTTGTTTGTTTTCAGTTTGAGAGTTCTATTTGTTTATGTTCTGGATAATAAGTCCTTTATCAAATACATACCTTGCAAAGACTTTCTCCCAGTCTATGACTTATCTTTTCATTCACTCAGCATTGTATTTATTTATTTGTTCATTTTTTGCATGGGCAGGCACCTGGACTCTAACCCAGGGCTCCAGCATGGCAGGCGAGAACTCTACCTGCTGAGCTACCATGGCCTGCCCCAACATTGTCTTTTGAAGAGCAAAGGTTTTAAGTTCTTATGAAGCCCAATCTATCAATTTGTTCTTTTATGGATTGTGTTTTGGATATTATATGTGAGAAGTCTTTGCCTCGCTTAAGGGCATAAAGATTTTCTCCTATAATATCAAGATGTTTTACAATTGTAGGTTTGCATTTAGGTCAGTGATCCATTTTGAGTTAATTTTTGTGTATGGTGCAAGAAACTGGTCCTGTTGAATTTTTTCTTTTCTTTATTTTTGCCTATGGATATCTAATTATTCCAGCACCATTTGTTGGGAAGATTGCCTCTTCACTATTGTTAAAGCCAACTGTCATTTGCGTGGGTTTATTTCTGGATTTCCGTCTGTTCCATTGGCCTCCTTGTCTATCTTTATGCCAGCACCATACTGTTTTGACCACTGTAGCTTTATAATAATGCCTGAAACCATTTAGTGTTACTCCTCCAACATTTTCTTATTTTTCAAAGTTGTTTTGGCTCATCTAAGCCCCTTGCACTTCCAAACGAATTTTAGAATTAGCTGGCCAATTTTTACCCTCCCTTCCCAGCACCCCCAGTAAAAAAAGCCTGCTAGGATTTTGACTGGGCATTGAGTATATGGACCAGCCTGGGGAGAGCTGACATCTTACCAATCTTCCAACTCATGAACTGGGTTACCTTCCCAGTTATGTCTGTCTTCTTTAATATCTCAGCAATATTTTGTAGTTTTCAGTGCATAGGTCTTTCATATATTTTGCCATATTTATCTCTAAGTATTTCATATTTTTATGCCATTTTAAATGGTGTTTATTAAATTTCAATTTTTGATTGCTTACAGAATAAAGTCCAAACTTTACTTTGCTGTGCATGGCCCTCTGTCCCGTGCCTCCCAGTTTATTTCCATCTAGTCTACTGTCCTGTACATCTGCTTCACTTCAGCTTCGCTGAGTGTCTTGTGCTTCCTTGATCAGAGTCCACACACCTGGAATTTGCTCCATGTGGAAAGAACTTGGCTGCTTCTGTGCTGGCAAACAGCCTTTAGGATTGCTCAAGGATCCTTCTTTCTTGACGACATCCTTGTCACCCTGGGCATTTGGATATGACTCCCTTTTAGGCTTTCAGTAATTTCTTTAAACTGATTTTTTAATAGGACAGGTCACATTTAAAAATTAGTATTATTGCTATTTGTTTACTTGGCCTTTTTCTCCATTAGAGTGTGCGTTCTTAGATGGCAGAGGGAGGCAGTGTCCTTTTCCCTCAGTGTCCAGCTTCTGGCACAGCTCCTGTCCTATAGCGGAGAAAAGGCTGCTGGGGAAATTGTCGACTAGATTGAGTCTAGTAGCAGACCACAGGAAGCTTCGAATAAGGATGCTGATGATACAACTAACCTTTAAAACTCGTGTTCCCTACTATGGAAATCATCTGTATTCATTGTAAAAAACACTGAGCAGAACAGAAAAATATAAAGTGATGTTATTTATTTCCTAAATTTATGTATTTAAATTACCTAAATTCTCTTCATTTTTATGCATATGTTTTATTTTGACACAATTAAGATCATACATGGAAAATTTTGTGCCTTAATTTCTTATTGACTTCTTGTGGTCAGCATTTTTCAATGATACAATTAAATAATTTATTATTGTTTGAATTATGGCCTTTATATTAAATGTTTTTGTTGTTAAAATAATGCAGCAATAATCTTTTTGGTATATACATTCTACTAGCATTTGGACATAATTTTAAAGTATCACTGTTGCTTATTTTATTTGAATTACAAATTATTTCCTTATGGTTATCATAAAGCAAAAAAACTGAGTTAAGAATTATTATCTATTTCAACACACTGTTTCCTAGAAAGGCTTTACAAACTCATACTTCTACCAGTGAAACACAAGACTGTCAGTCTCACTGTGTATTCACCATCACTGAATATTATTGATTTTAAGTGTTTAGCTTTAAACACTTTTGCATGTTTATTAGTAATCTTTGTTTTCTCTGTGGGATGGTGGTGGTGTTATCAATTATATGAAATATTCTTATATTAAGCATATTAACCACTTATGAGAAATAGGTATGAAACTATTTCCCTATTTGGGTGTGTATTTAAGTTTTACTGGCAGTATTGCCCTGGGCTAAGAGGTGTGGCCTACCTTCCTGGTGAGGCTGAAAGCCAATGCTCTTTCACAGGAGGGGGGTCCCTCGCCTTTGCAGGAGGGGTGTTCCCTTGCCTTCTGCCTCCTTGGCTCGAGATCAGCCCTGAAACAGAGCTGGAGAGGTTTCCGTCACTTCCAGCGGCTCCCGGAGGCCAGTGAGCACCCTTTGCACACGTGGGCCTCTTCCAGCTCTCAGGACACCTGCCATCATCACGTCCCCCGCTGCACCGGGCAGGGAAAGGGTGAGCCACTGTGCTGTTTTGGAGAAGCCAGGCTCTCTGTGGCACCCTAATTGGCTCTAGATCGTCACCACCTCTACTACTCTTTTTCAGTTCTTGAATTTGTTATAATTTTATTCAGTCTCCCTTTATGCTCAGGCTTTGTGCTATCAGTTCTTCCTGTTGTCAATTTGCTGCCTTTAGTGTCTCCAAAGTCTCACTTATTGCTCCTGATTTGTGATGGGCAGGGAAAGTAAGTAAACAAAGCAGCTAAAATTATGTCTAACATAAGAGCTAGGTGCAGAGAGTAAAAGCTTAATGATTTCTTCAGCGAGCAAACAGCTCGCAGAGTTTGGTGCAGGGGTATATGCTTTGGCTGCTCAGACATCTTTGTTGCTTCCGCCTATCAGCTCTCTTCCAGGCCACTGAGGTGGCTGGATACACGCTTTTGTGAATTGCTACATTGTTGCCATGCTGTCCTCACAAGAGGCTCCGCAGGACTGGTGGCCAGCCAGTCTCTATTAAAAGAAAGCCTGCTGCATTTTCTTTAGGGGTGGCACACAAAAAGGAAATGGCTCCTCAGGATGTTTCAGCCTCACCCTACCCTAGCTCAGTTCAGGGCTGAGCCTGCAGTCATTTTAGCTTTAAGTTATAGCTTTCGCCTAGAGAAAAATATACTGCCATTTGGAAATATCTCAAAATATTATAAAATGTCCATCAGTCAGCGTCTTAAAAATATTTATGATTTTTATCCTTTTGCCATAATTTTGTGCTACTATTTAAAATGGAGCAGTTTAAGCAGTCAACTTGCTATGGGCTTTTTCCCCCCGCAGAGGTAGCAGCTACACTTTTATACTAGCTCATAAAACTTTACCATATAATCAGCATAAGGTCAGGAGAAGTTGAATCAAGTAATGAAATAGTTCTCAGGAGATGACTTACTTTAAAAGAAATACTCCCAATAGTTTTTTTTATAGTACTTTCTTATTCATAGGATGATTCCAGAAAGTTTTCTGTTCAGCAACATCTAAGACACCTGTAGAATATTTCTCACCTGCATGTTGTGATGCAGACATAATCGGGTTCATTTTCTCCAAAGGTGCCTAATGTTTTCTATCAGGAGCTTCTAATAAATTCCTTTGGTGATGATATTTACATAGCATATTCTGATGTCGGTGGTTTATAAATGCATGGCTTTATTTCATTCTAAGTCAACTGAAAGATTTGTTTTCCCTTAAAATTAAATTTACTTTTAACTATATTCTACAATGTGGTTCTTGAATAGAGTCTCTGGAGTAATTCACTGTTTACTTTTCTAGAATAAAAAAGTGAACAAGGTAATTCTAAGTTATTATATTTCAAAGAAATCATATGAATTATGGTCAAATCAAGATTCTATTTAACTTTGGCACTCTTTAATTATATCATTTAAAGCAACCCAGAAACATATTCCCCACTTTGCCCCAAACCACCATCATACCTTAAAGCCAATTGTATTTATCCTTTAAAATTTCTTAGCATCGTATAAAATAGTCAAGAACATTAAGGTTTTAATTTTGAGAGTGTATTTCCTAGGTTTATTTACATATCTTAATCACATCCTAATTTTTATTATAGAAATAATTACAAAAACTTGAAGTCTTTGTCTATAACTTTTTTAGCATTACCAGAGAACAATAAATTTATTTTCTCTTCAAAGAACAAAATATTAAACTTGTCCTTGGATATCATCAAACGAGCAAATCTGGGCATTTGAAGTTGGAGACTTGGAGCTGATGAGCAAGCAGTGACTCCTGGAGGCTGAGGACTGAGGGAGAACTCAGAGGGCCGGGGAGGTGTGGTCCCGCCTGCATCGTGTGTGCCTGCTTTTGCTTAGGCCACTGTTCTCCCTCTTTCCCTCTAATAACACAAAATCTTCCTGTTTCTCATGTGTTTCCTTTTCATCCTTTGTTGTTTATAAAGCAATGGATCACGGCATCACAGAGCCAATTAAAAACAAAACAAAGATGCAAGGAGACAAGGACAGCTGCGGGGGGCAGGGCGCGAGCGGCTCTTGGGCTCCGTATGAGTCCCCGATGGAAACCCTGTGTCCATCTGCTCCTGGCTCAGCGCTGCCGCGGTGTCGGCAAAACCTCCCTGATCCCAAAAAACGCAATTGTAATTAAAGGGGAAAGAGAAAACCAGGACAACGATTTGCAACATTTATGGCAGGAAATGGCTCGTAATAACTAGCCATCCAAGTATTTAAATCAGTAGGGAAAACCCTGAGCTGCCCCCAATAACAAGTATTTATAGCCGGTTTGTGTTAAAATAGTGAGAGTTGAATGCCTCACAATAGGGGATTGTTCAGTGGAGAGTGGAGTTTTGACACAGCCACTTAAAATCTGGAAACACATGCACTACTCTTAAGTCAAACCATGGTCAGCAGGTCAGAGCACGAAAGTGTGCCGAGTTCTGTCCTCAGGACCAGGAAGCAGGTGACAAGGAGACAGGCCACTGCTCCCAGCTATTTCAGGCCAAAGGAGCCACAGGTGCAGCCCTGCGAGGCCAGGACTGCCAATCGGGGGCACCCCCACTTCTCCCAGCCTCCTGGTAGGATGGCACCTCCTGCCCCTTGGAGGTAGGTCTGGCCAGAAGTGAGGACGTGGCACCCAGGAAGATGCTGAGTCAGTGGGAGATGGCCAGATTTTCTCCTTTCCCTCTGCTTCAGCGACCGGCAGGGTTCCAGCGGCCACTCCGCCAGCTGGGGCTGTGGACGAAGGTGCCATGGCAGAGCCCATGGCTGAGCCCGGGCAGAGCCCACGTCAGGGCCCACGGCTGACACAGGACAGGTGTGCAGCGTCTGTGAGAAGGGCGTCTCTGTCCCAGCCCCCCACTCCCCGCCCGACTGAGGACACCGTGGTCGCTCCCTCCCTCAGCAAGGAGAGCCTCCCCCCGCCACTCCTGAGGCCCACGCATTCTCCGTCCCCTGAGCAGGCACCCACAGCCCATCCTCACTTCTCTCCTGCTGTCTCTTGGGACTGGCAGAAAGTGGGTGAAGAGAGAGAGAAGACATTAGGCAAGCGCTTCTTCTGGCCTCCATCTCTTTAAATTCAGTCGCAGTAAGTGACCAGCTGCCTGGCCTGCCCTGCCCACTCCTTCCTTCCCGCTGCTGTTGGCAGCTGAGGCAGGGCCTTAAGGCTGCTGAGCTGACCCCTCCTGCTGGACAGAACCAGAAGGAGACTACTCAAGCAGACACGAAATCCCACGGAACAGATTTCTCCGAGCTTCTGCTTCCTTTTGGTAGTGAAGGAAATCATGAAGTCACACAACTTCCATTTGCGGGGAGTAACAATTACTTGACCTACAGAATTAAGCACGTAACGTGTAGGACTGAAAGTACAAGTTGTTTTCCAGATTATTTGGTATTTTTGGATTGTACTGCTTCTTAGCTCTGAAGAGCTGTGAGGATTGAATGGGTGGATCAACAGAGTATGTTTTTAAAATAAAGACTAACAATTATTTTTCCAAAGCTATTTAAGTTGACTGTTTAAGTTGCAAAGACCATACAGATACTTATATTCTTTAAACAGGCCACATTTTTATGTCATCTCGGCTACAGCTAGAAATCTAAGTAACATACATTTTATCCGACCAAAAACACTTTACACTTATTTCTGAAATTCTACAGGTTTAAGTTAATATGATTTGCAAATTACTTTGTTTAATGAATTATGTATCTTCTCTGTGAAAACCTCTGAGTGACAGATTCCTTTCTCAAGGTTCCTTGAGGTGACTCTCAAGCCACCCTGGGATACTTATTTTTAGTCTCTCTAATCTTGAATGATGAAATATTTGAAAACATCTAATCGCAGCACTGCAGAAAACTTGAAGATGAATTTGCAAAGTCATGTATTTATTTTCTTTAACCCCCAAACTTTCAATTGATGTGTCATGATTTTTCTTTTGGAGAGAAGAAAACCAATTAGTCACATGCTAACCAGAATTTTAGGCTTGAATATGAAAGAATCAGTTTTCAAATCGATCATTAATTTTTTATCAAAGAGTTAATTCTGACACAACCTGGGTGAATCATTTAGGAAGGGATAACAAGAAGCATCTCTACCAGAAATGAAAGAAAATCCATATATTTTTCCTTTGCTGCTTGCTTCAAGAGGCTTATCTTATTGATTCTCATTCTTCTGAATCTAAATTTCTGGGCTTACATCCCAGAGTTTCTTTCCCATCACAGAAGAGACAGTTAGTGCCATTAAGTATTCCAAAATGCCTTTGGACTTCTGAGGCCCAACCTCAGCCCTGAGCAGCCATGCGAAGGAAACTTACTGAGAAACTTAATTAGGTACCATCAGGCCACCCACACCTACTGCCGCTCTGAAGTAAGAGTGCTTAGCTGCACCCATCCACCCATCCAACGATCTTCCATCCACCTATCCAGCCACCCATCCACTCACCCACCCACCCATCCACTCACCCACCCACCCATCCACTCACCCGTCCACCCATCCAGCCACCCACCCATCCACTCACCCACCCACCCATCCAGCCACACATCCACCCACCCACCCACCCATCCACTTACCCACCCACCCATCCACTCACCCGTCCACCCATCCAGCCACCCATCCACCCACTCACCCACCCCCACACACACCCATCCATCCATCCACCGATCCATCCATTTATTTCTCTATTTTTTTTAGCATGTTTTGTAAAGATTGTCAGTCTCTGTGCCAAGCACTAAAGACACAAATGTGATTAAGACATAACTGGTGCCCTCATGGAGCACGCATTTAGTAGAGGAAACACAAACAAATAAATGATATAACGCACCCTGGTGATATCTGGATGTCTTGTCTGAGTCCTTCCAGCATACTCTTGGAATACATACTGGTCTCTGCTTTTGCCCACCCACTATCTGAAATCCTTACATTATGAGTCTCAAGAGGAGGGAAAGCCCTCCTCCCATGAAGGAGGTTAACACGCCAGATAGTTCCTTTCCCTTGCCCCTTGCAGTTAGGTGTGCACACACGACACAGGCTCCTCCCATCGGCCACCTCCACCACTTACTTGATGTGGGAGCAGTGTGGTGTGGTGATCGGTGCAAGAGGCAGCGTCGGTGGGGAGAGCAGTAGCTGCAGCGACTCAGCAAACCTGCTCAGTACTTCTCCCGGCTGCACAGCCCAAGCACACATCCTCAGCACCCACCAGTGATTCTGTGGGCTACAGATTATCCTTCTAACCAATTTATTTTCTGTTTAAATCAGTTAGCTATCTAAATTTTAAAATGCATTGGCAAGGCAGTTTTTGTATATTTTATTTTTGGGGTTAACTTGTTTTTTTTTGTTGTTGTTGTTGAAGGTAAATGACCCAAGTGTGCTGTGACAGTTTTTAGAATGCAGATTAATCAGGGTTCTTCTAGGGACTCATTTGGTGCCCTTTTTCTTAAGGCTTTAACGGCTATAACCATGACATTTTTATCAGAAGCATACACAGTCTGTTTTTCTTTAAACTGTTATTTAGAAATAATTTCAAACTTATTTCTAAGTTGCAAAAATAGCACAAACCCAGAGAACTCCAATATACCCCCCAGACACCCAGATCCACCAACTTTTAATGTTTTGCCATATTTGTTATAATATTCTATCTATCCATCTATCTATCCCTTTTTCATTGATCTATTTTCTAAACATTAGAGAGTAGATTATATATTTGATATTCCTTAAACATTTAATACTCCCACATAAATTTCCTAAGAACAAGGATATTCACTTATGTAACCACCTTAAGTGCAGTTATCAAGTCCCAGAAATTTAACATTGATAAAAAAACTAACAGCCTATGCCCCAATTTTTTCATGTGTCCCAGTAATATCCTTTGGGGCATTTTTCTCTTCAATTATTAGATCCAATCTGAGATCAGGTTTTATCTTCAGATGTTATGGCTTCTTTGAACTCCCTCTTACACTCTGGAAATGCCCATAGCACATAAGCCTTCCCATCTCAGCCACGCCCAAGCACACAACTCAGCGGATTCATCACACTTAAGTGTGCAACCCTCACCACCAGCCGTTGTCAGAATGTTCACAAATAGAAACCCTGCTCACGGCGCTCATTAACTCTCCCTTCTTCTTTCTGGTGATCTGTGTCCTACTTGCTGTCTCTATGAATTTGCATATTCCAGCTATTTCATGTGGTTGGAGTCATACAATATCTATCCCTTTGCCTCTGGCTTATTTCACTCAGAATGACGTCCTGAAGGCTCAAACATATTGTTGCATGTATTAGAACTTCATGCTGTTTTATGGTGGAAAAACATTCCATTGCACGGATACACATTTTGTTTACTCACTCATCTATTGATGGACACTTCGGCTTTCCACCTTTTGTCTATAGTGAATAATGTTTCTATTGATGCTGCTGTACACGTATTTGCCCAAGTTCCTACTTTCAATTCTTTGGGGTATATACAAAGTATTGGGATTGCTGAATCATATGGTAATTCTTTGTTTAACTTTTTGAGGAACCGTCAAACTTTTTCCACAGTGATTGTACCATTTTTCATTCTTACTAATGATGTACTGAAGATTCATTTTCTCTACATCCTTGCCAGCACTTGCTACCTTCAATTTTTACAATAACAGCTATTCTATTGAGTGTAAGATGGTGTCTCATTGTGGTTTTGATTTGCATTTCCCTAAAGGCTAATGATGTTGAGCATCTTTCCACATGCTTATTGGCCATTTGCATATCTTCTCTGGAGAAATGTCTTCATTTACTTTGTCCATCTTGGTAGTGAACACTTTGAATTACTTTCCATTTCTTTCTGTGAATACCTTTTGAATATTCTTTGTTAGTACCATGGGGCTTAAATTTAACATCCTGCGTCTGTAACAATCCTGTTGGGTTTTACACCAACTTAACTTCACTAGCACACACACACTATGTTCCTACATCCCCTCAATCCCCCCGTCCTTATGTAGTTCTTGCCAAAAATGACATATTTATACTTTTATTTATAAGTCCAAAACCATCAAGTTATCATCACTTTTTATGTATTTGCATTTTAGATCCTGTAAGAAATAAAAAGTGGGGCTGCAAACCAAAAATAAGTAGTTCTGACATTCAGATTTACCCATGTCTTACCTTATTAGGAGATTTTTATTTCTTCCTGTGACCTTAATCTACTATCTAGTGCTCTTTCCTTTCAGCCTGAAGAATGACCATCACCATTTCTGGCAGTGCTTGTCTAGAAGTGATGCACTCCCCAAAAAAGCTTTTGTTTACTTTAGAATGTCTTACTCTCAACCTCATTAAGACAGTTGGGTAGCAGTATTTTGTTTGCAACACTTAAATATGTCTTCCTACTGCATTCTTGTCTCCATGGTTTCCTGTGCAAAATCAGCATTTAATCTCATTGAGGCCCCCTTGCACATGGCACAGTGCTTCTCTCTTGCGACTTTCAGAATTTTCTATCTTTGTCATTACCTAATATGATTGTCTTATGTGTTGGTGTGGATCTATTTTGGCTTATCCTGTTTGGATTTCATAGAACTTGGATGGGAAGTTTTCAGCCATTATTTCTTTGATTATTCTTTCTGCCTTTTTCTCTTTCTTCTCTTTTGGGAAGTCTCACAGTGTGTACATCGGTGTGATTGAGAGTGTCCCACAGGTTCCTCAGGCCCGTCACTTTTCTTCACTCTTTTCTCTTCCTGCTCTTCAAACTGAAAACATTTCTATTATTTTATCTTCAACTTCACTGATTCTTCTGCCAACTCCAATATATGAAACAGTTCTAGGGATTTTTTTTTCTCTTCCATTCTATGTAGTTTCTGGCATGATTTCTATGTCTTAATCAGCTTTCTATTCCTGTTCACCTATTGATTTCCTGATTTCTTTTAGCTCTTTGACATATTTAGAACCATTTTATAAAAATGTCTTTGTCTGGTGTTCTACTTTTCTAGCTGGTGGAATGCAACACACCAGAGATAGACTGGCTTTTAATAAAAGGGGATTTATTTCTTTATTTCTTCAGAGGAAAGGCAACTAACTTTCCACTGAGGTTCTTTCCTATGCAGGAAGGCAGAGGGTAGTCTCTGCTGGCCTTCTCTCCAGGCCTCTGGGTTCCAATAACCTTCCCCAGGATGATTCCTTTCTGCATCTCCAAAGGCCCGGGATGAGCTGCGAGTGCTGAGATGAGGTATGCTGAGCTGCTTGGGCTGTGCTACGTTGAGTCTCTCATTTAAGCACCAGCTGATTAAGTCAAACATCATTCATTGCAGCAGGCACGCCTCCTAGCCAACTGCAGATGTAATCAGCAGCAGATGAGGTTCACGTACCATTGGCTCATGTCCACAGCAACAGAACTAGGTGCCTTCACCTGGCCAAGTTGACACCTGAACCTTACTACCACATCTGGTATGTCCAAGTTCTTTTGTTCCTCTTTGATGATTGCTAACTATTTATCCTGCTCATTTGCACAAGCCATTGTTTAATGTTTCTTTGTATGTTTTGTATGTTGGAACCTGGACATTTTTATATTTTAATGTATTATCTATGGAACTAGACACTGAGGTGTTGGTTCCTTTTGCTTGTATCCAGTGTTATAACAGAGATTTCTTTGAATCCAATGAGTTTTTAAAAAAGAAGAAATAAAAGGGAAAAAAAGGAAAAGAAAAAAGAATTCTCCTTTCTCAGTCTTTGCAGATTTTTTTTTTGGTACAATTTTTTTTTTTTTTGTACAGATTTTTTTGCAGACCTGTACAAATGCTTTCCTTTACAGGTTAACTATCCTAACAATAAGTTCAGAAAACATCCTGAGGCAAAAGCACAGGGTCTCCCCAGTATTTTCTTCATATGCATCTTGTTCTGGGCATTCACACATGGCCCTAGAAATGCCCATTTACATAGATCTGAATCTCCCCTTTCTGGAAAAAGTGCTCCCTTATGGTCCTGGGCCCTGTGTTGTATGTCCCACAGACGGAGAACCTGTGCCCTGGGCAGCTGCAACGTGCCTGCTCTCCCACAGAATTCTGCTGGAGAGTCCCATTCGCTGTCTTCCCTGTGCAGGGAGAGTTCTGAGTTGGTGAACCTGTGATGTGTCTCCCAGCCACCAGCTGACAGATTGACCTAGATGCACATACCCTAAGATGTGTCTCCCAGAAGCAGGGCCAGGGACCTGCCTGGGACCAAGGACCAACCCTGCTCCGAGTGGGCGTGGGGGGTGGGCGAGCCCTGGTGCCGCAGGTCCTACCAGTTTTAAGTGCCTTTTTGTTGATTCAATGCTTGCCCCATGACTGCAGCCTTTTAACTGTTTTCTGGAGCTTTGGGAAAGGTGATTCTACCCGTTCTTGCTTGTTGTGTAAAACCTCTGTGAAGGAAGGGAGCCCGGGAGTGGCTCCCTCTGCCATCCTGATGACTGGAAGTCCTGTCCACAGGCTCCTAAACTGAACAATCCTGTCAATCAAAGGTAGTCATTAATCTCCAAGAAGAGTGGTTGATTTACTGTTGATTTTAGACACTTTCTTGAGCGATCAATTTGATACTCTTAAGGGAGGGGCACACTAAAATTATTTTTCGAAGTCCATTTTAGGTAACACTGCTCAGAAATGTCTCTAGAATTCCAATTTCACCTGCTGTGGAAGTTCAGAAAGTTCTCCTCACTTTAGATGCATAACATCCATTGCTACTGGTTATCTTCACTTCTATGACACTTGAGGAGAGAAATACTGGGAATATAGGTTTATTAGAAGGAGAAAATAAATCATGAGTCCATACTAATATTTATAATTAAATTTTAAGATGATAGTGTTTTGACCTAATAAATATCATTTCTCAGTTGTCTGTCATCTCATATGCTGATATCAGCTCCTAATTACATCAATATAACTATTTATTTTATCCTGGAATACACTTAAAATTTCAATATAACAACACTAATATTACTAGTAACAATTAGATACTGAATGCAGCTTAAGATTCCTTTGGAGATCCTTTTGCCTTTAGTATATATCCCATTAAAAATATAAAATACATTCCTAAAGTAAAAAATTTGAAAATGTTTAGTTACATAGCTCACTACTATAGCAAAGTTGATATTTGTAATAACTTTTCACTTGATATTTTGAGAACGCACAGTCTTGATAGTGAAATGGTATTTAAAATAGTGTTTAGTAGTTAGAATTCAAGTAACTCTGGTATCTGTATTTATAGTTTTTTCCTTCTTTGCTTTAATTTTAAATTGGTTTATGAAACATATTGTACAAATAGGCTTTACAATGATTACTTAGATATTTTATTTAAAAATGCTTATGGATAAGCTAAGATACATATTTTAGGTGGTTAAGATTTTCATATGTTAATTGTAAGATTATTTGTATCTTTATGCTTACGTGAAATCAGGACAATCTTTAGTAACGTAGGTCATTACTATAGCAATGCAGATATTTATAAGAACTTTCTACTTGATATTTTGAGAACATTCACAGTTTTGACAGCTGATCAAATGGTATTTAAGTTAGTGTTCAATATTTAAAATTTAAGAACTTTGCTATCTGAATTTATAGAGTTTTTACTTGTTTCCTTAATTTTAAATTGGTTTATGAAACTTACTGCACAAACACAGGTTTTACAATGATTATTTGGATACTTTACTTAAATATGCCTATGGTTAAGCTAACTAAAATATCCAATTTTGGTGGTTCTAAGTGTCTTTTTAGATAAAAACATTTAAAAAATACAATGAAAATATCAAATCTTAAAAAGCAACGAAGGTCATGTCTCAGTGTGGTTATCCCATCAACTTGTTATTTGTATGAACCTATTAGTTTTCTTCCATTTATTTCAATATATGGGCATTTCTTTTCTTTATTTTTGATTTGATATTGGTTTTTAATTGTGTAAAGCATTTATATGATTCCACAGCAAAAATAATCAGTCTTCAAAGAAGTCTTAATTCCATCTCTGTCCCCTCTGCCTTGTCCCTTTCTCTCCATGTTGATTCACAATTGAATTAGTTTTCACTTAATTTTTCTAGCGAATTTTTAAAATATAAGTAAAATATATCCATACAAATCTATTAATGTTACCTCCTTTCTCAGCTATATACATACCCTGCACCTTGCTTTTTCACTTCGTGGTACATTTGGGGGTTATTCCATGCCATTTCAGAAAATCACCTGCCCGCCTCTTTACAGTTGTACGATATCCTAATTTCTGGAAGTGCCAGGGTCTGTTCAGCAAGTCCTCTATTTGGGGGCTTTGGGTTGTTTTTCATCGTCTGCTATTATACATACGACCACAAGGACTATCCTTGTATATATGCCATTTTAAAATTTTTACCTGTGTACCTTTGGGGTAGATTTCAGGAAATGGGATTGCTGAAAGAATAAATGCATATATATATTGTGCTATAATTTTATATTTTCAAAGATTACCTTTTAGTTCTTGTCCATGTATATCTTTAACGCACATACTTTCACTCAAATTTATGAAGACTTTTATATTTTATATTTACACTTAATATAATAAATGTTTAAGTTTCCATGCTTTCATAATCATTTTGTCACCCTATAATTGTTCATCACGCCTACAGATACTTCTAGGTGTCTCTTAGGTAGTGTGTTGTGGATGCGCACACGCGGGTAAGCATTTCTGGTGTCAGGCAGCATGTTTGTGAGTGTGCACACCCGTGTAAACGTTTCTGGTGTCAGGCAGCGTGTTTGTGCTTGTGCACATGTGTGTAAACCTTTCTGGGTGTCTCAGGCAGTGCCATGTGTGCACATGCAGGTAAACGTTTCTGGTGTCTCAGGCAGTGTGTTCGTGCGGGTGCACACGTGTGTAAACATTTCTGGTGTCAGGCAGCGCGATCAGTAATAACCTTTCTTCTGTTCCTTAGCACACGTGTGCACGCTTCTCGCTGTTTGATTTTGTGCCTGCACTGCTCGTGGTGACTGGCTGTGGTCAAGCTGGCCTGTCCTGTGTCCAGCAAGTGCTGTCACAGCGTGTTCCGGCCACACACAACTGAGCAGTGCGGTGGACTCGCTCGGCCCGGGAGCTCCTGGGAGTCCGCGGGTCACACGGCAGGAGGCTGAGCCTGTGTCACGTGCCTGCCCCGGCCACTGCCCCTGCCCGTGGGCGCCAGGCCGAGGAGGACGCCCTGCTCCGTGGGGCTGGCGCCCAGCTCCGGGCCGGCTCTCACCCATGGGGGCCCCCGCGCTCCCCTCCCCGCCCCCGGCACCTCGAGGCCGAGCTTAAATGTAAAAGTTACTGAAAACTGTACGTGTGGAAGTTCTCCTTGGTTTGATGCAACGACCTCTGTGCAGCTACGGCGGTAAACTTGGCCAAATTCTCTGTCTCCTTCCACGTCAGATAGCAAGAATCCTAAAATTCAAAAATGGAATTGTAGGAATTAACCGTAAGTGAGTATAAAGGGTATTTTAGCTATTGAACTATTGTTTCCTTAAAAATAATTTTCCAACTGTAATTTTCACTTTGGGAGATCTAATTTATATTTCTTCATCTAGCCCAGAACCCTTACGGCTTTTTGTGGAAAGCGTAGAAATGGCCCTTGGTTAGAGCGGTCGAAAAGCGCTCGGCTGCCCCCGCGGTGGTCCAGGTCCCCAGGAGGCCTCACCTTCCCTGCGCGTTTGTGTTAGAAATGCCTACGCATGTAACAACCCATGGTTTTCCCTTAAAATACATACTGTACAAATACAGAAGTAAACGTATTTTATTGTAATTGCTAGAATCACACTTCAAGGGTAGAATGATTCAAAATCATTAACGTTGTCATAAAAGCCAAGACAAATGCATCTGTCTCCGATGGAGAAACCGTGAAAACCATGGTAAAGAGGGTATGAGAGCCACTTACGGTTATTTACCATGCAATCGCCTGGGAAACGTGAGCAGAAAAGGGAACAAAAAGAACATAAATGGACGAGAAAATAAGTGACAGAAGAGTGCCTCGCTTTTCCCTGGAAGGGGAGCCCCCAGGACCCGAAGCCAGAGACCCCGAGGGAGCGGCCAGAGGACCAGGGGGCGGCTGGGGGGCGGGCGGTTCTGCGGGGCCTTTGTCACTCGGACCCAGAACCACAGCAGGCGGCACCTGGGGGCTCAGAGCAGCGCAGGGTCAGCCAAGGGCCGGGGCAGGTCAGGAGAGTGCCGCCCCCCCCCTCCCCCGCGCCGCTGCCCCCTGGGGTGACGGCCTGGGGCTGGACTCGCCCTGGCCAGGGCCACTGTGATGCTGCCATGCGGCTTGTGGTCAGTAAGCCCACGTGGACCCCTTGCGGCTGCCGGTACAGACGACACCAGCACAGACAGATGGGGCTCAAGGTCCGCCGTGCTCTTTAGATACCTCGCAGCAGCCCCTGGTTTGGTCAACCTCCACTTTCAATGGACTCTGCTAAATAACTTTCGGCTGTTTCTAAAAGTCAAATTCACCCGTATAGACCAAAGATTTACTACCCTAGAAAATACTAAGAAAAATGTTCTATGGGTTTTGATATTAATCTCTGAAAGGAGTCCCAAAGCTATTCTGAAATGCCAGCATTGCTGGAACAAATGAGAGATTTCCCAAGGTGATTACTTTGAAATAGACAACTCTAATTTGAGATGTAGATGTATGTATTTGTATTTGTGAGTTCGAGAATCTTAGTAAAAATATCAGTGGTTTTACTTTAAACTGCCTCAACTCTTGATTCTATCCCTCTCACTCCAGAAAAAAGAGGATTTTCCCCAATTAATCCTCACCACCTCAGTAAATGTCAACCCTACTAATTGGCCAGTCCAAAAATCTTGGAGCCATCTGTGACTCCTTTTATTTTTCATATCCAATCTAATAACAAATCTGACTAGGGCAATATATAGCACCTTAGACGTTAGAAAACGCTCCTATCTAAATTCTGTTAAAATATAATTTTTAAGGCAGAATCAAGCTGATGGAAAGTAAAGTAATTATTTGCAGGATATTAATGAAAAGAGTGCACTAATCCTTGTGTCAGGTGTGTGTGCCAGTTTGAAGTTATGATGTACCCCAGAAAAGTCATGTTTCAATGGCCCAATCTTGTGGGGGCAGCCATTTCTTCTAATCCTGATTCAATACTGTTGGGCAAGAACTCTTGATTAGATTATCTTCACAGAGATGTTACACGCCCAATTGCATGTGTGACCTTTTGATTAGATAGAGATGTGACTTCACCATTCCCAGTGGGTCTTCATTAGTTTACTAGAGTCCTTTAAAAGAGGAAACATTGTGGAGAAATATCAGAAATGACAGAGCCAACAGAGACACTTGGAGAATGTTTGCTTCAGAGATCAGAGAAACAGATGTTTGGAGATGCTTGGAGCCCAGCAAATGTCACCATGAGATGGTAAGGAAGCCAGAACCTGGAGAGAGCCAAGGGAAGCCATGAGATGGAAGCCAGAACCTGGAGAAGCAAAGTGAGGAACCCCCACAGGAACAGAGGCTGAAAGCAACAGAACCCAGGAGCAAGGGACCAGCAGATGCAGCCATGGGACCACCAGCTGACAGAGGGGTTCCTGACCCATTGGCCTTCCTTGAATCTTTTCCTGGATGCCTTACTTTGGACATTTTTATAGGCTTAGAACTGTAAATTTGTAGCTTATAAAATTCCCTTTTGAAAAGCCTTTCCAGTTTTGGTATATTGCATTCTGGCAGCTTGTGAACTAACAAGTGTGCTCCTGGCTAAGTGCCTTTACTGCTGGCATGGGACCCTAGGAGCCACAGAGGGGAGCCAAGAGGAGTCTGAATGGTGGCTGACGATGGAGACCAGGCCGGGCAGCGCTCTGTCCCTTTGTGGGCCTGGTCTGGACCAAGGAGGGACACAAGGACCCTTTTACGAACCCCCTAGTACAAGCTCACGAGTAGGCGGCCTGGGATTGGAATCTGCCCAATATGGATTTTTGCCGGTGTCCTCTCCACCCCACCAGCTGAAGTTCTCATCCCTTTTTTAACTATGCCAACCCGCTTGGGTGCTCCCCAGTCCTAAATTCAAGCCTGCCTCTTTCCTTGATCCACAAGCATACATCAGCTGCCACGAGGCATCTCCGATTGATGTCCAATGGGCAAACCCACATCCCCAAGTGTCTGTCTTCTCCCCAGCCTGAGCCAAACTGCTCTAGCCCAGACCCCCCACTGGTGGGGGCACCGGCCCCTGCAGAGGCTCATACTCCATTTTCTTCCCGCCTGGTGCAATGGAGGAACTGATTTTTAATTTTTAAGTTTAACTTATATGGCTACATATTGAATAGAGCAGATGTAGGCCACTAGACTTTTAAAATTTAGTTTATATTTTAATTGTGGCAAAATAAATGCAACATAAAATCATTTGACCACTTTAGGGGACGGTTTCTGATATTGAGTACATTGACAGTACTGTACCTTTCACCTCTATTTCCACCATCTTAAACCAAAACTCGTAGTCATTTAACAATATTCCACTCCCCAGGTAACTGCTACTTGGCTTTGTGTCTCTAGGGACTTGCTTATTAGAAGTGTTTCATATAGGAGAGACCACACAATATTTGTGCTTTTGTGTCTGGCTTATTTCACCTGACATGTCTTCAAGGCTCACGCTCGTAGCCTGTGCCAGCACCTCTCTTCCTTTTACAGCCAAATAACATTCTGCGGAATGGCTAGACCCCACTTTATCCGCTCATTGGCTGGTGGACATGGGGGCTGCGTCCAGCTTTGGTGATTATGAATACTGCTGTGATGGACATCGGTGCTTTCAGTCCTTTGGGGTATGCGTCTGCAAGTGGGATTGCGAGGTCATGTGGTAATTTTTTATTTAATTTTCTGAGGACTGTTTTCCACAGTGGCTGCACCATTTTACAGCAATGTACAAGGGTTCCTATTTCTCAACATCTTTGCCGACACTTGCTATTTTCATTTTTAAAAAAATGATAGCCATTCTAGATGGCAGTAAATGGTATCTCATTGTAGATTTAATTTGCATATCTCTAACAGCTAATGATGTTGAGCATCTTTTCCTATGTTTATTGGCCATTTAAATATCATCTTTGGAGGAAAGTCTAGTCAAATCCTTGGCCCATTTTTAAATTGGGTTAAACAATCCTTTTTGATGTTGAGTTTATTATACCAGATATTAAATCCTTATCAGATATATTGTTTCCAATTACTTTCTCCCATTCTGTAGGTTGTTTTTTCACTTTCTGGGTACTGTTCTTTGAACCACAGCAATTTTTAATTTTGATGAAGTCTCATTCATCAATTTTTTCTTTTGTTGCTTGTACTTTTGGTATAACATCTAAAATTTCATTTATTACTACAAAGTCCTGAAGATAGTTCCATCTTTTCTTGTAAAAGTTTTATAGCATTAGTTCTTATATTTAGGTCTTTGATCTATTTTGAAATAATTCCTGCATATCGTCCATATTCGTTCTTTTGATTATGAATTTCCAGCTGCCCCAGCACCAGTGTTTGAGAAGACTGTTCTTTCCTCATTGAATGGACATTACACTCCGTCAACAATCAACGGGCTATAGGTGCAGGGGTTCATCTCTGAACTCTCAACTCTATTTCACGGGTCTGTACATCTACCTTTATGCCACCACCACATAGTACATTTTGAAATCGGGAAATGTGAGTCCTCCAACTTTGTTTTCAGGTTTGTGTTAGCTATTTTGAGCCCCTGGAAAGTCCACATGAATTTGAGATTTGTTTTTTCTATTTCAGCAGAAAGAGTGCTGGAATTTTGGTAGGAAATGCATTGAATTTATGGATTATTTTAGGCAGAACTGACATAAAATAAATATTCCATTTATTTAGATCTTCTTTAATTTCTTTCAGCAATGTTTTGTAGTTAACAGCATACAAATCTTTCACCTCCTTGGTTAAATTCATTCCTAGGTATTTTATTCTTTGAGGTGTTATTGTAAATGACTGTTTTCTTCATTACCTTTTTGATTCTTCATTACTGATGTACAGAAACCCAGTGACTTCTGCATGTTTACCTAGTATCCTGCCACTCTGCTGAATTTGTCTATTACTTCTAGTAGTTTTCTTGTGAATGCATTGGGTTTTTCTCTCTATAGGATAATGATATCTGCAAATAAGGGTGATTTGACTTATTCTTTTCCAATTTGGATGCCTTTTATTTTTTTTCTTACCTAATTGCTTTGATTAAAAATTCTAATACAATGTTGAATAACAATGGTGACAGCAGGTATCCTTGTCTTGCTCCTGATCTTAGGAAGGAGAGCTTTCAGTAAAGCTAGATGAAATGAACATATTCTTAGAAACATACAAATTACCTAGTCCAATGCAAAAAGAAATAGAAAATCTCAACAGACCTATAAGAAAATGAAGAGATTGAATCTGTAATCAAAAAATTCCCAACAAAGTAAAGTCTGGGATCAGATGGTTTCAATGCTGAATTCCATCAAACATTTAAAGAAGATTTAACACCAATCTTTCTCAAACTCTTCCCAAAAAATAGAAAAGAAAGTCTTACTTTCTAACTCATTCTATGAGGCCAGCATTACTCTGATACCAAAGCCAGATAAAGATAGCACAAAGAGAATTACAAACCAATATTCCTTATGAATATAGATGCAAAACTCCTCAGCAAAATATTGGCAAACTGAATCCAATGGTATTATTAAAGGATTGTACACATTGACCAAGTGATTTATTCCCCACTTGGCAGTTCAATATAAGAAAGTCAATCAATACAATTCACCACATTACAGAACGAAGGGGAAAACCCACATGATCATCGCAATTGATGCAGAAAAGGCATTTGATAAAACCCAGAGTCCTTTTATGATAAAACCCCGAGAAAACTAGGAATAGAAGGGAACTTTCTCAACATGATAAAGGACATTTATGAAAAGGTCACAGAAAATATCATACTCACTGGTGATAGACTGGAAGCTTTCCCCTAAGATCAGGAACTAGAGAAGTAGATTTTAAAGTTCATTTTAGCCCAGTGCAAGTGACCACCTCGGTTTCCTTGAATTATTAAAGGCTGACTCTCTCTCTCTCTCTCTTTCTCTGTTTGACACTAATCACTTTACAATCTCTTTCTCCTTTAAATATGTCTAAGATGGAGAAAAGAAAGAGAAGACATAATTGTAATGATAAAATTTTTAAAATAGTAGAAGATGGAGGCTAGTGAGAAGCAACATCAATGTGGAGTTTTGATTATTTCAAAGTGAGTTTTAAACCAAAGAATGAATGGTGAGTTTTGTACTTTGGTAAGATAACAGTTCTAAGTGAAAAAGAATTTGAGAGAGCAAAGTTAGTAATAGATATTTATCGAAGTCATTTAACAGAATTAATCAGCATCTGTGAAGAAGATGATGATGACAGCAGTAATGATTTCTAACGTTTATTGAGTATTTACTGAGTGCTCAGCACTATTCTGTGTGCTTTACATGCATTTAACTTCACAGCAAAACTTATTTCACTGATGAAAGACTCAAGGGGTTAAGGTGACTTTTCTAAGGTTGTAGACGCTGTGATCTAGAGTTAATGGCTTAGAAGGGAAGATGGTCATTTAACAATAAGTTGCAACATGATTCATTTTGGAATAGCAAAGTATCAGGGCTATGCAAGAGGAAAACAATTTAGGAGGTGTATTAGTTTGCTATTGCTTTGTAACAAATTACCCCCAAATATAGTGGCTTACGAAAAGAAACATTACCCCTTGTTTTGTTAGCCAGGGACTTGGGAGCAGCTAAGCTAGCTCACATTCTCTCATGAGGGCTCTGAAAACATCAGTCACCAGGAGGCAAGCGAAGGATGCACACAGAATTAACAGAACCTGATGATTCTATGGGTGTGGAGGTGGGGAAAATTGGAGAATTAAAAATGGCCCCAGTCTAGCTCGCACCCCTGGGCAGAAAGCAGAACTTCAAAATCAGGAGAAAGAAACGTTTCTTTGGGATTCCCCTCTTATTCCTTATTGCCCCTACCAATTGGCTTTTTGAACACTTCTTTCTTTCTTTAGCTCTCATCATATCTGAAGGTTGTCCCATTCTCAGTTCACATGGTGTCCTTTCCTCTGGGGAACATTAAGCCATCTGACATTGAATGCCTTCAACTCTCAAACTCACCATCTTAAAATACCGTACTTCAGTGATTCTAAGACACTTTATTTCATATTTAGCCCAGTATATCTGAAATTGGGATGTATGTTCCAATCCATCATACCATAGGCACTGTGGAATATGGCTCATTAGTGACTTCTCACATATTTTATACTTTCCTTTTTAAACAAAGGCTGGGCTGTCTATTGGAGCCTTGTGTCTTGGGAGAGTCAAAGTTTGATTCCTTTATTTCAGTCTGCATTCCACGCAGCCCAGATTTTAATGGCCCCCTGGTCCATCATGGCACTTGATTCTTGAGAATACAAGAGGAGAGGCAAATAGGAGTGACTCAGATGTCATGGTTGATTTACATTTTTCTGAACTACACCTGAGTCGCCAGCAGTTCCGATGGTGTTGGCAGGCTCCCCTTCTTGGTAGGTAGGTGAGCGTGCATCTGAGACGCTGTGGGTTTCTCGAGCCTCAGGTGCTGCTGGGCAGGAGACTGGCCCGTTCTGGGGAAGGAAGCACGCTTCTGGCCATGGACGTCTTACCCTGGCATGAGGCAACTTCTATATCCTACAAAGTGGAGGCACCTCGTCTGATTAAACAGGAGCACAGCCGGGATGCAAACCTAAAGAGTCACTTAGACGGGAGAGAACGTGACTGGGTTTTCACGAACTTGAAAAGCGTGCAACAACCTCTTCTGCAGGATTTTTGTCTTTTTATTTTCCCAAAACATTAAATACTTCTGGCTGAAAAAACTTTCTTTTAAAACTGGAAGTCTCTGCTACAGTTCCTTAGGCTTCTTGAACCTATCACCAAGGTTTGTGATGACACAAATCTTGCGTGTGGCAGGTTACTCTGTCAGATACTTTCCTGCAACAAGACTTTCTGCAAGTCTTATATAAATGAAATTCTGATATTCTTATATTTATTAAATGTCTCCTAACTGGGTGTGGACAATCATTGCAGGGCTCTAGTGTGCTGACCTGGGATTTTACGGGGTCCCCCAGCTCCTCTCTACCTCTTGCTTCCTTCCTCGCCCCATGAACTGTACCTTCTGCTCTGCATTTCCGATCTCTCCCTTGGCTTCCTGAAGACTTGTGATGAGTCCTCCCTCGTACTCCGTGGGCAAACGAGACCCCTCCCTGACCCTGGGACTGCAGCCACAGAGGTCTAAGGGTCCTTCCCGCTGGCTCCCTGACCTCTCATTCTCCACGCGACGTCTGACCCGGTGGTCTCCAGGTTCTTCTGCCCGGGCTACCCAAAGCTGCTCCTCTCCCCTGGCCCTCTGGGCTTCCGGCTTCCCCAAGGGCCTTTCCAGCTCAGCGCCCTCTTCTCCTCCGGATTTCCCTAAGTGGAAGGCGGTCGTGTGGCCACCTGCTCCCCTGCCCCAACCTCGGTGTCCTCAGGGCCTCCCCGGCCAGGCCTCAGTCAGCTCTCCAGTGGGCTGTGACCCCCGCGCCAGCACCCACAGCCTCCATGCTCCCGGGGGCCACCCTCCCACACTGGACGTCCTCCAGCCAGGATGGGTCTGCGACCTCGGTGACTCCTCAGCATCCTCGTGCAGTGACCGTGCGACGGCTCAGTCCCCACCCGGAGCCAGGTCCTGACCCTGCGCCCTCCACTGTCCCCCCGTCAGCCATGACCACTGTGCCCCATTTTCACTCTGCAAGTCCCACAGCTGCTGGTCCTGTCCTGCTCGTCTGTCCTGCCACTGTCCTCACTCAGCGGCCAGAGCTGCTGGGGAAGCCCCCGAGGTGGAGTGTGGAGACGGTGTGACATTCAGGGCTCGTGCACGTTTTGAGGAGAACTTCCTGGGTCTTGTCCAGAAGCTGCGCAGAACTGGACTGGCTGCCCGGCTGTCTGCTCCTGCACTCGTTCCCCTGGCCACCTGTCCCCCTGACCCCTCGTCCCCCTGGCCACCTGTCCCCCTGACCCCTCATCCCCCTGGCCGCCTGTCCCCCAAACCCTCGCCCCCATGGCCGTCTGTCCCCCTGACCCCTCATCCCCCTGGCCGCCTGTCCCCTGACCCCTCGACCCCCTGGCTGCCTGTCCCCCCTCAGGCATGTCACTGCCCCTCAAGCCTCCCCCTGGCTCCCTGGGACAGCGCAGCCCCTTCCCCTGTGCTCCAGCCACATCCTCTGTTCCCACCTCCTCAGGCACCTTTGTGTCCACCTTCTGTTAGGGATGTTTTCGTATTTGCAGCTCATTGTCGAACTGAGAATGGATATTACTCATTTTTTTATCCCCCAGTGTTTTGGCCATATGTGCTAAAAAATGTCTGTTGAAGAAAATATGTTAATTAAGTAAAGATCATAAACTTATCTTAAGCTTTAAATTGTAGCAGGATATTTATCCTACTTTCTTTATCCAAAAAGCTTTGCATGGTGACCACACCCCAAATCTTGGTATCGCTTATGTTATCTATTTCATTAACGCTTTTCTTTTTAGTCATGTATGAAAGGAAAAGTCGTGTAATTGACCAAACATGGAATTCATCCACTCCTTAAAATGTAATGCTCCAGGGTTGATGTGACTCTGCGCGCTGATGGCACATCATCTCCAGTCGTGTTTTTACCTTTTAAAAGGGGGCAGGCAAGCGGGGACGGTGTGCCTCCAAACGTGCATTTAGGGGCACAGCGGGAGGCTGGGTCACAAGGACACACAAGCAGAGGCAGCTGAGGGAGGGACGGCGGTGGCCCCCGGGGCAGCAGTGGATCTGGAATGGAAGGGACAGGTTTCTACTTCCTGTGCTGGCCGGTGCCATAGGTTTCCATCACGAAGGCATGAGAGATAAGAGAAGGGAAGACACAGCCGGGGTCTCAGCCCTGTACTGCCTCGTGGGCCAGGCCTGAGGTCGTCCTGGGAACTGGAGACAGGAAAAGGCAGCCTTGCCCACAGGTTCACCGGGGGGCAGGGGCTGCAGCGTCCAGGACCCCCGGCCCCCGCCCATGTCCCTGCAGGCCCCGGGCTGTCATGGTGGCTCACAGACCGGCCATCTCGGCGCTTGGGGAGTGGGCGGGGCGGGCAGGGGACAGCTGGTAGAGCCACCCCCTGGGGGGCCCTGGAGCTGGCCTGGGGGGCGAGGGAGGCGGCCCCGCAAGCTCGGCTCAAAGGTCAGGGATCTGCCTTTAGGACGAAGCCCAGAGCGGGCTCCGAGGGCGCAGGCCACAAGGCTTCATGTGCGGGCTTCTCTGCGACCTTCGTGCAGCCCCAGAGCCCACTGGGAAGCTGGTGGGGGCTGTAGGGTCACTAGGGGGTTGGCGGCGGGGGCTGTAAGATCACTATGGGGTTGGCGGGGGCTGTAGGGTCACTGGGGTCCAGCGGGCAGCCTTGGACACTACTGCACCCTGAACAGCCGTGGGCTCTTCCTGGGCACCTGCCCCCTGCAGAGACGTCCTAAGCAGACCCGTTTCAAGGATGCATGTCTCAGCCCCAGGGACCCTGTACCCGCCCATCTCCATGGGTGAGGGGAGCTGCCACTGGGCTGGGGGCTGCAGCCCGCCGTGCAGGGTTTTCACGGCCCCGGAGCAGGGGTTCTGGGACTGCTTCCCATGCCCTCTGGGCAGGTCACGGAGCAGGACTGCACTTTGTCCTTTCTGTGGGCAGCCTTTAATTCTCACAGGGAGAACAAGCACCTACTGAGCACCTACTGAATGCAGGAGCGGTGCCAGGCACTTTACATAGGTATTAGTCCGTTTACACCAGGCTGTCTCTGAGATAAAAGCCCGATGCCCACTCAGACAGGGACACCTGGACTGGGGGGTGCGCCAGCCTGCACGAAGTCTCAGCCACGCGGGCGTGGGGAGCCAGGATTCAGCCCTGGGGTGTGGGGTTCCCAAGTCCAAGCTCTTCCCACAGATGCCCAGCTCCGTCATGGGCAGCGGGTTCAGAGCTTAGGGCTTCAGGGGTGAAGTTCTGTATTTGGGGGGAATGGCCGGAGAGGTGCTGAGAAAGCAGTAGCCGTCTTGCCCTCGGCTGGGGCTGTGGATCCGTCCACACCCGAATGACGCGCATCAAGTGGACCCACCACCTCCGGGAGGCACCAGCGGGCTCGGGCCCCACTTGGGGTGCACCGTCCCCCACACCCGGGCCAGAGACCACAGCGCCACGGCAGCTGTGCCCTGACCACACACGGACCGGCCACCAGACCAAGAGACCAAGAGACCAGGAAACGGCGGGACATTTGAAAAGCCCCAGGCACCGAGCATAGCTCCTTACAAGGACCAGAAGTCTTCTTTTCCTTTAAAAACCCTTGCTTGGAAGCCCGAGGGGGAGACAGTTTGGGCTGCGACCTGCACCTGGGCTCCCTGTTGCAACTGCGGGGCCCCCATAAGAGCCTGTCTCCGGTCTGCAGTCTCTGGCGGGCCCTCCCCCCGCCGCCCCCGCTGCCCCCCGGCAGAGGCGGGTCACATGAGGGCCCAGCTCGGGGCGCACCGGAACGACCCCCAGACCAGCCCTAAACCAGTGCCCTTGGGAGTGGCCTGGCTGCTGGCACGCGGCCTCGTGTCCTTTGAGCTCGTGCGGGTCGCTGCTGCGCGCAAAGCCACCGCACTCTGCTTCGCCCAAACCACCGCGCGCGCCCTCCGGACCCCCGCGCCGGGGGACACTCTGCGCGGCCCCTGTGGACAGCACCGCCTCCAGAAGTCGCCGCCTGACGTCCTGGGAGCTCGCGGTGGCCGTCCTGCTTGCAGACGCTCGTCCCGCGCCGCCCCTGCGAGGGACCCGGGCCCTGTCGCGCGGCGTGGGCGCAGGGGCGCGTGCGGCCGCTGGACGCGGCCATGGTCCCTGCCGAGGCCCAGAGCTGCCGTATGGGCAGGTGGGGCCGAGCAGCCCCCGGGACCCACGGCCCTGAGGCCCGGACTCAGCGAGGGACGGTCCTGCTCGGGCTCCAGAGGCGAAGCGAGACCGGCGGGGACGGGACTGAGCGCCTCGAGGGGCCCCTTAGGCCCCTGAGAAACGCTCCCGGCGCGGCCGAAGTGCTCGGGGAAGCGAGTTGACTGATGTCAAATAAATGCCCGCCCGGCCGCAGGCTGCTATCAGACGCCTTTCATCTAATTTTAGGGACAGGCCGTTTCCTTCTCGCCGTCATTCTTCGTGTGGCGGAAGGGAGAGGAAAATGAGGACAGTTCCCAGAGAGCTGGCTGAGGGCGTCCCCAGGTTGCAGGGTTAAATTAGAGACAAAGGAGGCCGCATTCGGCTCGGTGCTGAAAGGAGCCCTTTATAAAAGCCGCAGCAAAGCATGAGACAGATTTTTATTTGATAATGAGAAACAAAACCAGATGAAAAGGAGACTGAAAAACGACTTTAAGCAAGGGAATGGCACTAACTGGAATTTCTGTTTTAAATAACTTAAGGGGAAAGTGGTGCTTGATGGAGAAGCATCAGAAGTTTTGGGAATAATTAGATTGGTAAATCGCTTCCGTGAACAGGCACTCCAGAGGTTGTACTTTTTGCTTCCATTGCTTCTCTTTCCCGCTTTTCTCATCACTGTAACCTACCAGTGCAAAGACCTCTGCATAAAAAGGTTGAAAGCCACGTTGTTTACAAGGAGAAATCCATTATTTTGACATGAGGATTGCTAAATGATAGTATTTAGTTATTTTATTCTAATTATGACAACGAAAGTGTTATAAGCTTTAAATAAACATTTTCATAACCTAATGCTATGCAAAATTTTTTGTGTGCAAAATATTTTTAGAAATATAAGATAAATAAAATTTATCCAATTTTATAAAAATAAGAAATTTGCATTTATATTAAATAACCAACTCAGTTTTAATAAGACACTTGCTAAATTTGCAACCAGGGATCTGAATGTCTAAAGAAAGGAAATAATCATCTCATGACATGAATAAAGAAAGGTCAGAAAATTTTACATTTTCTTGCACACCCACTGAAATTAAAGAGAATTAAAAAGAACAATCGACCTTTACTTTTTCTGTCCTCTCTTGCAAATGCAGAATACAATAAGTTCTTATTTCATAAGCAGCCTAAAAAGCAAAGCAAGTAAACAGAATGTTTGCTGTATCTATTCAGCGACCTCCTGAGCCCAGGGTCTGGTTGGGATGGAGCAGGAGACCAGGCCTGCTGTCCCTTCCCATCTCATTTTGCAGAGAACGGGCACAGCCGTGGCATGCCAGCACCGAGGGCAGGCACGCAAGATTTATCTTCCTGTGTCCAGACAAATCATTTGATTTATCTTTTTTGGTATCATAGATCTTCATTGAGTCAAATAAACCACATTTTGTTTACTACACTGGAAAGATATAAATGCTAAATACTGTTTAACTTTATTTTATGAGAGTGAATATTATATTCTTCTTTCCAGTGACCTTTTATTGCCTCGTGAATAAGGAAATAATTTGCTAGACAGAAATAACAGCAAGAGAGTGATGGAATTTATGAGCAGACCAATGCTCCTGAAACTGAGAGATAAAATGATGGCTTCAGAATAAAAATAAGGAATTTTTCTGCACCCCATTCCCAAAACTTTTACAGACTTTATATCATATAATAAATAACATAAGATCTAAAAGGTAGAGGACTCATCGATCTTTCACAACAGAAAAATAAAGTCAAAACCGGTGATAGATTGGATTCGTAAGCAACTGCTCCTTAAAGAAATACCAGAGAAGGAAACAGCAAGGACGGTGAGGAGAAGGTCCTCCAGGAGAGGAGACCAGCGCGGGGCGGGGAGGGCGGGGGTGGCCGCCTGGGGGACAGGATGGCGCGTCCGCCAGGTGGAATGTGCTCCAGAGGTGTGGCTGCGGGCAACTCACCTGTTTGCCCTTATACTAGGTGGGATCGCAGTGTTGGTGAAAGAATTAAAACATGGATAAAGACTAGCATGGTGCCTAGCATAGTTTAAGCACTTGATACATGTTGGCTGAATTTTTCCTACCAGATCCCTATAACTGGTCGCACCACATATACTAACATTTCTCTCCAGAAGTATCGTGGGTGTTGTCCCCCTGAGAGTCCCTGGACTTGACACTGTATCAGAACCTTGTAACCTGAGAGAAACTTAAAAACGAAGTCTTCAGGCTTCTGCTTAACCTGGAGAAAGCTAGAAAGAATTCTGCTACACCCCCATAAGAAAGGCAGGGGATCTGCGAAATCCCTTTTCCTGGATTCTTTAGGGACCTGAGGTTTCGGGAAAGCCGAAGGCTGAGGGGCGACTGGGCACATCCACACCCAGCAATGCAGCTGCCGCCCGAAACCACCGCTCAAACCCAGATCAACTCAGGACTGGTTGGACTCAACCCCCAACCAGCAGCCTACAACTTGAAGACATAAATACCATTTAAAGAATCACGCTGTCCTCTACAAGCGGTCTGGCTGTCCAGAGGAACATGCTAAGACTTACATCAGACTTACTAGAAACAATGAAAGGCAGAAGACAGCGGACTGAGATCTTTAAAGTAATGAAATAAAAAGATGATCTGTTAGCCCCAATAGTAGCCCCACTTTCTATTCCCAATGAAAATATCTTGCAATAATTGAGGACAAGTCATTTTTCGGACAATAGCTGAGAGAATTCAAAACCAGAATATCTGTGCTACAAAAATATAACAAAGGAATTTTTTCAAGCAGAAGAGATATGATGCCAGATAGTCTAGTACTGACATGGAGATATGAAGAACACAGGAAATGGGATCAATGAAAAATATGTATGTATCTATATATAAATATAAATATAGATATATACATAAATTCATTTTTTCTTATTTAAATTGCTCTACTTGAAAATTGTCTGTCTAAAGCAAAAATAGTAGTAAGTTATTGTGTCTGTTTAGCATACTTTTAAATAACTATATGGTAATGATAATACAGAAGTTGGAAGGGAGTAATTGAGAATATACAGTTGTAAGGTGATTATGTTACATGTGAAAATGCTATATTATTTGAAAAAAGGCTATTATTAGCTAAGGAGGTATATCATAAACTCTAGGGTAATTACTAACTTTTAAAGGGAGGTGTTCTAGTCTGCTGGCTGCCAGAATGCAATATACCAGAAACGGAATGGCTTTTAAAAGGGGGAATTTAATGAGTTGCTCGTTTACAGTTCTAAGGCTGAGAAAATGTCCCAATTAGAACAAGTCTATAGAAATGTCCAATCTGAGGCATCCAGGGAAAGATACCTTGGTTCAAGAAGGCCGATGAAGTTCAGGGTTTCTCTCTCAAGTGAGAAGACACATGGTGAACACAGTCAGGGTTTCTCTCTCATCTGGAAGGGCACATGGTGAACACGGCATCATCTGCTAGCTTTCTCTCCTGGCTTCCTATTTCATGAAGCTCCCTGGGAGGCATTTTCCTTCTTCATCTCCAAAGGTTGCTGGCTCATGGACTCTCTGCTTCGTAGTGCTGCAGCATTCTCTGCTCTCTCCGAATCTCTCATTCTCCAAAATGTTTCCTCTTTTATAGGACTCCAGAAACTTCTCAAGACCCACCCAAATGGGTGGAGACATGTCATCACCTAATCCAGCTTAACAACCACTCTTGATTGAATCACATCTCCAGGGAGATGATCTGATTACAGTTTCAAATATACAGTATTGAATAGGGATTGTTCTGCCTTTATGAAATGGGATTTTGATTAAAATATGGCTTTTCTAGGGTCCATACATCCTTTCAAACCACCTCAAGAGGTATAAATAATAAGCTAACAGTGGAGATAAAATTGGAATATCAAAATGTACTCATTCCAATAAGAGACAGAAAAAAATGTAAGAAGGGAACAAAGAATATATGGAGCAAAAAGAAAATAACCAAAAAGGTCATACATTTCCATTAACAATATCAATAACTACATTAAATATAAGTGACAAAGATACATCTATTAAAGGCAGTGATTATTGGATTGGATTAAAAATTAAATTACCCAACTGTATCTTATCTATAAAATATCCACAATAATTACAAAGACACAGGAAAAAAGAAAAAGGGTGATGTGAAATAATCCATAAGAGCAATAACCAAAATAAAGTTGGAGTGACTATATTGCTATCAAACAGAGTTGATTCGATAGCAAGAACTATTTTGAGGGATAAAGAGGAATATTAACAATAAAGGTCAATGCACCAAGGACACAATGTCAGAAAATGTGTGTGTACTTACCAGCAGAGCTCCAAAATGTATGAGGCAGAACTGATACAGCAAATATGAGAAGTAAATAAATTCACAAGTATAGGGAGATACTTCATGCATCCCTCTCAGTAATAAACAGATCAAGTAGTCAGAAAATTATCAAACATATAGGAGACATGAAAAATACTATCCAGCAACTTGATTTAGGTGACATTCATAGAACACTACACTAAATAACACCAGAATAAACATTATTTTCAAGTGCACATGGGATATTCACCAAGATATTCTTGGCCATAAAAGAAACTATAACAAATTTTAATTTTAATACAGAAACATGCAAAGTGTTTTTCTTAGAACACAAAATGGAAAAAATGATAAATTGGCATTCATAAAATTAAGAACTTCTGTTCTTTGAAAGACACTGTTTAAAAATGAGAAGACAAATCAGAAACTTAGAGAAAATATTTGCTAAACACATAGCTGGTAAAGTTAAAAAAAATGTCCAGCAAAAGAACTCTCAAAATGCAATACTAAAAAAAAACAATTATCCAAATTAAAAATGGGCAATGGGTTTGGAAAAAAATCCCTCCCCCATTAAATGGAGGATAAGATTAAACAATCAGAATACAGATCAGTAGATAATATATAAATTTGTATGGTATACAATATACAAATCTTGAGTAACAAGAGCAGAAAAGATCAAAAAGTAAAGTACAGAAAAGAGCAGAAGAGACATGTTCTTTAAAATGTGTAAATGGAGTCCCCATACAAAGAAAATAGAGAATAAACAGAACAATATAGGAAGAAATAATGACAAGAACTTTTCTAAAATTGAAAAAAAGACAGTAACCCACAGATTTGAAAATCTCTGCAAGCACAGGCAGGATAAATATGAAGAAGCCACTTCTAAGAACTTTATAATCAAACTGCTCAAAAACAAAAGACACAGAGAAATCTTAAAAACAGAAAGAAAGGAGTGAAACATTAACTTTAGAGAATGACAATAAGACCAAAGGCTGATTTTCCAACAAACTGTCGGAGGCGGAAGACAATAAAATGACATCTTAAAAGTGGTGAAAGAAAAAAAAATCTGCCAATCTAAAATTTTATCGCCAGAGAAAAAATCCTTCAACAATGATCACTTTTTAAAGCAAACTAAAACTGAGGCGCTCTTTCCTTAGCAGACTTACAGTAAAACAAACTAAGGGAAGGTCTTCAAGCAGAAGGAAAATTAACCCAGATAGAAAAGCAACAATGAATGAGGAACTTGGAAAGGGAAAATGCATGCGGACATGAATGAATATTGACTGCTCACCTAATAACAACTTGGGTGTTTAAAAGATGTGTGGAATTAAACCATATAACAATAACATAGAGAGTGAGAATGTAAATGGAGTTTATATGCTCTGAAACTCTAACATTGTCTGGGAAGTGATCAAGGCAATAATCTGCACTGGATTTTATAAGGTGAAATATTCATATTGCAATTTCTAAGATAGCCATTAGAGGGATAGGAACAGAATGCAGAACTAACTAGTTAATAGAGGGGAAAAGTAAATAATAAAGACATTTATTGATCAATAAAACAGAAGATAAAAAAGAATATAAAATGGAAGTGGAGTGCAAATAGAGAGCAAATTTTAGACCTAGTTTTAAACACAAACAGAAGTTCCCATAGTTAGGTGTATACCTGCAGGAGCTGAGAGCAAGGACACAAATGGCCATTTGCGCCCTGGTGTTTATGGTGGCAGCGTTGGAGATTCCCGATGGATGGAGGTGGCCTAAGGGTACTTGGACAGAGGCATGGAAGGAGGAGCTGTGGTGTTTACGTGCAAGGGGCTATTGAGCGGCTGCAAGAAGGGATGAAATTGTGAGGCATGCAACTAGGTGAATGAAACTTGAGAACAGTGTGTTGAATGAAATAAGCCAGAAATGGAATGACAAATATTGTAACGTTTCACTAACATGAACTAACTAAAATGTGCAAATGCTAGGAATTGAGTTCCAAAGCACAGGCTATCAGGGGAAGGCCTATTGTAAAGGTCCCTGGATTGTAAGCTCCTACAGCATCACGTCTCTTCTGGAACTGTAATGTTATTCCTAAATTCTGAGATGCTGAGCTCTTTGTGTATAACTGCTCATTCCCTGGAACTTCGAGTCTCTGTGTGACACCTGAGACTCAGAGCTAGAGTTCTGTAGCTCTGAAAGTCAGCAGTAGCCCATACAACAACTGCTAAAAATACTGAAATTAGAGATATGAATGAAACTGATCTGGGTAGGTTTAAGGTAAATTAGATTAAAGAGTAACAGATGATATTGCCTGTATTTTAAAACTTCAACTTCTGTGTGAGACCAAAGGAAGAGATATTTATTTGGTGCAAAATTTATATTTTTGGTAGTGTATTACCTGATTTAACTAGAATGGTCAGCTTATTCAAATACCGTAATTACTTGGAATCTTAAATAGGGAGTGAGATCTTGTTGATTTGTACAAGTTGATGTGATGCTCTGATACATCCCAGAGTTATCTGGGCAGAAGATTAAAAAGTATTTGCAAAGTCCCCTTGGGGCACTGGGGGGAAAGGAGGAAATATTAAACTTCCTCACCTGAGGAAGACCTGATATTCTCGCAATCACTGGGGACTGCTAATTTGATGCGACAGGCCCTCAATCTTGGAGCTTACCCTTATGAAACTTATTCCTGTTGAGGAGAAGCTATGCCTACTTGTGGTTGTGCCTAAAAGTCACCCCCAGAGAACCTCTTTTGTTGCTCGCATGTGGCCTCTTTAAGCACACTACCCTCTCTACTATGTGGGACGTGACTCCCGGGGGTGTAAATCTCCCTGGCCATGTGGGACAGGACTCCCAGGGATAAGCCCGGACCTGGCACCAAGGGATTGAGAAAACCTTCTTAACCAAAAGAGGGAAGAGAGAAATGAGACAAAATAAAGTTTTAATGGCTGAGAGATTTCAAATAGAGTCAAGAGGTCATTCTGGAGGTTACTCTTATGCAATATATAGGTAACCCTTTTCAGTTTTTGGTGTATTGGAGTGACTGAAGGGAAAATCCTGAAACTGTTGAACTGTAATCCAATAATTGAATAGTTATAGAGTGTGCTGGTTTTAAAGGTTGTATGCCCCCTAGAAAAGCCATGTTTTAGTCTAAATCTCATTTCATAAAGGCAGAATAATCCCTATTCAATACTGCATGTTTGAAACTATAATCAGATCATCTCCCCGAAGATGTGATTTAATCAAGTGTGGTTGTTAACTGGATGAGGTGACAACATGTCTCCACCCATTTGGGTGGGTCTTGAGAAGTTTCTGGAGTCTTATAAAAGAGGAAATAATTTTGGCGAATGAAGGAGATTCAGAGAGAGCAGAGAAGAACAACATAGCCACAAGAAGCAGAGAGCCCACAAGCCAGCGCCCTTTGGAGATGAAGAAGGAAAACATCTCGCTGGAAGCTTCATGAAACAGGAAGCCAGGAGAGAAAGCTAGCAGATGACACTGTGTTCACCATGTGCCCTTCCAGATGAGAGAGAAACTCCGAACTTCATCGGCCTTCTTGAACCAAGGTATCTTTCTCTGGATGCCACTGATTGGATACTTCTATAGACTTGTTTTAATTGGGACATTTTCTCAGCCTTAGAACTGTAAACTAGCAACTTATTAAATTACCCTTTAAAAAAAGCCATCCTGTTTCTTGTATATTGCATTCCAGCAGCTAGCAAACTAGAACATAAAGCTTTTAAGGTGTGACTGTGTGATTGTAAAAACCTTGTGGGTGACACTCCCTTTATCCATGTATGGCCAAATAAGTAAGAAAAAAAAAGACCAAAAGATAAATAAATAATAGGGGGGATGGGAGGATGGGGTGTTTTGGGTGCTTTTTTTTTTTACTTTTATTTTATTTCATTTTTTGGAGTAATGAAAATATTCAAAAATCAGTTGAGATAATGAATGCACACCTATATGATGATAAGGTGAGCCACTGATTGTACACTTTGGATGACTGTATTGTACGTGAATATATAATACATCTCAATAAAATTGCATTAAAATTAGAAAAACAAATAAAGGTTTAATCACATAAAATATGCATCCAATGTACAGAGACTACAATTGACAGGCAGGTTATAGTTGTATTTGCTTTTTGTAAACTGTTTCCAAGAAACACATCATAAATATAAGACAGAAATATTGGGGGAAAAAAGAATGGAAAAGATAAACTATATAAACACTAAAAGATAATGCCTATAGCTATGCTATTAGCAGTCACAGAAGACTTTAAGGCAAAAGACAATGGTTGAGAGAAATAGAAATATTTCATAATAATTAAGTGGTCAATCCACAATGAAGATAACACAATTCTAAATCTATATACACCCAAAAACATAGCTTTAAAATATAAAAATAAGACATATACAGAATTAAAAGATTACATATTCACAATCAAACTGAGAGACTTTAGCATTCCTTTCAATAATTGATAGACCAAGCAAGCGAAAAATTCAATAAGGAAATAGAAAATCTGAAAAACACAATTAATAAATTCTACATAAAATATTGTCAGAAAGCATGTTTTTTTAAGTGAGCATGCTTTATTTACCAAAACTGGCTGACCACATTATTAGCAAGAAAGAAACTCTAAAACAATATATATAATTGAATTAATTATAGTATGTTCTTTGACCACAACAGAATTAATCTAGAAATAGATACCAAAATAATGAAAAATTATCGAATTAATTAAAAAATAATAGTAGTATACTTAGTTTTATATATATATATATGTCAGTATGTATGTAACTCAATGATCAAAAGAGAACTCAAAACAGAAGTTAGAAAATATTTGAACAAATGATTTTCAACCTTGTGGGATGCATGGAAATCAGGACATGAGGGAAATTTATAACCTTAAATCCATTGCCTAAAAATGCATTATCTTAGTTTCTGTTTTAAGAATATAAGGGGAAAAAACTTACACACAAACCCAAAGGAAGTAGAAAGAAATAAACAACAAAATTAACACCAGAAATCAAAATAATAGAAAATAAATTGAACAAAACACAAAGTTGATTCTTTGAAAAGCTAATAAGAAAAAAAAAGGAAAGAAATCACAAATGACCTTATCAGGGATGAAAACTGAATACACTCTAAATGTAATTTTCATTAGAGGGACAACAAAGGGACATTATGAGCAACTTTATGACAATCCAATTGATTAGATCACATTGACAAATTGCTAGGGAAACAGAATTGATGAAACCAAATGAAGACAAAATAGAAAATCATAGCAGTTCTATTCATCTTAGAGATATTAAATCATTATTAAAAGCCATTTCACAAAGGAAACTCCACCACCAGTAGGATCCGCTGGTGAGTATTTCCATATATTTAAAGAAAATGAAACATCATTATATCCAAGTTCTTGCAGCATACATAAAGAGGGATCAAATTTTTTGAAGACAGAATAAATTTGATATCAAACATGACAAAACACTATATGAAAGGGAAAGTAAAGCCCAATCCCTGTCCAGATTTTAGATACAAGCATTCTAAACACAATAGGTAGATCAAATACAATGACATAAACATAACACAGCATTACCAAATGAATGCAATGCAGTTTATCATTTAGTAAGTGACTAGTGTAATTATTCACCCTAAATGACAAAAGCAGAAAAATTATATGATCAGTTTGACAGATGAAGAAGAAGCATTTGATAAAATTCAGTATTCATACATGATGAAAAAATTGGCAAACTAGGAATACAAGGAAAATTCCTTATTTTGATAAAGCATAATTCAGAGTGTTCAAGAAATCTTATAAATCATTAAAGAAACTTTAGAAAACTTCATACTTGATGAATTATTGAAAAATTTTCCCTGAAATCAAGAATCAAAGATATCTGCTGATTTGAATGTTATCCTGGACATCTGGCTAAGGCAAGAAAAAACATGAGAATTAGAATTATTTGCAGACTATATTATTCAACATACAGAAAACTATAGGAGTTAAAATTCAAATCTAGGAGGGTCATTGGTTAAAAGTCAAACACGAAAGTAATTTGTATTTCTAGATATCAGAGACAAGTAGATTGAATGAAATTACAATCATGAAAGCACTTACAATACTATCTAAAACATCATTTGGAATAAATCTAACAAATAAGTACATCCGCTATATAAAACAATGCAGCATTATGATGAGAGATTAAAGAAGACCTAAATAAATGGACAAATATGCCATGTTCATGGTTCTAAAGATTCAATATTGTGAAGACATTATCTCTGAATTGACCCATGAGCTTAATGCAATATAAATAAAATCTCAGCCAGTTTGTTTGTGAAATTTGCAAGCTAATAAATTTTCCATTTTTTTGGAAGTTCATGGACAGGGAATCGAACCAAGGTCTCCAGCATGACAGGCAAGAATTCTACCACTGAACTACTTCTGCACCCCCTGAAAAAATCTACATTTCATAACTAGCAAAATAGGTTAATCAGAGGTCCAAAAAAAGGTCAGTTTTAAAGAAGACAAATGAAACTGAAGTGTTCATAACTTATCGTCCCTATACATGTATCATATGATAATAAAAGCAGTATGGAAAGGATAACAAGTTTTAAGTTTTTTTTTTTTTTAAATAGAAGATATGTTCAAAGAGAGAAATATTTATTAAACAAGACTCAAAACTTCTAAGTACCAGGAAATATTTGAAAATCTGGCCCCACTAAAGTTAATATTTTCCATGTAACAAAGGATGTTGTCTTCACCTGAAAAATAAGATAAACTGTAAAAATGTATTTGCAATATATCCAAAAGAAGACTGGTTTTCAGAATGTTCAAGAAGCTCTACAAACCAATAATAATTACACAACTTAACTCACTAGAAAAATGGTCAAGTGATATATATGGGCAACATGTAGGACAAAACCCATAAAATATCCAATAATTACACGAAAAGATATTCAATCTCATCAGAATGCGTGCACACGTAAATTGATAAAATTTTGCATTCATCAGGCTGGCAAAAGCTAAAAACCCTGATAAATCAAGACTCTGAATAGAGTCTCTTGTATGATGGTGATGAAAGTGTATTTTGATACGTTTCTATAGGGAGCAATTTGGCAATAATTTCTAGTAAAGTTAAAGATGTACATGCCAGTAATTCCACTTTTAGATTCTAATCTAATGAAATTTTGATGAGTATACAATGAGTTATGCTGTTCAATACAACATCATATTAGTGAAAAACTGGGAACCATTTAAATATCATCAATAGGGAATAGATAAATTGTGGTATGGTCATTCAGTGAAATTGATATATCAGTTAAAATGAAGGATTGGAACACACGGACCATCACGGATAAATTTCAAAAGCATAATGTTAAGTGACCAAAAACAAGTTGCCAAACGGTGAGTTCAGCAGGCTGCCTTCAGACCGTGGTAGAGAAGCCCCCGCGCCACACCGTCCAGGCACACTACGCCTTGTTCATTGACAGTGTCCAGTGGGCGGCAAGGCCGCTTTCCCACGTCGGAGTCGTTCTCCTGAGGGGGGTGGCAGCCTGGTGGGGCGGGGGCCCAACTCCATACTTGGCGTCCAGTTCCGTGTCAGCAGGGGGCCGAGCAGGCAGAAGGGTGGTGCCTCCCCTGTCCCAGCCGAACTCGGAGCGGATGGGCAGAGGCGGCCGACTCCCTGGGCTCTGCCAGCGGCCGCCACCACTTCTGACCAGTGGGGTGCTCGGGGGCCCCTCCTGCAGCTGCTCAGCCCCACCTCCCAACGGGCTCAAGGATAAAGCGGTTGGTCCCAGGCTTGCATCAATAAATGTCACTTCATTCTTCCCCGCGTGTGAATCAGCGAGCTCAGGTCTTCTGATGTTGTTTACCCTTGAAAGTGTCCTTGAACATCTCCCAGTCTCCCGAATTGCTTACAAGTGGTTGTTTGAAAAAACTGTAATTGCTGCTGTTTGTTATTTTGTCCTGCCACTGTGCTTCCTTATACCATTTGGACTGGAGGTGGACTTGTTAAAAAAAAAAACAGCCAGAAGGACAGTTTCGCTAATTTGAACCTTAAAGAGAAAAGGAAGTCCTTAATATCTCCCCAGAAAACCGATCCTGTCAGAATTTCCTGGCCAAAGATGCAGCCAAGATGTTGCTAAATCTGGGAAGCTTATCAAGTGCAAACTGTGAGTCTTCCCGCCACAACTGTCCAACTACAAATGATCTGCTTGTGCTTTACATTTGAACCACACAGGGATAAGTGTGATACACCTGGGAGATCCTGTACACATACCTGGAATAAATCCCCCCTCCAGCAAACTTAGGCAGTCCTGCCTGAGACTCCAGAGGTTTCCAAGTCAAGATGACTCCAGCCCCTTGAGTCTGTCCAGTGTCTGGGACACTGTGGGTCATCCCAACAGAGTCCACCACCAAGACGTGAGGCGTCAGGCTTCCCTGACAGCACAAAGGACAAGGAAATGGAGAGGCAACTGTCCATCTTAAAGAGATACAAGTGATGCACTGTTTTATGGTACAAAAGATGGAATAAAATGTGGCCGGCAGAGTTCCCTTCAAGGAGAGATTGGGGCTTCTTTGGAGAGAAATTACTTGAGAAGGCAACTGCAGTAGAAATTTGGATTTTTTTTTTTTTAGGAAGTGTTTTTTTTTTAATTAAGCTTTTCTGCATTGTTTATCTTGTAGTTTGGCTCCTTTAAAAGGCAGCAACAGTAGAAATAACATTAACATGAAAAGCTCATGTCTTATTCATCTCTGACATAATTTTAGAGCCTCATAGGGATTTCCAACTAATCCAAAAAGAAATTTGGATCTTAATGGGGCTTGAGTATGCCCTGCAAGAGGCAAAGAAAGGAATATTTTGGGTGAACCAGGAGGAGAGGGTAGGAAAGAAAGAAAAGGGAATGAGAGAGAAAGCCAGGCAATGATGGAAGACTTGACACTTGGCATTATTAATCCTTCCATGATTCCCAGTTCTGCAGTGAAACCAGGGAGCACATGAGATGTTTGGGTGAGTGGATGAAAACATGGACAAGAGGTGATACTTCATGTCCAGATTCAGGAGGGTGGAACCTGGAGGCAGAGGGAAGCATGAGTGCTCAACTAAGGACACCAGAAAAGTTGTGAGGAGGGCTTTTCTCTGCCCTCATCTATTGATCTGGGATTTGGGTCAAGTTCTACACATTTATGAAGAGGCATCTGGTTGCTGTAGATACCAGAGAGCGTTTTCAGAGTATTTATTTACACATCTTTGATCCTGTGTCTAATTAAATACATGAAAGAGAACCCTCTGTCCACTTCCATAGAATGATCTAAATCATGTGTGTTTGGGTTTGTTAAAGCTGCCAGAATGTAAGATACCAGAGATGGAACAGCTTTTATAAAGGAATTTATGATATTATAAGTTTACAGTTCTAATGTCATAAAAATGTCCAAACTATGGTGTCTGGGACAGATACCTTGACTCAAAGAAGGCTAATGTCTGTCACGTGGGAAGGCACGTGGTTGATGTCTGCGGGTCCTTGTTCCTGGTTCTGTTGTTTCCAGCTTCCGATGCCAGTGGTTTCCTCTCTTAAGTGTCTGTGGGCCTTCACTTAGCTCCTCCAGGACACAACTCCGGGTTCTGGCTTGTCAGCATCTCATGGGAAGGCACATGCGACGTCTGCTGGGCTCTGCATCTTCAAATGACCATGTCTAGGCATCTGCTCTCCCTGTCGGCACTCCAAGCATCTCCAAACATCTTCATCTCTGTCGGCTCTGAAGCAACTGTTTTCTAAGCATCTGAACTTCCTCCAAAATGTTTCCCTGTTTAAAGGACTCCAGGAAACAAATCAAGACCCATCTTGAATGGGTGGAATCACATCTCCATTCAATCAAAAGGTCACACTTTTTGATAAAATCGATAAAATCTGGCCTTAAACTGTAATCTCTACAAGATGATTATTTTTTCCACTGAGTTGCTTAATATCAGCTTTATCCTTTCTCTATTTATTAATTGGTTCAGACTGATTGGATTCTGAAAAAAAGGGCTAGAGCAGGTTCAATATACTCCTGGTATCCTCTTCAGCTCTTTTATTTCATACTGAAGCTGGACCTTTCTTCTTCCTCATTATTACTAAGAAAACAGATGTGCGTCTGCTTCTTATTGCAGGGAGGCACTGTACAAAAGTGCTTCACCTGCTGGCAAAATCTAGGATAAAAAAATAACAAAAAAACAAAGATAGTAGCAGGAACAACCACCACAGACCCTCTAGCAGTGTTGTCTGCTAGCACTGGGTGTGGAAATTGGGCCCAACTAGTGGGCTCCAGGTGAAGAAGGCATGCAGGAGTGGTGCTAGGGAGCCTGTGGAAATCGAGGGGGGCAGGGCTGAGCTATAGCCACAGGCATACCCCCTGGGCGAGACCGTGGGCTTGCTCTATTCCAGACCGAAAGGAAGTGAGCTCCAGGGAAAACTGACCCCTGGCGAGAGGAGAGCAAAAGGCAGGCAAAGACTCTGGAAACACAAAGGGTGTGAGGGGATCCAGGACATGGCAGGTGTGGTTGTTTCCTGTGACTGCTGAGCAAATTACCTCATATTTAGTGGTTAAAACAATGCTAGTTTTCATCTTAAAGCCCTGGAGGTCTGAGTCCAAAATCATCTCGGTGGGCTGACGCCTCGGCGTCTGCAGAGCTGCATGCCCTTGAAGGTTCCCAGGGAGAATTTCTCCCTTCCGCTGCCAGCTTTGGAGACCTCGGTCTTCACGTCTCGTCTGCCTCCATCTTATAGGGACTCCTGTAATGATATCGGACCACCTGGGTAATTGAAGCCAAGCTCCCATCTCAGCCTCCGTAGCTTCATTCCCCCGCACTGCAGAGCCCATTTTCCATGAAAGGAAACAGACTCACAGGCTCTGGGATTGGGCGTTTTTGGGCCCTTATTCAGCCGACCGAACAGGGTCTACAGAAACGTCACCAGAAATATATGTTAAATGGGGAACAAGCCCAATAATTCTGGAAGCTCCTATAGGGTGAATAGCTGCTGTCAGTGTGCCCACTTTGTGACAAGAGTTCAACAGAGACTATTTTTATCCTAGTGATGGGGTCGCTTTTGTCTTCTTGCCATTTTTGGCCTTTCTTGCTCCTGTCTTGGAAAACTACTTGCTTTCAGTTCTCTGTGTAGACCTCACTTCCTTCAGGAAGCACTGTTTGAGCTGCTCCAACCTCACCTCTTCTGGGGAAGGAGAGGATAGTCCCTTCTCTGAAGCAGAAGAGGCAGACTCTAGTAGAAACACTTGTGAAGTTGGTGGGTGTCTGAACTGTCCCCCACTGCCATCCTACCCAGTTGGGTCTATAATAATCTTTTCTGAATTTTGTGGAGAGAAAGGGAAGCAGAAAGATTCCAAAAGCTAGTGCAGGGCAGATTTAAGCATCCCACATCCCACCACATAAAGCGGCAAAGCCAGATTTCTTCCCCGAGTCGAATAACACGGTGGCTGTGCCTTCAGCCAGCCGCTGCCCGGCACTGATGAGCACGAAACGGAAGGAGGGCCCTCCTGGGCTGTGGGCTCTGCTCTGTGTGAGGTGGGGGAGCCGGTTGAGCCAGAACCACATGTCTCACATGTGATGGTGAAGTTAACGTGTCCACTTGGCCAGTGAGGATAGCCAGTGGTTTGGTCAGGCAAGTCCTGGCTTGATTATTACTGCAAGGATATTTCATGGATTTAAATCATGAGTAAGTTGATTGCATCTATGGCCAGTTACATCTGCAATCAACATAAGCAGCAATGAGGGAAGTCTCTTCCAATCAGTTGAAGACCTTAAAGGAAGAACTGATGATTTCAGCAATCAGATGGGAGAACTTCCATCTTTGCTTCAGCCAGCCACGTATTCCTGGGGAATTCATCAAAAACATTCATCAGAACCTCCAGCTTGCAGCCTGCAGTATGGAATTCAGATGTGCCAATCCCCAGAGTGGTGTGACCCAGGTCCTCCAAGAAATTTCATATGTAATGTAATGTAACATAATATAACGTAATGTAACATGATGTAATGTAAGTACATATCCTGTTAGACATGCTTGCCTGGATTTGGCTAATACAAATTTGGTACTGAGAATGATTCTTGAGAAACAGAAGCTGAAAGAAAATTTCTTAGCTGGTTCTAGGGTTTTGGGAATTGGTTCTCTAAACTGATTAGACTTCAAAAGCAATGTTGACACTATTTCCTTGTTGAAGTGCTTTAAAGGGGCAAGGCTCTAAGTAAGAGTGTATCTGATACCTTCACTGAGATTTGTGGTTTTAAGAAGTAAAATGACGTTGGGTGGTTATTCATGGATAATGCTGGATGCAGTTCTTAAAGAAAAGGATAAGCTCAATGCTTCAAATTCCCAGCTTAGGCACTGCATAAAGGAAATGAAAGTTTCTATGTGTGCCCTGAAAGAAACTCATTTTTTATAGTTTCAGACTTAAGATTTCTGAAAACTAGACCCAGAGTTTCATTTTGTGAGTGCCTGATTACAACACAAATTGAATTCCCAGCTTTGCAGGGGATGTGCCGGTAAAGTGAGGGTATTGATGGGAACGGAATGGGATCCTGAGAATTGGATAAGGACATGTGACTGGTAATGATGACAGTGGGGACACTGAAACTCTATATTCTGCTGAATCTTTGCCAGGTAAATCTTTAATGGTCTGTCCTGAGCAAACAGCCACCTACATTCCAGCCGGCCTTGTGGAATCAGCCTTCCAACCCCTACCTGGAGAGATGACTCCTGCTGTGCCTGATACACCTGTAACCACCTCCCCTGAAAAAAAGCATCCTCACTTTCTCTGTCTGAAGACATTAATCCTCTTTCACCAGATGAAACTGTAATGGAAGTCCTTGAGGTAGTTTTCTTGTAAGACATTCCTAACTCTTCTCATGATCTACTCCCACCATCCCTCTTTGCTTCCATTACAATAGCCATGCCACCTTGTCTTTAGTGCTAGTTACAGTGCACAACTAAACCGAAGTCCCAATAGGCCTCAAAAGGCGAGGTACAACGTGTGACCCATGAGGAAGTGTGCTACATTCCAAAAGAACTGCATGATTTCAGTTGCAGTTCTATTTCTATTGATATAGATTCAATCTATACAGACAGAAATCAGGAGAATATGTGCGGGAATGGACATGAAGGGTGAGGGATAATGGTGGAAGGAGTATAAAGTTGGATCACACTGAATTTATTGATATGAACCCACTAAGCAGATTCTGCATTCAGTGTTGCAGCTCAAGGAGTTAAAAAGAGCATTACCAGTTTGTTTGGATGGTTGGCTGAAACATGGATCAAAAGTTGGCTGACATTACCTGAGGTTGAAATTCCAGAACTGCCCTGGTATGATGTAGATGAGGGATCCAAGGCTTAGAGAGGTGGGAATGTTAGAGTGGATTCTCTAACATGTCCAGGAATGTCCAGAGAGCATGCCTTTCACCAGGACTATGAGGAATAAACTTGTGAGACCAGCTCCATCATCCCTGGAGAGCTCTGGGGTTGCCCTTCTTGTAGGCAGATGTTACTGTAGGAGTGGCTGCTACTGAACTTGGATCCTTAAACACAATGGGAACGATTGGATCCTGGATTCGCAGGAGCCAAGAGCCAGTGCTTAATCACCAAAGACAGGGTGGACATGGCTATCGCAATGGACAGCAGACTCAAAGCAGCAAAAAAAAAAATAATAATCAGATTCACAGAGACTTGTGGCATTGGCTGGTAGATCATGGGGTGCTTAAAAGTATAATAGATGGGCAGCCTACTAAATTCTTCTTGATCTGTATAAGCAGAACAGTTTTGGGTCAGGAGAACAAAAGTCTAACTTGAATTACAGAAATAGAGTCATGATTCCTCAATCAATTCCCCAACTTGAGACAGTTTACAATAAGAGCCCCTTGAATGAAGGAAAGATTGGGTTACCTTGGGAAAGGACCCTGCCTCCCTACCAAAGTTACACTGTTAATCATCCCCCCAGCCTTCCCCAAGGAGACTGATGACCTTTTACCAGGGTACCTGGGGAAAAAGAAATGATCAGATATTTTGGGGATTGCTAGACACTGGTTCAGAAGTGACACTAATTCCAGGGGACCCAAAACATTACTCTGGGGCTTATGGAGGTCAGGTGATCAATGGAATTTTAGCTTTGGTCTGTCTCCCAGTGGGTCCAGTGGACCCATTCTGTGGTCATTTCCCAAGTTCTGGAATGCATAATTGGAATTGACATACTCAGCTACTGACAGAATCCCTACATTGGCTGTCTGACTCATGCAGTGAGGGCTATTATAGTGGGAAAGGTGAAGTGGAAGCCACTAGAACTGCCTTTACTTAGCAAAATAGTAAATCAGGAGCAATATTATATTCCTGGAGGGATTGCAGAGATTACTGCCACTCTTAAGTACTTGAAGGATGCAGAGGTGGTGATTCCCACCACATCCCCATTCTACTCTCCTCTTTGGCCTGTGCAGGAAACAGATGGGTCTTGAAGGATGACAGTGGATTATCGTAAACTCAACCAGGTGGTAACTCCAAATGCAGCTGCTGTTCCGGATGTGGTATTATTGCTTGAGCAAATCAATATATCCCCTGGTACCTGGTATGCAGCTATTGATCTGGCAAATGCTTTTTTCTCAATAACCGTTAGTAAGGACCACCAGAAACAGTTTGCTTTCAGTGGGCAAGGCCAGCAATATACTTTCACTGTCCTACGTCAGGGGTTATATCAATCCCCCAGCCCTATGTCATAATCTTGTCAGCAGGGAACTTGATCACTTCTCCCTCCCATATGACATCACACTGGTCCATTCTATTGATGATATCATGTTGATTGGACCCATGGAACAAGAAGTGGCAACTACTCAAGACTTACTGGTAAGGCATTTCCATGTCAGGGGATGTGAGATACATCCATCAAAAATACAGGGTCCTTCTACCTCAGTGAAATTTCTAGGTGTCCAGTGGTGTGGGGCATGTTGAAATGTCCCTTCAAAAGGAAAGGATAAGCTGTTGCATCTGGCCCCTCCTATGCCCAAAAAAGTGACACAATGCCTAGTTGGACACTTTGGATTTTGGAGACAACATATTTCTTATGTCACTGTGCTTCTTTAGCCCATTTACTGAGGAACCCCAAATTTATTGCTTTGGGTAGGTACCTGAGCAGGAGGAGGTTCTGCAGCAAGGCCAGATTGCATATGGTCTGCTCTGTCCCTTCGGCCATATGGTCCAGCAGACTCAGGGGTGCTGGATGTGTCCGTGGGAAATAGAAATGCTGTCTGTGGCCTTTGATAGACCCCTAGAGGAGAATCTCAAAACAGACCCTTAGGACTTTGGAACACAGCCCTGCCAACCTCTGCAGATAACTATCCTCTTATTAAAATTTTGGCCTGCTACAGGGCCTTAGTAGAGATTGACCACTTAACCATGAGCCACCAAGTTACCATGAGACCTGAGTTGCCTGTCATGAGCTGGGTGTTGTCTGACCTACCCAGCCATAAGTTGGGCATGTGCAACAGCACTCCATTATAAAATGGAAATGGTGTATATGAATAGGGCCAGAGCAGGTTCTGAAGGCACAAGTAAGTTACGTGAGGAAGTGGCCAAAATGCTCATGGACTCCACTTCTGCCATATGACTGTCTCTTTCCCGGCCCAGAGGTATGACCTCAGTCAGTTGACTGAGGAAGAGAAAACTCAGGCCTGGTTCACAGATGATTCTGCATGATATGCAGGGACCACCCAAAAATGGATAGCAGCAGCACTACAACCCCTTTCTGAAGGACAGTGGTGAGGGGAAATCCTCCTAGTGGGCAGAACTTTGAGCAGTGCAGCTTGTTCTCATTTTGCATGGAAAGAAAGATGGCCAAAGGTGAATTACATACTGGCTCATGGGCTGCCGATAATGTCTTGCTAGATGGTTGGGGACTTGGAAGGAGCATGATTGAAAAATTGGTGACGAAGTGGTCTGGGGAATAGGTGTGTGTATAGACTTTACTGAGAGAACAAAAAACATAAAGATATTTGTGTTCCATGTGACTGCTCACCAGACAGTGGCTTCAGCAGAGGAAGTTGTTTTTTTTTTATCATTTCTTTTTCTTAGTACGTTTGCATTGATTTAGGAAAAGAGCAAGCAAAACAACAGAAAAAGATATAGAATGTTAATATAGATAAAAAAATAAAAATAATAATAATAGGAAAAAAAAGAAAAGGAACAAGAAAAAAAAGACAAACAAACAGACAGACACAAAAAAAAAACATATAGCTCAGATGCAGCTTCATTCAGTGTTTTAACATGATTACTTTACAATTAGGTATTACTGTGCTGTCCATTTTTGAGTTTTTGTATCCAGTCCTGTTGCACAGTCTGTATCCCTTCCGCTCCAATTACCCATTATCTTACCCTGTTTCTAACTCCTGCTGGACTCTGTTACCAATGACATATTCCAAGCTGATTCTCGAATGTCGGTTCACATCAGTGGGACCATACAGTATTTGTCCTTTAGTTTTTGGCTAGACTCACTCAGCATAATGTTCTCTAGGTCCATCCATGTTAATACATGCTTCATAAGTTTATCCTGCCTTAAAGCTGCATAATATTCCATCGTATGTATATACCACAGTTTGTTTAGCCACTCTTCTGTTGATGGAGATTTTGGCTGTTTCCATCTCTTTGCAATTGTAAATAATGCTGCTATAAACATTGGTGTGCAAATGTCCGTTTGTGTCTTTGCCCTTAAGTCCTCTGAGTAGATACCCTACAATGGTATTGCTGGGTCGTATGGCAATTCTATATTCAGCTTTTTGAGGAACCGCCAAACTGCCTTCCACAGTGGTTGCACCATTTGACATTCCCACCAACAGTGGATAAGTGTGCCTCTTTCTCCGCATCCTCTCCAGCACTTGTCATTTTCTGTTTTGTTGATAATGGCCATTCTGGTGGGTGTGAGATGATGTCTCATTGTGGTTTTGATTTGCATTTCTCTAATGGCCAGGGACATTGAGCATCTCTTCATGTGCCTTTTGGCCATTTGTATTTCCTCTTCTGATAGGTGTCTGTTCAAGTCTTTTTCCCATTTTGTAATTGGGTTGGCTGTCTTTTTGTTGTTGAGTTGAACAATCTCTTTATAAATTCTGGATACTAGACCTTTATCTGATATGTCATTTCCAAATATTGTCTCCCATTGTGTAGGCTGTCTTTCTACTTTCTTGATGAAGTTTTTGATGCACAAAAGTGTTTAATTTTGAGGAGCTCCCATTTTTTTATTTCCTTCTTCAGTGCTCTTGCTTTAGGTTTAAGGTCCATAAAACCGCCTCCAATTGTAAGTTTCATAAGATATCTCCCTATATTTTCCTCTAACTGTTTTATGGTCTTAGACCTAATGTTTAGATCTTTGATCCATTTTGAGTTAACTTTTGTATAGGGTGTGAGATACGGGTCTTCGTTCATTCTTTTGCATATGGATATCCAGTTCTCTAGGCACCATTTGTTGAAGAGACTGTTCTGTCCCAGGTGAGTTGGCTTGGCTGCCTTATCAAAGACCAAATGTCCATAGATGAGAGGGTCTATATCTGAGCACTCTATTCGATTCCATTGGTCGATATATCTATCTTTATGCCAATACCATGCTGTTTTGACCACTGTGGCTTCATAATATGCCTTAAAGTCAGGCAGCGTGAGACCTCCAGCTTCGTTTTTTTTCCTCAAGATGTTTTTAGCAATTCGGGGCACCCTGCCCTTCCAGATAAATTTGCTTATTGGTTTTTCTAATTCTGAAAAATAAGTTGTTGGGATTTTGATTGGTATTGCATTGAATCTGTAAATCAATTTAGGTAGGATTGACATCTTAACTATATTTAGTCTTCCAGTCCATTAACACGGTATGCCCTTCCATCTATTTAGGTCTTCTGTGATTTCTTTTAGCAGTTTTTTGTAGTTTTCTTTATATAGGTTTTTTGTCTCTTTAGTTAAATTTATTCCTAGGTATTTTTTTCTTTTAGTTGCAATTGTAAATGGAATTCTTTTCTTGATTTCCCCCTCAGCTTGTTCATTGCTCATGTATAGAAATGCTACAGATTTTTGAATGTTGATCTTGTAACCTGCTACTTTGCTGTACTCATTTATTAGCTCTAGTAGTTTTGTTGTGGATTTTTCTGGGTTTTCGACGTATAGTATCATATCGTCTGCAAACAGGATAGTTTTACTTCTTCCTTTCCAATTTTGATGCCTTGTATTTCTTTTTCTTGTCTAATTGCTCTGGCTAGAACCTCCAACACAATGTTGAATAATAGTGGTGATAATGGACATCCTTGTCTTGTTCCTGATCTTAGGGGGAAAGTTTTCAATTTTTCCCCATTGAGGATGATATTAGCTGTGGGTTTTTCATATATTCCCTCTATCATTTTAAGGAAGTTCCCTTGTATTCCTATCTTTTGAAGTGTTTTCAACAGGAAAGAATGTTGAATCTTGTCAAATGCCTTCTCTGCTTCAATTGAGATGATCATGTGATTTTTCTGCTTTGATTTGTTGATATGGAGTATTACATTAATTGATTTTCTTATGTTGAACCATCCTTGCATACCTGGGGTGAATCCTACTTGGTCATGATGTATAATTCTTTTAATGTGTTGTTGGATACAATTTGCTAGAATTTTATTGAGGATTTTTGCATCTATATTCATTAGAGAGATTGGTCTGTAGTTTTCTTTTTTTGTAATATCTTTGCCTGGTTTTGGTATGAGGGTGATGTTGGCTTCATAGAATGAATTAGGTAGTTTTCCCTCCACTTCGATTTTTTTGAAGAGTTTGAGGAGAGTTGGTACTAATTCTTTCTGGAATGTTTGGTAGAATTCACATGTGAAGCCATCTGGTCTTGGACTTTTCTTTTTAGGAAGCTTTTGAATGACTAATTCAATTTCTTTACTTGTGATTGGTTTGTTGAGGTCATCTATTTCTTCTTGAGTCAAAGTTGGTTGTTCATGTCTTTCCAGGAACCCATCCATTTCATCTAAATTGTTGTATTTATTAGTGTAAAGTTGTTCATAGTATCCTGTTATTACCTCCTTTATTTCTGTGAGGTCAGTAGTTATGTCTCCTCTTCCATTTCTGATCTTATTTATTTGCATCCTCTCTCTTCTTCTATTTGTCAATCTTGCTAAGGGCCCATCCATCTTATTGATTTTCTCATAGAACCAACTTCTGGTCTTATTGATTTTCTCTATTGTTTTCATGTTTTCAATTTCATTTATTTCTGCTCTGATCTTTGTTATTTCTTTCCTTTTGCTTGCTTTGGGATTAGTTTGCTGTTCTTTCTCCAGTTCTTCCAAGTGGACAGTTAATTCCTGCATTTTTGCCTTTTCTTCTTTTCTGATATAGGCATTTAGGGCAATAAATTTCCCTCTTAGCACTGCCTTTGCTGCATCCCATATGTTTTGATATGCTGTGTTTTCGTTTTCATTTGCCTCGAGGTATTTACTAATTTCTCATGCAATTTCTTCTTTGACCCACTCGTTGTTTAAGAGTGTGTTGTTGAGCCTCCATGTATTTGTGAATTTTCTGGCACTCCGCCTATTATTGATTTCCAACTTCATTCCTTTATGATCCGAGAAAGTGTTGTGTATGATTTCAATCTTTTTAAATTTGTTAAGACTTGCTTTGTGACCCAGCATATGGTCTATCTTTGAGAATGATCCATGAGCACTTGAGAAAAAGGTGTATCCTGCTGTTGTGGGATGTAATGTCCTATAAATGTCTGTTAAGTCTAGCTCATTTATAGTAATATTCAGATTCTCTATTTCTTTATTGATCCTCTGTCTAGATGTTCTGTCCATTGATGAGAGTGGCGAATTGAAGTCTCCAACTATTATGGTATATGTGTCTATTTCCCTTTTCAGTGTTTGCAGTGTATTCCTCACGTATTTAGGGGCATTCCAGTTCGGTGCATAAATATTTATGATTGTTATGTCTTCTTGTTTAATTGTTCCTTTTATTAGTAGATAGTGTCCTTCTTTGTCTCTTTTAACTGTTTTACATTTGAAGTCTAATTTGTTGGATATTAGTATAGCTACTCCTGCTCTTTTCTGGTTGTTATTTGCATGAAATATCTTTTCCCAACCTTTCACTTTCAACCTGTGTTTATCTTTGGGTCTAAGATGTGTTTCCTGTAGACAGCATATAGAAGGATCCTGTTTTTTAATCCATTCTGCCAGTCTATGTCTTTTGATTGGGGAATTCAGTCCATTAACATTTAGTGTTATTACTGTTTGGATAATATTTTCCTCTACCATTTTGTCTTTTGTATTATGTACATCATATCTGATTTTCCCTCTTTCTACACTCTTCTTCATACCTCTCTCTTCTGTCTTTTCATATGTGACTCTAGTGCCCCCTTTAGTATTTCTTACAGTGCTGGTCTCTTGGTCACACATTCTCTCAGTGACCTTTTGTCTGAGAATGTTTTAATTTCTCCCTCATTTTTGAAGGACAATTTTGCTGGATATAGAAGTCTTGGTTGGCAGTTTTTCTCTTTTAGTAATTTAGATATATCATCCCACTGTCTTCTAGCTTCCATGGTTTCTGCTGAGAAATCTACACATACTCTTATTGGGTTTCCCTTGTATGTGATGGATTGCTTTTCTCTTGCTGCTTTCAAGATCCTCTCTTTCTCTTTGACCTCTGACATTCTAACTAGTAAGTGTCTTGGAGAACGCCTATTTGGGTCTAATCTCTTTGGGGTGCGCTGCACTTCTTGGATGTGTAATTTTAGGTCTTTCATAAGAGTTGGGAAATTTTCAGTGATAATTTCTTCCATTAGTTTTTCTCCTCCTTTTCCCTTCTCTTCTCCTTCTGGGACACCCACAACACGTATATTTGTGCGCTTCATATTGTCCTTCAGTTCCCTGATCCCCTGCTCAAGTTTTTCCATTCTTTTCCCGATAGTTTCTGTTTCTTTTTGGAATTCAGATGTTCCATCCTCCAGTTCACTAATTGTAGCTTCTGTCTCTTTAAATCTACCATTGTAGGTATCCATTGTTTTTTCCATCTTTTCTACTTTGTCCTTCACTCCCATAAGTTCTGTGATTTGTTTTTTCAGTTTTTCTATTTCTTCTTTTTGTTCATCCCATGTCTTCTTCATGTCCTCCCTCAATTTATCGATTTCCTTTTTGAAGAGGTTTTCCATTTCTGTTCGTATATTCAGCATTAGTTGTCTCAGCTCCTGTATCTCATTTGAACTATTGGTTTGTTCCTTTGACAGGGCCATATTTTCAATTTTCTGAGCGTGATCCATTATCTTCTGCTGGCATCTGGGCATTTAATCAGATTTCCCTGGGTGTTGGACCCAACAGGTTGAAAGATTTTTCTGTGAAATCTCTGGGTTCTGTTTTTCTTATCCTGCCCAGTAGGTGGCACTCGTGGCACTCGTTTGTCTGCGGATCCCACCAGTAAAAGGTGCTGTGGATCCTTTAACTTTGGAAAACTCTCGCCGTGGGGGAGGTTCGCCAGCTGAAGCGGCTTGGAAGAGTGCCAGCCGGCCCAGAGATCCGAACGCGGGGAGGGTCGCCGGCCGCCGCAGCCCGGGAGAGCGCCCGTCCGAATCTCCTAGCTGGCCCCGGGCGCCAAGCGTGGTGGGTGGGCGCCAGCCACCGCCGCCCGGAAGAGTGCACCGTTCCCAGCCGGACCGGGGAGTCACGTGTTTGGAAGGGACCCCGGTCACCGTTCTCCGTGGCCTGGGGATCTCCGATCCAATTCTCCCAGTTGGTCCTGGAAGGAGGAAAGGAGGGACTCCGGCCGCTTGCCGCCCCAGTCCAGGGAAGCCCGCGCCCCTCGGTGATCTCACCGGAGTGGGTTCTCCCAGCCAGTCAGCCATTCCAGAATGGGGTACGCTGTCTTCTTGATCTCTGTCGTAGCTCTGGGAGCTGTTCTGTATCGTTTCTACTCCCCTAGTAGCTGTTCTGGAGGAGGAACTAAGACCCGCGCGTCTTACTAAGTCGCCATCTTCTCCGGAAGTCTCCAGCAGAGGAAGGTTTTAATAATCAAGTGGATAAGATGACCCATTCTGTGAATTCCAATCAGCCTCTTTCCCAGCAACTCCTGTCATTGCCCAATGGGCTCATGAACAAAGTGGTCATGGTGGTAGGGATGGAGATTATTCATGGACTCAGCAACATGGACGTCCACTCACCAAGGCTGACCTGGCTACAGCCACTATTGAGTGCCCAATCTGCCAACTAGCAGAGACCCACATTCAGCCCCCAATATGGCACCATTCCTTGAGGTTATCAGCCAGCTACCTGATGGCAAGTTGATTACATTGGACCACTTCCATCATGGAAGGGGCAGTGATTTATTCTAACTGGAATAGACACATATTCTGGATATGGGATTGCCTTCTGTGCCAGTTCGAATCTGTGGTGGACCCCAGAAAAGACATGCCCTTTAATCCTCATTGAATTTTGCTGGGTGGGAGCATTTTGATTATTTCCATGAAGATGTGACCCACCCAATTGCAGGTGGCAACTTTTGATTAGACGATTTCCATGGAGGTGTGTCTCCACCCACTGAAGGTGGAGTTGCTTGCTGGAATCCTTTAAAAGAGGAAACATTTTGGAGAGAGTCCCTTTTTGGTAGAGTCACAAGAAAGCCAGCAGATGCCGCCATGTTCGCTATGTGCCCTTCCAGCTGAGCGAGAAACATTGAACGCCATCAGCCTTCTTGAACCAAGGTATCTTTCCCCAGATGACTTAAATTGGAAATTTTTATATACTTGTTTTAATTGGGACATTTTCTCAGCCTTAGAACTGTAAACTAGCAACTTATTAAATTCCCCTTGTTAAAAGCCATTCCGTTTCTGGTATGTTGCATTCTGGTAGCTAGCAAACTAGAACACCTTCCTTGCACACAATGCTTCCACTAAAACTATCATACCTGGACTTATGGAATGTCTTATCCATCATCATGATATTCCACACCAGCAATGCTTCTGATCAATGAACACAGTTCACAGCAAATGAAGTGTGGGAATGGGCACATGCTCAGGGAATTCTCTGGTCTTACCATGTTCCCCATCATTCAGAGGCAGCTGGGTTGATAGAACAGTGGAATGACTTTTTTCAGACCCAATTATGGTGCCAACTAGGTGATAAAATTTTGCAGGGCTGGGGTGATGTTCTCCAGGAGGCTGTGTGTGCTCTGAATCAGCGTCTGCTGTATGGTGCTGTTATTCATGGGTCCAGGAATCGAAAGGTGGAGTTGGGAGAGGTACCATTCACTATCACCCCTAGTGATCCACTAGGAAACTTTTTGCTTCCTGTCCATGCAGCTTTAAGTTCTGCTGGTCTACAGGTCTTAGTTCCAAAAGGAGGAGTGCTCCTACCAGGAGACACAGCAAGGATTCCACTGAACTGGAAGTTAAGACAGCAACCTGGCCACTTTGGGCTTCTCGTGCCACTGAATCAATAAGCAAGGTAGGGGATTACTGGCTGGGGTGATTGATCCTGAGCATCGGGGGAAATATGACTGCAGCTACACAGTGGAGGGAAAGAAGAGTTTTCTTGGAATACAGGAGATCCCTTAGGGCATCACTTAGTTCTACCATGCCCTGTGATTAAAGTCAATGGAAAACTGCAACGACCCAATCCAGGCAGGACTACCAATGGCTCTGAACCTTCAGGAATGAAGGTTTGGGTCACCCCACCAGGCAAAGACCCATGGCCAGCTGAGGTGTTTGCTGAGGGGAAAGGGAGCATGAAATGGGGAGTGGAAGTGGCAATTAGCACATGACCAATTACAGAAGTGTGGACTGTAATGGTTATATGTGCTTCTTTCTTATACATTATATGCATTCAAAACATATATAAAATATCTATTTTCTTCCTTATTTTATCACCTTATCATATGACATAGGTCGTATTAACTTTATATCATAGTATTTAAGTTACAGTGTTATAAGTTGTGGAGTGACTGTTACCCAAGCACTTGCACCCTCTTCTGGGGAAAGAGTTGAGACATTTTTGATTGTACACAGGACAGTTGAATTATGTTAAGCAAAAATAAGACTGTTATTGTTTTTATTTAAATATTAAGCATGGTTTAAGGCAGTGTATATGGGTGCCAGTTTGACAAGGGGTGGACTGTGATGGCTGAGTTTGTGTGTCCTTCGGCCAGGTTCTGCTATCCACTTATCTGGTCAAGCAAGCTCTGGTCTGATGGCTACTTTGAGGGTATTTCATGGATTTTGACCATGGGTAAGTTGATGCTTCTATGGCTGATTGCATCTTGTGCTCAGCAATCAGTTGAAGGCCTTAAAAGGAGAACTGATGATTTTAGCAGTCGGAAAGCAGAATTTCCATCTTTGTTTCAGCCAGTAGTTTCTCCTGGGGAACTTACTGAAAACTTTCATTGTAGTTCCCAGCTTGCAGCCTGCCCTCTGGAATTCAGACTTGCCCAGCCCCACTGTCAGGTGAGCCAGTCTATAATACATCTCACATTATTTACATCACATTATTTGCATGCATCTCTCGTTGGCCCCATCTGCCTGAGAGCCCTGACTAATCCCCACATCAGGAACTTGGGGGAGTGCCACATGCAGGAACCAGAGGTGGGCCAGCCCCACAGCGACACAGCAGCAGCCAGGCTTTGTCGGCGAAGCAGCAACAAGCCCAGCTAAGTAAAGAGATGTTTGGCCTTTCCATTCTCTCTCCTCTCAAAGAACCCAACAAAGGTGGAACTAAAGGAGACAGGTGGGGTGGCTGAGAACCCAGCGTCTCTCTTTTCCGTGTTCTGTGAAGAAGGTAGAAAACATTTGAATCAGCTCTGAAAATAAAACTTTAAAATAAACAGGATTGAATTGGGAATCCTGGAATGAGATGCTCTGAATAACTACGTGTCTGCTCAGGCATCCTTCAGGTCCACGTGTCATCAGGACAGAACCGTTTTCTTTTCACATCCCGACAAGAGGCTTCCTGTTCATAAACCAGTTATGGAAGCATCGAGAACACAGGGCTGTGTTTTAGTTCTCTAATTTCACTACAAGCTCCTCGAAGGAAAAGGCTACTTTGCTGTAAGGAATGTTTCATTGAAAGGAACTTAAATTTTCTCAGTGTTTACCTCTTGAAGACGGTGTTTATAATACGCATACAGACTCAACAGAAATCAAGGGACGGCTGAAAAGCCTCGCCGTATGGGCCAGCCCTGGAGGCCTCAGCACCTGGAGTTCAGGTTCGTGAATTTTCACACCAGTGTTTCCCCAGTGACGGGAATCGGAGGCATTGGGCTCATCTCTGCGCCTTTTAGCTCACGGTCAAGAGGGCAGGGGTGAGGCCGCAGGACAGGTGCCCGCCTACGCGCTGTTTGGTCAGAGGTGGGTGAGTGTGGCGAGGCTGCGGGTAGAGTATTTGGGTCTATACACATTACCCAATCAGCTAACACATAGAATTTGTTTAGTTTAAGGATCTTAGGTTTTATCTGTTCCTGATGATCACGGTAAGTTAATAGCTGAGACGTGAATGTCCCGTCAGCCCAGAGAGGTACGTTTGGAGCATATACACAACCCCCATGTCATGAGTTCTCATAATCATTACTTTGTTGATAATTTTGCAACTGTAATAACAGGTGCATTTTCAGGCGCGAGTCAGCACTGCTGTCTCCCCACCCACTCTGGGGAAATTTCTCTTGAGAAGTCTTTCCCTTTTGCCCTTTTATGAACTTCAAGTATCTTGTGAAAATCAGTCTGTGTTCTTGGCACATAATGTAAAGCACAAACAGGTCAGGAAAACAGCCCAACCAGGGTTGGTCCTACAGCTGAGAGTGGGGCCATGTGGCGGAAGAGCCTATTGCCCAGAGGTGCATACAAAACGTGAGTTTTCAAATCTTCTGTCTCCTTGGCGTCTGAACCTCCAAAATGCCCAGGGTCCGCTGGCGCTCCGTCACCTGCCCCAGCCTCTCTGGAGCCGCCATCAGGGAGCCGGGGCCGGGCGAGCCAGGAGGTGCCGAGTGAGACCTGGTACCGCCAACATTACAGGGATGTCAAGTGACAGAGTCACAACTACATCATCGAAGACACAAACTGACAAGAAATCTTAACCGGGAGCTTTCACTCTAGACCTTTTCTGCTTAGGAAACTTCTGGACTAACTCGCAAAAAGTTGTCCTTACATGGTTGTTCTGAAATTAATGGCTTTGTCTTTATATGCTATTTTTAGAAGACATAATTTATTAATGTTTTTAAGTTACAGTGCCTTCACATAAACCTTGTATAGAGCTGGGGAGAGAGGAAGCATATGGAAGTGTCAGCAGGATGGTTTTCTCAGAGAAGGCAAATATAAATTTAAGACAGGAGAAGATGATGGGAAAATACAGTATCGTACATCCTCTCTCTTCTGGAAAACTTATGATTCCATTGGCTTATTGAGCAAATTCAGATCACAGAACTTCTGCTTTTTCTTTTCTTTTTCTAGATTCAAAATTGCATTGTCTTCCATTTTCTGTCAAGGGGGCTATAAGAACTTAGGAAGGAAACAAGATGCAAGATTGGAGAAAATTGGAAATATTATCAAGAAGTGAAAGAGCAGATGTTACATGTGCACACAAACACATCTACATAGTTCAGTGAGAGTAATAAGGACGGCACCTGTAGCCTACGGACTCCTAGGCTACCGGAGCAGCCTTCAGGGCCCACTGCAGACTGCTGGGGCGCTTCCCCGAAACCCATCCGAAATTGAGTGCTTCCAGCTGACGGGCACATTCACAGAAGAAAGGCTCCGGGGTTCTGAATTGCTGAAATTAGCAAAGACCTGGAAGGCTTTTGCAGCAGTGCTTAGCAGCGTTTGGCCTGCCGCAGGTATTCAGGAATTTGAAACTGAATGAAGGAATGAAGGAGGGGCTGTGGTTTAGAAGGAAATACATTGTGGGAGGATGCAGTGATCTCATACTGAGTAAAGCTTTACATCTTGCTGTGATTCATGAGGAGGGTGGTCTTTGATTTGCACAGGTGTGGGTTATCCTGACCTGGCTTCTGTAACACTGCACCCACGTACCTCGGAGGACTGGCGTGTTACATTTTCCTCATTTGTGCAATCGGAATATTAACCCGTACTCTGGGATTTCACAGGGATGACTGATGATCAACTACAGGTCAGCAAGTAAGAAAATGAACATGAACGTACATTGCCAACTATAAAATTATATAATCTTTACTCTTTCTTTCTATTTTTGACAATAGAGGTAAAAAACATGGAATCTCTAAATTTAGGCAGACTGTTTCTATATCGGAATTAGCAGAATGTAAACACAGATACACTTTTCTTTTTTCAGAAAATTAGGGACACAGAAAAAGAAAATCTATGCAAGTTATTACAAAGTCAGTCCAGTGATTGTCTTGTCTCCTGGAGGTCACCAGAAACCTAAGGGAGAATGAAAACAAAAAGGTAAAACCCACCTTTAGCAATCTTAGGAGCCAAATCTAATCAACAGTTGCAAACATCCGTGTGAAAGCTGCCAGAAGCCATTGTGATCAGGCAGAAGCTGTGCAAGAGAAAGCAATAATAAACATGGGGACTGGAGACAGAGCTCAGCAGTAGCACATCTGAAAAAACACCAGCAAAAATTCATGTCTTGAAGTTGAGGGACTGCCCATTGCCCAGAAACTATATTCCTCGCTTGCAAAAACGGATTTGGAAATTCGGATGAGCGGAGCTGGGAGCAGAAGGCAGAGAAAGCACAGCCAGGGCTGCACGGCGTCGTTCAGGGAAGCCACGTCAGGAGGAGGCAGCCACGGGGAGGAAGGATGTGGGTCGAAGGGCTGGTCCAGACCCGAAGAAGTTCCTGGGCCTCTCCTCAGTCTGCGCTGCTGTCCCTGACCCCAATCTTATGCAAATAAGTGCCCCAGAAAATTCGTCTCTTCTGTGATAAGTAATAAAAAAAGTAACTAGCCTCGTATAAATTCAAAGACACCGTAAGAAACAAAACGAGAGTTTATAAAAGGCAGTATTTATTAACAGAAAAAGAAAACGCACAAAAATGTTATCATGGTGCAGAGGATAATTGCAACAGAGTATTTCGGCATAAATTTTAAAAACTTAAATAATCAAGTGCTTCTATGAAGGAAGAGCCCAAGTAGCAATGCAAAAACTCAGAAAAGAAATGGTGAAGCAAACAATAGAAAATGAAATGTGAGTTGGCAGAACTCAAAAAAGAAATAGAAGAAAGTTATTTTTTTTCAGAAATGATGACAGGATTGGAAGGAATACAAGGGAGCATAGGTGCGAGAGAAACCCAGTAAGGAAATAAGAAAAGTCGGTAAAATAAAATTGAAACAATGATAGTTTTATAAACGATTGGAAAGGAATGATTAATTGAAAAGACAAAGGAGATTTAACATGTTCATAATTGTGATGTCTGAAGAAGAAAACCAAAGCAATAACCAAAATGAATTAATGGAGGAAAGTACTTAAAGGTCTAATTTCAGAAAACTTCATGAAGTAAGGAAGACCCGTGTCTGCTGTTTGGACGGGCACGCCGTACACCAAAGAGTATGGGGCACATCAAATTAATGCAGAACTTTCAACATCAGCATGCACCATGAAAAAATTCCTGGACTCTAAAGCCAAGGAAAATGCTTCTGTCACACGTATAAAGGCCCTGGTCATGGTAAACTAGGAGCCCCATGTAATCTACCAGCTACACTAGGGCACTTCTGAAAGGATGAAAGACAAATGGTAACTGCAATGAGACGCTGCGGCCGGCACAAACCCAGGCTGCCCCAGAGGAAGCAGCACCTGCAACCATCAAGGGAAAATGTCGGCTGACATCAGATTCCTGAAAATGAAATCCGACGCCTGAAGACAGCATAGCATTGCTCAGAGTTCCCAAAGAAAGGAAGTAAATTCTATCTCTAGGCACGATGTTCTTCAATGACACAGACAAAAAGCATCAAACATCCAGGACTTGAGAAATCTCCTCCCAAAATGCTTCTTGAATAAATTCCCAGAGGGAGACCTAGACCCAGTTAGAGGGGGTTTGAGCAGTGGCGACGGACGTGGCATCTGTGAGTGCTGAAGACGGTTAACTACAGGGCTGACCCTAGGACCGACGTGGGGGCGGCAGTGACATTAAGTAACATTGTGGCCGGATAATTAGAAATGCACAAACGCCAAAAACTGGGAAAGAAAGAGAAAAAAGTGAGCAGTAGAGTGAATTCATGATTCATTGGTTGCATTATTAGTGAGAGGTGGCATGAAAGGACATCATTTAAAGATGACAGATCAAGTAAAAAAGACTTTTTTTACTTAAATAAAAATATTTAAGAGTACAAAAGCAAACATTAGAAACTGTTCTTGGCTGAAATGGAATGGTGGGAGAGAGAAGGGGAGATGACTGCACTATCTGCCCAGCACAGCTGGGGACAAATTGTGATAAAAAAGTGAAAATAAACAAGCAAATTTTAGAGGAAATAATAACCCTATATATTAGAGGAAGTAAATATCAAAAAAGCAAAGAAAAATACAGTAAAACTTTAAAAAGTCTGTTTTAGTGCTAAACTGCCAGAATGCACACACCAGAAGTGAGTTGGCTCTTTCAAAGGGGATGTATTAAGTTACAAATGTACAGTCTTAAGGCCTGAAAATCCCCCAATTAAGGCATCATCGGGACTATACCTGGACTGTGAAGAGAGGCCGCGGCGTGGGGTCACCTCTGCCACGGGACGGCGCAGAGCTGGTGCCTGCTGGTCCCTGCCTGGCTCGCTGCCCTCGGCTGACCCCAGGGGCCTCCTCTCGTGTCCTGCGATCTTCTCTTAGTGTCTCCCGGGCAAACTCTGCATTTCATCTCTTAGTTTAGCATCTCCCGGGGCGTTTCCTGTCTCTAAGCCTCTGTGCTTTCTCCGAAGCATCTCTTTCTTAAAGGACTCCAGGAAGTGGATTAGTACCCACCATGGGGGGGGGGGTCACATCTCCACGGAAACCACCTAATCAGAAGGGCCCGGCAATAGATGAGATTGAAAGAACATGGTGGAGCTGCGGTTCACCATTTGGGTTTGTGCCCTTGGCTATGAGAACAGCATGCCCCAGGGAGAGGTCAGCCTGAGTCTTGGAGGGCAGCATGTTACAGAACTGCAGCTAACTTATGATGGACATGGAAAATAAATCTTTCTTTTTAAGTGTAAAAAAAAAAAAAAAAAGAGCATGGCGAGCAGCCACGGGGGCTCAGTGGCAGCATTCTCTCCTGCCACGCTGGAGACCCGGGACCAATTCCTGGAGCCAACATGCTTTTCTGGGGCACATAACCAGCACAAAGACTATTCAAGAACTATTCAAACTGGATAAGCAAAAACCAACATTCTCATAGAAAGATAATCAAAGAACCTGGACAGAGTTTGCAGAAAAATAATTTTATTCACAATAAGAGAAATAATATTATAACTATACTAGGAAACATTTTCACCTCTCCTGTGGACAAAAATCTAAACATTAACTCACCCACTTCTTGAGCAAGGCTGTGGGGAGACATGGCTGTGTGGTACAACACTCATGGAAATCGGGCGGCACGCCCCTCACATGTAGAAGTGCACAAATTGCCTGCTGCTCCGGCTCTGGTGAGCTGAGACTGGGGAGCGCTCTGTGAGTCCCGCTAAACCCCGGGGTGCACCAGGGCGGACCGCACCGGGCACAAGGGGGAATGGAGAGCGACCTGGCGGAAGGTTGTGGTACTGAGGCATGAAATAACGAGGGCAAGGGCTGAAAGGACAGTGGCAAGAGGTGACGAGTAAGGCAAAAATCATTCCGGAGGATTAAATATGGGATCTAGAACATTTAACCAGGGTCCGTTCTGCATTTTAACAAAAATTTATTGAGCACCTACCATGTACCAGCCTCTAAAATGAACACTTATCTGTTGTCTTTGGAATGAAACATAGAAGCCAGGTGGAGCTGCACTGCAGCACACTGGAGATAAAGGGCTAAAGCCCAGGTAAGAGGCTGTAGTTTAAGAGAAACCTACATCCCGTGGCCATCTCCAGGAGGCCATACTGGGGAAGACTGGCTCCCTCTGAGACGGGCAGAGGCAGAAGGACACCAGGAACTGAGCTGTGGGGGGAACTTACCACTATGGGGTAGAAGAAGGAATAGAAGTCAGTAAAGCAGACAGATGAAAAAGAGGCTGAGTCCTTCCTAGTCACGGAAACAAAATGCGGAGCATGAGGTCGAGAAGACAATGGACAATACCAAGCGCGCTAGGCAAGTCTAAGAAGAGGCCACTGGATTTGACGTCAGATATGTCATTGGTGATTTTTTAGGGTTCAGAAGCAGGATTGCAAAGACCTAATAAATAATGAATGTTGAGAAAGTGCATAGAAATTATGAATTTGAAAACTATAAGTGAGGAGAGCCACAAGAGGGTTAGCAGAGGGAGAAAGAAACTGCAATAATTTTTTAAGGTAAGAGGAAAATTGTGTATGAAGGCATCAGAGAAGAGGGAGAGATTTTAGATTCAAGAAAGGCTGGGGAAAACCCTGGTGGTGCCATCCACGGGCGATCATGGCACTTCGATTGAAGTTATGTGAGAATCAGAGTCCATCCTTCTCACGGGCACCAGCCTTGGACCCAATAGGAGGGTCAGCAGGTATTCGAGCGATCCAGAAGACGTGCGAAACGAAGCTGCACAGCAGGAAGCGCCTTCCGTCCGTCTGTCCTCTTTGCCCAAAGGTTCCAGAACGTAAAGGAATTTGGGCTAAAAGGGCACAAACTCGTCTCAGTCTACCTGAGATATTGGAAACGCAACCCATCAAAGCAAGCTGTCCTCCAGGTGCCCGCAGCTGTCCTCCAGGTGCCCACAGCTGTCCTCCAGGTGCCCGCAGCTGTCCTCCAGGTGCCCTCAGCTTCCTCCAGGTGTCCTCAGCTGTCCTCCAGGTGCATGCAGCTTCCTCCAGGTGCCCTCAGCTTCCTCCAGGTGCCCACAGCTGACCTCCAGGTGCCCGCAGCTGTCCTCCAGGTGCATGCAGCTATCCTCCATGCACCTCCAGGTCACCGCAGCTGACCCTGGTGACAGGCCATTGCGGCCACAGGAAACGCGCTGGGGCCAGACACAGGTGTGTGCCAGCCTGGGGTGGCGCTGTGCAGTCCCCGCAGCCACATCCCTCACTCGCCCCCTGCACGTGATTGGGCACACGCCCACCGGACACTGGTCACTCACAAGGTAGCATTGGCCTGGTTCTGACGAGGAAGGGGCCGACGAGGGCAGCACCTGACACCTCCCAGGATGTCTCAGCACAGGGCTGTAAGCCCCAACACAGGGAGGACTGGCTCAGCCACCCCACCGAGGTCCGGCAACCTGAAGGCACTGCTGGCAGATAAGGCAGTAAGGCAGTAAGGCAGATAAGGCCGCCCCCGCCACACAAACCCGCCCCGTTCGTCATGGACTCGCGTAATGCCGCATGCCATGAGCTCCTTTTTCAGGAGTTCCAAATGCGAATCTCTATTGTCAATTGGAGGCAAACTTTTTTAGCCGCTGAGTCATAGACCCCTGATATTAGGAACTTGTTTAGGTTCTATTGCTTCTTTCAATTAAATACCTTCTAACGATTTCAAGGGTCCCAGCTCAACTTTTGTAGAGTTATGTTTTACCCATTATTGTGTGGTTAGAGCTTATGGGGTTATAAATATAGTTATAAATATCTCACTTTTATTCCTAATGAATAAGCTCAATACTTTGAGTTACTGATTTTTGAAAAGCTATGTTACCACTTACTCTGTGAATGGCAGCCTTCCTATCTGAGGTGGAAATAAAATCAAGTATCATTATGAGTTGCCTCAGATAATGTTGAGATAAAAGAACTTTTCTCTATTACACACTCCTCCAGCCCTATCTGAAAACTGCACACTTACACAGACTTTCTTCTAGGTTTACTTTTTAATATTTATATTTCTTCCATTTTTCAGGAAAGACCGTCTATTTCTACCATGCTATGATTAGCTGGGACATGTGAAACTCTTTCCCACTTGGTTTTGTAGATGCCAAACAAACACCGTGAGGAAGGTACCGGGGTTCTGTGAAGGACCTTTGGCCTGGTCTGGCCTCTGCTCGCCACTGGCCGGGTCTGGACGAGGTCCCTCCCTGGCGGGCGGGCAGCAAGTAGACCTGACACCAAGTGCTTGGTCTCCAGGCATTTCGGTGCAAGCGAGGAAACAGAGCTTAAGCTGAAACATGGGGCAACGACACATATAGTATCCCATTTTCCGTGATAGAAGGAAGGAAGGCCTGATGGAGGCAGACGAGGAGGATGGAACAGCACGAACGAGTTAGTCTATTCACGCTCCTAAATAATTATCACACACTATCATCATGCCAAACTAATTAATTCAACCTTATTAGCAAAGTTCGAGCAACAAAACACAAAGGAGCAGCATCCTTTTGGACAGCAGATGCATAAATGCCGCTTCAGGGGGAGCTTCCCTGATGGCCAGCCCCAAGCCGCCAGCTCCCCGCACAGCTGCACGAGGCTCCGAGCTCAGAACCTCTCAAGGTCCTTCTCCAAGTCAGGGTCTGAGCCAGACCTCAAGCCCAGCCCTGCAGGACGTCGAGCCAAAGCTCTCCGCAATCCGCCTCTGCCTCCTTCAAAACAGCAGTGACACCGGGCGCCTCGGTCCCCGCCTGCTCCTCATGGAACACACCTGCTCCTCACTGGACACACCTGCTCCTCACTGGACACACCTGCTCCTCACTGGACACACCAGCTCCTCACTGGACATACTTGCTCCTCACTGGACACACCAGCTCCTCACTGGACACACCAGCTCCTCACTGGACACACCTGCTCCTCACTGGACACACCAACTCCTCACTGGACACACCTGCTCCTCACTGGACACACCAGCTCCTCACTGGACACACCTGCTCCTCACTGGACACACCAGCTCCTCACTGGACACACCTGCTCCTCACTGGACACACCAGCTCCTCACTGGACACACCTGCTCCTCACTGGACACACCAGCTCCTCACTGGACATACTTGCTCCTCACTGGACACACCAGCTCCTCACTGGACACACCAGCTCCTCACTGGACACACCTGCTCCTCACTGGACACACCTGCTCCTCACTGGACATACTTGCTCCTCACTGGACACACCAGCTCCTCACTGGACACACCTGCTCCTCACTGGACACACCTGCTCCTCACTGGACACACCTGCCCTTCACTGGACACACCAGCTCCTCACTGGACATACTTGCTCCTCACTGGACACACCAGCTCCTCACTGGACACACCAGCTCCTCACTGGACACACCTGCTCCTCACTGGACATACTTGCTCCTCACTGGACACACCTGCCCTTCACTGAAACTCACCTGGATCCTCACTGGAACACACCTGCCCCTTGACCAGCATCTCGGAAATCACTGATACACAGGAGAGTGGACATCAACTGCAGCTCCGGAGCCCACGCACACCCCAATGCTACTGTGTTTTGCTCAGCGGTGCAACTCCGCTCTGGCACACATTATCAAGCACAGCCAAAATACACGTTGAATAAATAATGAATGAATAAGAACAAATATTCACAAATAGGCTTTACATAAGGGGCCAATAACAGAAGCGATATTCGCAGAGACCTTCCCCACCGGCGGGCATCGGTTCTTCGACGAGGTGAAGGCACGAGAGCACCCAGGCGGGCTGGCTGAGGGTTCACAGTGCCAGGAAGGGGGGACAGACAAAGAACCTAGAGGCTGTACAGACTGCCGTCTGCACGTCTGTTGGAATAAATTATCTTATTTACATACAAGAGAAAAACAAGAGAATGCCATGGACATTGAGTTGTAAAAGAGCTAAAACCAATGCCACATGCTGATGGCCACAGACGCCGTGTTATGTGCATGTTGTGTGTGTGCGGACCTGGTGTCTAGATGGTGTAGACGCTGTATTGTGTGCGTGTGTGTGTTGTGTCGTGTGTGTGTGTGTGTTGTGTCGTGTGTGTGTGTACCCAGTGTCTGGATGGTGTAGACACTGTGTGTTGTGTCGTGTGTGTGTGTGTGTGTGTTGTGTCGTGTGTGTGTGTACCCAGTGTCTAGATGGTGTAGACGCTGTGTGTTGTGTCGTGTGTGTGTGTGTTGTGTCGTGTGTGTGTGTGTTGTGTCGTGTGCGCGTGGACTTACTGTCTAGATGGCCGCAGCCGCTATGAGTTGAGTGTTTGCCCTTTCTCCTGAACATCCGCTGAGTTGCGTGGCCCGAGATGCCAGCTGGCAGAGAGGCAGCAGCAGCCCCGTCTACGACTGTGGTGGGAAGCTCCCCGGGCTGCCGTGGTTGCATGGTCCGGTGCTGGCCGCCTCCAGGCCGTCTCCAGCATGGGCAGGAGTCTGGGCACTGAGGGGGACAAGCCCTGCCCCAGCTCTCCTAACGCTGCAGCCTCAGTGCTCAGAAGCCTCCCCTTTTCTTAGGGTCTTGTCTTGCTCGCCTGCCCCCGGACGAGCTGCCCCGCGGGCTGCCCTCTCGGCACCAGGTGCGTTGTGCGGCTGGCAGTAGAAGGTGTAAACACCTTCGGCCTGCGCCATCCAAGGCATCCAAAGTCGCCCTGGGCACTCCACACTTTAGAGAATCGTTTCCCTAGTTTTAACTTTTTCTTTTTTCCCTCTATATTGAAGTGACTTCAAGTTTACAGAAAAGGTGTAAGAATTATTCAAAGAACTCGTATGCACCAGTGTCCCACCTTCACCAATTGTCATTTCTCCACATTATCGCTCCGTCGTCCCTCGGGGTACCGCGGTGTCCTCCCGAGCCATGGGACAGCGGCTTTGCTGCCTCCCGCCGGCACACCTGGACCCGATGCAGGAGACCCTGGGTGTGGTCGTCGCTCACGGCCCCGGCCACCTGCCCCATGCCACGCCTTCCCCATGGCCAAGCTGCCGAGGGACCGCGTGCCCGCGTCACAGCCGCTGGAGGGACGGACCGGCCGCTGCGCCCCAGCGTCCTGGGAAGGTGCCACAGGCCGCCCCGTGGCCATTCCTGTCTTCACCTCATCCCTCTCCACGAGCCCCCGCGACGAGGACTAACCCGTAAGGTTGCCCACTGCCCACGGGCTCTGTGGTCAGTCCTGACAGGGAAAGGGAACATGTGGTCAATATGGCTGCATGTGACCACGCGCACAAGGAAGGGAGAAGGGCTGTCTGGCACACTCCTAGTGTCCCACACTGGTCACGGGGCCAGGGTGGTGTGTGTCATGTTCTCCCTTCGCCCCGTCTCTCTCGCTCCTGCCACACCTCCGCTGACCGTGACTCTTCACCTTGAAGGGCAGCCGGGCCTTCGCTCCCGCAGAGCCTGAGCAATTAACTAACGGTCCTGCTTCTGTGGCATCGTCCACTCAATCACTGGGCATCTTAGAGGCACCTGACGGCGTCCCACCCGTCCACATGGGCCGGAGCTTTCCCCACGGCCCCGGACTCTGTCAGTGCAATCGGGCTCCATCCCGCCCTGCCAGGGGCCCTCGGGGAGGGCAAGCCCATGGCGTGTAGCCCCCACCACTCTGGGCCCCCCGAGGAGACGCTGGGCTAGGTGGGGGCTGGGTGGCGGTGGTAGAAAGGGGCGCCGTGTCCCTGGTAATGAGAACCCACATGGGGGCCGTTTGGGAAGCGTTTCCACAGGACCACATGGCGTCACACTCTGAGTAACTTTATTCTTTCATTCATTTATTAACAGCAGCACTGACACCCAGTATATGCCCACGTGGTCACTGCAGAGGTAAGTCGGACATCACCAGGCACAACGCGATTCTATCTCGTAAAACCACGAAGCTCTGCTGAGCTCAGCTGCGAAGCCCATATTCAGACTGAACCAGTCCCAGGTTTCTCTCGCCCCACAGCTGCTGCTCCTTTTGTGGAGAACAGGCTGCCTGCGCTTCCCGGGACATGCCACGGAGGCGGACCAGGTGGCTGAAGAGGGTCCGTTTAACCCTGTCTGGAGAAGGGTTGGGAAGAGCTCTCTGTGCTTAAAGAAGGAATAGAGTCTCCCAGCAGAGACAGAGGGCAGGCGCTGCGGCCAGGCTGGAGGGGCAGTGGGAGATGCGGTGTGGAGGGGCAGCTGGACGTCCATTACGAATGCCCCTCACCCAGCCCTCGGGCGTCATAGGAAAGCTGAGGGCAGCGGCCGAGAGGATCACACTTACACCTGTACCAGCACCTGGAGGACGTGGGGTGACGGGAGAGGCAAGACAGCGGGGACGGGGGCTCCGGCGAAGGCTCACGCCTGCCTCCCCCCAAACCGAGCTGTGTCAGGGGCAATGAAGAAGGTGGGGCGGGCTCTACAGAGCCCTTGAAGATATTATCTGTAGGACTGCAGATCACTTACCCACAAGGAATTAAGAATAAAAAGGAAAATAATTTTAAGTCCTCAGGCTTTCACGCTGGGGCGAGGACCAGACAGACGTTTGAGAAGGTTTGGGGTGCAGACGTTGGGAAGCGCCGAGTGTGGGGCATGTAGTGCCTGGAGTGCCTGCGAGGTGGTCAGATGGGTGCAAAGGGTTTACACGGGGTGGTGTGAAGGGTTTACACGGGGTGGTGTAAAGTCCGAAGGTGAGAAGAGCACGCGGGGGTTGTCGAAGCCCTGGGAGTGAGCGCCATGTGGGAAAGAAGACGGTGCTCGAGAGAACGGGGCACGCAGTGGAAGGGCGGGGAGCCTGCATTCAACTCCAGGCACATATTTGTTCAAACCCCAGTACGGTTCGTATTGTCTGCTTCAGAGCTCACTGCACATTTTTCTTACATGAATGAAGAATGAATGAGGAATGAATGAAAGGAAGAAGAGGAGTCAGCAAGGAGTCTGGGAAAAATGACAAAATAGTTCAAAGTGAAGCTCAAAAGTAGTGTTGTGAGACAAGGAAGAAGTATCAATGCATCGAATGCCCAGTTATATCATGTTCACTAAATTATCCTCTCAGATGACAGATTTACTAAACTACTACTTGTTTACCAAATTATCCTCTCTTTGCACAGATGACAGATTCACCTTTCCCAAACCTTATTAATTAATCATGTCATAACACTTCTCAAAAATCTCAAACATTTTTAAAAAACATAAAGTTAAAACTTCTCTATGTGACAATTAAAACTCCCTGCAGTTGGCACTGATTTTGATTTCAGTCTTACTTCTCACTGTTTCGAATCCTTCCTTCTGTCCATATTTCTCTCCTAACTCTTCCCTTAACAACTCAAGTTTCTACGTGATTCCAATATTTGTTCATTTTCCTTACTTTCTTTTAAAATTTACCTTTCATGGATCAACTAAAGTGACATTTCGTTGAAGAGAGTCCCTGCAGAACTCATACACACTCGTGTGCCCTTTCACTAGTTCTTTTCTGACGAGATCATGTTTCATGACACTAGTGTTCAGAGAATTTGTAAAATCGAAGAAGAAACTTGTATTATGTCATTGCAGGTTAAACCAGAAGTGCTTCCCGGGTTTCAGCAGCCCTGATGGGGTATCAGTTCTGCATTTGCATCTGATTTGGAAGCTCCTGCGCACAGTGCTCACAGCAGAAACAAAGAAAAAGAAAGACATCCACAAGGAGACACCATCTCAGCTCTTCTTGCTGCCTTTCTGCTTTCCACTCTGGGAGCTAAGAGCATTCACGATCCATTTTTGTTTGAAACTTTGGTGGCTGGTAGGTGTAGTGCCAGTGTTGCTCAGTGAGGGGACATGTCTAAGTGGATGTTGGATGGTGATGCCCATGGGTGCTGCATGTGGTTTCATGGAGATGTGGGTGCTAGATGGTGGTTTCACAGAGTAGTGGGTTCTGGATGGTGGTTCATGGAGAAGTGGGTGCTGGATGGTGGTTCATGGAGAAGTAGGTGCTGGGTGGTGGTTTCGTGGAGATGTGGGTGCTGGATGGTGGTTTCGTGGAGATGTGGGTGCTGGATGGTGGTTCACGGAGAAGTGGGTGCTGGATTGTGGTTTCATGGAGAAGTGGGTGCTGGATGGTGGTTCATGGAGAAGTGGGTGTTGGATGGTGGTTTCACAGAGAAGTGGGTGCTGGATAGTGATTTCGTGGAGATGTGGGTGCTGGATGGTGGTTCACGGAGAAGTGGGTGCTGGATGGTGGTTTCATGGAGAAGTGGGTGCTGGATGGTGGTTTCACGGAGAAATGGGTGCTGGATGGTGGTTTCATGGAGAACTGGGTGCTGGATGGTGGTTTCGTGGTTTGGGTGCTGGATGGTGGTTTCGTGGAGAAGTGGGTGCTGGATTGTGGTTTCGTGGAGATGTGGATGCTGGATGGTGGTTTCGTGGAGAAGTGGGTGCTGGATGGTGGTTCACGGAGAAGTGGGTGCTGGATGGTGGTTTCACGGAGAACTGGGTGCTGGATGGTGGTTCACGGAGAAGGGTGCTGGATGGTGGTTTCATGGAGAAGTGGATGCTGAATGGTGGTTCATGGAGAAGTGGGTGCTGGATGGTGGTTTCACGGAGAAGTGGGTGCTGGATGGCGGTTTTGTGGAGATGAGGTTGTGGGTGCTGGATGGTCGTGCCCGTGCAGAAGTGGGTGTGGTTGCTGAGTGCTGGTGGTCATGGAGAGAGAGAAATAGTTCTGGGTGGGGAAGGTAGGGTGAGTTGTGGTTGTGGATGGTGTGTGGTGACTCATCTGAGATAAAGATATTGGCACTGAATGTTGATACTTCAGAAGCTAATTTCATTGCACATGAATTTTCTCTTTTCATACCCACTTACTAGCCCCTTTAGAAGAATATCTATTTAATCTTCTTACAATTCAGTTGTCATGTCCTCTGAGAAATCTTTTCTGATATGTGTTGTAATGGCATGGCTTAAGGTCACCTTCCTCTTGTGTTCCAACCACATCGTCTACTGCTCTTACCACACTAGATTTTAACTGTTATCGCCTACTCCATAGGTGTTTGAAGGCAGAGGTTATGTATTTAAGTATTTCAGTTTCCATTATGTGACTTGAAAAGTTGATGTTTCACAAACATTTTCTGCATAAATCAATGAATGAAAATGGATGAATATGATTGCTATATATTCCATAATTTTCATGGCAAGTCAGCTAATGTTTCATGTCTCTTTGTTTTGATTGGTGTTCTACCCTGCTTTTAAGTATCTACAAGAATTTTAGTGTGTACCGGTGGGTTCAGGGGAAAAGGAAAGAGAAAAGACACGAGCAGGAAGGGTCAAAAGGTCACACCCTGCACTGCTGAACTGAGTCAGGGTCATTTCTGCGAGGTCTCTCAGTGGACATCTCCTCGAGCCCCTGAACCACCAAGTGAATATGACAGAGGGACAAGTGCAAGGCTAACTTGAAAATCCTTCCTGCGAGAAAGAGCAGTTCCCCAAGAAAGACAGGAGAAGCTGTTAGCAGAACCCGAGAGGGTGGCGGAGGGGGGGCCAAGAAGGCACTGCAGCCAGTGCGAATTCACTGAGCCCGTCCTGGGGCTCGGCTCCTGAGAATCCACCTGCCACCAGGGGTGACCCTGGGGTTTGCGCTCGCCGGGAAAAGCTGAAGAAGAAGCAGACATCACTGTGGGGAGCGGGCACTGCCAGAAAGTGGCCAGGCGCTGCCACATCTCCTCCCTGGCCCTGGACGAGCCAAGCCAAGCCTGGTGTGCTGAGGCTGGAGCTTGGCACGGCCGCTCTGCAAGCCCGGAGGATAAGTGGCCCCTCGCTCCGAGTTCTGCCGGCACTGCCTGGGCTCCTCTCCTGTGCCACTTCCCTCAGGCTGCGAGCCAGAAAATGCAATTTACAGGAGATTTCTGCTGTCCTTCCCTATTGTCTACGTATGAAAGAACTGGGCAGAGCGCTCCACCCCGGTGTCTGACAGGCCCCATTTCAAAGCCGACTGCGGCCAGAAGCCAGCAGGCTTCTCGCTGTAGGGACAGGCAAGCAGAAATAGGACGGAGACGAACTACTCCAGGCTCAAGGAAGAGCGCGACTGCCAAGAACCAGAGCAAATGCCTTCTTCTGGAATGCGTTCACTGAGAAGACAAGGCGAAAGCTCCTGACTCCTGTCCACAGGATCCAAGAGAACACAGCGTCCAAGCGCAAGAGGAGACACCGAGCTCGGGAAAGAGTGTGTGCGGCTGAGCGCACAGACCAGAAGTCAACGGGTGGCAGCGAGCACGGGCGTGGAAACTGCAGAAAATAAACGTGCGAAGCGGGAGACAGGCTGAAAGGGCCCTTCCAGAGTTCAGGAGAGAAGAGTAAGGAGCACTGGCAGACACAGCCAGAGCTCCAGGGGCTCTCAGTCTGCGAGCCCTGCTGTGAGTGCACTCGCACCACCGCACACACTCACTCATAACTACCACCCTCCACACACACAAACCCAACAGACACAATACACACCACCACACAGGTGTGCACACACACATCTATCACACACACTCACTCACAACTACCCTCACTCACCAGCACACGCACTAACACACTCACCACCACACTCACCACCACACCTTCCAGCACATGCACATCCACACCACACACTCACCAACGTGTACAACCACACCACACACACTAACACAGAACAACGCACACACACGTGATTTTCCTGTCCAAGGTGACATCACTTGCTTCCTGGTCCTTCCCGGACGAGCCGGCCTTCTCGGAGGAGCCGGCCTTCCTGCCCGGACGAGCTGACCCTGGGTGGCCTCTGGAAGGGGCAGCTCGCCTGACCAGCTGATGGGAGGTGTCCGTGGGCCTCCTGGTGGCGGCTCCAGCTCCTCGGAAATGATGCTTTCACGCAGGCATCCTCCCAACTCTGTCTTCGCCACGCCGATGGAGGCGATGCGTCCTCTGGCAGAGAACTGGGGAGCCGCAGGTCATCTTTCTGCGGCAGCTTCACCTGTCTGATGCTTTCTGCCCCGTCTCCGTAGCAGGCGCTGCCCCGCTCCTGGTGGATGGATGATGGGAACTGATGAGTTCTCGAGAGAGTCTTGCACGCACACAGCCTGTACAGACAGAGGGAGAGAAGTAAGACCCCTGGGCCCCGGGGATGAGGGTACAGCAAACAGGGCAACTTACAAAATTGTCTGGAAATCAGAACAGAAAACCAGATAATAAAGTTTGTTACTTAAAAACAAACTTTCCAGACCAGGGAAAATATCCAAATCCATAAATTAAAAAGGTTAACCAAGTAGAAAAATAAATAAAAAGAGACCTACATGTAAACTTAATGAATATTGTTCAATAAAAATAAAGAAGAGTTTTATAAGTATCAGAAAATAATGGAAAAGTGTGGTTAGATAATTGAAGGGAAAATATGAAGCCCAAGAGTTCTATGCAGACACACTGTACATATATGAATGAAACAGAAAAATATTCTTGGCTATTTAAGGGCTGAGGGAATAAACAATTCTTACAGGTTTCCTTAAAATATTACTCAAAATTTTACTAGTTAGTAGACCAAGAGGAGCCAAATTGAAAGATTTAAAGAAGGGGAAATTGTGTAGCTGTACCAGTAAGTGCTGAAATCTGCTAAATGTAGAGTTAAGCTTAAATAAGTTGGTTAACATCACTAGAAAGAGGGTAAAAAGCAATTCCTAGAAGAAAAAATTGCAATATAATCGGTAGACTTTTGCTTCTAGAAAAATGGAATAGATAAACTTTTCCCTGTTCTTTCTGCTAAGTAAAATTTAAATCTTAGGACATTTTATATAAAACAAAATTTGAAACTCTGAAAAGATGTGGATGGAGGCGGACCAGTTGGGGATGCTGGGCTCCAAGCCCTAAGCTTTTAATTTTTTCATCCTCATGTTTCCTAGACTTGGAGCTGTAGAATCTGACAACCCAGAAATGCCAACAAACACAGACAGAAAAAATGCTCCAACCAGAGACGCATTCTCTAGCCAGAGGGCCAGGAAAGGGGCAGCCTAGCAGGACAGAAAACTTTTCAAAATAACAACCCCACTCCAGCAAACACCACAGAAACAGTGGTGGCCTCCTGGCTGGTGGGGCCCAGACCTCCTGCGACCCCACCCCACCCATGCCCGTGGGGGCCCAGACCCCCGGCCAGCTGGTGTAATGAAGCACTCAATCCCGGCCATCATGGGGTCAGGGAAGGCCAGTGGGGAGCTGGACGCTCACACTCACTGGAGGCGTCAAGCACCCCACACGTGTGCTGGGGTGTCAGTGGGGGGTTCGTGGGGACGTGGACATACACCCTAGCAGGAATGGGGGTGCACCTGCCCCCGGGTGGTCTCAGAGCCTAATGGGCAGGTAAGACTTCAGCTTCCACCCGGCAGTAACAGAGTCTGCTGTGGGGGCCAGCTGGGGGCAGTAGCAAGGCACACCCCCCCCTTCACAGCAATTGCAGGGGCCTCTTTCCCACCAGGTCCACAGACACGAGTGGGAAATGTGGACTTCTACCCCGTCTGGGAGTAATGAGGTGTGCCCACAGGAGCCATCTCAGAGAAAGCCAGAAAAACTAGAAAGGTTAGCTAAGATCCACTGTGCCATCAAATAACATAACATCTAAAACGTACAGGCTTTAACAAAAATCACTTGTCATACCAAGAACCAGAAAAATCCCAACGTGAAGAAAAACAAATAGGCATTAACATTGAAGTGACAGAGATGCTAGAAGTATCTGAGAAAGATTTCAAAGCATCCATAAAAATGTTTCAATGAGCAATTATGACCTAGATTGAAGAAAATGAAAAATAGGATGTCTCAGCAAAGAAATAGAAGATATAAAGGATAAACAAATGAAAAACTTACAATAGAATAATACAGAAAAACAAAGTAAAAAACTCCACAGATGGGGTCTAGAGCAGAACTGGGGGAACAGAGGGAAGAGCCCGGAACTGGAGGATGGGATAATGAGAATTGTCCAGCCTGGACCACAGAGACAAGCCGGCCGGGGAGGGAACAGCCTCAGGGATCTACAGCTCTGACAAAAGCCAGCAGTTGTGTCACCAGAGTCCCACAGGAAGAGGATGGCAGGACTGAAAAAGTACTTGAAGGAATAATGACTAAAACACCCCAAATTTGGCAAAACATATACACCTACTAATTCAAGACGCTGTATAAACCCCTTAAATAAACCCAAAGAATTGGACACCAGGACACATCATAGTCAAACTGCTGAAAACAAAAGAAAAATAAAATAATCATGAAAGCAGTGAGAAAGAAATGGTCTTTATCTACAGGTGGACAACAATTAGAGGAACAACAGATATTTCAACAGAAATGATGAAAGCTGGAAAGAAGGGTATATTTGTTAAGTGCAGAATGAAAATAATTGTCAACCCAGAATCCTATATCCAGTGAAAATACTCTTCAGGAATGAAGAGTAAATCAAGACATTCTCAAAAGAAGGAACACTAAGTAAATTTGTCACAATGGTCTTACTCTAAATGAATGGCTAAAAAAAGTTCTCTGAAAGGAAAGAATAAAAAAAGGAAACTTGGAACATCAGGAGGTAGGAAAGAACAAGAGAATGCATACCATATAGGTAAATATAACACATTTTTCTCCTCTTGCGTTTCCTAAATTATGTTTAACTGTTAGACTTCAGGAGAAAGAAAATAACTAGAAATAGAAAGGGAAACTACACATTGATAAAAAAAAAATCCACTAGGAAGACATAATAGTCCTAAATGTGTACACACCAAATAAAAAACCAGAGCTGAAAAATATGTGAAGTAAAAACTTATATAGCTGAAAGGAGAAATGGGAAAATCCACAATTACTGTTGGAAACATCACCTCTCTCTCCACAATTGATAGAATTTCTATACAGAAAACCAGAAGGAAAAGAGAGGAACACAACCACACCAACCCACCAGCTACTTCAGAACCCATCTTTTCATGTACCGATGGGACATTACCAACTTAGACCCACATCCTGGTTCGTCAAACAAACTCAACAATCTTGAAGAATTAAAGCTATATACTGCAATGGAATAAAGATGTAAATCACTAACAGAAAGATAACAGGAGAGTCTCCAAACACTTTACAACTAAACTACACACATCTAAATAATCCATATGTCATTGAGGAAATCTCAAGAGAAAATTTTTTTTTAAAAAGGCTTAATGAAAAAAAAATGCAACATATCAAAATCTGTAGGACACAATAAAAGCAGTGCTAAGAGGAATAGGTAAAGCATAACAGGCTTACCATATAAAAGAGAAAGTATCTTAACTCAATTCTCTAAGCTCTCGTCAAGAACCTAGAAAAAGAAAAGCAAAATAAACACAAAGAAGAAGAAAGGAAATAATAAAAGCAAGAGAATAATTTCTACTGAAGTGTAGGACCCAAGTTTTTAGTTTCCTGTTTCCTCCTGTGAGTCCAATGAAATAAAAAATATATAAAGCAATGGAGAAAATAAACAAAAGCTAATTCTTTGAAAGAGTAATAAAATGGACAAACCTCTAGAAAAACTGAAAAAAGAAGAAAAAAAAGAGGGCAGGCACAAATTCCCGCTATCAGGAATGAAACAGGGCATATCAGTACGAACCCTGAAGATGTCTAAAGGATAACAAGGAAACACTATAAACTCTGCACACATATATTTGACAACTTTGGTGAAACAGGCCATTTCCTTGAAAAGCCCAACTAACACAACTCACTCAATATAAAATAGGTAATTTTAATAGCGCTATCAAGGAAACGACCCTATTATGGTCATTGAATTCATAATTTCAAAAACTCCCCCAAGTAATTTCCAGCCCCAAACAGTTTCACTACAGAATCCTACCAAATTTTTAAAGAGTGAATACCATATTACAAAACCTCTTTCAGAAAATAGAAGCAATGAGATCTCCTCTCAAATCATTTTATGAAAGTAACATTATCTTAATACCAAAACCAGACAAAATATAATAAAAGATAACTACCAACCAATGTCACTCATGAATATAGATACAAAAATCTTTGACAAGATATTAACAAATAAAATTCAACGAGATGTGAAAATAATCGTACACCATCAGCAATTGCTCTAGGGATGCAAGTTTGGTTCACTGTTAAAATATTAGCAGGAAGCCAGGTGAGTGAGCCTTAAGGACTATGTTGAATGAAATGTCAGAAACTAAAAACCAAATATCATCATGCCTCACTCATATAGACTAACTATAATATAGAAACTCCATGCATGGAGGTTGAGAGCACAGTTATCAGGTTGGGGCTTATCGTAAAGGGTCCTAGATTGTAGACTCTAAGAGCAGTCACATGTACTCAGGAGGTGTAACTATTATTTTTAATTTCTGAGATTCTGAGCTGTTTGTTTAAAACCAGGTAATTCCCAGAAACTTCGCATATTTATGAGACACCTGACACTCAAAGTTAGAGCTCTGAAACTATAAAAGTCAGCAGTATTCCATACAAGAACAGTTTAAAAAGTAGAAAAAGTGATCAGACATCGAGTAGAGATATGAAGGAAGCTGATCTGGATAGGACTAAGGTAGAACAGAATACAGGGCAAAGGATGATATCGTCCATATTTTAAAACTTCAACTTCTGTGTGAGACCAAAGGGAGAGATGCAAAATTCATATTTTTTCTAGTGCATTTCCTAATTTAACTTGTATGGTCAGTTTGGTTGAACACCATAAGTATATGGAATCTTGAATAGGGTGTGAGATTTTGTTGATTTTTCTAGGTTATGATGCCCCATCCCAGAGTAATTTTGGCAGTGAATAAAGAAGTATTTGCAATGTCCCCTTCGGGCACTAGGGAGAAAAGAGGAAATATTCAATTTCCCCATCTGGAGAATTTCTGATATTCTCGCAAGCAGTAGAGACAACCAATCGGTAGGCTGAGCTCCCGATCTTGGGGTTTGCCCTTATGAAACTTATTCCTGCAAAGGCTAGGGTAAACATACTTAAAATTAGGCCTAAGAGTTACCCAAGAGATCCTCTTTTGTTGCTCAGATGTGGCCTCTCTAAGCCAACTCACAGGTGAACTCACTGCCCTCCCCCGCTACGTGGGATGTGACTCCCAGGGATGTAAATCTCCCTGGCAACGTCGGACAGAAATCCCAGGATGAGCTGGAACCTGGCATCAAGGGAGTGAGAAAGCCTTCTTGACCAAAAGGGGGAAGAGAGAAATGAGACAAAATAAACTGTCAGTGATTGAGAGATTTCAAACAGATTCAAGAAGTTATCCTGGAGGTTATTCTTACGTATTACATAAATACCCCCTTTTTAGTTTATGGTGTATTGGAATGGCTAGAGAGAGGTACTTAAAACTGTAACACTGTATTTCAGTCTTGATTCTTGAAGATGATTGTATAATGACATGGCTTTTACAGTGTGACTACATGATTGTGAAAACCTTGTGTCTGATGCTCCTTTTATCCAGGGTATGAACAGATGAGTAAAAAATATGGATTAAAAACAAACAAATAATAAGGGGGACAAAGGTTAAAATAAATTGGGTAGATGGAAATACTAGTAGACAATGAGAGGGAGGGATAAGGGGTAAGGTATATATGAGTTTTTTCTTTTTTCTTTCTTTTTCTGTAGTGATGCAAATGTTCTAAAAAGAAATCATGGTGATGAATATAGAACTGTGTGATGATATTTTTAGCCTTGGATTATACACCATGTATGGAATGTTCATATGTTAAGAATGTTTTTATGTTAAGATTTATCAATAAAAATATTTTTAAACATTCAAATATTAATGTAATGTACAATATTAACAAGCTAAAGAAGAAAAATCGAATGGTTTTATCAATTTATGCTGAAAATAATTTGAAAAATTCAACACTGATTCATGATAAAAACTCAGAAAAACAGAAATAAAGGAGAAATTCCTCAACTCGATGTAGAGCACCTACAAGTAATCTACAGATAGGATGTTTAATATTGAAAGACTGAATGCTTTCTCCTTATCATCAGGGACAAAGGAAGGACATCTTTTCTCAAACTACTATTCAACTTAGTTCTGATGATTTTAGCCAATGCGGTAAGGCAAGAAAAAGAAATAAAAGGCAAACACTGGTGTTCAACAATGTTGCCAGATGCGAGATATACCTACAAAAATCAGGTGTATTTCTGTATACTAATGATGAACATGTGGTCACCAAAATTAAAGATATAATACTATGTACAATCACTCACAAAATAAATGCAATGCTGAAACAACACTAATGAGAGAAATCAAAGAAGCTCTAAATAAATGGAGAGAGATGGTTTAACACAATTTCCATCAAAATATCAGCAAGCTATTTTGTAGATATAGTCAAGTTTATCTAAAATTTATTTGGAAAAACAAAGGAATTATTATAGCTAAAACAGTTTTTAAAATGAAGAATAACACATGAGGAATAAATCTACTTGATTTCAAAAATTATGGTTTAGTTACAGCAATCAAAGCATGTGGGATTGAGGGAGGTAATGAATAATCCAAAAATAGACCCACACAAACACTCCCAACTAATTTTTTACAAAAGTGCAAAAACAAGTCAATGGTCATAGAGTAGACTTTTCAACTAATAGTGTTGGAACAATTAAACATTCATAGGCAAAAGAAAAAAAAGTAAACTTCTACCTAAACCTCACAACTTATACAAAAATTAACTCAAAATGTATTATGTATTTAAAAATAAATGTGAAACAATATAATTTTTAGGGAAAAAAACAGGGGAAAAGTTTTGGGAACTCTAGGTTGAGTTCTTGGATTCCTTCCCTAAGTGAAAAAATTGATAACTTGGGTTTCATCCAAACTGAAAACCTTTGCTCTGCAAAAGACCCTGTTAACAGAATGAGAAGACAAGCAAACCACATATCTGACAAAGGACAAGTATGTAAAATACATAAAGAACTCTTAAACCCCAAAAGAAAAAAGTCAAATTAGAAAATGTGCAAAAGACATGAGCAGACACAGAATTGAAAAGAAAAAAACTGAAAGATGTTCCACATCATTAGCCATTAGTGAAATGCAATAAAACCACAATGAGATATCACTGCAGGCCAATCAAGATATTTTAAAATAAAAGCTAGAGACAACGCCAAATGCTGGAAAGAATGTTAGGAAACAGGATTACTCATCAGTGTTGATGGGAATGTAAAATGGCATCGTCATACCAGAAAATAGTCTGGAAATTCCTTAAAAAACTAAACATGCGACTACTATATGACTCAGCAATTACACTCTTTCAGGCACTTACCCCAGGGAAATGAAGACTTGTGTTCAGACAAAGTCTATGTAATGTTCATATCAGCTTTATTCATATGTGCCCCAAAGTGAAAAGACCAGGTGTCCTTCACCAGGGGGTGGCTGAACAGATATGGAACCCCCACGCCACGGAACCTCCCACACCATGGAACCCCCACGCCACGGAACCCCCCATGCCACGGAACCCCCACGCCACGGAACCCCCACGCCACGGAACCCCCACGCCACGGAACCCCCACGCCACGGAACCCCCCCACGCCACGGAACCCCCACGCCATGGAACCCCCACGCCACGGAACCCCCACGCCACGGAACCCCCACGCCACGGAACCCCCACGCTACGGAACCCCCATGCCACGGAACCCCCACGCCACGGAACCCCCACGCCACAGAACCCCCACGCCACGGAACCCCCCCCACGCCACGGAACCCCCCACACCACGGAACCCCCACGCCACAGAATACAGCAGTCAAAATGAATCACAACAGATGTAGATCACAATTTGGATGAATCTCCAGATAATTATTCTAAGTGAAAAAGTCATCTCTAAAAGGTGATACTATTCATATAACATTCTTGGAATGAAAGTATTATAGAAATGAAGAACAAATTAGAGGTTTCCAGGGGTTAAGGAGAAGTGGGACAGGAGGGGTGCGGTGTGCAAGGCCCTGGGGGGGACAGGAGGGGTGCGGTGTGCAAGGCCCTGGGGGGGGACAGGAGGGGTGCGGTGTGCAAGGCCCTGGGGGGGGGCAGGAGGGGTGTGGTGTGCAAGGCCCTGGGGGGGGACAGGAGGGGTGTGGTGTGCAAGGCCCTGGGGGGGCGACAGGAGGGGTGTGGTGCGCAAGGCCCTGGGGGGGGGCAGGAGGGGTGTGGTGTGCAAGGCCCTGGGGGGGACAGGAGGGGTGTGGTGTGCAAGGCCCTGGGGGGGGGGACAGGAGGGGTGTGGTGTGCAAGGCCCCTGTGCATCCAGGTGCCGAGGCCTGCCCGGCGGACCCCAGAGCTCTGCAGCTGCTAGTGCTGGAAGAACAGGGCAGAGGGTGCCTGGGTCCCGCTGTTGTTTCCTACAACTGCAGATGCGCAAACAATGACCTCAAAATGAAAAGGTGAATGAACCTTTAAAAGGTGCAGTCACAGTTACTGCGAGCCAAAGCACGGTAACCCCCCCGCATGCCCTGCAGTCCTGTCTCCTGTCAGAGCGCTTAGTGTCTCCAGCCCAAGCCTCCCTCTTACCAGTGCTGCCCGGTCCCTCACAGTGGCCGCATCCATGGGGCTCACTCAGCTGTCCTCGGCCACGTTGTCTCACGCTGCAGTCGCCCCCAACCCAAACAAAGCGGCTGGGCCAGTCGGGGTGACCACACACGTGCTGCCCGGCTTCCTGAGGAGGCCCCTCCTCCACTGGGGCAATTTCCAGAATCAGTTCTCTAGGTTCTTTTTAACTCTGGTTAACATTTTCCATAAGGTTACTTTCTAACTTAGTTAACCTCGGCACTCACCCAGGGCCCACGTGTGCTGGGCCAAGGAAGAAAGAGAGGAAAACCCACGTGAGGTTCTGAAGCCTTAGGGAGCCCCGATGAAGGCCTGGCGGGCCCACCTGGAACGCAGGCTCATCTTCTCCTCCTGCCTTCCTGGCTGGAGCATGGGTGTGCGGGCCACTGAGGGCTGCCCCGGGCTGGGTGGCAGCAGGTGTTCAGCGGTGTTCAGGGTGGGACAACGCCAAGGCCACAGAGTCCAGTTTGTCTCTGAGACCACAGCCAAGTACAGACCTCTTCTTGAGTGGGGTCCTCTCAGTGGCTCCCCTTTTTCTGTTAAGGTGTCTGATGAGAGTCGCGAAGGATGCCCACCCTGTCGACACACCATGCTGTCTCTAAGGTCCCTAACGTGCCACGTGGCCCATTTCCTTTAACTCGGAGGCACTCCACACACTCGGAGGGCAGTTCACGCCTCTGGGAAGTAAAAGCGAGGATTTCTAGGCCTTTTAATAGATTGTTCACACCGGGGCGCACGAGAACATGTGTGTGCAGCGAATTTCCGCAGTGGACATCCCCACGTGACCGGGACTCAGCTGAGGGCATCTCCATGTGACCGTCAGGCCTTCCCAGCCACGCTGCCTGTCCTGGTGACAGAACCCGCCCCCGCCTCCACTGCCGACCCCGTCCCCACCCTGCTGCTAACCCCACCCCACCACTGACCCCTGGCTGCTGGCACCTCGCCAGCCCACCCCCTCCCGCCTCCTGCCCCCCCAGCTGCGGCCAGACCCACCGCCCGAGGCCGCGGTGCTTTGACCTGGTCTGGGGGCCGGACTCGCCCCAAAAAGCGCCACGTGGCCAGAACCCGCGAGCCGGGTTGGTCAGGCTCAGGTCCGGTGGGGGGTCCACCCTGCGGGGCAGCCGTAGGACCTCCACCCGCATGTCGGGGGAGTGACGTTTTCTTAAGGATTTGTAGGAAACCCTTACGTTCTTGCACCTCAGCTCCATGTGCCGTCACGTGGGCCGTGAAGGTTACTCTCTGCGCTGGGACGGCTCCGTCACAAATAGACAATTTGTTTATGGAGTGACCGGAAGGGCTCGCCATGGACACATCTGGGCCTGAACTTCCCTTGTGGAGAAATGTTTTGACTATTGATCCTCTTTTCTTAATTTCTTCTTGAATCTGTTTACACAAATTTTAAATAATTTGTCTGTTTCAGCTGTTTTCCCATTTTTGATATTAAAATTGCCCAGCATATCCCATTATTGCATTTTGAAATGTTTAAAGAATCCATAATTATGTTTCCCTTTTTATTATTGTTGTTTATATTTGCCTTCTTTCTTGATAAATCTTGCCAGCATTGTTTGAATTTTTTTAGTCTTTTCAATCAACCTTGTTTTTCATAATCTTCTCTTTTGTTGTCTGTACCGGTGTGAGGCTATCATGTGCCCCAGAAAAGCCACGTCCTCTCATCCTCATTCAGGGTTGCTGGCTGGGAGCTTTTTTGTTGCTCCCAGGGAGACGTGACCCCCCTATTGTGGGTCGTACCTTTTGATCGGGTGGTTTCCCTGGAAACGCGTCTCCACCCATTCGGGGGGCTTGCTCACTGGAGCCCTTCAAGAGGAAACTAGTTTGGAACAAGCTTTAGAGCCACCAGAGCTGACAGAGCTCACACAGCCAGAGACCTTTGGAGATGCAGCAGGAAAGTGGCCCCGGGGAGCTTCATGAAGCAAGAATCCTGGGGAGGAAGCAAGCAGACGTCACTGTGTTCACCATGTGCCTTCCCAGCTGAGGGAAACCCCGAGTTTCATTGGCTTTTCTTGACAGAAAGGTAACCTCTTGTGGGTGCCTTAATTTGGACATTTTCACAGCCTTAGAACTGTAAACATGCATCTTATTAAATCCCTTTATGAAAGCTGTTCCCTTCCTGGTGTATCACATTCCAGCAGCTTTTGCAAATGACAACATCTCTTAATCTCTTTCATAATTCCTATTTCTTCATTATCTCTGTATTTGAATTTTGGATAGTTTTTTCAAATCTAACTTTTAGCTTTCTAATTCTCTCCTTTTTCTGTGCTTAATCTGTTGTTAAGTCATCCATAGGAGTTTTTATTTCACTTATATTTTTCATTTCTATGTGGTTCTTTTTCAAATTTTGCCTTGGAATTCTTTATAGTTTCCTTTTTTCTGCATGTTTTCAGACTTTTCTTTCATTTTGTAAATGATTAACAGGTTTTGTTTCATGGTCTGTGTTTAGTTTTCCAGTAGCTCAAGTACGTGCAGATTTATTCCTTCTGTCTTTTGTTAATGCCAGTTCTCCTTTATGGAGGTGTTGATTCCACATGTTTGATTACTTCTGGTAAGCAGCTAATTTTCCCTCACCTTCTATGGTTTAGGCACTATGAAACCCAAAGAGAAACTGGTTTTAACAGGGCTGGTATTAAAAATATTTTAAAATATATAAAAGTATTTGACAGCGTGTGTGGCCTGGATACCAAGCAATGCGAAGAGGAGCTGGCCCCATTAGAGTTGCAAGTGTCGCACTGTCCTGCTGTGCTGTGACTCAGCGACACCCTGTCCCACAAAGAAGGAATTCCACTGGATAGAATGTGCCTTTGCTTTGTTCAGTGTCTGGGGCTGCCATGGCCAAGATCACTTTATATACTCTTGGCCATGAGATGCTTTGGGATCCCAGGTTCTGAGAATTCTAGCTGCAAACTCACTCTCATCGTCACATTTTGGTTCCAGGTGATCGGTGGCTGTTCTCCCCACTGACAGCTTGGCGCCGTGGATTGAGAGAAAGTTATTTTCTGGAAGAACCTCTATGGGGGATGGCTTTCCTTCTGGTCTCACAATGAGACCCTTTGGCTGTCTGACCTCATTAGACTCTGGGTGGCCCCTGGTTTTGTCTTCTGCGACCTGCATCCTTTCAGTCCTGGGAAATGGAAGCTCCAATTTATCTTGTTGGACAAAGAGCCAAAAGGCAAAAGCCAGCTACAGAGAAGTGTTCCAACTTCCCTTTAGAATTTTTCCCTTAAGAACTCGTCAATGTACGGAAGAAAACTTTTGAGAGTTTATCCAGAATTTTTAGGTCTTTTTCCCTGTGGAAGGATGGGCTGCTATCTTCTGCCCGTTATTGGAATTGAAATTCCTGTGATACTGTTTGTCTTGGTGCAAAGCTGATTGAATTGTTTAAGAATTGAACCTGAGACCATGTCATTGTTTTAAGAGAACTTAGCCAACTAAGTTAAGGAGATGAGACAAATTAGTTTAATCATGTTTTCCAGATATTGTATAGTTTGGTGCAATTTTGACAAAAACACAAAATTTCCTTTAAATGGCCTTTATTTATTTTCTAGGAAGGAAAACAGTTTGCTTCTAAATTAGATGCAAATTTGTTTATGTTGACCAGTGTATGTGTGCAGTTGTAAAAATAGCAGACATTTAGAAGAGGAAAGAAACACCATATTTTAGATGTAAATGACCAGAGTCAGGAATTGGTACATCGATTTCACCGTTTAAGTTCTTTCAGACACTGACTTTGAAACTTATTGGTCTGTTTGTCATAACATACAAACAATTTGTAGATAATGAATGACATTGTCATTAAATCTCCCCAAAGACACAGTATTTCATCCATAGAAAAAATGCAGAAGCAATTCTGAGAGCTCTGCCAGAGGCACAGGGCAACTGCAGCGTGCCCACTAAGCTGGTCGTGCCCAGTACAGCATGTGCTCAGGCCTCTGCACTCAGGCCATGTAGGTCAGTGCATTTCTCAGACTCTGCAGGAAACAGGTTATTTTGTAAGTCTCTCCCCAGAGCACCTACTCCAAACAGCACTGGGGAGACAGAACTAACTCAGCACGAGGGGAGGCAGATAAAGGAGAACACTTGCTTTCTGGTTTTGTGGGCAAACTCAACAGAGAATGAAGAGAAAGTTGGGGATTATTTTAAGGGGAAAGGAAATCAGATTTCTATTCAGATTGAGAGGAGTTTGAAGAGAATAACAAAGTAACTGCTAGGTTTTATGTTCTGTTTAAAAAGAAAGCAAGGGGTGCGGGGGTGGTTCAGTGGTAGAGTGCTCACCTTCCATGCGGGAGACACAGTTTCGATTCCTGGACCACACAAAAAGAAAGAAAGCAAAACCTGATACATAATCCTAAACTTTAAGTAGCATGTTTAATGCAAATCAAATGCTCATGGCAAGAGAAAAATGTATATGATTTTAATTACGGAGGGAAGTGCAAAAAAAATTTTAATTGTATTCAAATTAAGTGAAACATGTAGCTTTCTGATTTACTAGCATATAATTCTCCAGCAATGTTACATATACATTCTAAAAAGAATGTTTTTATAAAGTTCAATTTGGAGGAATTCTAATGAGAAATAAGGATGTTTTGATAAATATGTTGTTTGTAATTATTGCATTTGTTTTATTTCATATCCATGACGCTTAACATACCTAACGAAGATGTAGCACACAGTATTGTCTTTTTCTTGACTACCAGGAAATTGCACAAGGAGTGTGGAAGAGCCCATCTGACTACTTGGAACATTTTTCTTAAAGCGTTCTGTTGCTAAAATTTCCTCCTGACCATTGGTTCTGGAGCAGGATTAAGTGAAATAGCCTAAAAGAGTTTCTCCATCTTCGGATGTAAGTGCATTTTTTAAACAGTTGCAGTAAGTCCATCTGAAAAAGAAATGAGAGAAAATGAGAAATAATCTTGCATAAGACAGAAAAATCTGACGGTTATGGATTGGTCAGACCTTGGATTTATCTCCGTTGGGCTCTGACCAATTTCGAATGAGAGCTGCTCTCACTTCTGTGGCCAGGAGGAATGGGGCAGATCCCTGAGGTGCTGATTCTGTCCCCTCGGGCCGGCTCTCAGTCCCTGCTGATTGCGCCCAGGCTGGCCAGCGGTGGGCACAGGGCACAGAGCCTCTGTCACCCGTGGGTCTCGGCGAGCAGCGGCCACGTGCTCCCTCCTGAACCTGGAGACAACTCTGAGAGGGAGTGTCAGGAAAGACAATATTTTAAAGGTCAGACCTTAATTCGCCTTGGCTCCCAGGAACGTTCCTCAGCTTTTTGATGAAAACATTTCCCCAGACCTTCATGGTGGCATCGTAACGCTGCACAGTCAGGGATATTAAAGCTCGCCCTGACGTCCTTTCCATCCTCAAAGTTCTTAGCTTTGCTAAGCAATCCCTCCCTTTTCAACTTCAGACACAGTATAGAAACTGAGAGATTTCTTGAATGTAGCTATTCATTTTATCTATGATGGAAAGTGCATTCAGCAGGAATATCTCCTGAAAATAGAGTACTGTCTCTGAGATGCATGGCAATGCACTGCAAAAACATGCACAGTAGAAGAAATGAAACACGTTTATCGTATTTCACTTTCTCTTGGGGTCTCGTGCTGGATGGAAATCGTGCTGCACCCAGGAAAGCCGTGCCCCTCTGAGCCCACCTCGTGGGGACACCTGTGGCTGGGCGGGGCCTTGATTAGGTGGTTTCCGTGGAGATGTGACCACGCCCCCCATTCAAGGTGGAGAAAGCACAGCAGCTTGGAGACAGAAAACGCCCCAGGAGATGCCAAACTAAGAGATGAAATGCAGAGTTTGCCCAGGAGACGCTAAGAGAAGATCTACAGGACATGAGAGGAGGCCCCTGAGGTCAGCTGAGGGCAGCGAGCCGGGCAGGGACCGGCAGGCACCAGCTCCACGCTGTCCCCTGGCAGAGGTGACCCCACGCCGCAGCCTCTCTTCACAGTCCAGGTTTCGTCCCGATGATGCCTTAATTGGGGGATTTTCATGCCTTGGGACTGTACATTTGTAACTTAATACATCCCCTTTGAAAGAGCCAACCCATCCCTGGATATCGCATTTCAGCAGCTTTAGCAATGAAATACCCTCCAAGGAAAACTGTACTGTAAACATTCTCTTGCAATTCGTCTGTGTAAAATGTCAGTAAAATTATTCCTTCAATATGAAATCTGAAGAGAAAACTATTTTTACTATCTTAGTGTGTATTCCACCATTTTCTAAAATATGCAGCTTGAAGAAATAGCTTTAAGAACTTCTTGCATAAAAACTTTTTGAATGCAAACTTCAAGTGATTTCTCTGGTAGATGTAATTTATTTAAATTGGCTTTATCTAATTACACATACAGCTGCTCCATGCCCTGAGCATAGCCCAAGGGACTATTTAAAGTGCTTAAGTCTAAATGTCATGTTTTATCACTGTGTAATATGTAGCAAACTGCAAAAAAAAAAAAAAAAAATGGTGTTGCTGGGTGTTTCTCAAGCTTCCAGCATTGCTTTCCCGTATTTTCTCTGGTATGACAACCGCCCCGAAACTGCCGGTGGAGTGTCGGCACAGCCGGCACCTGGACCATTTGCACGCCGTCCGATCAGCGCCGCGTGGCGGCCGTGTCCACGCTCAGCGAGCGTGCCCCTGGCAGATCCGGGTCCCCGTCGCCGGCTTTGCTCCCGTGCTCGGTGCCCATGCCCAGAAAGCCAGCTAACGCCCCCAAATCGGCCATGGCCCCCGAAATTCCACAGGTGCAAGCTGGGCTCTTCGTCCTCTGTCGGAACAAGCTCCTCCAGCCAAGCACGCGGCCAGCCGTGGGCCTCACCCCTGTCCCTCACCCGTGTCCAGCCCACCCTCGGGCCCCTGCAGCCTCGCACATGCCCCCGGGCAGCTCGGGCCTGACCTCGGGCCGTGGTGGCCTGGCTTTGCACTCCAGGCTGCCGGGGACTGGCCGGTGACCTTGGACAAATGATCTCTAAGCCTTGGTTTCCTTGCACTTAGGAATAAACCATCAAACTTCTCTGTGGTAGCTTGAGAATCAAAGAAAATTATGGGAAGGTACTTTAGTGTACAGCACATATAAGGCTTTATGTAAATATTAAGATTTTTCTATTGAGTGATTTCTCAGAAGGTGAATCCAATGAGGACAGGCCAAAGGACAAAATGAACCTCCTTAGTTTATGAGGCCATTACATCCAAGCTGCCGCCATGGACAGACGCCTAGGCAGCTCGCTTGGCTCTCGGGAGGGTCAGCAGGATAGGCGAATGGCGACCGGCAATGGGGAGGCCAGCGGGGACCTGTGCTGCAGGCGCCTGGCCACGCATCTCTAACGAGAGAGGTGTGTGCTCCCAGCGATGCTGAAGGTTCTGTAACGGGCATGCGTTAGCAAATCGGACGAATGACTCCCTAAGTCACAGTTAGGGAATAGCTAAGGAATTAGGCAAAACCAGGACCAAGACATGACTGTCCTCAAAAGTTAGTTTCCCCCCCAAAGGCTCTTGCAGTAGAGTTGCACGTCAGTGGCCTGCTCAGCGCTCGCCCGGCCTGGGGCGGCTCCGAAAGACGTGCCTCGGGGAGCCTGGCCAAGGCTGTCTTCCAAGTGGGGGACCTGGGAGCACCCCTGCCCTGGCTGCGGCCCATGGCTGCACCCCGAAACCGTGTGGGAAACCTCTACATCCAACTGCCACGAACCAGATCAGGGTCACTCCCACCAGCCACTCGGGAAACCTAACCAACGGCATTTCCAAGAGGAAAACTTTAATCTGTCCTCCCAACAAGCCGTCCATGCCACCTGGCTGTGGACTGAGCCACTCCTGCCACACCCACCGGACACCCCCAGCACCGGCCCTCCCTGGCGGTGCCTTCGAGCGCGTTCAGCGAGCTCAGTCTTGTGTCCAAACCATGTCCCCCAAGCACCTGAGGCTGACAGCTTTACCTCCTCGGCGCCTGCGTCACCCCTCCACAAGCAAGACACGGCAGGTACCGGAACATCTTGGGGATAATTACTCTTCCACTAATTTGCAACACTAATGATGCTTCCCAGGTTTTTTTTTTTATGGTACAAGTGTTTTATGCTTTATTAATTTGCACTTGGTCTTTTCTTTGATATTTTTCCTCCCGTCTGAGAGTTTTACAGGTCTACTGCTGTACTGTTCCCAGGCAGAATGTACTGTGCTCCAGAAGAAGGAAAGTGATTATGCTGAAAAGGCCAGATGCTGGCCTTTATAAGGAACAAAAAAACAGTATAAAACTTGGTTTTGTGTCTTGCCTGGAATAGGAGGTGAGGGAATGAGCAAGGTAAGGCTGGCAAGGAGGATGTGCCCCAAGGGTGCTTGCCTACCACGCTGGAAGTCACACCTGGGACATCTCTATGAGACCAGGCCAGAGCCTGTCTCCTGCTAAACCTGGGAGCTGGTCTTCTCTAAGATGCAGATTCTCCAGGTAGAGCAGATAAGTGAGGCCCGTCGGCCTGGCAGCCCCAGAGGAGGCTGTGCAGCTCAGGGGTCCCACCCCGGGGGTCATTGTCCAGAATGTCACATGAAATGAATTACACATACCGCCTTCAGGGTTTGGCTTCTTACGCTCAAGTCATCCATGTTTTCGTGAATCGGCAGTTTGTTCTTTTTATTGCTGAGTAGCATAAGCCCTGGTATGGACGTACCTATTAAAGGACATTGTGGCTGTTTCCCATTTTTGGCAATTATGAATAATGTTGTTATAAAATTTGCATACAGGCTTTTGCGTGAACATAAGTTTTTATTTCACTTGGGTAAATATCTAGGAGAGGGGTTGTAAATTATATGGGTTTAGCCTTGTAAAGAACTGCCAAAATATTTTCCAAAGTGGCTGTGCCATTTTGCATTCTCCACAGAAATGTATGGCATTGGTGTGTGTCACACTCTCACCAGCATTTGGTGTTGTCAGGTATTTGTAATCTTAGCCGTCCTAATAAGTGTGCTGGCACTTCATGTTTTAATTTGTGTACCCCTAAAGACCAATGATGATGTGCATATTTCCATGTGCTTATTCACCATCATATGTCTTCAGTGAAGTGGCTGCTTAGATATTTTGCTCATTATTCACTGGTCTACTAATTGTTCAGTTATAAAGATTCTTCATATATTCCAGATACAAACCCTCCAATGGTTATATGATTGGCAAGTATTTTCTCCCTGGCAGTGGCTTGTCGTCTCATTTTCATAACAACGTTTTTCACAGAACAATAGTTTTTAATTTTGACAGAGTCCTGTTTATTATTTTTTCTTTTATGTGTTGTTTTTAACGTACTAACTAAAAATTTATCACCAAACCCACACACATTTTTATCCTATGCTTTCTTTTAGAAGCTTTGTAGTAGTGTCATGTTCAGGTCTAAGATGATTCTGAGTTAGTTTTGCACAGGTCTTGGTGCAGTTTGCTCTTCTGCACAGAGTTGTCTAAGTGTCCCAGCACGACTGGTTAAAAGTCCTTTCCCCATTGAATTGCCTTTGCACCTTTTGAAAACCAGTTGATGGTATTTGTGTAGGTGTATCTCTGGCATCTCTATTGTTTCATAGCTTGATGTGTTTTTCCTTTTGCTAAAAACAACAGTTTTGGTTAATATCGCCTTATAGTAAGTCTTAAAATCAGGTAGTGTGAGTCTTCTGACTTCTGATTTTGTTCCTGTTTTTTTAATTATTTTGGTTGCTCTAATTCCTTTGCCTTTTTGTATGAATTTTAGAATGAGCTTGTTATCTGTGAAAAACCTTACTTGGATTTTGATTAGGATTGGGCTGAATGTATAGATCACACTGGGGAAAACTGACATCTTAACCTATCGTTGAGTCTTCGATACAGGAACGTGATGAATCTCTTTATGTAGACCTTTGTTAGCTTTCCTTAGTGTTTTATAGTTTTTAGTGTATGGATCCTGCACATATCTTGCCAGATGCTTTATTGTGTTCACCCTACTGTAAATGATACTGTCCCTTGGACTTCGAGTTCCAGTTGCTCACTGCTGGTTTATGAGCACACAACTGATAAGTGTGTGTTGATCTGCCTCCCAGGACTCTGTTACACTCACTTCTTAGTTCCTGGAGTTTTTGTGTTGATTCTCTGGGATACTCTGTATAATCGTATTGTCTGAATTGATGTTATTTGCCTGACAAAATTATAATGCCCAAATTTACTGCGTATGGAGGACGCCAGTCCTTCGCTTAACTGATACCACCTTGCTCACACAGGTGTCTGCACTCATCACACCCTAATGCTGCCATGTGTGGACACACCTGTGGCACCACTGGACTCAGCTCGCTGGGCAGGGTCTACAGATGCTGCCTTTTGAACCCAAAGCCTAATGAAGTATCAGAGACATGGGAGGATTGCTTTAAGGGCTTACTTAAATAAAGGAAAAAAGAAGGGAAGGAAAGAAAGAAGGAATGAAGGAAGGAAAGAAGAAAGGAAGGAAGAAAGGGAGGAAACAAAGATGTAAAAGTCAATAATGTCACAAGTTAATGGACTACTAATCAAATGTGTGAAGAAAGTACAGCTTGTTTTCTAGGACTCATATGTTAATCTCTATCACAAGCCTCACCCTACCAGGACTTGAGAAGAGAGGAGGGCATCAAACTTGCCAGTTAAATATTTCCATCTCTACTGGCTACACCATTTCATTCAGGTGGTTTAGTGGGCTCAAAAAATGTCCAAATTTTGGATATTTCTCTCCATCTTCCTGTTCCCCAAGATGGCCTCTTGATGAGGGCTTCCAGGTGAGAGTGCCTGAGTGATGGTGTCCAGGTGATAGCGTCCAGGTGAGGGCATCCAGATGATGATGTCCAGGTGATGGTGTCCAGGTGATGGCGCCTGGGTGATGGTGCTTGGATGATGGCATCCAGATGATGCTTCTGGGTGATGGTATTCAGGTGATGGTGTCTGGGTGATGGGGTCTGGGCGATGAAGTCTCAGTGATGGTGTTAGGGTGATAAGGCCTGGGTGATGGTGTCCAGGTGATGACGTTGGGCTGATGGCATTGGGTGGTGGTATCTGGGTGATGGTGTCCAGATGACGGCATCCTGGTGATAGCGTCCAGGTGATAACATGTGGCTGAAACTATCCATGTGTTGGTGCCCAGGTGATGGCCGTCCACACAGGCCCTCCTGCTGGTGGCAGAAAGGCTGGTGTTAAGACACCTGTAATTTGTGCTGCTATGGTCCACCTCTGGCCTCCTGCACAATGTCCCAGAGACAGTGTGGTGGCTGCTCTGATGAACTGCCTTCTCTTGGCTCGGTCAGCCAACTCAGCCCTAGCAGACCATGAAAGCTCCTCTCATTTCCACCACCTTCTCTTTCTGGCCTCTGGCTTAGGTTGTCTACCCCCAGAACCTCTACAGGGGCTCCCTGATCTGTTGTCTTGGCTGTCTCTCCCCCCCCCCCCCCCAGTTACATTTTCTCCATCGTGCAGGTTGAAAAAGGAAGTGTATAGACTCTTCTCACACAACCTGGGCGTCACCCCACTCTCTGGCTGACCATGTTGTGTTGTAGACGCACCCAGCCTGGGGTTCCCTCCTGGGTTGGGTGATAACACATTTGTGCATGTCTGTGTGGATTCTTTATATAATGCTTTGGGTTCAGGAAAGGACATTCCAGAACAGAATAGATGTGCATTTCCCAGCCAGATTGGTTATTTTTTAATTTATTAGGCAATCTTAACCACATTGGGCCCCATATGACACAGAGGGTTATCACCAAGTGTAAATGCAAAACAACACAATAAGAAACAAAACGTTAATTATTCAACTAATCAAACAATTGAAAATATGCTCTAATTATCCAATGTAGTGTGGATGAGGTTGAAGCTGTAAGTATGGAAGAATTATTGAGAAATGCTCTTTTCCCCTTTATTTCTTGTATTAGATTTCAAACCGGCTCACTTTAGCAGTCATAGCAAAGGTTTCCCTTTGCTGGGTCTCACTGTATGTCCTTACTGTAGCTGATGGCCCCACCATGTGCTGTGGTAATTTCTAAAAATTGGTGGACCTCACCAACTCTGGGTTTGTGTCCTTCATCAACTCAGACTTTCACACGTTGATTTTTTTCAGACCACGAAAAGCTTAAAAGAATGGTATTTGAGGTATTCAGGATACGTATATTTCAAGCAACTCATAGGCGTCTGATTTCTCATTACATAATATGGTGAGTATGAATGATTCCTACATTTTTATGTAGCCTCTAGACTCTATTTCTCTAAACTCAAGACCCATGAAAGTTTCCCAAAACATGTTCACCTCAATCCTTTAGGTGCAATTTTCTTGTCCACAAACCTCCTGCTGCTGTTTAGACTTGCTTGAGGTAGTACTGCTCCTTCAACAAGGACTCTTTCAGACGGCTATGAGCTGGGGGGGATGGAGGAAGAGGGGGGAGTAGGAAGCTCCAGGAATCAGTCCATCCACCAGCACAGCTATTGGACTGACAGGAACTGTCTGAACCAGCTATTTTGAAAATCCAGAGTCTAGAAGAACACTGCGCAGCATCAGGAAGAGGTAGAGGGAAAGGTGGCAACTTACAGTAACTGCCACTGAATCCCTCCTCCATGCAGTGGCTACCAGCCCACCACCTACAGCCACACTGCAGCTGTGCCGGACATGGTTGCAAGGGCCTGGCCCTCCAAAGTCCTGGGGCGTGGACTTTGCTTTACCAATTGCTGCTTTGATCAGCTGCTTCAAATTGTCAGAGGGCCGGTTCAGACAGTGGTCATCGTTCAAAACTCCCAGGACAAAAGCAGCAGAGGAGTCTCAAAGAGGCAGTGCCTGTTTTTTTCTCACTCTTCTCTTTGTATTCCCTGTTTGGGAACAAAAACACATTTGGCAAAGTTACAAATTGGCATCTCCATCCTTCAGCAGCAGCAACAGCAGCTTCAACTACAAAACCAGTGGTTGTAGAGAGCAGGAGAACTAGGTGTCCAGAGTTATAATTGCAGCGCTAAGAATGTGCAGCCCTCAGGGAAAATTTGCAAAACACATAAAAACAAGAAAGTATGGCCTTGAGAATGCACATGCATGGGAACAATTAGTCAAAGACTTTAAATCAACTCTCCTGAATATACTGAATGACTGAAGGGATCCATATTCACAGAGTAAAGGAATAAAAGAAAGAGACGGAAATTACCAAAATGAATCAAACAAAAATCTTGGGGCTGCCAGGTACAGTAGTTGAAATGAAAAACTCATTAGATGGATTCAACAGCAGATTTGAACAAGCAGAAGAAAGGATCAGCAAACTTGAGGGCAAAAGAGTTGAAATTATCCCAGTATGAGAAGCATAAAGGAAAGATAATGAAGAAAAATGAACAGAGACTGAGGGACTGTTAAGCATACAACATACACATCATTGGAAACCCAAAGGACAAGAGAAAAATGAGCACGAAAAATATTTGAAGAAATTTTGACTGGAAACTTTCCAAATATGATGAAAGCCATGAGTATACACATCTAGAGGCTCAATGAACTTCAAGCAGGGTGGACTCTAAGAGAGCAACATCAAGACACATTGTAGTGAAATTGTGAAAATCCAAAGACAAAAAAAGGATTTTGAAAGTGAAAGGAGAGAAGTGACTTGTCACATACAAGTCATCCCCAAAAAGATTAGCAGTGGATTTCTCATCAGAAACCACCGAGCCCAGAAGACAGCAGGACGGCATATTTAAAGTCCCTAAAGAAAAAGAACTGTCAACTAAATTCTAAATCCAGCAAAACTATCTTTAAAAAATTAAGGCAAAATTAAGACATTCACAGATAAGCAAAAGCTGAAAAAGTTCATTACCAGAGACAGTAACCCAAAGCTGTAAGTAAAGAACATTGTTAAATGAAGCTACACGGGTAAATATAAGATCCTGTATAGCTGTACTTTTGGTTTGTTACATCTCCTCTTCCACGTGACACAGCATGAAAACGTAAAGTAACATTTGGAATATATGCTGGCAGGCAGACAACATATAAAGGTGTGATCTGAGACAGTGAAAGTATGAAGAGGAGAGACAAAGACAGAGAGCAGTGGAGAGTTAATACGACTGGAATGAGTCTGGTAATAGTTGAACCAGGTTATTACTTTAAGATATTCAATGTATTTACAATGGTATTTAAAAAATTAGCTTAAAAATCTAGAAAAAAAGAAGAAGGAAAGGTAAAAGTTACATTAAAAAAGCAACTATGCAAAAAAAAAAGAAGCAGTAATGGAGTAACTAAGGCACGATGACATACAGAACACAGCTAAATGGCAGACATGGAACCTTCCTTCTCAGTTATCACCTTAAATTTTATTGGATTAAACTGTCCCTATTATAATAAATTAGAGATTGGTAGCTCAGATGAAAAAGGATGAACTCTTTGTACTCTTATGTACTCTTTGTAAGAGACACAGTTTAGATAAACTCACACAAAGAGGTTGAAAGTAAAATGGTGGTAAAAGACATTCCATTATTGTCAGAAAAAATATACTTTAAGTAAAAAAAAAAAGAATATGAAAGACAAAGGAGGATATTATATATTGACAAAAGTTTCAATTCAACAATAAGATTTAATGATTACAGACATATATGCACTGCACAACATACCCAAAATACATATGAAGCAAAAATTGGCAGAACTGACAACAGGCTGAGCCCTCAATCTTGGGGTTAACTGCTATGAAGTTTATTCCTGCAAAGGATAGGCTAAGCCTTCTTATCATCATGCCCAAGAGTCATCCCAGAGAACCTCTTTTGTTGCTCAGATGTGGCCTCTCTCTCTCAGCCAACTTGGCAGGTGAACCCACTACCCTCCCCCTACACAGGACGTGCCTCCCATGCTTACATCTCTGTGGCAATGGGGGACAGGACTCTGCCTGTCTGCACCCGGGACCCCACTCAGTGGGATGGGTCTGTGTGTCCGTGCACTCCGTGGGGTGGTTTGTCCATGTGTCCATCCACTCTGCAGGGTGTTGTGTCCATGTGTCCATGCACTCGGTGGGGTGGTTTGTCCGTGTGTCCATCCACTCTGCAGGGTGTTGTGTCCATGTGTCCGTCCACTCGGTGGGGTGGTGGGTCTGTGTGTCCGTCCACTCCATGGGGTGGTGTGTCCGTGTGTCTGTGCACTCGGTGGGGTGGTGGGTCCGTGTGTCCGTCCACTCGGTGGGGTGGTGGGTCTGTGTGTCTGTCCACTCCATGGGGTGGTGTGTCCGTGTGTCTGTGCACTCGGTGGGGTGGTGGGTCCATGTGTCCATCCACTCAGTGGGGCCGGCCTGCCTTGCTTACTCGGGGCTCTGCCCTACCCACTGGGTGGTCTCAGCCGCTAGGCTTCTTGGTACCCCTGCGACCTGGGGAGACGCCGGCGCCTGGTGACGTGCAGGGTGGGGGCGCCGTGGTGCGCCCCGTCTGTCGTGGGACACGGCGAGGTGAGCTGACCCACCGTCCCCGGGGGTGGACCCGGAGTTAGCAGTTAGGCAGGTGGCCCTTCTGGAGCCCAGTCACGGTGAGGCCAGTGCCCTCTCCCACTGCCAGTGCGGCCGCCCCTCTGGGTGGGTCCCAGCACCCCCCCAGCCCCCGGGCAGAAAGCGGCAGCCGAGGCAGGAGCCGCCGCACCGGACCAAGTCTCGGGGCCTCGTGGGCGCCAGGACGTGGGCTCCGCCCTGGCCGCGTCCGCCTTTGGGCTGCGGAGCCCCTAAGCCCCACCTTTTCACTGACTAATAGGCGCGAAGGCTGAGGGGTCAAAACCCACAAAGCCGTGCCTCGGGGGCTGCGCTCATCTTCCTTTAGGACTCCCGACTCATTGTCTAGGGCTGTCAGTGGGCCTTGATTTGCATGAGCACAGCTCTGTGCCCTTGCTAGGAGCTTCTTCTAAGTTTCCAAGAAAGTGCAATTGGAATTAAACAGTGCTAATTGGACACCGTCCCCCAAGGAACAGTGGACCAAAGCAAATGGTGATAAATGGGAGACCGAGGCAGCCAGCGGCTTCCCCTGGGCCCGGCACCGGGGACGTGGTGCTGAATCCAGGCAGGCCCAGCGCCTCGTCAGCAGGTCAGCGGCCAGGCAGCGCCCGCCAGGACTGCGCCCCGTTTCTCCTCCGCAGCAATAATTACGGCCGGAAGGATAACTTGGGTCGAAGGGAAATTTGCCAAATATGCAAGTATTCACACAGTTAAATTATTCTTATTTTCCTTCCCTTTCCCTCTAAGTAAAATTTCCCTTTCTTATTTTAGCGCTCTTCAAATGATCTGCCTTTTGATTTAATCACCCTAAAGAAAGTACAACAGTAAGTCCATGCTATCAGAAAAGGTCATTTCTTGTACCTTAACTAATAGCTGTTTCAAAAATGTAACATTAACTGCAAACCACCCTGCTGTGACTTGTGATTTCTGCAAGGAAAGCACAGCCAGCAATTCTGTGCAATCTTTTGGACTTTGATGTACCAACTATCAAGTATATTCATTTTGAAGTTTGTGCGTCTCTCATAAGCAAGGAAAAGGATGCTTTAAGGAAATGTACATGCATTTTAGCTGTAAAAATGTATACTCACTAATAAAGATGAACTTTTACTTAACTCCTAACTATCGATGCTGATCCCATTTTATGCATTTTTACAAGATAATTTTATTAATGATTAAATATTAAACTTTATTCACTTTTTTTTTTTACCTGGGTAGGCATCAGGTTTATTCACTCTTAAGCAGCAAAATTGCATTTTATTAAGTCTTTGGTATCCAAAAGAGATTTTCAGAAAATACTTTCCTTTCCCTCAAGAGTAGCAAGCTTCCTTTCATCTTGGGGGGGTCCTTGTGTCCTCTGATTCCCAGCCAGACCCCCCTGTAAGAGGCCTGTTGTTAGGGTGCCCTGGAGCAGGCAGCCAGGCAGCAGGGGCCCCTCGAAGGCGCTGTGAGGATCCGTGGTACACACCTGCCTGCTCCTGCTGGCCCACCTGGCCTTCAGGTGCACAAGCTGCGGTGAGTACCTGAAAGCCACCACCTTCTTTCAAAGCAAGACTAGTGGGTGCCGGCAGGACACAGAGGCCCCTGAGTGCCTGCTTGGGTAAGCTCAGGGTTGAAGGTCAAGCCCATTCAAGGACATAGAGGGAGAATGTGAGAAAATCCAGGATTCAGAGACCAGTGCTTTGGGACACGGTGGCCGCTGCATGCCCGGGTCTCTGGCTTGGCCAGCACCCAGATCTGCTTTCAGGACAGAGCCAGAGCCGCTTCTCACGCCTTCTCCAGTCCTTGGCGGGATGGGGCCCATCAGACCCCTCTCGTACCACGCAGCTCCTTGGGGAAAGAATATGACCTTTCCAAAGCCCAGGAGTCAGAAAGAAAAGCTAAATCAAGGGTTCTTTTTAAGATACTATTTTAAAAACCTCAGGATGGCGACCCTTGTCTGAAGGTGAGAAACGTCCTGAAGCCTGGGTTTCATGTCTTCTCTTGACCATGATGGTCAGTAATGAACCGTAGGCTGATGGCATGGCGCTCAGCCCCTCCTCGCCCGGCGTTGTCTTTTCAGGGCTGAGCTGACCGCGGGCGGCTCGCGCAGGTGACAGGGGCTGAGCAGCAGCCACGCATGCCGCAGCCCTCCCAGGACCGCGGGCGGCTCTCCTCAGCGCTCACCGTCTGGAAATGGGTTCGTTATCTCAGCTGGACTGAAAATGTGCAGGAGCCCAGGTGTGATGAGGCTGAGTCTAGAGCAAAGCATTTGTGATGTGGAGGGTAAAACCCTAGGAAGAATTGAGGTGCTCACCTGGTTTGCCTCTCTTCCTCCCCAAACAGTGTTCGTAAGAAATAAGAGGAAGACAGACTCCACCTGCTGTCCAGTTCACCTCTGCGTGTACCCTCAGCCCAGCCCGTTGAGCTGTTGGGGTCTCAGCATCTGAATATGATTAAATAGAGTTTCCTTGATAAGGGGTAAAAATTACATTTCAGATTCTGCTCCATCTCTTGCATCTTAGCTATAAATTGTTTCCAGATTAATGTCATTAATCATAGATTGTAGACAAAGAAATGAGATAAGGAGTGATTTTTTTGAAAGATCTTATAAGTTTGGGAGATGAAAGTAAGAGTCTATTTTACCAACTTCTCGTTCCTACAGTTCATTCAAGTCAGTCCATTCAGTAATTTACAAATAATTTGAGGAAAAACGATTAAAAAACAGGAAGATGTCCTCATTCCCTATTAACCTTTCTTTATCACTAATGATTTTGATATAACAATAATTTATTAGAATCGCTTACTGCGCTTTTTTTTTTTTCCTGGCTTAAGCAACAGGAATTTGTGTCTCATGGTTTTGAGGCCAGAAGAGATCCCAGGTTAGGGTATTGGCAAGGTCTGCTTTTCCCCTGAAGTCTGCAGCATCTCAGCGCCGGCTGGCCGCAGCCCCCTCATGTCACACGGCAATGCCCTCTCCTAGCTCTCCTGCGTCCCCGGTGACCTCTGGACTCTTCCTGTGACCTTCTCCTTATCAAGCCTCTAGTAATGGGGATTGAGATGCTTCCTCATTAGATGGACTGCCCCGTAACTAAAGCTCACATCCTCGAGTCCTGTCCACGATGGCTCAGATCCTGAGGACGTGGATTAAGATGAAGAGTTTATCTAAATTGGGGTATATAATCCAACCTACCACAGTATGCAAAGTACTTACTGCGCTTTCATTAGGAAGGCATTTTTATTTTAATGAGAAAATTATATAAGGCTGACTTAATGACATGGTTTGTGGAACGATTTGATTGCAGTGAAATAATAGTTCCATATTTGAATTTCATTTGTGCAGAGCAATGCAAATGTTACCTCAAGTTCCACCTGTGCAAGGTGAAAGGCACAGAGTTCTTTCTTGCCCAGAGGAGCCTGGTCCCTCTTCTTTAAGACTGTCCATTGCAGGGCTGCAGTTCCACAGAGGAGCTTCTAGTATGGCAGTCTACTACCCCACCCGGAACTGCTGGGTTGGAACGAGGGAGAGAGAAATGTCAGTCAAAGTAAGGAAGAGGGAATAAGCTCGAGTCGAAAGCTGAGCTGCTGCTGAGTGGTAGGTCCTTGTGCTTATTTGGGAGTTGAATTTACAGTTTGCATGATTGGAAATTCAGGGTTGAAATCAAAATACTGAAAGCTAATCCCAAAGAAAAATGAGAAGAGCATACTAAGCTTAAAGCAAGCAGAAAGCAGGAAATAATAAAGATAACAGTGAAAATTAATGAAATAAGGAATAGAAAAACAATGGATAATATCAATGCAACCAAAAGTCATTTGAAAGATGAACAAAATTAGAAAAAGATGAACCTTTAGCTAAATAACCAGGAAAAAAAGAAAAGGCTCAAACAACTAAAATTAGGAATGTAAAAGAGGTCTGACTTTGCAGAAATATAAAGGGATAATAAAGGAGCAAAACATGCCAGCAAATGTTATAAATTAGGTGAAATGGACAAATTACCGAGGAAACATGAGATGTTGATACTGACTTGAGAATAAATAGAAAGTCTGGACAGCTGCACAACAGGAGATTGCATTCACGGTTTCAAACCTTCCACAGGGTAGGGCCCAGGATGGGAAGACTTCACTGATGAATTCCAATTCATTCCAAGAATGAATGCCAATTTTGCACAAATTCTTCAAAAATATAAAAGAAAGAAACACTTTGCAACTCGTTCCATAAAGCCAGTGTTACCCTGATACCAAAACCAAAACCAAAGATATCACAAGAAGGAAAATTATAGAAAAAATATCTTTCATGAACATAGATGCAAAAATTCTGAACAAAATGTCAGCAAACTGAATCCAGCAATATATAATAGGAATTATACACCATGACCAAGCGGAATTTACCCCCCAAGAGCTCAATATTAGTCTTTAACATCAAAAAATCAATTAATTGAATTTACAATAGCGATCAAAGAACAGACAAAACCACACGACTGTCTCAATGGATACAGAAAAGGCATTTGATGAAATCCAGCTCCTCTTCAACATGAAAATATGAAACAACCTAGGAATACAAAGGAACTTCCTCGTTCTGATATAAGGCATCTGTGAAAACCCACAGCTGACATGCTGGGTGGTGGAGCATTCAGGGAAAGACAAATACTTTCTCCTTATGACCAAGATTGAATTGGAGAGCCTGGCCAGGGCAATTAGGCAAGAAAATGAAATAAAAGACATCCAGATTGGAAAGAAGCAAAACTATCTTTATTTATGGATGATATAAGCTTGCCTACAGAAAATCCAAAGGATTACATTAAGAAATAATATATACATATGTAAAATAGAGACAAGTTCCCCAAGGTTGTAGGATATATATCAATTCTGCTGGTTTGAAAGGATGTATGGACCCTAGAAAAACCATGTTTTAATCCTAATCCCATTTTGTAAAGGTAGCCATTTCTTCTAGTCCCTATTCAGTATTGTATGTTTGAAACTGTAATCAGATCATCTCCCTGGAGATGTGATTTAATCAAGAGTGGTTGTTAAGTTGGACTAGTTGGAGGCATGTCTCCACCTATTCAGGTGGGCCTTGATTAGTTTCTCAAGTCCTATAAAAGAGGAAACATTTTAGAGAATAAGAGAAATTTGGAGAGAGCAGAACGACATAGCCATGAGAAGCAGAGAGTCCATCAGCCAGCAACCTTTGGAGATGAAGAAGGAAAATGCTTCCCAGGGAGCTTCACGAAGGGAAGCCAGGAGAAGAAGCTCGCAGATGACAATGTGTTCGCCATGTGCCCTTCCAGATGAGAGAGGAACCCTGACTGTGTTCACCATGTGTCTTCTCACTTGAGAGAGAAACCCTGAATTTCATTGGTCTTCTTAGATTGGGCATTTCTATAGACTTGTTTTAATTGGGACATTTTCTTGGCCTTAGAACTATAAACTAGCAATTTATTAAATTTTCCTTTTTAAAAGCCATTCTGTTTCTGGTATATTGCATTCCGGCAGCTAGCAAACTAGAACATCAATATATAAAAATGTGTTACATTTCTACATGCTTGTAATGAACAGCCAAAAAAATGAAATGAAGAAAACAATTCCATTTAAAGTAGTAGCAAAACAGTAAAAGTGATTAGGAAAAATTTCTTAAAGTAGGTGCAAAACTTAGACTCTGAAAATTGCAAAACATTGTTGAAATTAAAGACCAAAATAAATTTGGTTAACATCCCATGTTTGTAATTAAGAACAGTTCATCTACATATTCAACACAACCCTATCAAAATCCCAACTAGCTTCTTTGCCAAAATTAATAGGTGGGTCCTAAAATTCATATGGAATTTCAAGGGGCCTGGAATATCCAAACCGCTCGGAAAAAGAACAAAGTCGGAGGACTAGGCAGAGTGGCGCTGGCAGAAGGAAAATCACACAGGAGTAGAATAGAGAGTCCAGAAATAAACCACCACATTTAAAGACACATTATCCTTAACTAGGGTGCCGAAACAGTTCACCAGGGAAAGAACAGTCTTTTCAGCAAGTGGCACTGAGACGACTGATATCCATATGTGAAAGAAGAAAGTTGGAATCTTTCCTCTCATTATGCACAAAAATTTACTCAAAACCTCTTAAAAGAAAACACAGGAATAAATCTTTGTTACCTTGAGCTAGGCAACACTTTCTAAGATATGACACGAAAAACACAAGTGACAATACAAAATATAGATAAATTGGACTTCAACGAACTTAAAAACATATGTGTTTCAAAGGAAATAGCAACATTATTCACATCACATCATGAGAAGACAACCCACAGAATGGAAGGATATTTTTGAGAATCATGTATCCGATAAGACGCGTGTATCCATCTGATAAGACGTGTGTGTCCATCTGATAAGACGCGTGTGTCCATCTGATAAGATGCGTGTGTCCATCTGAGAAGATGCGTGTATCCATCTAATAAGACGTGTGTATCCATCTGATAAGACGCATGTATCCAGAACATATAAAGAACTCCTATAACTCACTAAATAAAAAGACACATGACACAATCAGGAAGTGAGAAAAGGATCTAAATAGACATTTCTCCCAAGAAGAGATACAGATGGAAATAAGCACATGAAAATTGCTCAGCATCAATAATCATCTGAGAAATGCAAATAAAAACTGCAGAGATTCTGCTTTGCACCCACCAGGAGGGCTAAAATGAAAAAAAAAAAATGGTAACAAGTGTTGACCAGGACTTGGAGAAATTGGAATCATCTTATATTGCTGGTAAGAATGTGAAATGAAGCAGTTGCTTTGGAAAGCAATGGGGCAGTTCCTCAGAAGTTAAATATAAAGTTACCACATGGACCAGCCATTCTACTCCTAGGGTTACAGCCAAGAGAGAAGAAAATATGTGTCTACGAAAAGTTGCATGGAGATGTTCATAGCCCCAAAGTGGAAACAATTCAAATGAGGATTGATGAATGTAAACAGAAAGTGGTAAATCCATATAAGGAGACAGGAGTTAGCTCTCAGGAGGACTGGACTACTGACAAATGCTATAACATGGGTGAAACTTGTAAGCAGCATGCTAAGTAAAAGGAGTAAGATGGTCATCTACAAAAGACCACACGCTGTGTGAGTCCATCGATATGAAATGTCAGAGTAGGCAAATCCATAGAGATGGAAAGCAGATTTGTGGTTACCTAAGATGCAGGGGAAGGTGGCGTGTTTAGAAGGAAATGGAGAGGAACTGATAATAGGTACAGGTTTCTTTTTAGGGTGATGAAAATGCACTGTAGTTGATTTGGGTGACGGTTGTTGCACAACCTTGCAATGACGCTAGAAACCTTTAATTGTACACTGGATGAAATACATTTTATGTGAATTATATCTCAATATATATATTTGGCGTCTCTTTCCCAGGCTAGAAGGCTGGGTCCATGGGTGGCCAGTGCGTGCCTGGGGGGTCCATGGGTGGCCAGTGCGTGCCTGGGGGGCCCATGGGTGGCCAGTGCGTGCCTGGGGGGTCCATGGGTGGCCGGTGCGTGCCTGGGGGGTCAGCCCGCCGAGTGCAACCTCTGCCTCCCGCCCTCCTCTGGCTGCTCCTCCAGCTCCGCTGTCCATCCTGTATGCATTTTCTCTCGTTTAAGGACCCTAGGTCCCCCTTATGCAATTTGACCTCATCTAAACAGGACGTCCCAGGGTCCCAGCTGCAGGCGAGGACTCACTGTCGGGACCCTGGGTTGGACTGAACATGGCTTGTGGGGACACAGCTCCATCTTCCACAAATGCGTTTTCCTATTTCCTGTGTTTTACTTTTGCTGTGGTTTAGGATTTTTGTAACACTGCGGATAAGTAAGATTTGCCTATAGACATTCTGTTGTCACCTGTCCTTGTTCAGTTTGTACATCCAGCTAGGTTAGCAGTACGTGAATTGTATGATCTTCCCTCTTTTTCTATTTTCTGGAACATTTTGTGTTTGATTTTTACTGAAACATCAATCTTTGATAGAACTCTCTTATAAGTCATCCTGCGTTTAAATTTCTAGGGTTGTTTTGGGGTGGGAGGGATTCTCTGTTATTCAGCATTTGGGTTCTCTATTGTTTCATGAGTCAGTCTGGGTCATCTGTATTTTTCTAAGAATGTGTATTTTACTGAAGTGTTCCAGTTTATTGTGTTACAGTTTACATATTCTCCCAATGTATTTTCTTTTCAATAACATTTATATTTAAGTTTTTTTCCTAATATTTTAACCAACTTTATGCAGATATAATTTATGGAAAATAAGGACATCCCTTTGAAGAGTTCAGACTGATCAGTTTTGAAATAACACACCCATGTGTAGCCAACGCTGTCCGTTCCCTCGCCCTGTCATTTTGCAGCCAGTTCCCCTCACCAGGCAACCCCGGTCTGACTTTGGCCACTAAGACTAGTTTCACCTGGTATAGAACTTCTCATAAATGGAATCCTACAGTCGATACTTGTTTGTGCTTCTTTTTAGAATAAAGAGTAAAGTTTTTGAGGGACATTCATACTGTTACATGTATAAACTTTGTTGAGTTTTTTTTTAATTTTTATTGCTTAGAAATATTCCATTTTATGGGCTCATTACAATTTATTTACCCATTCACCTGTTGTTGGGCTGGTGGGGTCTTTTCAATTTAGGGTTAATCCAAATAAATCTGCTGTGAGCACTGGGGTATAAGAATTTGAATGGACATAAACTTTCATTTCTTTATGGCAAATGGGAATGGAATGGGTGGGAACGTTGAGCTTGTTTAAGAAACTGCTCAACTGTTTTCAATAGCGGCTGTGACAGTGGCGTCCCCAGCACGGCAATGCTGCTCATTCTTACCAATACTCGGTGTAGCCAGTCTTCTATTTAGCAACGGCATCATCAGCCGCTTTAATTCACATTTTCATGAATAACACTAAGCATCTTTTCATGAGCTTACTTCCTCACTCTATTTCTTTCCAAAGTGCCAGTTCAAATACCTTGCCCATTAAAAAATTGGGTTGTCTGGTTTATTATTATTAGTGAGTTTTGAGGTTCCTTTACAAATCCTGGATGAGAGTTCTTTATCAGTTGTATGGTTTGCAAGTATGTTCTTACAATGCATGGCTTGTCATTTCATTCTCTTAACAGCATCTTTCAAAGAGCAGAAGGTTTAAATTTGACTCAAGTGCAATTTATCTAGTTTCTCCTAAGGATAGTGAATTTTGGTAAAAGATTCAGAAATCTTTTCTTAATTCAGGTAACAAAGATTTTCTTCCATGGCGTTGTCTAGAAATTGTGTAGCTTTGGGTTTTGCACTTAGATCTACAACCTACTTGGAATAATTTCTGTATGTGATGTGAGGTAAGGACTGACGTTCCTCGTTTGGCATACGACCTTCCGGCCGTCCTGGCACTGCTGACGTGCTCCCCGTACTGCACCAACTGCCTTGATGTCTTTGCTAAAAAAAATCATCCAGGGGGTGCGAGGGTGGTTCAGTGGTAGAATTCTCGCCTGCAAACGGGAGACCCGGGTTCAGTTCCTGGCCCATGCACTTCCCCACCAAAAAAAAAAAAACAAGCAAACAAACAAAAATTCAACAAATGGTGCTGCAATAACAGGATACTCACATGGAAAAAGAATGAAATGTGACCCCACCATACGGCAAACACACACACGTGCGCACACACACACACACACACACAATAGTCCATATATGTGTGAGTCTATTTCTGGACTCTCTCTTCTCTTTCACTATCTATTTGTATATTCTTAGGTCAATAACACACTCTATGGATTACTACGTCTGTATAGTAAAGAGTAAAACAAGTACTGTCTCTTAAATTTCTTAATCTTTTTCACATTTGTTTTGGCTTTGCTAATCATTTGTAATCCCCTGTGAATTTTGGAATCAGTTTGTAGATTTGTGCAAGGAAAACTTATTGATTTTAACAGATCAATATGAAGAGAATTAATCTCTCTATAATATTGATTCTTCCAAACCATGAAAATGGTATTCTTTTGCACTTAATTAAGACTTCTTTACAAATTTCTCGCAACAATATTTTATAAATTTCTTTGCACGGTTTTTTCACGTCTTTCTTAAAATTTATCCCCAAATATTTCATATTATTTGATGCTACAGCAAATGTTATAATTTTTTAAATTTCAACTCTGAAATTTTAATGGACTCTACATTCATTGCCAGTATGTATAAATACAATTGGGTTTTGTGTATTGACTTCGTGTCCTGCAACCTTGCTAAATTCACCTATTTAGTTCCAGTATCTTTCTTTTGTAGATTCCAGTGGATTTTCCTCACAGAGGATCATGTTGTCTGAAAATAAAAACAGTTTTACTTTCAAATCCAGATCTCTTTAATTAGTTTTCCTTGCTATATGTTACTGCCTAGAATGTCCATTTCCAGTATAATGTTAACCTGGTAAAAACAGACATTTCCTTCTTGTTCTGTCCTTAAGGGGAAAACTTTCTGTTGCGCAATACGCGGTGTGGTGTTAGCCATACAGTTTTCGTACTTGGCTTTATCAGATCGGGGAAGTTACAGTCTATTCTTAGTTGGCTGATGATGTTTTTCAGGAAGGGATGTTGAATTTTTGTCAGATGTTTCAGTGTACATAATCACATTATTTTTCTTCTTAGGTGTAATGTGGTGAATCATACTGTCGCTTTTCAAATATTAAACAAGACTTGCATTTTTGAGACAAACCTTACTTGTTCGTGGCACATAATCTTTTAAATATATTGTTGGATTTTATTTGCCCATTTTAAAAAAAGATTTTGTCATCACTACTTGTGATTAATATTGGTCTGTAATTTACTTTTCTTATGATATCTTTGTCTGGTTATTGGGGTAATGTTTGCCTCATAGAATGAGATGAGAAGGAGTGCTTCTTTTTCAATTTTCTGCAAGAGTTTTTGTAGAATTGTTATTATTGCTTTGTGAAATATTCAGTAGAATTCAACAGTGGAGCCCCTGAGCCTAAGATTTGCTTTCTTCTTGGGCAAGCTTTGGTGATCTGTCTTTCAAGAAATTTGTTTCAACAAAGTTGTCAAATTTATTGGAATAATCTAGGTCATCATATTCCCTCATAAGCCTTTTAATGTCTGTAGGATCCATGGTGATGTCAGTTCTTCTCATTCCTGAGATTGGTCATTTACAACTTCTCTTTCTGTTTGTTCCTGATCTGCCTGGCTAGATATATATCAATTCCATTTATTTTCTCAAAGAGTAAGGTTGTTTTTATTTTTTTGTACCAAGTTTATTAACATACAATTTACAAAATCCGTACAATTCACCCATTTAATGTGTACAGGTCAGTGGGTTTTTGTCCATGCATGGAGTTACACAACAATCAACACAAGCAATGTGAGAACACTTCCTCTCCCCTGAAGGAAACTTCACCCCCCCCCACGTCTCCCCCATCAGTTCTCCACAATCACTAATCTGCTTTCTGTCTCTATAGATTTACCAATTCTGGGTATTTCATAAAAGTGGAATGACACAAAACGCGATCTTTTGTGAGTGGCTTCTTTGGTGTAGCACGTTTTCAGGGTTCACCCATTACCAACCTCCTGTTTGTGTGCGAATATGGATTTGCATGTGGGGTTCACCCATTCAGCGTGGTGGCCCTGCGGGTGAGCCCCACTTCGGCTAGCGAGTGATGGTGCTGAGAACAATCGTGCACCAGGTTCGCGTGGACATATGTCTGCATTTCTCTTGGGTGCCTGCCCAGGAGGGGAAATATTGGGTCACATGGTGGGTTAGTCTAGAATCACAGGCCGAAATGCAGGGCTAAAATCATGAAATTCTGAGAAGAAACATGGGGTAATCTTGAATTTGGCCATCATTTCTTCCATTTGAAGCACAAGAAAACAAAGAAAAATAGATAAATTTCATGACAATAACTTCTGTGCTTCAAAGGATGCCATCAGGAAGGCGGAAAGCATCCCACAGAATACAGAGCTGGAGGCTGGTTGCAAATCAGGTGTCACTTTTATCTGGAATATGTAAGGAGACCTCACAAACCAACAAGGAGGCAAACACCCAAACTGAAAAGGGGACAAACTTGAGCCTATATTTCTCCAAAAGAGATCTACAAATGGCGAAGAGGCACATGGAAAGATAATCTGTCATCAGCGAAATGCCAATCAAACCATAACGGGCACAACGCCACCGTGGCCCCTGTTCCCGATTCATGACAGGCCTGGCCGTGCTGCGGTCCGTGGGGACCGCACCAGGGGCTCCCCGTATCCCCCAGCCCCTGTGCACCGCGAATGCAAGGACAGTGGCCTGGCTGGGAAGCGCCCCTGGACCTGCGGTGCGTCCTTCTGCCTCGTCCCCTTTCCAGCGCTCCAGCCTGGCATGGACTCAGCGTAGGCGCGAACATGAACGTTTTTCCCACAGGGCGGGCAAGCGCGGGCAGTGGCGGGACGGCGGGCGCTCTTGTGCAGAAGCGCTGAGTGGTGATGGAAGGAGGGTGCGCAGGGCACCAGGCCACGCCGGCCATGATCCGTCTGTTCTTTTCGCAGCGACACCTGCCCGGGCCCGGCTTCCACCCGTGCAGAGCAGCACACCTTCGCCATCCCGGGACCCGCCTCACCCGGGGCTTTGCTTAGGGCGGATAATCCACTGTGTAAGCGCAGCCTGCTCGCACCGGAGCGCGGGCTCCTCCGGGCAGCCCAAATCCCTTGTCCACCCAACCCCTTTGCTTGGGCGTCTTGCTCACCCAGGGATGGTTCTCTTGGATTCCTTCTGAGCAGCAGGAGCAGCCCAACCCTAAGAGCTGCGGCTGGGGCCCCTCGGAGTCCTGGGCCGTGCGTCCCTGGGAATCTGGAGGTTAGAACCGACAGTGCATTTTAGCACTGGAGTGGTCAGACAGCAGTGACACGGCGTTGATTAGATATTGCTCTCACTTTAATAGATTTCCGACTTGTACACTCATTTTCACCCGAGGCATGGCAGGCCTGGATGTGCACTGCTGTGGTTCTCAGGAGCCCAGGGAGCCTGGTGCCACAGTGACACCCCTCACCCTATCTCCTACTCAGGAAGGAAACCGAAGTTTGGGGGTGAGAGTTAAGTACTGACTCCTGGGCTCCCCACTCCATCCTCCTGCAGTTCCTCCTTCACACTTAAAGAGGATAAAATCTAATTGTGGTCCAAATTAGAGAGTCTAATGAAAGTGACCACAAAGCAATTGATCAGAATTAATGGTTGAGCAGTTTTGCTTTCGTTTAGTAAAGCTCCTGTTTATCTAGCATGCAAACCATAAGGGGCTCAACTCAGAACCTCCAGGGAAGCACAATTATTGTTGGGACTATTTTTAAAAAGGGGAATTGAGCTAAAAATTAAGAAGATATTTTCTCACTTTCCTTTTCAGAAAATATTTATAACACTTCTAATAGACACTATGTGCTAGGGATAAAAATGAATGACACAGTCTGTGGCAGACGGTAGGACAATAAAAACGTGAAAGCATTGAATTTTTCTGACTTGAAATAGTTATTTACAGCCAACTCTATTCTTCAGATTTTTCTTTCAAAACTTTCCTTCCAGTTTTAACTTATTAAAAATTTTATTTTTTTATTAGAGAATAATTGTTGATTCATATAGAACTACAGCCGTGGATTATAATTACTATTATTTAAATTATCTTAATATTTAGGGCAAGGGATCATGTGCAGACCTATGAGTCCCTGACTCCACATGTGAACTGGCAGGTAATTCCCTGCTGCCCCCTTTCTCTCAAGGATCAGCCCATTCACTCTGCCCTTTGCTGTCACTGCCACAACGTGGTGGGGATAAAAACATATGTCCGAGCAGGGCCATCCAAAGTCTACTCAAGGTCAAGTTCACACTTTGGCACTAAATGACTGAGTTTTATGAAACTAACAATTAAATCCTAGAGTCAAGTGCAAAGCAAGAAATACCAGTTCTTTGTCAAATTCATTGTAAGGAATAAAAGATGATAGGTTTTATTTGGGAGACAACCAGCAGTAATCAACAAAGAAAGGAAACACAAAATTAAAAATAGCAGATTGATTCTCATGAAAACACAATTTAGAGAAAGACTTTATACTCTCTCCGGGTATTTCTTAACAAAGGAGTTGATTAGTCTTTTTTTAAAATTGGTCTATCAAAATGCTTTTCAAAATGCTTGTTTTCATAAAAAGTCTTCTGAAGAGCCCTAAGTGTACACTGTGTAGTAGAAACAACAATCATTGAAGACACAGTCACTTCAAGTAGTTCTTGATATTCTAATTCTTAATATAAGTATTTTTGTTTTATTTTTAATGTGTTTTTGTTAACTCCTTGTTTAATTTGTTTTCCCATGTCAAATATAAAAACAAAAAATTAACGATTTACTTCCACAAACACACTGCGCAGTGATCGTCCTGTCCTGTCGCGGCCTGGGTCCTGGAGCTCACAGCCCCGCAGGGAGACAAGCCACGCACCGTCGCGGGCCTGACGGTGGTTGCGCAAAGTGCTCGGGGCAGGTGGAAAAAAGGAAACTTGAAAGGATAAGGAGGCAGGCGAGGAGCCGCCTTAGGGGACCCCACGCACCCCACGGGGCTGGTGTCCGCGCAGACCTGGGTGCCCGCGGAAGCCGGGAAGGGAGCGCCCAGGCGGCAGCATGGCCCGAGCGATGAGCCCCAGAGCCCGGGACCCCGAAGTTGGATGGAAAAAGTGCCCACGTCCCCTCCCAGGGCCCCTCCCAGGGCCCCTCCCACGTCCCCTCCCACATCCCCTCCCAAGTCCTCTCCCATGTCCCCTCCCACGTCCCCTCCCACGTCCCCTCCCAGGGCCCCTCCCACGTCCCCTCCCACGTCCCCTCCCACGTCCCCTCCCAGGGCCCCTCCCACGTCCCCTCCCACGTCCCCTCCCAGGGCCCCTCCCAGGGGCGCTCCCTCCAGGTTCCCTCCCCGGGCCCGTCCCCAGGGCTCTCCGAGCAGGAGGTGACCCGACCACCCACGCAGAGCTCTGACCAGCAGCTGAGGAAGCTCTGACTTTTCTGGGCAGCAGGCGAGGGCCACCGCAGGCCTGAGCTGACCGGCGTGACCCAGGAGTGCGGGGCAGCCGTGGTCCCCCCAGGGCTGGGTGTGTGCGGGATGCGCTGGCAGCAGGGGCCAGCGCGGGCTCTAGGCGAGGTAAGGGCGCAATGCAAGAACGCATGGCTGCTGGGTGTGGCGCTGGACGTGAGCGTGAGGAGGGCGCTGGCTCTGCAGAAGAGAAAGATGGCCAGCAGGGGAGAGGAAGGTGGCAAGGGGAGCAAACCGGGAGGGAAGCGTCCAGGATGCTTTTGAAACAAGCCTGGGTCTCAGACTCTCCGGGTCTGCAGTCGCCGCTGGAGGTGCTCTTGGCGTTTGGAGAGGGGACTGGGCTTGACCTGACGCGGGAAACAGGAGTGGGGGAGACCGAGGACCAGCCTTGGGGCCCAGGTCCATCACAGAACACCCTGAGGGGGTGAGCGGCAGCCAAGGGGCCGTCCTGTGCCAAGCCCCGGGAGCTCAGCTACAAGCGAGGCCCAGAATTGGCCACTGTGGGTCACTGGCGGCGAGAAGAGGCAATTGGAGAGGAACTGTGAAGGCAGGAATTGGAAACAGTGAGATACAGCTTTTTTCAGGAAGTTTGTTTTTAATTTTCTATTTTTTGCTAGTTAATTTCTTAATTACATTTTAGAGCAGTTGTAGGTTTACAGAAAAATCATGCAAAGACCACTGAGGCCTTACATCGCTGCGATAAGGGGAAAGTCCCATGGAAAAGGAATGAAATGTGACCCCTGCCCTACCACATACCAGAAAAATAGTTTTACTTACTAAGTGTTTCAGCAACAAATCCTCCAGATTGTTCCTGTACCAGAGAAGCCCAGAGACCCAGAAACACCAGTCCCTCCAAGAACAAGAACCGGTTTCATCCTGCTGCCCCATAATGTCAACGCCCCTTTTTTCCAGCTGAAAGAAATTAGAGCTGTCAACACCCAGATATCCTCGAGATCAAGGAATTATCAAACAACTAGGAGAAACTGTAACCACGCAATTGGAGTTTAATGATTAATTATGACTACATAAATGCGTATTCTCCTTTCTCGTATTTAGAGTAAATCTCTAGACTGTAATCCAGCTGCCCTGGTCCCTGACAGTGGTTGTAAAAGCCCTTGTCTTGTGCCTTTGTCTGTTCCTGTTTCACTTTGTGTGTCAGGGTGGACGCTAATGAGCCAGCAGTTAACTGGCTCCAGCCCCCACTTCACTCCCTCTCATTGGTAAATTGTTTCGGCCTATACCTGCTGTCGGGAAGACAATTCTTTCTCCTTTTCTGCTTAGACTTGATTATTTGAAATTGTAGTGACATCATCTCCCCACTTTAGAATCCTTCAAGCCTTGACCCCCTAAACTCAGGGGTTTTAAACTGTTGGTTAACAGACCTTCTGCTCTCTTGTCTGCACCCAGCAATGAACTCTCTTTCCTTGAAGCCCTGGGTCTCTGGAACGGGCCATTCATGTGCGTCGGGCAGCGACTTCCTAGCCTCTGTCCAGAATCCTTGTAATTGACCAAGGCTGTGGTTTTGCTAATCGTCGTGAGATGCGAGGGAAGCAAGGCTGTGTGTGCAGGTTGACGAAGGCCTGGCACTCAAGGAGGAGGCCGAGAGGTAAGGGAAGTGTGCAGGGGTAAGGCCCAGTGGGCTCGCTGGGTTCAGGGGAGGGAGTCGCCGCGAAAGGATGGGGTGGTCAGAGAAGCGACGGGATGACCCTGGGATTGTGGGGAGTTTTAGACTAGGCAGTGACACATCTAACGTATGACCACGCGAGGGAGGAGCCGAGTCCGGGTGAAGTCTGAGGTTGCTGCAGAAGAGAAGTTCGGGGAACTGCATGTCCAGCAACCAGAAGGCTCTTCCCTCAGCTCATTAAAACTGTCAAATAAGATTGGAGGGGATGGCCACGGACAGAAGCTTAGCCTGTCGAGAAATAAAGCCATTCATTAAAAGCAGCAATCCTGAAAGGTGGTGGACAAAGAATCCTATGATATGGGATAAGATCCAAAGTCGGAGATGCTGGGGGTAGGCAGGATGCCTGGCAGCTGCCACATGGAGCAAGGACATCTGGGCCACCCCAGGGCTGGGTCCAAGGGCAGTGGGAGAAGTTCAGAGCTGCTACCCCGGCAGAGCCAGGTTTCAGCAGAATAAGGAGGAAAGGCGCCTGCAGAGGGGAGGTGGAGGGTTGGGGTTGAGGTTACAGTTGAGGCTAGGGTTGGGGTTATGGTTAGGGTTAAGGTTGGTGTTGGGGTTGGAGTTAGGGTTAGTGATGGGATGCCAGCCTCTGAACTCAGAGAACACCCTGGAGGGGCAGCGGGCTCTGTAGAGATACCGAGAGGGGGTTAGGGTTAGGGGTTGGGGTTGGGGATAGGGTTATGGTAAGGGGTTAGGGCTAAGATTAGGGTTTGTGTTGGTTTTGGGGTTGCGGTTAGGGTTAGGAGTTCGGGGTTAGTGTTAGGGTTGGGGTTGGTGTTGGGGTTAGTGTTAGGGATGTTGGTCTCTGAACTCAGAGAATACCCTGGAGGATCATCAGGCTTTGGAGAGATGCTGAGAAGGGTTAGGGTTAGGGTTAGGGTTAGGGTTAGGGGTTAGGGTTGGTGTTGGTGTTGGTGTTGGGGTTAGGATTAGGGTTAGGTTTAGGGTTAGGGGTTAGGAGTTAGTGTTGGGGTTGGAGTTTGGGTTGGTGTTGGGGTTAAGGTTAGGGATGCTGGTCTCTGAACTCAGAGAACACCTTGGAGGGTCATCAGGTGCTGTAGAGATGCTGCGAGGGGGTAGAACAGAGGATTGCAGAGCCTTACGAGTGGAGATCGGGGTGACCGGGGGTCTGGTGGTGACTGACACACAAAAGAATCAAAGACATAATGAAATTAGCGCTGATGGCGGTGGAGAGGATGAGGCTGAGCTGCTTGGGGTGTCAGACAGGTTTTGGGCCTCATCTCCCCCATATTATGAGGGTGAAGGCCCATGGAGGCAAGGCTTCGTCTCAGTGTTGCCCCAATGGAGAGACACGATTGCACTCAGCGCGAAGGCTCTACCTGGACACCCATTGAAGGCGTTGTACTTGGGGGGCTTCTGTGGGGAAGCCCTCTGCGTCTCTGACTTGGTCTGTCGGAAATCGAGTCCGCCTAGGTCAAACTAACCATCTTCTCTCTTCCTGCCCAATTTTGAATTGCTGTTTCCATATGTTCACGATTTTATGAAGTTCAAGCACAGGTAAGTAGCCAGTATGAGACAGTGTTCAAGGGGATTCCAAGGCAAGTTGCCCTCTTAAAATTTCATGTGTTTGTTGGGGTGTGTCACACGTGACCTCTACTTTGCAATCCCACAGAATACATTATAAAAACACTTATGGACAGTTGAGTTGTGAGGTGCCCTATGAAACAATAGTGGCAATATATTCCTGAGAAATACACAGTTTTCACAAATACCATCTTTTTTAATACTCATTATGCTTCAGATTTTCCACTAAATGTATTTTGGAACCCTCTTTGTGAGATGATTTTATTTCCCCAAGTTCTGCTTTGGGAGGAAAATGTGTGCACACGTGTGTGCATTTAAGTATCTGGTCTAAATTTTCTCTTCCATTCATTCCATTTTAGGAAAGAATCCTCTGTGTGGGTTTGAAACTGTTGTGCCCCCATAAAATCCTCCTTCAGCATTGCTGGGTAGGGTCTTTTTCATTGTTTCCATGGAGATGTGACCCATGCAGATGTGGGTGCTGCCTTTTGGTTGGGTTATTTCCATGGACCTGTATCTCCACCCATTCAAGGTGGAGTCACTTACTGAGCCCTTTAAGAGGGAACCATGTTATGGAAAAAGCTTCCATGGGACAGAGCCTATACTGCCAGAGACCTTTGGAGATGAAAGACACTGCCCCTGGGGAAGTCATTGAAGAAGCTTGGAGAGGAAGCTAGCAGATGTCGCCACATGCCATCCAGCAGACAGAGGTGTCCCCAATAGCATCAGCCTTTCGTAAGTGAAGGTAGCCTCTTGTTAGTGCTTTAATTTGGACATTTTCACAATCTTAGAACTGCAGACTTGCAATTTAATACATTCCCCTTTTTAAAAACCATCCCTGTGTAGCTAATAAAGTATCAGTAGCAGAGAGAGTTCAAATACAGTCAAGAGGCTACCTTGGAGGTTGCTCTTATGCAAGCTTCAGGTAGACCTTGCTACCCATCATAATCTGCCAACCCCCAGCCAAGACCATTTCAGTCAATCCTAAAGAACACCTAGGGCAATATATAAGATTCCACAAGGGTTCCATGCACTAGAGAACTTTCCAGAAACCTACAACCTTTAGGTGGGTCCCTGGACCAGATAAGTCCTGAAACCTAGAAGGTCCAGACTTTCCAGAACATTAGATACTTCCATCTCCCTACCCCATATTAGTGACAGACCCTACCAATATGAAAAATTCAGAATGGCCACAGCCCAAACACACCTAAAGAGTGGGATAGAAAGATCAAAGGTGATGGTGGAGTTATACAAAGAAAGTAGGGTTTAACAAATGAATATGGTTGCTGAATCATTAAATTTATATCTCTTTTAGTCTCTAGTATTTTAGAGCAGCTAGAAGTAAAAACCTAAAGTTGTGAAATTGTAACCCATGTCAAACTCTGAAATATGTGCTACAACTAATTGTGGTGCTGTGCTTTGAAATGTATTGCTTTTTTATTTTTCACAAAAAAAAAAAGAAAGAAAAAAGTCGATTGTGGTGATAAAATATTTAAGCCGTCTATCTCCTATATTCTGGAGCAGCTAGAAGGAAAAACCTGAGAGGATCATATGGTAACCCATGAGAAACTCTGGGATCTGTCCTGTTAACTACCTGTTGAGGAGTGCTTTGAAAACTATTGCTTTTTTATTTCTTTGTTTTCTATGTATGTTATATTATACAGAAGAAAGTTTTTAAAAAAAAGCCATCCATATGTGGAATATTGCATTCCGGCAGCTTCAGCAAACGAGTACAGTCCCCACGGTTGTAAAACTGGTTCTAATGCCTTTTCCACATTGTAATCCCATTCCTAGGATCTCAGTTGTAAAGCATTTTGCACAACATACAGGGTTAATTCTTTATCGCTCCCATAACCATAAATGTCAGAGCCTGTGTCTTTTCCAGCATTGAACTTATTTTAAAGTTTACTGGGTTGCCAAATCAATCCACAGATTTGAGTTTGAAAAACTAATCATAGGTCCGTAGCACTAGTGGATTTGTCAAAGGTTGTGAACTTTGTGCACATATTTCTCTTTCCCAGTCAAATCTTAACAGAAACCATGAGTTTAATGCACATAAACCACTGCCAAGTGGCATTCAGAATGTGCTTCCTTCCAACTTGCCATATGCCAAAGATCTTTCTCCGCATTACCCTAATTATGTGCTAACATCTATTCATAGTGTTAACAAGCAGCATTGTGGGGAGAGAAGCTGCACTTTGTAACCCAGTTGGCTGCAGAAACAATCGTTCACACGAAAATAGTAATGAAACTAAAATGCACAATAACTTTATAAGTCATGGGACTCTAAACATTTTATTATGGGAATCATTGCTTTCCAGCAAATCTTGTTTCTATGGTGTTAATTTTCAAGAGTCTCCACTTTGGGAGGCCATCAACAATAGTAGCAAGAAGTGGGACAGCATCGATTCACTCTGACATAGAGGAAAATTAATATCCAAACCATGGTCCTGTCTTCTCTAATGAAGACCCCTTAGGAAGGCCAGTATGGATTTTTTCATGTATACACAATAAATGCCTTATTTATATATTATTGCATAAAGCTCAGAGAGGCTGTGGAAATCAGTAGGGAATGAATTTTCCTTTTTGCACACAGTGACAGTCTCTAAATTATGAGACCCAAAAATAAAACCAATGAATCAGCATCAATAGAAATGAAGTGGGAGCAGGGAAGTCTTTCTCCAGTAAAAGTGGCAAAATTCCGCAGAAGGGCTAAATCGACAAATGGAAGCTTTCTCTGGAAGTGCCCCTGCACATTCATTCTGGCTGCGTTGTCAGTGCCGCCTTTAGAGGAGAGGACGAGGGTCAGGGCACATCATCTTCCCACACTGAACCCACAGGCTGGGTCTGTCTCCCGCCTCTCGGGCCAGTCCCTGCAGTGGAGACCCTGGGTGCGTGGGTCCCCCAGGCTCAGCCTTCCCAGCTCCACTCAACTCCTTCCTACATTGCTACTTCATCTCCTGCGGTACTCAGTTCTGGTCTTTGCAATCAAATGATTTATTTCTTTTTCCATCTAATTAAACATTTTGTTCTCCTTCTCCAAATGTACTTCCTTTTGTATGCTATGTAACTGTCCCATTATCTCATGTTGTTTAAATGTTTTTATTTTTTTCTTGGACATTTTTCATGTTTGTTCCTATAATATACATTTAAGTCTTTAAATTCCTAGCAGTTAAGATCTTTGCCTAATATTTGAGACAGGAGTTCTTTAAATTGCTGGATTCTTAATTCATATTGTTTACACAACCACGATGCAAAGAATACTGTGAAGTTTAAGGCAGTGTGAATTTTAGAATGTTTTTTGATATAAATGTAGCTGCCTATAGGTAGTTTCTTTAAGAATTTACTTTGAAAACAACTGTTGTGTTGCTCCAAAGGTAAATTAATTGTGTCACGAGCACATGTGGAACTCCGGTTCCTGTGGGTGGGCTTCTCTGTCATCCCAGGGCATCCACGGCCACAGGGCCTCACGCCCAGCTCCCAGGTGAAAGGAGTGTGAGAGACCAGAGGGGCCACACACTTTCCCCTTGAAGGGCAGAGACTTGGTTACATCTGATTGGCGAGAAATGTCTCACCTTCCTCCCAGATGAAGTTGGATGGAAAAAGTGCCCATGTTAGCTGTCTGGGCGCCCCAGTACTAAGGGTAGTAACAAGGAGGCTTGTGGGTGGGATGGACGAGCAAAGCTGCCCTCACGTGGGGCATGCTGCTCACTGTCCCCCTTAAATTCTCAAGGCTGTCCCAGGGAAGACACTTCTCAGCCAGCCAGTTCCTGCCCACCCCACCCTGCCCGCAGCACCTGAGTGTGGTCATATACAAGCGCCTTAATGCATGCCAACTGGACAAATGAGGTGAAAAGAGCCAATCCCTTGAAAATCACAAACAACCAAAACCCAGTTTAGACAACAGAGGTAGGTCGAATACTCTTTGGACTAGGTGGAAAAAAAGAAAGCCTTCTGAAAAGGAAGTCTCCAAGCCCAGATGTCGTCACTGGTGAATTCTGTCAAGCAATTAAGAAAGAATTAATATCAATTCTATATAATTTCTTCCAGAAAATAGAAGAGAACAGAACACTTCTCATTTTATGGTACCAGCACTACTGATACAAAAGCCAACAAAGACAGTACAAGTAGAGAAAAATACAAATTAATACACTTTGAATATAGAGGCAAACTTCTCAATAAAATATTAGCAAATTGAACTCAGCAATGTATAAAAGAATATACACCACAACCAGGTGTGGTTTATACCAGGAATGCAAAGCTAGTTCAATATTTGAGATGCAATCAATGTATTTCACCACATTAGCAGTCAAAAGAAGAAAAACTACATAATCATTTCAACTAATGCAGCAAAAGCAATTGACAAAATTCAAAATCCAGTCATGAGAAAAGAAAAAAGAACCTTCAGTAAACTAGAAATAGAAGGGGAATTTCCCCACTTGATAAACAGCATCTACAAAAATCCAACACTAAAATCACTGTACATTTTGAAAGACTGAGCGCTTTTACCTAAGACCAGGAGCCTGGCAGGGAGGTCCGCCTCCCACACATATTCACGTCATACTGGAAGGTCTAGCTGTGAACAAAGGAAAAAGTAAAGAGACATATGGGTTGGGAAGGAAGAAATAAAATGCTTCCTATTGTCAGTGTTAAAAGTTCCAAGAAATCCAGAAAAGCACTCCTAGAACTAATAAGTGTTTAGTAAGGTGACAGGCTACAAGGTCAACACAAAAGGCATTGCATTCCTATATTTGAATGTTTAACAGTTGGAAACCAACTTTTTAAAGAATGCTACTTACTGTGAAGTCAGGAACTATGCATTTGGCATGTTTTAGTTAATTATGCATTTGCTGTATGACCAAGCAATTCTTCCAGTTATTTACTCAATAGATATGAAAACGCGTCCACACAAAATCTCATACATGAATGTTTATAGTGCTTCATTCATAATTGCCAAAAACTGGAAACTACACAAAGGAGTAAAGAGCATTGTTGCATCTATGCGATGGAGAGCCAGTCAGTAACAAAGCAGGAATGATCGTTGGTGCATGCAACACTGTCAATGAATTTCAAGTGCATTGTGTTAAGCGAAAGAATCTAAACTCACAAAGCTACTTACCATATAGTTACATTTGTGAGGCAACCTGGGAAAAGAGCATCTGTGCACCAAGGAACGTTATTGGCTTCTGGCTGCTGGGGCAGGGGAGAAGACTGATTACCAAGGAACACAAGGAACTTTGGGGGACGTTTGAAATAGTCTAAGTCTTGTTCCTGACACTGATTGCATGACTGTTTGACAAAGTTCATTCATCTGAATTCATACAAAGGGTGAATTTTATTGAATGCAAATCACAACTTAAGAGCATTTAGTGTTAGACACAAACTCTTAGCAAATTAGGAATGGAAGGAAATTTCTCAATTTGGTTAAGCGCATCTATAATAACCTACACTAGCATCAGACTTACTGCTGAAAGGCTATTTCCTTCCTAAGTCTGGAAACAAAGCAAGGGCGTCCATTTCATCATTTCTGTCCAACATTGCAATGGAATTTCTTGCCAGTACATTGAGGCAGTATAAAGAAATAAAAGGTATAAAGATTGGGGAAAATCTAAGATGATGATAGGGTACCTACAAAATCCTAAGGAAACTACAAAAATATGTGTAGAACAAATAAATAATTTACCAAAAAAGTACATATTTAAAAATTGCCTATATTTATATAAACTGGCAATAAGCAAATGGAAAAATAGATTTTAAAACTATGCCATTTACAATCACATCCCCAAGTACTAGATAGAAATGAGTTAATCAAATATAGGAAACCCTTGAATGCAAAAAGCTTTTAATATGCCATATTGATGGATTAGAACACTCAATGTTGTTAAGGTATTAATTTTTCACAAAATGATTAGCTGATTCTAAAATTTATATGGAAATAATAATGAATTAGAATAGTGGAAACAATCTCGCAAAAAAACACAAAGTTGGGGAACTTACACTCTAGTAATCCATAGAGTTTGTTACTAGAATAAAGACAGAAAATAAGTCAATAGAACAGATCTCCCAGAAAGACACCCATTTATATACAATTATTTCAACAAAACTGATAAAACAATTCAGCAAGGAAAGGAAAGTCTTTTCAATGAATGATTCTAGACAGCTGCGTAGTCATAGGAAAAGTGAGCTCTTGCCTCCATCTCACACGCACACAAAAGTGAATTGGAAGAGGGAACATTAGTGAACATGAAAACTGAGAATACCTAGCTCCCACAAGAAGGCTGTAAGGAAATATCTCTACGACCTTACGCTAGACAAAGACTTTTTTAGATCAGATACAAAAAGCACAAATGGAAAATTTTGATGCTTAAAAATTGATAACTGCTAAATTTAATATCAGCAAAATCAAAATTTCTGCTTAGCAAAAGACACCATTAAGAAACTATACAAGATAATAGTTTCAGTCTATCTCCCTGACAAAGGTCTTATATAAAGGATATTTACCCACCTTCTAAAACTCAATAATAAATTAGACACAATCAGTTTTTTAAGTGGGAAAAGTATTTGACAAGATGCTTTTCAAAAGAAAACATACAAATAGCCACCGAGTAGAAGCTAAAGCACTCGGGATCTTTGGGCATTCAGGAAACACAAATTACAGCCAGAATGAGATATCCCAACTAACCCACTAAAGGAGATAAGTGGAAATAGCCCCCATGCCCAGCAACGCAAACAATGAAGTCTTTCGTTTTCCCAGGCTGGAATACGTCTCGGCTGTGGAAATGAATGACCTGCTGCCAGACGGAGGGCTCTCAGAGGCGTGGGGCGGAGAGAAAGACGCCAAAGCCGGGAAGTCCTGATTAGGTCTACTGCAGTCAAAGTAGGAACGCTGCTTGCTTAGGGGTGAGGGTAGGGAAAGGGGAATGGGGGAACTTCCTGGGATGATGGAAATACTCTTTTTCTTAAAAGAAGGGCAGGTTACACACGTTCATTCATTTGTGCACTTAGTTTCTGTTCATTTCACAGCATAAAATTGAACCCTAATAACCATATGGATGAGAACCTACAGTGAGAAATGTCTCTAACCAGGTAGATCAACAAAGCCCTGAAAGCTGGCGATGTGCTCTTTAGTTGAGGCTGTGGGGAGAAGACACTTCCTGCCCTGAGATGGGGCTGTAAATGCAGATGGGTCCGCTCTCCTGTGGCCAGAAACTTTGCATTATCTGGAAAACGTTCGTACGTGTTTACGCTGTGATATGGTATTCTCACCTGTTGAGATTCTATTCCACAGTCGTGCTTGGAAATACACAAGGACTGATGAATGAATTTATTCTTTGTGTATTACTTTTAATAGCAAAAAGCAATATTTTCAAAGCTCCACTCATAGAAGAATGATTGTGTCTCATGATGGATTTATGCAAGGCATTTTATGAAAAGTCCTTCCAGCCTTACCTGGGGGAAATGCAGCCATTTATGTGAGTAATAGTAGATAAAGAAGGGAAACAATCAAAACTTTTGGGAGGAGGGACAGTTAGTGGATTCTTGCACTAATTCAGCAAATAATAAATGTTCATTCTTACTAAAACTTATCTAAAAAGTTATGAAATGTTTCAAAATTATATTTGACTCATTACATACTTAAATGTTTTATTATAAACATAAATGAACTAAGGGGCCAATTCGAGATCTGAGGGAAAGAGAAACACTGCTATATTATAAAAAAATAATAATAAATGTAACAACAGAACTGAAGAAAGCAGCAATTTTGATAAATGGATGTAGAAGCTGCTTTCGAAATTTGGAGATGCACCTACACAAATCTAGGGAAGAGAAAATGCAAACAGGCTGAGAAAAGAAATATAGATAGAATTAAAATCATAAGAGAATAATATTCCTGAGAATAGTTGATGTATTTAAAAATCTTGGCACAAATTTGTTTTTCTAGAAAAAAATTAAATGACCGAAACTTTATTCAGGAGATAGAAAACATGAATAAAGTTATTAATTTATTAAAGAATACCCTCTAAAATGGATTCTTTTCAGTTAATATAATGGCTTCTTTCAAATTAAACTTATACTTTTAAGGAACAGAATGCAAAGAAAAGGATAGAGCTATTCATAAAGCACTGAAGCACAGAAAAAAAAAGCTATACTAATCCCATTTATGAACCTGGCTGTTAAAATCCTAAATAACACAAGAAGCTGAAATCCAACTATATTGTATATTAAAGAATAATCCAACGTGATCAAATAGGGTTTATCCTAGAACTGCAAGTATAACGTTTTTTCTTGAGTTCTCTGTTTTCTCCCATATTTCTCAAACTGTGCTTATGGAATGTGTTGGTGAGAGAGGACTAGACTCACTAAAAGGCCCTCAGCAGGCAGCTCTCTGGAGGCTGTGAGCTCTGGCCGAAGGGCTGCAGCTGTGATGGGCTGGGCTGGGGGCTCAGGAACAGCTCGGCGGAGGGCAGACCCTAGACGAAAAGCGAAGTGGGAATGAAAAGCTCAAGAGTCAACAGAACAGGTGGAGTCATAATAGGCTCAGGAATTGCCCAAGCTGCAGAGGTCTCTAGCTACAGATGACTAATTACAGGGACGACATGGTGGCATCAAGAGGACGCCTACCCTAGGGCTACTCAAGGCGCAGTAGAAGCTGCTTGTAAGGTGTGTGGTCAGAGGCTCAACCTGAGCGTTTGTCGGTCATGACATTGCCCTGCTCCCCTGAAAACGGAATGTTCACCCCACCTGGCCCCCTAAGAACCCTCCCGGGTCTCCTCCAGGCTGGGACCACTAACCTCATGGCATCCCTGGAGAATAACCAGCCTGAGGTGGTGGGCACGAGGGCTGCATCCCCACACTGACTTAGTAAAGACACCTTCCTCTGAGTTTCAGCACATAGCAGTCAAGCTCACAGCTGGCAGAATGTGGATGAACGGAGGCTCAGGTGATAAATGATATTTTGACTTAAACTGTCTTTGCAAGATCTAGTATACCCAAAGTCATACTAGTGAATGCTTTCCGAACTCCTGGGCAGATGCCATGGGCAGTTGGCAGAAATGGCATAGATGCTGTGGGCAGTTGGCAGAGCCCCCCTTTTGGCCCCTAACTCATGGGCTGTAGGTACCGAGGGATGGAGGGTCCCAAGTCACTCCTTTCAAATGGTAAACCAAGAGCAAAACTGTCCATCATCTCCTAGTAAACAAGAGGCCAGCACCGTTTAAACACAACTAGGAAAAATGGATACATTTAAAATTCGTATTTGTAAAGGTAACAGAAAGGTCGTAAGAATCAGATTAAATAAAAGTCCACAGAGGAAAGGGTCCTTCTTCAGGTGGGCTGATAAGTGGGGCCGCTTCCCTTCTGGAGAAGAGTGGAACCCTCCCGGCCAGGCAAAGCCCCAGAGAAGCCAGAGGGGTTTTGGCAAATGTGATGGGTGGGAGCTCCAGGGCTCCCCAGCACAGGAAGGTTCTCAGCATAGCCCTGGGGGCGTGGGGGACGGCCGTGCAGAGCACCCGAGAAATTCCTAGGTGGCCGTGTGGAGTCTGCGCCACCCGGCAGGGCGTGGAGGACGACGCTGGAGTTGCAGGGACCTGCGCGCAGCCTTCTCAGGACGTGAGCCAGGCACAGTCGCTGCGAGGGGAGAGCTAAAGAGCCAAAAATCTCAAAATCTCTACAGGACAGAACTTTTTCTTATGGTTTTTTTAGGGCTGAGGATATGAGGCTAACTGTAATCTCGAGTCACGGAGAGCCAAGCCTGGGAAGGTGGCATGAACCAGGCGTGGGCTAAATTTTCCCAAAACTAAAACCACTCTCCACCAGCTCAGTCACCAGGCAGACTGAGATGTCAGCCATCTAACCCCCCCGTACCCAAGGATGGCAGAGAAAGGGGGACGCTGTCCCTGGTGAGGGGGCGAGGATGCCATCTTCAGCCTCCACAGTCCTTCCATACACAAGGTCCAGGGTACAATAAAGATTATGAGACACCAAAGAGGCAAACAAGTGACAAATCAGGAAAAAAGGAAAGAATAGAAGTAAGCCCATAGATGACATTGCACTGAGAACTTTATAATGAATATGTTAAACAAAATAGAAAAGAAATAGGATAAAATGGTAGAAAACAGTAAATAATTTCAACATGGAAATGAAATCTACTTAAAAAGAACCCAAAGAATATTCTAACACTAAAAAAGTATAATTTATGAAATTAAAACTTCATTCACTGGATTTTAGAGTACGAGGAACACAGGAGAAGACAGGATGAGTGAATTTGACGGTAGGTTACTGCAAAATGTCCCAACTAAAACAAAAACAGGAAAAAAATGCAGAAAGAACAAAATAGAGATTAAGAAACGTATGTAACTTGGGTCTCAGGAAGTGAGTAAAGAAAGAATGAGACAGAAGCAATATTAGGAAAGATAATCATTTTAAAAATTTAAAAATTGATGAAAGATAACTCACAAACTCAAAAAGTTCAGGGGACCTGAAGAATAACAGCAAATAAAATGACCCCACATCGAGGTGCGTTATAATAAAACTGCTGCAAACTGAAGACGTAGAGGTCTGGAGAAGAGTTAGGGGATGAAAAGCACATGCCCTTCAAAGACGCAGCAGTAAGAGAGATGGCCGCTTTCCCAACAAAAGCTATCGAGTCAGATGACAATGCAGAAATAGCTATAAAGTTCTGGGAAAATGCCAAACAGAATTCTATTTCCACTGAATATATTCCTCCAAGATGTCCCTGAAACAACACTTTCCACGACAAGCAAGAGCTGACAGATTTTATTTCTAGCAGACCCTCACTATAAAAAATACTAAAGAAATCCTTAAAGTGGAAAGAAAATAGTACCAGATAATGGCATAGAACTGCTGAATCCAGAGTGGTGAGTGCAACACTTAGGCCCCTTCTTTGCTTAAAATACTTGCTGATTCTAAGGCAACCCCTGAGAGGCTGGGAAGGAAGGGTGCGTCCAGGAGCTGAGAGGCTCAGCTGGGGGCTCTTCAGCCTCTTGAGGGGGATGTGGATGGATTTAAATGTCCAGAAGGAGGCAGGACCTCATAAAAGCCCCAAGCGTCCAACAGGATCTCTCCAGGGGTGACCCACTAGGTGTAAAGAGAAACTTGAACAACTCTCAGACTGGAAACCACCTTTAGGAATCCACTGAATCCCTGGTTGGTTTACAGTGATCTGTCCACATTTAACTGCCTGCCAGAAGCAAACTAAATCCTCTGAAGAAAAATCACATTGTACAGAGCTTCAGATTTGTTCCTCCAAGTTGCACTAGTAAACCCTGGCATTAAAAAAAGAAAAGGTCCACAGGTGTCCCAAATATGGGACTCATCCAACACAGCTGTAGCATACTTAAGAATTTCGGCAAGATTGAAAACCTATTTAAAAAGTCTGATGAAAATGCTAAAATAGAGCAATATGATAAATCAAGAACGAAATAGGTGGGTTTAGCTGATTAAACATGGCCAACGTGTTTTACTAAAGTAACAAAACCAATACCAAAAATAAAGAATCTAAATAGTCTCACTTTCATTAAATAAACTGAATGTTATAAAAATCTTTCAGCAAAGTTCAAGTTCCAAATGTCCTCTGGACATTTAAGAGAGCAGGGCAGCAGTGCGACAAAAACTCTTCTGCTCACCACACAGATACGGAGCAAAACCAACAGAGAGTCCAGAGTTTATCAAAACAGAGATTAAGCATCACCTAAATTCTGTATATTAGTTTTAATTTTGTTCGGCTGCAAATAGCAGGAAACGTCCGAAAAGAAGAAGCTTTTAAAAAAATAGGTTTATTTCACTTTTTAGTCAATTCCGTGCTTGTTCAGTGCCCAAAGCGCTGAGGGTCTGGCCTCTTCCTGCTTTTTCTGAAGTGTGTGGTTTTTATTTTCTGTCTGTTTTATTAATTTGTGTTTATCTTGATGTCGACCCTACACTGTATCAATTATTGTAGCATGATATTATCTTGATATGGATACTGTAGTCTTGATATGAGGTAGTATAAATCCCTAAACTTCATCGATTTTCAAAATAGATTCAGCTATTCCAGAAGAATACCCTAAGAATCTAGAATATTGTTCTTTTACTTATATTTATTGCACTACTACAGTGCCTAAAACTTACATTACAGTTTCAAGTAGAAGTAGCAGGAATATTGTCATATTCCTAATCTTAGGAAGAAACTGATTATATTCTGCCATTAAACAGGATGTGAAGTGTAGTTTTTTATAGATTTTGATTATGAGATTGAGTAATTTCCTTTCTGGGAGTTTTCCTCATAAATGGGTGTTAAATTTTATTGATTACATTTTATATCTACTGAGAAGCGCATAATCTTTTGTCTTCTATCTGGTGAATTACATTGATTAATCTTACAATTTCTGAAATAACCCCACTTGGTCAAAACATATTATCCTTTTTATGTATTGAAGCATTCAATTTTCTTATTTTAAAGTATTGCCATACCTAGTTTTATGAGGGAGACTTTTCTGTAACATTTTTTATTGTGATTTCTTTGTCAGATTTTGGCATCAATATTATGCTGAGTTTATAAAACAAGTTGGGAGGTCCCTTCATCTCTCTCTGAATGTGTTTGAAAAGCATTGGGATAATGTCTTAAATGCTTAATAAAATTTACTGGCCTCCTGGGACTGGAGTTTTCCTAGTGAAGTTTTAATTAAAGATGCAATTTTATTAACAGATATAGGACTATTCAAGTTTTCTCTGTCTTTTTGTGTCAGATTCAGAAAGTTGTATTTTTCAATAAATGTCTCTATTTCATCAAGCTGTCCAATTTCAGCATGAATTTGGACATAGCATCTGCTTATCCTTTAAATTTCCGGAGAATTGATAATGACATACTATTTTTATTCTTGGTATTAGAAATTTTGTTTTCTTTTCTCTGTTTTTTATTTTTCTTTGTGATCAGCCTTGACAGTGGTTTATCAATTTGGTGAATCTCTTCAAAGAACCAACGTATGGATTCATTGACTTTATCTGTATTTCATTTCATTGATTCTAGTCTCATTGTTATTATTTTTTTCCCTTATGCATTTGGGAGCATGCTTTACCTTCCTTTCCCTAATTTTCTTTTTATTTTATTCTCTTAGAGAAATAAATTTCTCTCTAAGCACTGCTTTATCTACACCTCAGAAATGTGAAATGTCGTGTGTGGTTTGGAACTGTGTGAACCCCAGAAAACACGTCCTTAAATCTCACCCTTTCCTGCGGTGTGAGCCCCATAGGCAGGAACTTCTGATGCAGCGACTTCAGTTAATGTGTGAGCACCTCCGTCAGGGTGGGTCTGAGTCTTGTTTCCAGAGTCCTTACAAATGCAGTGAGTGCGAGAGAGAGGGAGGGAGAGACAGAGAAAGACAGACAGACAGACAGACAGAGGGAGGGAGAGCGCCGGGAAGCAATGCCACCTGAGGCGAAGGGAGGGACCGGCAGACGCCCCGTGCCTGGCGCGTGGCTGAGGAGGCAGGAGCCCCAGAAAGCAGCGCCTGGAGGGGCCCAGACAGGGACAGTTTCCTGGGCTCTAACCACAAGCGAAAAAATCCCACTGTCTGAGCCCAGCCCCTTTCCTGGTATCTGCCGTGAGCAGCTTGGGAAGCTAAAATATACAGCAATCTCATTACCATACAATTCAATTTTTTTTTTTAAAAAAGTGTTTTCTTTTCTCAAATGTGGTGCTTAAAATCAAAATACTTGGAATTTTCTAGTTCTCTTTTTGTTATTATTAGCTGAATTTCAATTTTTAAACTTTACTGAAACTTTACTGAAACTTGCTGTGTGGCCCAGCATGTGGTATATTTGGAGAATGTTCTATGGGCATGTGAAAAATATATGTGTTTTGTAATTATTGGCTCTGGTGTCCTCTAAATGTCAATTAGGTCAAAGTAGTTGGTAATTTTTTTTAATCTTCTTTATCTTTACTAATTTACTTTTGTCTGCTGTTTTATGAGTAACAGAGAATGGTGTGCTAAAATAATTTACGCTGATTTTGGATTTTTAAAAAATTTCTCCTTTTAATTATCTTAATTTTTTCTTATATTTCAAAGCTATCCTACATACACATTTGGGAGTATTATGTCTTCTTGGTGAATTGATGATATCAGGTGATGCTCCTACTTACATCTGGTAATGGTCCCTTCTCGGAGTCGGCCTTGCATTTGATCAAGGGGACTCTGGCTTTCTCATGACTAGTGGGAGTAATGTATGTATTTTTCCATCCTATCTCTTTCAGTCTATCTGTCTTTAACATATATGTGAGTGTTGTGTTTTTATCGAATCTTGTAATCTCTACTTTTTAATTTGAGTGTTCAATACATTAGATTTTAAATTTAATTACTGATATGGTGGGAATTAAGTCCATCATCTTGGTTTTCTATTTTTCCCATTTATTTCTTTTTCTTTCATTTCTCCTTTTAGCCCTTTTTTTTTTGCATTAATTGGATTTTTATAATTTTCTACTTTATCTCCTCTATTGAGTTGTTAGCTTTGCATTTTTAGTGGTTATGCCACTGACCACATGTGCATCCTTAATTTACCAAATCTTCCTGAAGTAATATTATGCCCCCAATAAGCGAGGCAAAAACCTTATAGCTGTGAGTCACCATTTACCTCCCACAAGCCCTCTGTTATATCGTGGACCTATATTTTACATCTACCTATTTAAAAAAAAGCAACAACATAGTACACTGGTTTTATATTTGCCTTTTCTATTGCACTTTTCTTCCTTGGCATCTGAGCTTCTGTCTGGGATCACTTTCCACCAGCGACTTTTCACATTTTATTAGGTGCTGGGCTTCTGCTTTTGCTGGATTATCACAGCTTTTGGGGGGGTTTAAGATTCCTTTACGAGGGCACTTTTCTCTGTGTATGAAATCCCAGGCAGATAGTTTTTTCTTTCCACATTTTAAAGGTTCCTTCCCATTGTCTTCTGAATTTTGTTTCTTATGAGAAATCATCTGTAAATACTGTTTTTCTCTGTCTTCATGTGTCTTTTTTCTCTGGCTGCTTAAGAATTTCTCCTCACCCTGGATTTCAGCTGTGTGATTATGATTTGCTGATGTGTGTTTTCTTCGTGTTCATTCTGTTGGGAGTTACTGGGATTCTTGGTTATCTGTGTTAATTATTGCGTGAATTTTGGAAAATTTTGGTCATTTTCTATTCTAATCTTTTTTCTTTCTCATTCTTTCTCTCTTCTCTTCCAGATTCATTTTATTTCTCTGCTTCAGTTAATTTTTGTTCAACTATTCACAAGCCTTGTCGTGTGCAGCCGGCTGTCCTATCCATTTAATTCCTTCCATTTATTGTGTTTTCCAAACATATAATTTTACATTGTTTTTTAAAACATTAGTTTCCATTTCTTTGTTGAAATTGCTGTCACTCATTCTGTCCAGCTTTTCCTGTAAATTCTGTGACAGATTGGCTGTTGCTATGGCCAGCAGCAGCTGTGGTTGTCTGTGGTTTTCCTAGCTTTCCCCCTGGCTTCCTGGTCCCGCAAGTCGCCCTTGCCGTGAAGAAGCGCAGCAGCGACTGCGTGGGCTCCGGTCCCGTGGGGGTCCCGCGCTGCGCCCCGACCCTGCTCAGCCGACCCCCGCCTCCTCCAGCGGCTCGGGCCCGGCTGCCTACAGCACGCACGGGGCCCTGGCTCGGGGTCGGCAGCTGCGCGTGGGCTGAAGATCGCGAGGCGTGGCGCCCACGCGCGTCCCTGCTCACGCTGCCCGGGCGTCCCGCCGCTGGGTCCGCGGGTCCCGGTCCCTTTAAAGGAGGGGCAAGGCCCAGGCTCTGGCCAGCGCTCCCTGCTCGGGACCCAATGAGCCTTTCCGGCCGTGCAAGGCGTTTTGGGGAGCCAGCCTCCCACACCGCGTTTTCTGCGCCCTGACCCTTAGTACCTTGCCTGTTTGAACCCCCGTTAGGGTGAGGGTTCCTGCTGTCCTGAGCAAGCGAGGGGCACCCACGGAGCCGCCTCCAGCCTGGCTCAGGTCCCTCACCTCCCCAAGCAGCTCTGCGCACGGGTGGGCACCCCTCCTGTCCGTGTTCGTGCAGTGGGGAGACATAGCAAGTCCCGCTGTGGTTAAAACCCTGATGGGACCTGGCGGGGAAAGTCCAGGCGGTGCTGCTGGCCCCATGCAGGCAGCACGGACGCAGCTCGGCTGGGCCTCTGCTGGCCTCCGACGGCATGGCCGAGCCTGGCACTGCATATCCAGGACAGTCATGTTTCCTTGCGAGTACCTTGAGCGATTTCTTGTTCTTCGTGTTGCCCTTAGCTCTCAGGAGGAGCATATGAAAGGCATCCGGGGTGGCCAAGCGGCCACCAGGGCCTTGCTGGCACCAGCGCTCTGCCAAGGTGGGTGCTGAGGGGCGGGGGCTACACAGACCCCCGGGCCCCACTCCTCTGTGGTCTGGGGCCCTCTGAGGATCAAATGGGATGCAGTGCAGGCCAGCTGGGGTGCAGTACAGGTCAACTGGGGTGCAAGGGTCAGCTGGGGCACACAGGCTTAGCTGGGGTGCAAGGGTCAGCTGGGCCACACTGCAGGTCAGCTGGGGTGCACTGAGGATCAAATGGGGTGCACTGAGGATCAGCTGGGGCACAGCCTCCTACACTGATCCCCACCTTGCGCGGTTTCCCAGGAATTTGATTGCAGGTATGTATTTTGAATTCACTCCATGGCTAATGAGGGGCCCACTGCATTTGTTTTGTAAGCTGATAGTTCTCTCTTCAAGGGAGGGATCATTGCAGACAAACCACTTAGCTGACTGAAGCTGCTCACTGAGGCTGCCGGGGCCCAAGGCAGCAGGGGGATTGGATTAGGATCCAAAGGCGATTTCCTGGCTGTCATTTCCACCGTAGGCCTGTGACAGACGGGATCAATAACCCCTGGGGCACAGCTTGGTAAGTGGGTTAAGGCAGCGCGGCTCGGCGCAGGCCCTGGGTGGCCGCGAATCGGATTACAGTTTATTACTCAGCCCACTGTCCCTGAGATTCGGTTTGAAGCTTTCTAAAGGGGTCTCGTGCTGCGGCAGCTCATATTTCCTGCCATAGTTTGGCACAAATTGTGGATTGCTGTAAGAGATTGCCAACCAGTGTCAGAGATAAAGACAAAGGGCTTCTTGATGGTGCGTTAACGTCTGCAGGATTTAGCGTCCGCAGCAAGGCGGAGGCTCGGGTCCCCACTGGCTCGCACCCGGCCTCACAGATGCGCCGACGGATGGGAGATACGCCTGCTTGTGTGGTCCCCACCCCTGCTTTACCTCAACGGCCTACGCTGGTGTGTTCACCATCCGGTTCTTCTATATTCCCAAAATTGTTAATTCAGTCTTTTTGTGTTTCCAGCTGCCTCATTCCTATTCTGACCTTATTACCTTCCAGCCTGCCTCCTCCTTTTTCCCTCTGCCTAACAGCCCCTCCTGCTTCTCAGCCTTTCCGGCCCAGGTCACATGTTCTCAGCTCCTCTCCTCCTTCCAAGCATCCTGCCTTCCTCTCCATCAGCCCCAGGGGCAGATGTCCAGCCCTGGGTCAGGCGACCATTCAGCTCTCCCCTGTGCTGGACCTGCCTTGGTGCTGAGTCAGTGTGGTGGTTGGGTTCAGGGGCCCACCTGGCTAGGGATGGTGCCTGGCTCTGTAGCTGTGACATTCTGTACAGCTGATTACATCTGCAGTCACTCCAGGGAGAACCTTCCGCAGTGAGTGAGGCTAACAGGAGAAGTTGGAAGAAAGAGCATCAGCTCAGCCGCTCGGCGCACCCCAGCTCAGCACTCAGAGCCAACACAGGCCCAGACTTTGGGGATGCAGAGAGAAACCCAGGAGCCATTTGAGCCTGGAGACCATGAGGAAGGTCAGCAGAGGCCAGCAGATGTGGCCACTTACCTTCTCACACTGGTAAATGTGTAACTAATAAATCCCTTTATAAAAGCCAGTCTACCTCAGCTGTATTGCATTCCGGCAGCCTTAGCCAACTAAAACAGATTTTGGTAACAGCAGAGTGAGGAGCTGCTGCGTTGGCAAATACAAACATGTGGGAACAGCTTTTAAGCGCATGAGGGGAGGATGCTGGAAGAATGTGAGGCACTTGTAGAGAAGGCCTAGACTGCTCTGAAGAAACTGCGGGTAGAAATGTGGACTCTAAAGGTACTTCCGTTGAAGGCTTAAAGGAATGCATCATTGCACATTGGAAGGAAGGTGACTCTTATTTTAAGATGGCAAAGAATTCAGCAGAATTGAATCCTGGTGCTGGATGGAAGGGAGACTTTGAATGTGATGATGTGGGACACTTGGCTGAGGAAATTTCCGAGCTAATTGTGGAGGATGCAGCCTGGCTTCCGCTGGCAGCCTACAGCAAAGTGTAGCAGGAAAGGGACAGTCTGAGGACTGAGTTTTTGGGAACAGAGAAACCAGAAATTGATGGTCTGGAAAATTCTGGGCTTCCAGAACGTGAGACCCCAGAGAACAGACCCCCATGTGAGGATTTAATCAGATGTGGACACAGTCAGCCCTACCAGGCAAGCCGGGACTGGAGATGGAGCTATCCAGGAAGGATTTATCCAGGAAGGATTTGTGGAAGGTCCTGTTGTCTGATGGCTTCAGTCCCTGTGCACCACATGCCAAGTCAACACATTTTTGGCAAGACCTGTATAAATGGAACCACTGCCAGTTTCGACTGGAAGGGACAGAAAATGAGCAAACCGAAGGAGAATGGCCTCAGAGGCGGAACCATGGAATGTAAGATCTAAAGCCAAGAAATCTTGGCAGGAAGCCTGGCTCCACCTCTGCATATGGAAGGGTGAGTTTGCCCGGAGGTGGAGAGTGGACCTTCCGCCTTGGTGTTCAGGAAGAGTCCTGGTGCCCCAGGCCTCGGAGAGGGCGGAGCACATTCCCCGGGACTGGGGGGAGCCTCGCTGCCACCCCATTTCTCTGAAGGGGTTGAGCGTGTGTCCTGGAGATGGCAGAGTGTCCAGGGGCACCCAGATGCTTGAGGAGGGTGGGGCTGAGAACAGGGTGGTCTCCCCAATGTTCCCCAACACTGCAACCCTCATCCCAGAGTCTGGAGAGAAACTGGCTGCTGTTTGGGCCCTTGGAAAGGGTAGGGCTGCCGCTTTCTACAGCCCCGAGGATGAGTGACTCTCAGTCTCTGAAATCTGATGGGGCTTGTGCTGCAGATTTTCGGATTGCTTAGGTCTGGTGACCCTTGTTTTCCTTCCAGTTTCTCCCTGTGGCAATGGAATCATTTATCCTATGACTGTTCCTTACTTGTATACTGGAAGTGGATAACTTGCTCTAAGTTCACAGGTCCACAGCCAGAGGAGAATTTTGCCTTCAGACATACTACACTGTAACTGATTTTTTTTTTTTTTTTTTTTTTTTTTTTTTTTTTTTAAAGGAAAGACAGAGAGAAGGAAGGAAGGATAGAAGGAAGGAAGAGAGGAAGAAAGGGAAACATCTTTTAAACATTTTCTTGTTTTATTGTATTTTGTTTCTCCGTTTTCGTTACATGGGCTGGGGCCGGGAATCGAACCGAGGTCCTCCGGCATAGCAGGCAAGCACCCTGCCCGCTGAGCCACCGCGGCCCGCCAGCTGTAACTGATTTTGATGAGATTTTGAACTCTCTTTGAGTTGGTATTGTATTTGTATTGGTACTGGAATGATTTCAGGCTTTTTTGGTATTGTGATGAAATGAATGTATTTTGTATATGGAAAGATTTAGTGTGTTGTATGCAAGACAGATGAGAATTATTTGGAAAAAAGGTGTCTGTGGTTGTTCTCTATTTAGAGATTAAGTGTGGTTTAAGGCAACGTGTGTAGTTGCCAAGCTGACGAGGGGTGGACACCACAGTTATTAGGTTCGGGTGTCAATTGCCAGTGATGGTCCCTGTTGTTCTGTGGCTGTGGGCTTAAATCATCAGCATGTGACGCTCACTATGGCTGATCGCATCTGCACTGGCTAAGGGGAGCGCCTTCCACTATTAGTGGGGCTTTAAAGCAGAGGTTGGAAGAAAACCAGCCCAGCACAGCCCAGTGCTGTCAAAGCACAGAGCTCAGAGCAGACTGAGACCCAGATGTTTGCAGATGCAGAAGGGAATTGCCCCAGGGAAAGCCGTTTGAACCCAGAAGCTGGGAGAGAAGCCAGCAGACTTCACCATGTGCCTTCTCAAATAAATTTGTAACTAGATGAATCCCCGTTATAAAGGCCAGTCTTTTCCTGGTGTATTGCATTCAGGCAGCCTTAGCCAACTAGCACAGATGGTGACACACGAAGTGCCCAGACCTTGCTGCCAGTTCTGTGGTCAGTTCTGTGGTCACCACGCCACACCTCCGCCATTCCTCCTCAGTCCCAGCATGCTGCCAACATGACCCCCCACACACACTCCTGGAAATGACCCTTCCCTCCTGAAGACACTAGAGTGTGTCAGATTCAGGGCTGGCGGTGTGGGACCTGCCCACTCGCTGTGAGCGGAGAGGCTTAGCCTGTGACTCAGCGCTGGGTCGCGGGAGCAGCCAGGCCCACTGACCACGGCTAACTGGGTCCACAGTGGACTTCTTACCTCTCTAACCTTGCTGTCCTCACCCCGCACTGAGGGACGTCATAGTACATCAAGATTCTTGCAGACAGAGCAAATTGTGTGCATGTGTGTGTGTGGTCTTCGTTCCCTCCTGTCCCAGAACAAGAGAGGCCCCTTGCCCTGTTCAAGACTAATTTCCCTCGTGAACTCTGGACACCACCTTTTCATGCTTCCTTGATGTCACGTGCCATCAGTTCTGACTCTCTTTTTCGCCCTCTCTGCACATCATACACACACACACACACACACACACACTCCCTGCAATCCTAGGAGCCTTTCTAGTGCTTTTCATACTTACGATTCTAAAAAGGTAGTCTACTCTCAGTCATTACATTTCCTCAATTTCACTCCTGTCAGTCCATGAAAAAAGGTATTTGACCAAATCATCAGGAACTTCTGTTGGAGATTAAATCACACCCCTATGAGGGGATGTTCAGGACCCCCAGCTGCTGTGCCACGCGCCCGTGTGTAACACGCCTCGGAAGGTGTTCTTAGCCCGGGCACCACACTGATGAGGGGCCTTCGCCCCACATGGCTGAAGTCCCCACAGGCAGAAGAGGTGGACACCCAGGAAGCCCCAGGGGGCAGCCAGCAGAGCCCGGAGGAGAAGGGAGACGCTGCCATGAGACCGCCAGGGGAGGGACAAACCAAACCTGCACCAGCGGCCAGGAGAGACCCATCCAGGAGAAAGTGGGCCTCTGGCCTCTGAAACCAAGAGCCGGTACCTGCCTGTGGCCAAGCAGCCCATCACATGCACAGCTGCTGTGCATGTCTCAGCAGCTGGGGAACTAAGACTACATGCAAACTGGTAAGCCCAGTGGGCACTTCATGCCCTTTTCAGGGCACCATTATTGGACGTGTGTGCCCATTGCATGTGCGGCTTTGTGCATATGTGTTCACTATCCTGTTACTGTGATTTGTGTGTGTGTGTGCACTATCCTGTCATGGTGTGTGCAGTTTCATGCATGTGTGTGTGCTATCTGTTACAGTGTGTGCGGCTTCATGTGTGTGTGCACTATCCTCTGTGCCTTCTCAAATTAGTAAATTTGTAACTAGATAAATCCCCTTTATAAAGGCCAGTCTTTTCCTGGTGTATTATTGTGGTGTGTGCTGCTTCATGCGTGCGTATGCATTATCCTTTGTGGTGTGCGCAGCTTTGTGCATTGTGTGCATTATCCTGTCATGGTGTGCACAGCTTCGTGTCTGTGCACTATCCTTTGTGGTGTGTGCCACTTCATGCGTGTCTGTGCACTATCGTGTCGTGTGTGCAGCTTTGTGCATGCATGTGCACTGTCCTTTGTTGTGTGCACAGCTTCGTGCGTGTGTTGGCACTATCCTGTTGTGGTGTGTGCAGTTTCGTGCGTTGTGTGCACTGTCCTTTGTGGTTTGCACAGCTTTGTGCATTGTGTGCACTATCCTGTCGTGGTGTGTGCAGCTTCGTACGTGTCTGTGCACTATCCTGTTACAGTGTGTGCAGTTTCGTGCGTGTGTCTGCACTATCCTGTCATGGGGTGTGCAGCTTCGTGCATGTGTGTGCACTATCCTTTGTGGTGTGTGCAGCTTCATGCGTGCGTGTGCACTATCCTGTTGTGGTGCGCGCAGCTTTGTGCATGTGTGTGCACTGTCCTTTGTGGTGTGCACAGCTTCATGCATGTGTGTGCACTAACCCTCGCAACGCGAGTGGGGTCTTATCTTCCCGGTGGATGAGGGGATGAGCTGCGCTATGTCACTGTGCAGGGCACAGTCTCAGCCACCGCACCTGCCATGGGTGCGAAGGGTCCAGGGAGACACGCCATCCACTGGGGCAGACAGCTCTCCTCTGCCTGGACCTGCGCTGGAAGGAAAGAAGGGGTGCTACGGTGAAAACAACGAGGGCCCCAGTGAGGGGCTCAGATGGCCTATGAGGGGGGCAGCAAAGCTGAGCTGAAGATCGGAACCCATCAGCCTGCAGAGAAGGAGATGAGGGGCTGGGAAGGGAGAAGCCAGGGCTACTCGAGTGGAGCTCACGCCTGGGCAGGAGCTCCCAAAAGAGAGTGGGTGGAGCCTCCCTGTGCCCAGGCACGCACGTGTGCATCCTTTTCCAGCCTTTCCCACCAGACCACGAGCTACCTGAGAACAGGTGTGCAGCCCCAGCACGTACCCAGCATACATCAGTTGATAAATACTACAGAAATGCTTGCTGAGCCCTTGTGGACAGTTGTGCCCGTGCACTGGTGAGGGACTGGGCGTTGGGGCATGCTGTGGCCACTGCCGGCCCCTCCAGCTCCCCACCTGGCCGCCAAACGGGCTGTGTCTGCCCTGGGAACCAGACGAGGGGCTTGGCTGGGTCAGCCTTCGCAATGTGGTTTCAGTGTGGTCCCATCACCACAACCTCCGCATCTTCTGCGACACCCGCCAGGTCACCAATTAGCACAAAAGTTCAGCTCAGGAAAATATTGAGAAATGGTGGTTTTCTCCCTGGGGGATTTATGAATATGCATGTTAGAAGCTGCCCCTCCTTCGTGCGGCCTCCTGGAGAGAGAAACTGGACTGAAGGTCAGAGCCCTGAGTCCTTTTCGGCTTTGCGGCTCACTCCTGGGTGACCTTGGACAAGTTCTTACCGCTCTGCGGGCACCTGCTTTGTGGGTAAAGACGTGAGTAACGATGGCAAGACGGGCTTCCGGAGAGAGCAGCTTGGAGATTAATGGGATGCCGCTTCTGAAGCGCCGTGAAGCCTCTGCGAGAAGGGCTGTCCACGCGGGGTGGCCGGTGCCCTTCAGAGCCTGTCCCTGCCGACCTGTGCCCCCCAGTCGGAGGAGGTGGAGGCAGAGGGTGCGGGCAGGGCCCCACGTCCACCCGTTCCCACCACCAAAAGCTGCCGCGTTACCACCTTCCTTGGGGATAAAAACCAGATGCAGTTATTCAAAGTTCAGAAGGCTCTGGAGGACCCCCCCCCCCCAATGCCGGCAGCCCGTGGACGTGGCTCACAGGAGACCATGAAGGGCGAGCGCCTCCGCGCCCCAGCTGGCCCCGCGCCCCCAGCCTCTCGTGATGAAGCGGCTGGGGAAGCAAATTGCTGCTTTCACTCAATTTCTTCTCTTTGCGCCCAAAGGGTCCTTACTGGAAGGGGCTGTGGGAAGGCGGGACAGCAGCAGGGTGGAGGCCACTGGCCAGCCCTCGGCAGTCAGCCCGCTGGCCTATCACTCACGCCACGCTCTGCTTGCCGGGACACGGGCAGCCTCTTAATGCCGCTCCTTGCTATTCCAAGCAGGGGAAGTGTGGGAAATTGATGCTCTCCCGAGAATCTCACGCCACATTAGCAGATGCGTTGGCGTTTAATTTTGTCCCTTGTTTGTTTGAAAGGCAGGAGAGTTCTTGCGACATGAGAAACTTCACAGTGTCTCCAAGGAAAGCCCTTTGCAGCGTCCCCTGCTCCGGCTGCCTGCAGGGGCCAAGGGCAGCTCTTCACCTGCATGCCCCAGGGGTGCCGCCTGGGCCTCTAGGAAAGGACTGGGTCACCCTCTCTGCAGATGCAGCCAGAGCCAAGACCACGCTTCTGGAAACTTCCAAGTGTCCCTGAGGGTTAGTCCTAGGTCGGAGAGGGTTCAGCGGCCAAAGAAAAGAAAAAAAAATCTGAATTTAGAGGAATTTAGCCTGAATTTGATAAAAAGAAACCTAGGAAATAAGTCTATATAATAAATTACTTTTCTAAATTAACATAATTGTATGCTTTGCTTTGATATAGATTTATGTTTTGGGTTTCTCTAAATGATTACTGTACCGTATGTACATGAAAACAATTAAATGATTCCCCTTAAATTTAGAAAATATTAGGTTTGACCTTCGTATCACCTCTATTTTAGACCGTGATTTTTCCCTGAAGGAGCCCAAATGGATTGATGGCCATTTCAGTGATAATAAAATGCATTAATTACATTTGAATTTAACCTTTGTGACAAAGAGAGAATGCCTTTTCTGTGATTCCTTGAGTGAGCCCCAGAGCCCATCACGCCGTTATTCTTGGCAACGCTGTCCACCCACCCCACTCCCTCCCAATATCGGGTTTCCTGATGAGGAAGAAAGAGGGAGACAGAGAGAGGTGGGGGGCAGGAAGAGGAGGAGGAGGAGGGTGGATTGTTTCTTCTCTCCCGGTTTTCCTGTCATCTCTGGGGTACAGAACCCGGGAGGCCGTGAGCATAGCTCTGTTGAGGAGCTTGTGAGGGGCCTGCCCGGGCCCCTGGGTGCCCAGTGGACCTCCAGGGTCCTTGGGAAGGGGAGGCGGCGTCCCACGGGGAGGAAGGAGCACGGGAGACGCTGGGGGAGGGCCGGGCGCCTCGGGGCCCAGCAGCAGGGCGGGCCTGGTCCCTCCTGGACGCAGCCTCGGGCGCCCAGGCCCCAGTCTGAGCAGCTACTGACGCCGCCTTGAGCCAAGCGTCCTGGGTCCCTCGTCTCCGGCTGGACCCTCGCGGTTGTGGGGTCCCCGAGCCCCCAGAGAATTCCCACCCTGGCAGCTGGCGCTGGGCGAGCCTCGGACCAGCAGACCCTCAGTGGGCCTCGGCCTGCCCTCCCGGGTCCTCATTCCTCAGATTTCCTAAACCAGAGCCATGCTGCCGGGCGTCGGTCTCGTCTGGGGACTTTCGACAAGACGGGTTTGACAGTCGCGTCCCAGACAAGAGCTGGCGCCATCGGGAACGTCGGAGGGGACAGACGGGAGGAAGAGGGGAGGGGAGGGACGGCCGAGGAGCAGGTGCCAGGGGGACCTCTCCTCCCACAACGGGGCAGCTGCTTGGATGGAAAGCGCAAGTGCAAATGCCTAAAACACTCACCAAAACCAGTTTCTGTGGTTCCCACAGGTTCCCAGACTGTGGCTTACGGCAATTCCCATCATCGTGTGAACTTTCAGCTTAAAATAAAATCACCAAATTCCTAAATTAAATTTTACGTTTTGGGGTCCCTGGACTAACACTCCGTGGACATCACTGCAGCACCTGGAAGCCAGCGTGGCGTTGAGAAAGCACGCACAGGGCAGGAGCAGGCAGATTCCAGTTCAAACCAGCATTTTAAAAAGCTCAGCAATATTGCTTTTAAACAAGTTACGTAACTTTTTTTTTAATGAGTGGACTGGAATCCTTATCCTTTTATTTATTTATTTACTAATCTGCAGCTTTGATTGAGATATATTCGCATACCATATAGTCAATACAATATATGCAATCGGAGTCTCACATTATCCTCGATTAGTTGCGCAATCAACATCACTCTCAATTTTAGAAAACATTCATTGCTCCAAAGAGAAAAATAACACACACACACACACAGAGAAAAGAAAACCCCAAACACCCCATCTTCCTTATGCCCCCCACAACTATCCCCTCAGTGCTGGTGTGGTATTAGTAAGACCTTCTGTTAAGGAGAGTCCATAG